>NC_136759.1:12798906-13476406 GCF_936440315.1 Barbus barbus
AGAGAGAAAAAATTTGTTATGTACTAAAAATATATTTTAGATTAGTTATGTACTAAAAAGAAATAAGTAAATGTCTATGTGTCTGACATATTTATTCATTTATTTATTTACATAAATTAATTGACATTAAATAAAATATTTTTCAAGACTATAATATAATACAATACAATATAATTGCTAACAAGAAAGAGTAAACAGTAAATTATAAAATCTTGAGGTTGTTCTATGATGACTCAGAGCATGATATATAATTTTGAATAAAAGCATCAATAACACCCACTAAGTACTTAACATTTTTGGGCCGTGGAAAGCCAGCAAAAATGTTCACAGTATGTTTTGGTATGTGAGCAACAGCAGAACAGATAAAAGAGAGCAGAGCTGTCAGCAGCAAAGACAGCACGGGCAGTGACAGATGGAGCACTTGGAGGCTTCACTAAGCAGGCGCCAAGTATTCAGACTAATGTGCACAATCAGTGGTTTCCCTTCCCACCTCCAGGCAAACACATGCCTTTGTTACCAATGTACATAATACAGCAGTGAATAATAAAGATGTCAAGCACTCATCTGGAGGACACAAGGAGCCCGTCGCTCTCGTTGCCTCTTCTTCTCTCTATCTGTCTCGCAGACATAAGTGCTCACACACCAGGTGTTCAGACACACTTGATGAGGTGTTCCTACCAGGTTCATGGCGCAGTCACTACTGTGTGAGTAACAGATACACCGACACCTCCACTCGAAGGGGAAATCTGCTCGCTATCCGTCCCACTCAATCACAGTAACACTAGCTGTTGCCAGAGCACGGCCTCCGCTATCCCAGCAAGCTGCATTATACGGACATAAATCGTAGAGTGACTTACCGACCTCTGATGGGTCAGAACAGAGCCAGACCATGTTACCTCTTAAACACAATCAAGCTCTGGCCTTCCTCCTCCCCTCCTTCCAAAGCCCAGGGGGACAATAAGTGTTGACTAATAAATAATTGAAGCGTAAGAACAGTAGCTGGCTCTGTAGATCAGGTTACAGTGGGTTCATAATGGCCGGGCTTAAGAGGTCGAGGACTCCTGGACTGTTAAGAGCAGTTTATCTGTTGCGAGTTACCGAGTGTGAGCAACAGAATAAGGACAGGAAACAGGTCCTGACCGCATAAACCCGCAGTATCAGTCACAGCTTGGTTACAAATTTGCTTTGGCCACCAACACACAACCATGTACAAATGAGCTTTCAGTTAAATAATGTTTGTTCAGGTGCATAACGGTGTACGCATTGACACCTGGAAACAGAAGCCAGACTGGGTTGTGTTAATGCTGTTGCTTTTACTGTAGATATTTTCCTCCACACTACCTGAAAAAACGAAGACTTATTTTAAATGACTTGATTTAAGACAAATATATCAGTATACTAATACTAATGTTACTAATAACAACATAATGTTTGTGTATTTTTTCTGTAATTATATAAAAAAGTGAATATGTGAATATGTATTATTTAGATATTCAGTAATGTATACTTTTTTATTAATTCATAAATATTTTAACTTCAATACATGATATCTATGGCCACTTTCAATGCACATAAATATCATCAACAAGGGTTTGTGAAGAATTGTGGTACTTCTGTTATTTTCTCCAATATTACCCCTAAATAAATATATATATAAAAAATTGTCAATTAATTAACCAATTCATCCATTTTATTATTTCTTCTGAAACCAATCAAATCTGTATATTTAAAATGATATCATTTACAGTAATGTATACACATTTATATAGTAACCAATATGTGAATAAAAATATGCGAACATCTAAATATTTACATAAAAATGAAACTGTTTATAAGGCCACTTTCTATATACATTAAAATGTTCAAGTAAATAAGGTGCAAGAATTGTGGACTTACATACCCTTGCATCAGATGTTTCTGCTATTACTATCCTTTTTTTTTTCTACTCTGTCACTTTTAAAAAATAAAACAGACAAATTTTATTTATGTAGTT
This sequence comes from Barbus barbus, assembly GCF_936440315.1. Classification (NCBI taxonomy): domain Eukaryota; kingdom Metazoa; phylum Chordata; class Actinopteri; order Cypriniformes; family Cyprinidae; genus Barbus; species Barbus barbus. The sequence continues at coordinate 12,800,900 of NC_136759.1, forward strand.
ATTTTGTATACTCGGAAGATAGCTATACGATTCCAGAGGCCTTTGGGTGTATTCTGCTCACTGCGTTCCAAAAATATAATGAAAGATTATGCTAAACAAATGCAGCGTGATAGGTCATGGGCTGCACCTTCCTGCAGCTATGAACAAAACCCTCGCACCTTTCCTTAAGAAATCTGGGCTCATTCATTAGAGAGCTCTCAGACACACAGCCGCCACTCTCTCTGCTCGACGACAGCTAATGTCGCAAGCTGAGGATTCCCTGAGCGCGTTCATTTGGACCGAAGAAGCTTCGTTGGGCCAGCGTGTTCTTGTTATCTACCCATCATCTGGGTATCATCAGCAGTGGCTGAGTAATGCTCCCCTTCCCGAGTGCTGCCAAAGGCTGGGCAGATGGACAGGTGGAGATAGTGACCAAGAAGTGGCGCCAAGGTTGCTTTTATCACCAGTCGTGCAGGCTCCAGCTCCTCTGACCCTACCGTCCACATGCTGCATTTTTAATCAGCCAGGTCATCCAATCTAGAAGCAAGACCAGAGCTGTCAATCACAAAGCCCTGCTCGCTGCGAGTCCTCATAGTTTGAGGGTAAAGGCACGTAATCCGCCCCTTTCTGAGACCGCTGAGCCTGGGAACGGTCCGCTACTGATGCCCCTCTGCTATCTCCAGCTCTCTTCCGCCATCTTTCTTTGTATTCTCCCCTTTCAGAGCGGCCTTTTACAAAGTAATTACAAAGAAAACGACAACCTAATAACATTAACGGCCAGCTAAGGCTTCTTTATGCTTGCATCACTTCCTGCCTGCAACTGCGTTGCTAAGAAGACCTCAGTGATCAATCAAGTAAATATATTCATAGAAACATTTGGTAATAAAAGGTTTCTTGATTTTATCAACGTTAATGAAGACAAGAAGAAAAAAATGCATCAATCTGAAGTATTTCAATTAAAAAAAAAATATAAGAAAAATTATAATATTTAAAATAAATAAATATAAATAATATATGTAAAACACAATGTAAAGCAATGGAAAACACTAAAATGTGGTTTCTGTAATCAGATGTGTAAAAGAAAAAATAGCATCATTATAATTATTTAAATTAAAACAAAAATATTACAAGAAAAAAAATAACATTGCAAGTTGTTAAATCAAAAACTAGTTTTAAAATAGTGTTTTAAATAACCCAAACTTAGTCAATAATGTCCTGTTAATACATGTTACAATTAATATATAAAATATATGAAAATTTGGTTACATTTCGCACTTTTGAACTAAAATGCTATTTTCATCTACTAAAATTAGATGCCATTTTAGAGTGGAACTGACCAAAATGGCAAAAATGTATACACAAACAAACAAACAAACAAACAAACAGACAGACAGACAGACAGACAGACAGACAGACAGACAAAAAAAAAAAAATGAATACATGGGGGGAAATAAACAAAAAGAATACTTGAAAACCAAAATCCACACACACTGGATACGTCAGTGGTTGCTGCTCAATTCTGCGACACAATGCAGCAAGCAATCAAAGGTGGCACGTCGTGGGCTGCCCAGCACACTGAGGGCCGGGGGCACAAGGCAAACACGGCCACATGCATATGCACATGCTCTTCTGAGTATCAGGTTGGAGAGGTTCAGCTGTAACAGAAGTGCACGGTGCAAGAATCTCTGGCTTATTTTAATTAGACATTAACGTTAATGCACTGAACAAACTTATTATGCATTTCTTTGCCCCCTGGTGGACCGCATCCACAGCGAGCCGCTGCCATGACCGCTCACGCACGGCTATTTCATCACTCTGACACATGCATGGTTATTAGACCGACTTCCAGAGAATATTCTACCCGTTAGGCCTAGAGCACTTGGGCTTTAGTGGCAGAGAAGAAATGTGAAGCCTGGCCTGAAGGACCCAGACAGCTAATTACTCATTAATGTTTATGATTATCCAGCTAACGCAACAATGCTCACTTATTCAAGATATATTAGATGTGTGGTCATCCATGAGCCTACTGCCCTCAAGTTGCATTCTCTTGCCTTTCATACGTCAACCCAAAGTGCTCATGCTCTCTATGCACTTGTTATTAAATTACATGAGTTTAAAACCACACTAATTGGTTTAATCTGAACGCTGGGTTAATTTGGCCCTATGATGAGTTTCAGGGCACGGATGTACTAGCGAGTGACAAAGCCCTGATTCACAACACCACTGAAGAAAGAAAAGCGCTTCACCAACTGCTACGTCAAACAGAGCGGGTTTATCTCTGTGACTGTTCAAGAACATGCAGACAAGAGAGATTGAGTTTACCGTTCATGTTTCTTGTGTAGTGGTGCACCAATAAGGGTTAAAAACAAACATCTTCAGTGAGACAGACATACTTACATCCAGCCAGTAGGTACTGATAGTACTGCACGAAGTCTGAGGCCAGCACCAAGGGGTGGTTGCTGTTGAAAGGTGGTTGTAGCTCATTCCACTGCGGTGTCCTACTCAAAACAAACACAGAAATCAATTTAGGAAGTGCATATCAAAGGCCCAGATGTATATAACAGTCGCCAGCTGAGCTATAATGGACTCAAAACTCTCCGCAGCCCGACGGACCTTCCATTTCTCCCGTCTCATGTGGGCCGCACGAGCTATTCAGCTCAGTACATACAATCATTTAACATGCACAATCAGATCAGAAAGCCATTCTGAGAGCATCCCCTGCCTGTTTCCATTTTCTTCGCTCGGTCACAAGCTTTATTGCATTATGACTGAGCTCAGCATCTGGGTCGGTGACAAGCCGTGACGTTAATCATTTGCTTGCCCTCATTAAGACACCATATAAGCTGTTTTATGTAAATGATATGACTGCAGTGGGTCGTGTCAGGTGCTTCTGTCGGACTGAAGGTGAAGTGTAAAAGCAGGTAAATAGGTGTGGTGCTGAGAGCCCCAGGGCAACACCTGGCTAGATTCCAACAGGCTCTCGGACAGGTGTTCAGCTCCAGAGGCGTGTCGTCGCCTATCTTCTGCGCCGTGCTGATTGGACGAGGTTCCAGCACATGCTCCACCAGATTTCCGTAGCAACTCAGGATGTACAGTGATTCAACGACAGCCTGCCGAGACTGATCTAAGAGGGAAGAAACGTCAAGGACAAGTTATTAAAGATTTTGGTTTCTAACATGACCTCAGAATTTTTTGGTGGATTTTGTGGAACAGATTTTACAGTTCCATCTGGTACCACTTAATGGATCAAAGAAATAAACAAAAAGGAGATGACAGAGCTTTTAACAAATAACGAATAGAATATAAAAATATAAGAACTAAAATATAAGAAAATATAATAAATACTTTATATATATATATATATATATATATATAATAAACTAATTAAAAAAAATCTAATTTTCACCAATATTCAAACCACACTGTAAAAAAAAAAGTTGAGAGAACTTCAAATTTTAAGGCAATCAGCTTCAGCAGATTTTTGAGTTCTCTCAACTTATTTTTGTAGGAGATTCTCAACTTTTTGTTGTATAAACTTAAAACAACAAGTTGAGAAAACTAAAAAAAAATACGCTGAAGCTGGTTGCCTTAAAATGTTATGTTGGCTCAACTTTTTTTTTTTTTACAGTGCAGCTAAAGCTTAAAAATTATGTCTAAATAAAGCTCAAAATAAGATGCTCATGCACTGAAGGTTGTAAGCCATGTCAGACCTTTCTCTCTCTTCATGTTGGGGTTGGTGATGAACCAAGAGTGGGAGGAGGCGAAGACTGCAGCCACGCAGAACTCCCCACCGCTAGACTTACTGGGAGAGATCTGGGGAGGTGGCTTGGATTTGCTACAAAAAAAGAGTCACAAATGAGAATAAGAAAGAAAGAAAGAAAGAAAGAAAGAAAGAAAGAAAGAAAGAAAGAAAGAAAGAAAGAAAGAAAGAAAGAAAGAAAGAAAGAAAGAAAGAAAGAAAGAAAGTCTGTTTTTGGTGATTGGCATCAGGAGTAAAACAGGAAAATTAAAGTCACATTACTAACAAGAAAAGAGAGACAGTTGTGATGTAAAGAATCAAGACACAATTTCCTGCATATGAATGAAATCGCTCAAGAGTTTCAACAGAAATTGCACATCCACAAATAAAATACTGGGCTTGTAAACAATAAACATAATACAATCACACATTCATACTTCATGCAAGTAAAAAAATATATATATTTCACTGCCATTTTCTTTAAGATGTTTTAAAATGTTTAGGTGTAATCTGAAAGACACAGTTTATATGTTTATGTATGCATGTTAATAAGAAAATGTCTTGAAATTTGCAGTCAAATGCATATTAAAAATGTTGTTTTACATCACTTATATTGGACAAAATACCCACTTTAAGTTTTATTTAGCAAGCACAATTTTACCACAGTTGTCAAATCCAGAAAACCACTAACTGATCTTTTATATTTCTGTTCAGTGAATATAATGACATTGTTAAAGCTCAACACATACACTCCAAGAGTCTGTACAGATACCACATAATGGCTGTCCTTTGCTTATAAAGCTACTTCAAATGGAAGTTTTAAGCTGCTTTGGAAGGCCTCATTTTAGTCTTGGCATTTGAGAAAAATTATTAGGGCCTATTGAATTATTCTTTACGTCAGTAAGTTTTTGAAAAAGCCAAGGAGAAAAAGGGTCATGAGCTGAGAGATAAGGACTCGCATGTGGAATTCATCCTAGAACGGAAGCCATGTGGTGTCACTGTCCGACTCCCGCACTGTAAAAACCTGCCCTCCGCATCTCAAACATTTTATTTTATTATTATTGGCTGTTTCACACAGAACCACACGTCAGATACAATCAGCCATGCAGAGATACACACTCAAATACACATAAAATGGATATGAATGGGAGCCAGAAAAATAACAAATTATTAGGAGTTTCAATTTAACACATCAAAAAAACATATATAATTAAGCATACTCCCTAACCTGTATGTAATTCTACAATATAAATTTTTTTACATCAGAACAATTCAAGATTTTTGATACTCGGCCGCAGTGAGTGAATCCTCAGCTGTAACTGTAAGCAATGCATCTCAAACCTCACTTATGCCACAAAATGTGCTATTCACACAGAACATATCTGTGCATTCAAAAACAGTTATATGAAGAGCAACAGAATGGATGAAGTACTTGACAGGGTATCCTAAAGATGATCAAAAACAATGAGAAGCTAAACAACATACTAATTTCTGAAGCAATCTTTAATTGCTTCTTTTCAGTATTTTCTCCTTCCAAGAAGTATTAAAAATGTATTAAATATAATTTTTTTTAATATTTCATAATATTATGGTTTTTACTGTATTTCTGATCAAATAAATGCAGGTTAAGAGAGAAAAATATCAACCCCATACTTTTGAACCCTATAACTCTTATATTTCTATTGTACTAATAAGCTATTGTATACTAAGCCAAATCAAATGATTCATATATTGTCTGGAAAAAAATATCAATAATGTTATAACCTATATATGCATTAAACTGACTCAATTTAATACAATTTTGTTGTATAATACTATTTAAAGTTAATATTTAATCCCCAAAATGTTCCGTTGGCTGCAGACACCGTCTTTTAGTTTGTAAACCCCTGATATACATGATTAATAGCTATACATTTGATTAATTCATCAGCCTATCATGTAATTCATTCAATTCAAATATGGAATCGATTGAAAGCCCTAGTCATTATGCACTAAAAGGGAAGATAACTGCAAAACAAAACTGCCGATTGTAATGAAATTGTTGTAGACCGTGGAGTCTGGACTGAGAGTTAATGTGGATGAATTGTCTAGTGTTTGAACCGGGACTCTTCCAGCCTTGCATTACACTAATAGGTGTTGAGTGACCTGTTGCTGAGCTGCACTCGCACTCTGTCACTTCCCTTAAAACTGTCATCAAGTCGTAAATTACTCTCAGGATGAGGAGTGATGTTGACATCTTTGTTTAGCCGACACCAGGCGTGGATTGCTGGTCGAGAAAGACTAAAGACAAAAAAATGACAAAGTACAGCAAAGCAGGGCGAGATATTGGCACGTGTTTATTGGTGTTGGACGGAGGTGAAGCGAATTACTAAATATCTGCGTTGATGGGGAGATACGAGTGGTTCGTCAGTATATCGCCTTGGCCTGAGCAGCCGTGAACGTCTCACTGTCTGTCAGTGTAGAACAGGGGACACGGTACTAAACAAACAGTCAGCCGCTACAGGATTTGAAGAGCAGAGCAGAGTGAAGTGCATGCTTTCCTTTTTCTCCCTCTAATAAAACCAGGAATCCCAAGCGGGATAATGAGGAGAGAAGACAGCAGACATTTTGATAACCTCAAATCTTTAGAAACGCCGCTTCCTTTGCCCTGACCATCACTGACCGTAGAGAAAAACACTGAGCGTAGCTCAAAGGAGCATTCAAATCCTTCCTGCCCCACCGCAGAGTTCAAGGCAGCGAGGGAAGTGAATGAGCTTAGCAGTTTTCCAGGCTGGGATGCAGGTGAAGCGCTGTCTTTTTTCACGTTTGGAGGAGCCGATGCACTTTCTTAAAAGAAAACCGTAAAGGATGGGCGCACAGATGTTTTTAATAATAAAACCAAACCAACCTCGGTGTGACTAATTATTCCTCTGAAATCACAGGCTGACACTGTCCGCCGCAAATCTGAGAGGAAATTGTATCCGTTTCTAAGTGCTTTGCATAATAAATTTGGAAATATTCTTTCAAAGGTGTATAATGTCATGCCAGTAATGATGATGAGACCAAAAACACTGCAAAGAGCCAGTCTGAGTTAAAAGCTGGGCATAACTTTGAGAGCTCATCTCCTAGCGGCGGGACTAAAACTGGCCAACTATGTAAGAGCTCTTTGAAGAGGCTTTGGTCAGCAGATGATTTGGTCAGCATGTTCCTATTTGAGTGCACTTTACATTTGCATTGCATCTGAATTTCCTTGAAGCGACTGCTGGAGTTGGTTTGTCTGTATTTGAAATCACCCTTTTCTTCTGGGTCTCACTTAAAGTGGCTAGTATGACTCAAGCTGCAGTGATTCAGAGGGCAATTTGAGCGAACAGATTATTCTAAATAAACATTGGCATGGGGAGAGACTTACACAAAAATGTATCCGAAAATCAATAAATTATAAACATAAACATATTTAGTGAGATGGAGGAGAAGGGAAGACAGACGTTACTAAACAGAAGCCAATTTCATCTTCCCCCTATTGGCATTTCCCCTGCTGCTTCTGGAGTGTTTTTTTTTTTCCGCTCTCTCTCTCTTTCTCTAACTAATTCACTGAAAAGACTCCTTGCATGTCATTTCCACTTTTAATTTAACATACGAGGACTCTTGACGTGAGCTAATAGCTTTTCCTCAAGGGCATAATTCAATCTGTGATGTCCACCATCAAAGCCCGGCCACATTACAGTCCTGGCCACAGACGAGGCGCCATCAGGGGGAAAGGCGCCCCCCCCCATTTGTTTTCAAACAAATGCAATGGCGGGCTTAAAATGACAAAAAGGAGCACGGATCTCATTTGAACTTATCAGGGGACTTGCTGTGACAAGCTGACCATATGGTCGGTGTACGTCATCCAGCGAGGCCTGTGTTACAGCGCTCATGAAAGGGTCGTGCAGAATGCAGACATTTCTCTCAACGTCACATTTATTATCTCACAGCAGCTTTTCCTCGGACACGGCTCGGGCACACGGCCACAGTCCACACACACTGTGGTAGCCATTTGGGAGGCCGGCATCAAACGCTAAAAGAGAAACAGAAACTTTTCCCCTCCATTTGCAGCGTTCCAGCTCATTGGGATATCGTTGAGGAAGGTGCCTGATTCGGCATGATTTCCCTTTTCCTTAGAGAGATGCCAGAAAATATGCGTTCCCCAGGTGTGAGTGCAGCTGTCTGTGGCATTTACGAGCCGCCAGGTTTTGAGGTTTGTGATGGTTGTACTTCTTCGTTCTGAGTGGAGGACACTTTCAAAAATAAAAGCAGGAAAAAAGTTTAAAGTTTTCATAACCTACATCAATCAAAACCTTTCTTGAACTACATAGGATCTCTCTGTTATCTTGAATGGGAAAGGAAAATACACTATTTTCACCATGCAGTACTAGATTTTTAGCATAACGTATAATCGAAAACGTTCTGCTTTTATTTTTTATGTCTAATGACTGACTAAAAGTCAATTGTCTCATGTCATATCTATTCTATATCATAGGGGAAAAAAGGAAGATTTTTTTTTTACTCTTTTCCTCAGTCTACTATTGATTTAATTAAATATAATTTACTTTATGTCTCCTGAGCTGTTTATAATAAAATCTCATGTTCCGCCATTTGCATTTGAGCTGCAATTTTCCATCTTGTTCCTGCGTGGGAGTGTTTTGTTTTGGAACACTTGATGATTCCCTTAATACTTCCATGTGATATTAAGCACACTGTTCACTTCTCTAAAAGGAAAAACTAATTAACATTTAATACAACATCTAAATCAATCATATTATTCTGATGAAAAGCGGAGCTCCAGTTGTGTCCCACATTAACGTGCCTAGAACAGTCAAGAGGAAGCTATGGGGAATATTAAGACTTATCATGTTAATGATAAGGCTTTGAAACACATATGTCCTCTGAGATCACAGTACAACGGCGCAGGAAAAAGATCTAATTAAAACGTATGTGAGGATACCACAACAAAAGCTGAAACCCAAGCCAGAGGAAGGGCAGCAGCACATGTGATTCATATTTGGGGGTGGGGGGGACGCAGGGAAGTCCATTTTGCTGAGATTCAATCTTTGAAGCTGTATATATACACATAAAACATTTTCCTGCTTAATTTTTACCTGTAATTACTTTAATATTTGCAGCAAAATTATGCATTGTTGCATTAAAAACAACCCCCCCTCTCTTTTGATAGTAAACTAACTTTCTGAGTTGCATCTAATGAAAACCTCTCTGTTTTTCTCCATATACGCTCAAGGCAATGATTATGCATTGTCCAAATAAAATTGTCACATCTAATTAAAGGGTGAAGAAGATGAATGACTGCAACCGCATTGCACACATCTGACTCAACCATCGGCCAGAGCGGTGCGTGGCACACCAATAATTTTTTCACCCTTATTCCAAATGTCACCAGTCAATAAAATCATAACGACAACAATATGAATGTGAACACAAAAGCATTTTTGAATAAACAATCTCCGTGATCTGTTTGGGAAAAAACGATGCAGGAACGGAACGATCACTTTGAAGGGAAGGTTCGTTTAAACCACAGGATTGACTGACAAACAGAGCTCTGATGTTTTCTAACATAGCAAAACACAATATTTTGCGAAGAACTCTAGAACACAAACTCTTTTCTCTCTCCCATGAATGCAATGACACTGACTAACTTAAATGCCAAGCTGATGTCTAAAGACATGCTTATGACCAACAAAATATTATAATTCACTAACGTTCCTCTCACGATGGATCTTTTTGCACAATACTTTTCAACAGGCAATATTTTAACACAAATAAAGTTAGCAATTACAAAAAATACACAAAAGCAAAACAGCAAATCCACATACAGAAACGGAAAAAAAAAGGAACAATACAAAGCACATCCTTTGGTTCTCCCCAAAGCGTGCTAGAATAAACTAAAGAAGAAAAAAAAAATATCAGGAAAAATTTCTTGGAAACGAATGAAAGATGGAATGAACGCAGTCGTTTGCTGAAGCCAGGACAAAGCATGCTGGGAGTGAATTGGAAAAACTCACCATGGAGTTTTAATGGAAAAACATCCAGCCCCAAAGAGGTAGGGTCTTCATGAAGGGACAGATACACAGAGATAGATGGGAAAAGCATTATTATTGATTTGACTGGGCAAACAGTTTACCGTTTAATGATACATAAGTTAAAAATACTTTTTTTTTTACTACTAGTCCAGATCAAAATAGCAACAATACAACTCAATTCTCATCAGTGTCTAAAGTAAACTCCATTGGTGGTATTTAGGAGGGACATGGGAGACATGAGGTCAGTTTCTTCCAGTCTGACAGTTCAATAGAAGTTCAATAGTGGTTTAATTGAAGTAAGATGCTGTGGAAGATGCTGTTTTATGCTGAAGGGTCAGTAGAAAGGAGAAGTGGGTCCCTGATCTACAGCCAGAGCAATGGATGACCGTAAACATTTTATAGCCAACAGTGTTTCCCAAAAGCAATAAAAAGGACATGAAATCCAACTCTGGCAGAAGTCTGGATGAGTTTACTATTCAGTAGGGGTGAATCACTGTCTGTGAAACAAAACCTTACAGTTTTATACAGACGCTGAATCTTTCTCATTGGCAAACAGCTATCGTGAAGACTCTCCCAGATCAAACAAATTGTGACGATAGAGATGAGTGATGGTCAGGCTGAATTTAACTTATAATTGCTATTGTGTTTGACATTCTGAATAATGAATGAATCATATTCGCACACAGGGCTTAAAATACTCAAACATCACGGCCTGAGCTAAACAATCAAACCGGTGGGTTGCTTAGTTGCGCCTCAAGTGGCACAGAGTGAGACACTTCAGCTGAATGGACTCAACAAATATCCAGCTGTGAAAATGGATGGACGCCACTGCTAAATGAATGTGTTCCCATGGAGACGGAAACATGCTAAACCTGGGTTTATTTAGCAGCACTGATGATTGGTTTGGTGTTAGTGCAACAGTGAGATGTCTATAAAAGATTAATGGACACATTTGCATTGAAATAAGTAGGACAACACTGTCCTATCTATCACATGACACGCTCACGCACTTCTAATAAGATTAGACCTGACTGCAAACCATAACAATAACATAAAAAGCAAGTGAAAAAGCAGATTTCATCCAAATCCGTAGAGTGCATTGACGGTCTTTATTCCTGAGAAATGTTTACAGGAAAAAAAAACGCCTGTTAACAGGAAGCAAGAAGTCATATGATGACAGCCAGTGGGCGATGAGGGCAACAACCCCACTTCAGCAGTATAATCTTTCACACGTTTATCTCTCTGCTTTCTGTGAGCCTAATGCTGCACATCCAAAGGCATTAAAATGAGGTGATTTCAGCAAATGCTTACACCGTGACATGTCACATGGCTGGGTAGCACCAGAGCTCTTTAAGCTATTCGTACGGTCATTATGGCACTATGAGACAATGGCTCAAAAGCAGGTCAATTCACGTATTACACTAAGCCTACCACATCCGTGAGGTCAGATCCAGCCATCCAGCAACACACACATTCACACTCTATTGAATAAGAAAAGAGCAGCGGTGGGGTATGTGTTTGAACCCAGTGATTCAAATATTTTAAATCTGTTCAGCAAAAAGATTTTAGTTTTTTTTTTTCTTAAAATTGTGATATCTACAGATGTACAAAGAGGTGTAAGAAAACAATTTTAACTGTAAAATAACTGTTAATAGGTTAACCGAAAGTTCCAGTACTACTGTATATACAGGGAAAAACGGTAAAAGATCTAACCAAACTTATTTAAGTGTCATGTGTGTTACGTGAATGACACCTTCTGTATATTAGAATATACTTGTGGAAAAGCCACTTGTGATGAACTTCGATCCTTCATCATGGCTTTCTCTTTTACCACCTGCGTTATTATGGTGGATGTCAGTATATGTTAAAGGTACAAAACAGATTTTAGTAGCAGTGTACTTTCTTGAATTTACTGGTTTACATTCAATTTGTTTGTAAATTACAGTTTTATACTGTAAACTTCACAATTTGTCTTTAACTGTGTTTACAGTTTTTCTGTATTTTTTACAAAAATATTCTGGTAAACAGTTGTACTACAGAATTTTTTCATAGTGTACGATTTAATAGCTTTTTGGCCACAAAAGGCAAGAAAGCAGAGGCATTTTGAGGAAGCGGCGGCAAATGAGGAATATAAGAGATATATAAGAAGACATGAACATTAAATTATGATGGAAACATTTACAGAATAAATTCACATCAAAAATGCACCTCAAAAAAGTCATGTGACTTTTTCAGCACACTCACCTTTTCCATCGCACACTCTCTCAAAAGTTATTTTATTAATTCTAAAATACCTGTCATCAATATGATTTGGTATAATCACAATTGAATTCCCGAACATCAGGTATCCGAACGCAAGACAACATGACAGTGTTGTCTAAAAAAAAAACCTCAAGGGTCTCTGGCACCTCATTGTCAAAGTCCACCACACACCACTGCAAGAAAGATTATCTATCATGTTTTCCATAAAATATGCTTCTTACTTTAGTGCTATTTCCTGTTATAGTCAGTATTATGGATTCCTTTAGTTTTTCTCAATGGGTGTATAGTTCTACGCACATTCATGGTCATATTTTGGGCCTGGTATTTTCCCATGGTTTTCCCATTATGGACATGGAGATTGGAAACACTGGTTTCTCTGATCACAATTCTGTGACTTTTACTACTGCCTTTCCTCGTCGATCAAGTAACGTCACTACATCTGCTCAGGCCCGCTGGGTTCGCTACTTTTCTCCTATAGCTTGCGAGGACTTTGCTACTGCCTACAAGGAAACTGATGAATTGTCAATCATAAACCGGTTCTCAGAAAGCTCTGACACTGATGCATATTGTAAGTTGTTTAGTAACACCTGCCTGAGCATCGTTAACAACATTGTCCCTTTGAAGATGAGGCGTTCTACTAAAAAATCTGCTCCTTGGTTTAATGACTCTCTTCGTTCACTTCGACGGAATTGTAGACAAGCAGAACGCAAATGGCATAAGGACAGGTTTGCAGGTGTCCTATGACATTTTAAGGGAGTCTCTCTCTGTTTTCCAGCAAGCAGTTAAGTCTGCTAAATTTAAATTTCTTTCTGAAATTGTCTCAAAAAATCACCATAGACCAAGAGTTTTATTTTCAACTATAGACGCTGTTTTAAATCCTGCAGTTGATGTTTTCCCTGATGTGTCTGATCTCCTATGTGAAAACTTTCTGGGGTTTCTTGTCTTAACGACAAGGTTAAGACCACAATCACTTGTGACTTCTCATGCTCTTCCTGAAACAATTAGGTGCTCTTCTATTTGGAGCATGTTTGATTTAATTAGCCTTCAGACCTGCAAAGATATTATTGATCATCTGAAACCAACTTTTTGTCCTTATGATAGTATTCCATCACACTTTTTTAAGAAAATTGTTGATACCATAGGGCCTGATCTCCTGTTTTTTATTAACATGTGTTTGAGTACTGGTACGGTCCCTGACTGCCTAAAACATGCTTCAGGGGTGCTCTTTTGAAGAAACCAAATCTGGATGTGTCTGATTTAGGTAATTTCAGACCAATTTCGAATCTCCCTTTCATTTAAAAAATTTCGGAAAAGGTTGTGTTTACTCAACTACATTATTTTCTGGAATTTAATTCACTATATGAGACTTTTCAGTCAGGATTCAGAAAACTTCACAGTACTGAATCTGCTCTATTGAAAGTTACTAATGACATTATGCTGGCTACAGATAATGGGAGTGCTGTTGCTCTGGTCCTTTTACATCTCAGCTCAGCTTTCGATATGGTTGATCATACAATTCTTATTTCCCGGCTGGAAAATCTTGTAGGCATGCAGGACACAGTTTTAAAATGCTTTCAGTCCTTTTTAAATAACAGGAAGTTTTCTGTATGCATTGGAAAACACACTTCCTCAGCAGCACATCTCTCCTGTGGTGTTCTGCAGGGATCTATTCTTGCTCCAACATTGTTCTCTTTATACCTGCTGCCATTGGGCTCCATCTTTTTAAAATATGGCATATATTTTCGCTTATACGCTGATGACACCCAATTGTACCTGCCCTTTAAACATAATGATTCAAGCTCCATAGAGGTCCTGCTGGCCTGTTTACAGGAAGTGAAATTATGGCTTACACAAACTTTTCTGGCCCTAAATGAGAATAAAACCGAAATAGTACTGTTTGGTCCAAGTGATTTCTATGATTTAGGTGACCTTGACCTTGGCGACTTAAGTTCTTATGTCTCCCCATGTGTGAAAAATCTAGGTGTGTTGTTTGATTCTGGTCTCAAGTTCGATAAACAGATTAATTCTGTTGTTAAGTCATGTTTTTATCATTTACGACGTCTCACAAAAGTTAAACCTTTTCTTTCTCTAAAGAATTTTGAAATAGTTATCCATGCATTTATTACTTCACGCCTTGACTACTGCAATTCACTCTATTATGAAGCTAACCAATCTTCGATTAGACGCCTTTAAATGGTTCAAAATGCTGCAGCCAGGCTGCTGACTGGTAGTCGCAAATTCGATTGAATTTCTCCCATTTGAACTTCTCTACACTGGCTACCAGTTAAACAGAGAATACAATTAAAAAGTTTAGTTTTTGTTTTTAAAAGCATTACGCGGCCTCGCTCCAACTTATTTATCAGATCTTTTACGTTGTCATAATCCGTCCAGGGCACTTTGATCCGGCAACCTTGGAGTGCTTTCTGTTCGTCAATCGAGGTTAAAACATCGTGGAGACCGTGATTTTGCGATAACGGGCCCTAAACTCTGGAATAGTCTCCCGGTATCAATCCGAATGGCGTCATCACTCTACTCTTTCAAATCTAAACTTAAAACACATCTTCTGATTGTGGGTTTTTAATGTATTACTCAAATTTCATGTATGCTGTCTTATAAATTTTTATAGATCCTGTTTTTTATTTGAGCTTACTGATCTGTACAGCACTTTGGTCAACCTTGGGTTGTGTTTAAATGTGCTTTATAAATAAACAATGAATGAATGAATTAATGAATATTTAAGGACATTTAAGGACAGGAATAAGTCACCAAAACAGAGATCATTCAGTCATGTCCAAAACATGACAAGCATCGGTGGGATTCACATCCTTTTAGCACCATCACAGCAGTCTAACTATATCAATATTCAAGTAAACAGTCTAAAAATGGCACTAAGCTGGCTGATTAAGTGACTCTGGAGGAGGAATTAAAGAATTCCTGTCGAATCTGGCTGACAGAATTAGCTGTCAAATCTGGCTGATTTGACAGCTAAAATCAGGAGAACAGCTGAAGTGGTTCACAGAAAAAGAAGGCCACAGTGACACAGCTCCTGGAATGGCAAAGTACATTAAGACAGTGCAAGACTCACACTGCTGTCTCACCCGAGAGGACCAGGCGCTTCTCAAGACGAGAGTTTTCAGAGAGTAAAACATTAGATGAGCATTAATACTGAACTACGCTGGAATAAAAGATCTGAAAGTCTGAAACTGGGGAATAATGGTTGGAACTTTTGTGTCTATTGTGTCCTAGCCCCATTCCATTTGTTTACAGACTGGAGAGGAGAAAAAAAAAATAAAAATCATCAAGGTAAACA
Organism: Barbus barbus; assembly: GCF_936440315.1. Classification (NCBI taxonomy): domain Eukaryota; kingdom Metazoa; phylum Chordata; class Actinopteri; order Cypriniformes; family Cyprinidae; genus Barbus; species Barbus barbus. The sequence goes on from NC_136759.1 coordinate 12,816,243, forward strand.
CAAAATGCTCTACTCAAGTACCTAGTAGAACGCAGAAGTACATGACAATGATATTTTGCATTCTGAACAAAGCACTCAGTTCTTTTAAGCAATTCAAAAACAGCATTGTTATTATTTATAAAACTATTAAAATAGATTATATTACTGATCTATTAATATCACTTGTATCAGAGATATTTATCTCTGACAATTAATACTTTTTCTGTTTCCTTTTATTTTTGTATATTTGTCTGTACCATACGGTTTATGTTCTTTTTGGACCATGTTTGCTGATCAAGTTTATGCTGGAAACTAAATAAAATAATAAAATAAATAAATAATAAATAAACAAATCATTTCTGTGAACTGAAAAAGCTGAAATACAAAATGCATAAATATACATATTAGATTAAAAAATACAATTGGAACTGTTGCCTTGCCAACTAATTGAAAGTTAGTTATTGAAAGAAAATTATTATTACTAAAACTAAAATTGAATTAAATTAAATCTATTTTTTTTTAAGTTATACTTATGGGCTTTTTACGCCTTTATTGTTAGAGGACAGTGGAGAGCTGAGAGGAAAGCACTGGGAGAAGAGAGGGGAGCAGATTTGGCAAAGGACCTCGAAGCGGGATTCGAACTCAGGCTGCCGTGAGCGCAGTTGCACTTTATGACGAAGCACTAACCACAAGGCTGTGTTGTGTAACCTGATTCCTCAATATTAGTCATTTATTTTTAATAGTTCAAAAAGACAAGTTACCAGTTAGAATCAGTATAAAACCCTGTATAAAACATTAAGGCGAGACACTACAGGTGAATAGGGTAAAATTTTTAACTAGCAGATATCACCATGAAACTTTCCCAGTTGATTACCTACATTAAGATGAGAAAAAAATGTATTACAAAGTTTCTGTAATTTTATGTTTAAATATGCAAATTATGCATTATCTAATTAAATATGCGCTAATTTGCATATATTTTAAAAACCGAAATCTCAGAATTGGATAAAGCCAGGTTCAAAATTCTTTTTTCATTGTGTTCACATATTAGATGGGAAAAAAATTACAGAGGGATTTATGGATATCTACTTTTGTTATCCTGTAAATCAGAATATACTGTCAATAGCCTTAAAAAATGTATTTTCGCCATGTTTTTTGGAATAAAATGTTATATAAATCAGGCTAGGAATAATATATTTACAAATCCCTCTGTAATTGTCTTCATAATATAACTAGGTACAAGACTGGAAAGTTTGGTGTATATAGGTGCTACTGAAGTGGAGATTTCGGACTTGGAGTATGAGAGAAAAGTCATTTTGAGAAAACGGGCTTTAAAGATTTATATTGTAAAAATCCACACATTTTTATATGAAAACATTGCTAACAAGCAAAACAACTGGCCAAGTAATTGTTTATAACAATGTAGACCATGAACAATGACAACTGAATAAAACAACATTGCCAAATAAGACCTTCAACTAACCACAGAGAAGCACAAATACAGACACAAACTTATCATCAGAACTGCAACTCTAGTCATCTATGTCCATCGGAACACAAAATTCACCCATGAGGGTTGAAAGCCTAGCTCTCCATGCCTGCACCATATGTAGGCCCCTCACCCCTCTCTTGCTGATGCCTTTTCAGCTTTTTAGCTGTGCTCAGAGTCTTTCTGCAACGTTTTACACTCTCAGACTGGATGGATTCGGCTTTTGTGATCCTCAGCATATCGGTTTCCCTGATGGTGGTGACGGTAACGACAGTGCTTTCCAGCCAAATCTTATCCATAATGGCAAGCATGGCAGAGGCCCACTCATTAAAAGTGTGATGATCCCAATCCCATAGTGTGATGTGAACCCTCTTTTCTGCCAAGTGCCATCAAAAGACACTGATATTTATCACCGCATCTGCATCCTCTCTCAGCAACTCTGCCACATCTGCATCAATATCTGCATAGGCCTGCCTGACCTGCTCCCTGGTCCTGTGAAGTGACTCAAGACCTCTCTCAATTTATGCCACTAAAATGAAATGTGTATTGTATCAATAACTGTTCATTTGTTTTGTTTTTATAGATACAGCACACAGAAATCTGTACTGTAAAAGTAAAACTGACCACCGCAACACAACATAATGAATGAGATGGCACTTTATTCTAGTCTTATAAATCTTATAAATAAATAAATATTTCATCCATACAAAACAAATATTGTTACAGTAATGTTATAATATGTTACAAGGTGGTAACAGCCACACGTATTGGGCTATTTCTGACATTAGAAATTCTAAACCTCCCATCGACAACTTACGTTCAGATGCGCTTCCCGAGGGCATTTCACTGGGTAATCCATCACTAATTTTCCTTTTCCCCCTTGCAAGTGACAACTGCTGTACTCTTTTCGATGATTGACGCGAAGTCATTTTCATTAATTCACTCAAAAGATCCCGCGGAAAGCTTAACCAAACAAGGAAGCGTCAACGCATACCATGTCATGTGACGATTCTGAACGAATCACGTTGTCAGAAATTGTCTTCAGCCAATGAGATTGCGCATTTAGAGTTAAATCCCCTCTTTTACTTTCACGATTGGTTGCTGATAAAAAGGAAATGACCATATTTGGATCCGACAGCATTGTAGAGAAGAGAGAGAGCTTTCCAGCAGTATACGTGATGACTGGGTACAGGCAGAGATCGCGGAGCAGCATGTTGATTTAGAACGCCAACTTTTGTTGAATTTATGAGAAATCTACAGACGCAAACAGACAAAGTGCAGTAAAATAAAGACCTAAATGTGTATTTCGGACTTTTTTTCACCACAAGTCTAAAAGAAGACATGTTATTGAAGACAAATATCCAAAAATCTCAAAATTGACCAATAAAAAAAAAAACGATGTTTTTGCCTGCCGTGTCTCGCCTTAACAAAGACTGGTATTTTTTTGTTTTGTTTTTTACATATGTGAGCAAAATGGACATACATACCAAAAATGGACAAACACAAATAATATAGCAAAATGAATCGTAATCAAAAAGTAGGAATCAAATTAAAGTGAGAAAATAAAATCTTCTAATTCGTGACTGGCTTTTTGTTTTGCTTTCTCTCCGCTGCGTTTCCGCATTCGTGACTTCTCACTGGCGCGTGTGCGACGCGTACATCCTACATCATCCACCCGGAACGGCTTGCACGTATGACAGTCAGCAGAAGTGAGAAAAAAGTATTCGATTTGCTACAGGAGACTCTGATAATCATACACACCTACGAGGCTTTGAGGGTGAGTAAAACATGGGCTAATTTTCATTTTTGGGTGAACTAACCCTTTAACAACACTTCCACTAAAAGGCACTCAACGCTGTGTTAATGCCAAATATGATTCACTTGGAAGTATGGGCAAAAAGAGTTTCAAACTGCTTTCCTCCTGCACCAGCTCGTTTGATTCAGCCACGATGCCAAACGTCCAGTTGCATTATTACAGCGACTCTGTCTGCAAAGAGGACGATCTCCCATGTGGTGGCCAGGTCCTCTGCCATTCCCCAGCCACAGCTCTGAGTGCTAAACATCTGAGGGTAGAGTTTTTTGGACATGTTGATGGGCAAAGAGAATATGAGCAGAGACAGGTGGGTGCAGGGAAACAGCTGACTGACTGACATATACATAGACACACAACACGGTTCAGCACAACATAGGACATCTCTTGTCTGCTGCCACATATGCAAGCCTCAGCTAAGGAGAGAAAGATAAGAGATGAAATGGGACTGGACTCGAGGACAGTGACGTCTACTCTGTCATAATGTACAGCCTTGGACTCAGTATTGAAAAAGGCAGTTTTAATGCGCACTGAGAGCATATGAGGTCTCCAAAGCTAGAAACTAAACCAAACGCAAGGCTGAATCATTCAAACTTCAAACTGATGCACTCTTGACGTCTCTTCAAATCAAAACTAGATGAGCAAGAGCCCTTAAAACAACCACAGCGCAAAGTGTTCTGCATGACAATGAGCTGCATGGCCTTGTATAAATCTCCCTATTTAAAGTTGACCCGACGGGCCACTGTTTCGTTAGCAAATTTCCCATTCAAACTTTGCATTTAAATAAAAATAAACAATTGCAATAAGTCATAATTATGTTTAGTCAGTATGTAAATGCGCACTGCAGTCATTGATATGGCAACCAGTCTTTCCCGGCGTGTTCATGTTACATGGAGGGAGACCGCACGCTGTGTCCAGTGATTGTAGTACATCTGGCTTGGGAACTAACGACCGAGTACAGCAAAGATCCATATGCGGGAGAAAGCAGGTTTGCATGTTTGTGTAAATTCAGGCAATCATCTGGCAAATGACGGTTTGATGACACTTAAGTGCTTCAGCACCAGTTGAGAGTTCATGCAAACTCATGTCATGTTTCAAATCCATGACAAAGTTCTCGCAAATGAGAAATACTATCGCCAGTGATAACTGGAGCATTCATGGTCTTTCTACAGTAAACTGTCATTTATGACTTGTCTATCAAATGGCATAAACCAATATGTTTTAAGATACTACCTATATTAAGTACCTTGTGCCTTAAAATGACAATGAAATTTCCATTGAGACCTCTTCTTGGCTTGAAGTAACAACACACCAAATGACAGTTGATTATGACCAGAAAACTGCCAGTAGGTCAAGTAAGTAGCAGACTACTTATCCAGTCAGAATATAGCCTTAAGTGTTAGCATTTCATTTCCATAGTTAAACAGAAACATTTCAGTTTCACAGTAAAAAGATTTTTAAGAGTTGACGATTTAGCTTGCATTTCAGTTCGAATTCAATTACTCATCTAAAATTATTAATAAGTCATGATTTGCATTGTTATAACATTAAAAGGCTCATATCAATGACTTTAAGTGTTTAAATAGTGTGGAGAAACCCACCCAGTGCGCTTGGTGATGGTGCCCAAGGTCATCGGCTGCTTGATCTGAGCCAGTGGAAGCACGACCGTCAAACTGGGTAATGGAGACAGCCGTGGGTTACCCATGTTGTTGTTGGTGAAGTTGTTGAAGGATTCTTGACTGGTGAGTTTGGCTATGAAAGAAAAGGGAGAAAAATGAAGAATGTCAGTTTGTATTAACATTAAGAATTCGATAGGTCACATATATTTTAAGCTAACACCTTCTTGTAGCAAGGATACATTAAAAGTTATGTAAGAGTAATGAGATTTCAGTTTGTTGTTCTAAACTTTCGATTCATCAAAGATTCCTTAAGTCTTAAGCACCAAAACACACATTAGAATGATTTCTGAAGGATCATGTGACACTGATGACAGCAGTAATGGCTGCTGAAAATGCGGCTTTTCCATCACAAGAATAAATGACATTTTAAAATATGTTAAAACAGTAATTTAAACTATAATAATTTTGCACAATATTCCTGTTTTTCCTGTATTTTTGATTAAATAAATGCAGCCTTGGTGAGCATAAGCAACATCTTTCAAAAGCATTAAATCACCAACCTGTTAAGTCTTTACTGATTATGTGGTTTATAAAAATAATTCTGGACGGTCAGCCTTCCAGTCATGCTAAAACACACATAATTAATTCATAGCATATCCTCTTAGAGAAACAAACACAACAGATACAATGTTTCTACTACTCTTCCCTTAATTATCCACTTTTAATCAGCTTTCATTTGTTTTTATGTGTTGCCTTTCATTCCAGCTATACAGGAATCAATTTGATATATACTTCCATGCACTTCTTAAAAAAGCAAAAACAATATAGTGCAGATGTACGCTACACAAATATTCCACACAAAGTTGAAGTGCTGCTTTTTGTGTTTTTAACTCCATTATTTTTTTCCCTTTCAACATACAATATTTCAGACCAGCCCAATAATCTCAGCGAACATTTTCCTTGCTTCCATTGTAATATCGCCGGGAAGAGGGTATTCAGGGGTCGGAGAAATACCTGAGACACAAAACAATGATTATCTGAGGGCAAAAGCGCTGAGAGCGGCCGTGCCACAGTGTTGGAGGGGTTTTAGATCATTAGCCAGCCTCTCTGTGTCTCTCTAATACCCAGAAACGCTGTCTTTGTGCTTAACCAAAGAGAGGCCATTTAGGCCTCATGGCCCTCGATAAAGGTCTGCTTTGGCTGGAGACATTACACAAACCCCTGCGCCATTCCACACAGGGCCCGGATCTCAAGGGCCCTTCACATTTCAAAACCACTACACCCCAAGCGCAGCCACCTTTTGTGTGCAAGAGCAGCAGAAAAGAAAAGGAATTTGAACAGGAAGCAGCCTGAAAACCCATAATGGTGCTTCTGATGGACAAAGACGAGGAGTAGAGGAAGAAAAATCTTAATGAATTTAGCATCTTTCCAAGAAGGACACACTCAGTCTCGGCGCACTTTTTAACCCCCACTAAATCAAACGCCCGCGGACACGCACACAAACAGCCAGCGTCACGGCGGCAAAGCTTAAGCCCTCCAAAAGCAGATGCCTTGCACGGGATGATGTGAAACTCAGTCGCCGCATGACGTCAACCCGAGTGTGGCAGGCTTGGCCGAAACCCTCAAGAATGGCACGTCCGAGAGCGGCAAGGCGCCTGGCCAGTCAAAACGATACTGCTTATGGAGCCGTCATTTGATTAATGACTCATGTGTGATGGCCTGCGCAGTGATACATGACAAGCCAATGGAAAGAAGATCCATCAATGCAAATCCACAGCCATCGCAGGCCTAACTCCAAGAGGTCGGCCGGGTCGCCCTCTGTCACCTGACCCTTCTGTTCGAGCTCACTCCGCTCCATTTGCATTTTCTTCTAATGGCACAGACCTGGTCGCCCTGTCACTGATATCTTGTTTTTCTCCCCCAAGCTGTTCTATTTGCATCTGATAAAGCAATGAACACAAGCGATCCATCTATGCTGATGCTTTCCATTCGTTATTTGCTTCATTTGCACACATAAACCTAAAAAAACAACATTTGTACGCAAACGTCGTCCCATTTTAATCGCATCACCACCAAAATGAATTTAAAAAAAATGCAACCTCGAGGGCCGCCAATGCGAACGCCAACGTTCCCGGGGACGGAATACTGCAGGACGTTCCAAAGTGTCAACCGCTGAGAAATCGCCAGGCTTTAGTAGCATCTGCGGAAGACTTGAATTCCTAGAAAAAAGTCGCGCTCTCCCGGTTTGGGACTACTTTGATATATTCTGTTTCACCCATTCATGTCTTTCGTGCTCGTCCAGATTTCCCAGACATGCTCCTGTAAGAGCGTAGTTCACAGGAGTTAGGGATTAGGACAGGAGGGGAGGAGGGAAAAAAAGAGAGGGATGAGTTGAGAGGAAAAGGAACAATGGCAGTACCGCCGCACTCAGGGGGAAAGCGCTGTCATGTCAAGTCTGCCTGTGCCAATTCCCAGAGCTATCATTATTAAAATACACACTTTCAAAGGAGGAGTACTACAAGTGGAAGGGGGGGGGGGGGGGGGAGTAAGTAAAAGGAGAGGCCAGAAAGCGCAGGATAAAAGCAATCCCGGTGGACAAAGTGAAAACAAATTAAAAGAACCATTATAAAACACAGATGCTGCAAAGAAAATAAACTTCACAAGATTTACTGTTTTCAGAACAAATCAGACATTGGTGGAAAAGCCATTTCTGGTTGCCTCTGCTTTTACAGTATCTGCTCGCTGCTATTTTCAGGCTTGCAGTGGGGTCAAGCCAGCCTATGTGAAAATGGCCAACTGCCAGTCTTTTCCCCAACTGCCAGTGAAAGAGAGTGCTTTTAAAGTGACAGTAGAGCTTTTTTTCTTGCAAAGTTTTTGGGTTGTACGGCATCTGCTTTAATGAGCAGAAACATTATATGAAACTTCCTGCTATTACCAGACATCGTGCTGTATGAGTATTTTCATCGTAAGACTTCAAACTGCATAATAAAATGTACGTTTTCTGTTTCCCCTTGTGCGCTGATTTCACTTCAGAAGTCGCCATATGATTACAAGCCATTACATCATGACCAAAATTATTCACTGCTGTTTAATAGCAATGTACGTATTTAGAAAATGTGAAAGCATTCAAGAATGTAATTTATTAACCAAACTACATATACGAGGCTGTCTGAAATCAGATCCAATAGTTTACAACATGTCAGCGTTTACAGCTCATCAGAGGAGCACCTTGGTGACAGTGGGAATCTACACTCTTCTGTGGCTCAGATAACAGCCTTACTGAAACCATATGTGAGCGAGTTTGTTTGCAAGGCAATGTGTGTGTGAGAGGATGTTTCACCTCAGAGGAGCAGACTTTGCAAACGGTGCATGAGAAGATGAACAGGAAGGCATCCGCAGACTCAATCAATGCACCTCGGCATGTGGCTCTGATCAGGAGCATGTAATCTGATCATGTCAATTTACTTATGGGTAAGTGGGAACCATATTCTCTCCTCCCAGTCATGAACGCTGCAGTGTCATTTCAGACATGTCTAAATGAAACCCTATGCTGGTCTGTCAGAGGAAAAAAAAGGAAAACTTTTAGTGAATAAGCTCAATTCAAAGCATCAGGATGTCAATCAACTCGCAGCCTGATAGCGTCGTAACAGCAATAGACACTGAGGGGCATACGGGACCCCCAACATTCAAATTAGTGGTTGATGAATGTGGATTTATAATGGTTGATTCTTAAATTATTACATTTAATGCTGCTCAGATAAGAATCTGCGATATCACTCAAAAGAATAACCCAAAAATAAGAACGACTACATGGATAAACTGATTTATAATAAATAAACATGTGAAAAAGAAACAAATATTAATAAAAAACTATACTATATTAATCAAAATGTTAATTAAATAATTTGTCATTTTTAAAATGTAAAAAAATATACATATATTAAATAAAATGTAATATAAATCAAATTATACAAGGCCCAATTTAAAAAAAAAAAAAAAAAAAAAAAAAAGGCCAGCACAATTCCAGTGCTGCAGCAGCTGAATGAAAAGGAAATGTGGGAGAATGTCCTGTTTCTTGTGCCCGTGCCATGGACGTGTTAAACAGCACTGACAAATGATGTTTCCTTTAATAAATATTTTTTAAAATTGTTCTAGCCTAGAAAAGTCAATAATCAAAATTTCTTAGAACTCAAAAGCTCTATTCCGTTTCCAAAAGCACACTAAATTGGTAATCTTACCCTGCCTAGACCGAGCACTATTTTCAAACTCATTAATGTAATTAAAATATCTAGTATCCAACCACAACATCAACCCTGCAGAACTGCCAAAGTTCATAATTACAACCAAAATTACAAACCAAAGGTGATTTTAAACTGGTAGAACCATGAAAAGGTTCTGCGTTAAATAATATCAAAGCATCAACAATAATAAATAAAAAAACAGACATCCCATCATTACTAGTCTTGATTTGACAATTTGGCAAAAACACACATATCCAACAGCTGTGTCAGCCACACAACAGGCAATATATTCCATTTATTTGCTTACCATAAAATTATACTGTGCAAACAGAAACATATCAGTGTTTTCATTTCCTCAGTGCAGTTTGTGGTTTTGGTCTAAGTTACACATAAAAAAAAGCCTAACAAGGAAAAAATATTTACTGCATGTAAAAGTACTCAACCACCAAAGTTTATAAAGCACATATTAATAAGATAAAATATAGAAACACAATATAGAGAATTATTAATATTTCAAAGAAACATATCAGACATGCTGACAGCAAGAGGAATACTGCATTGCATCAGGGTACAGCGAAAATTTCACCGTGGGACAGTGCAGGGTCTCAGGTCATGAGAAGTGTCAAAATCACATTTCCTCACAGTGGGAAAGGGCAGCACATCATCATGGCTCACTCTGCCGGATAAAGACACACCAGCCTACTCAAAAAGTTTTCGCATGAGAGCAAGACAAAAAAAAAAAAAAACACATACCAGGCCACCCAGGCCAAACAACAACACAGTCTCAATGCAATGTTTACATTCACCGTGCCAGGGGAAAGACAATGCTGCAAAAAAAAAAAAAAAAAAACTGGGAAGAATAAAGAAAAAGATTTTATTAAAAAATTATAATTAAGATCAACATTAAGCATTAAAACTATAAAAATGTCCAGTAAAATGGAATATGATCAAACAACAAATATGTATGACTATATAAAGTACAACCGGTTAAAACTGCTATATTTTCTAGAAACAAAACAAGCATACTTTACTAAAAGCAAACAAAAAATATTACAATATTACTAATATATATATATATTTTTTTTTTTATTTTTTTTATTTTTTATTTTTTTTTATTATTATTATAATTTTTTTTTTTCAATGACAAATGTAAGATTAAATAATTAAAAAAAAAAAAAAAAAGTAAAAATAATCTAGTCAAAGATGACCAATAAAAAGACAAATCATTTATCTTTAGGGCATAAGTCAGAGAGGAAGCATTGCTGTTTGCTTTTAAGAGGAGGCCATTCATAAAATTCAGGACAAATTACAGAGTAACCCCGGTCCTTTTGCTGGATTAGATTCATATCGAGACAAAACATAGTGGCATGATTCAGGCCTAAGTATTTTTCCTCTCTCTGCCAATAAGGTCCTTCATTTGAAACTGGCCTGTCAACAAAAAGCTGAGAACACAGCGCCACCCAGAGGCCTGGACCGGTACTGTGCTCAGGAATAGGACAAGACTTTGTAACCAGAGTAATAAATCTTCAGGATAGGGAGTCTGAATGAGACTGTACATGATGCAGAGTTGTGGTATGTTAAAACAAGAGCGGCGCTTTGATGCCTGGGCTGATTGCACGTCTGTTGTTTTGTGAGAGGAGGAGCTGAGCTTTATCTTTGAGAGCCGGAGAGCCGCTGTGAAGCTGTGATGGAATTTAAGAGTGTGTGTGTGCCACAAACAAGGGAGGAGGCAGTTTGTGATTACAGAGAGTGTTTGCTGGCCCTGCCCGTACAGATCAGATCAGCTCATCTGGCTGCATGTCCGACAGACACACAGACACACACTCACACACAGAGAGAAAGAGAGAGAGTAAACAGATCTGAGGTTGTAAATGATTCAGCACAGGACTCAGTGAGTGTGGCATACAGTTTACCGCCACACTCGACACGAAAGCAAAACTTATAATCTGCTCTAAAGGCACTACAGCCCAACAACAGACAATAAATGGAGTCCCATATTTCAAATGCAGATATCTGGATTTGATGTTATATACAAATACAGTGGGCTCCAAAAGTCTGAGAGCACTAATGAAAAATTATCTAATTATATTATGACATTTGAGTGAAAAAGTTACATAATTGAATACATTCTTTTCAATGCAAATTACACAATTATTAAGGTCTGTCATTTTTAGTCTGCATTTAAATTCAATTAAGGGTGCATTCATTTGAAAAAATTCATACTGTATTTATTCAGTACAGTAAAATTGTGGAAATATTATTGCAATTTAAAGTAACAGTTTTCTATTTAAATATATTTTTAAACGCAATTTATTCTTGTCATGGAAAAGCTGAATTTTCAGCATCATTACTTGAGATTTCAGTGTCACATGATCTTTCAGAAATCATTTTAATGTCCCTAATTTGCTAAATATTTTTGTGTAAACAGTAGCGTTTCCTTTTTTTTCCCATGATTCCTCAATTAATATAAGGTTCTAAAGAACAGCATTTATTTGAAATGATGCATCCTTGCTGAAGAAAAAAAAAACTAAATAAAATTTTGGAACGCATATAATACGTGAAAAAGTATTTAAAGAGTTGAATGAATGCCATTTGAATTTGATCTGTGGCAAATTAATAACCACAGTGTTGAGCTTTTTAAAACAGTTTGCTCCAAACAACATTGTGTCATCAGTTCTGCAAAAGCATCCGTGTCTGGCTGTTTTTGCTTTAAGATGATGAATGGTGTAAACAGGCGTAGTTACTGATAAAACAAGCCTGAAACCCAAACAAGCTGTATGCTGACATTAAATGGCTCAAAGGAAGTATCCCGTTATCCCTAACTCAATAACAGCGAATTAACAGCTTCCTGTTGCACCTTGTTTTTCCTTTCAAAATAGTCAATGAACATGCGCAAAGAAGGAGACCACCAAGTTTTGTCAAACTGACACTGAATTTCCTGTAAGCTCAAAGCTAATATGACCGCCTCAGTCCAGACGGCTCTTTCCATCGCACTCCTCACATCCTCGCACATGGCCGACACAGAGCTTAACCGCTGCACAGCATGGCTACCAAAGCCACATGTACCCCAAACACTCCTGTCAATGGAAACCATACAACAACAGTTATGCTTCAAAAAGCATTTTCCTTTGGCTTTTGTTCAGTTATAGGTAGAAAAGGCAGACGGACAAAACAACTTAGCAGAAATCAGCACCTAAATGAATGAATTAACTGTCTGTTAGCACTGAACAAAGAAGGACTTGTTGAATTATCTAACAATGCCATGAACCTAAGGCGAGGGGGATGTGGCTCCTAAAATAGATGGGGAAAAAATCCACAATTAAACTAGGAGAGGAGAAAGCCCGATTGTGGTTTCTATTTTTACAGAGTGCCAGCTCTGAAGGATGTGTACTTCTCTAGTTCCTTCCCTAAATCAATGAGTTGTCACAGGAGACAATTGCCAGTCTACTGTTGTGGCTACTGCGCTGCGGCTTTTCTTATCAATCATTTATTTCTGCCGCCTCCGTTCACGCTCAAGGACCCAAAAATTAACAAAACCGACGGAAAAGCAAACGGAAAAGTGACGCTGATAGCCTTTTCTCTTTTTGGGTCTGATAACTAATCATAGCGGAAAAGGATTTAAAAGTGTGGAAACCACAAAAACAATTTTGCTGATTTGACGATGACGTAAAATGTAGTTTCCTAGAGAAGGAAAATGCAGAAAATTTTATTTATTTGTAGAAATCCTGTTGTCATTACATTGTTTCGCAAATCAACAAGTACAAACGTTTGGGGCCAAAGTACAAAAGTTTTTTTTTCTTAGCAAAAATGTACTTATTTATTTTTTAAATAATTTTATTCAGCATTAAATTAAGTGATAATAAACACTAACATTAAAAAAAGATTACTATTCCAAATAAATGCTATTCTTTTGAAGAAAACAAATACTGCATAATGCTTTACACAAAAATATTAAGCAGCACAACTGTTATCAACATTGATAATAATAATAAATGTTCCTTGAGCACCAAATCAGCATATTAGAATGATTTATGAAGATTCATGTTACACTGAAGACTGGATTAATAATGACTGATGAAAATTCAGCTTTACCATCACAGGAATAAATTATATTTGAAAATATATTAAAACAGTTGTTTTAAAATGTAATAATAAAATGTAATAATTTTAGTTTCATGGTATTTTTGATCAAATAAATGCAGCCAATTGTAAATGTATGAAATTTCAATGGATTAAAAAAAAATATTAAAGAAATAATTTCACTGCAATTCAGTTTATTAAACAAATGTGTCATTTGAAAAACAAATGTTTTATTATCATATATTAGGAAGGTGAATGATAAAAGTGTGAAGAAGAGCGATGTGTAATTTGTAATACACTGAAATATAATGTAAAAAAAAAAAAAGAAAATAGTAAGAAAAACTGAATGACTGGTTTGAAAATAAAGCAAACATCTCCGGCAGGATATGTGAGTGGCTCAAGCATTCCAGCTCCAAGTATGAGCCCATAGGAGAGGCCCTCAGGGACCACGGAAAAGTGCAGACCACTTTTCCCTCTCCTTTTCTCCCCCACACCGTTTCATCTTAATTCAAAAGCCACATCCTGCTATCCTCCCATCTTTTGGCTTAAGGAATTATGGAATGATCCTTGAGGTTATAAAATCTGGACAGTCCAAGGTTTGCCTCCAAGGCATATGAACTTCCTCAGACTTCTGTTTCTTAGATTCCCCCATCCTGTTCCCAGTACAAAAAAAATGTCACCTCAGAACCCTGTTGTCAAGGCATCTCATCGGGCTGAAGCTGATAGGACTAATTGTTGACAGGTGCTTCTAATACCCAGCTTTGAAAAGTGAGTCTGATTTACGACAGGGCTTCTGAGGCCCACTTTCATGGCTGCTGGTAACCATCCCTACACGGGACGCCAAACATTCCGGCCCTGTGATGTCACAGTTTTGCTCAACTCAAAGTGAAAAAAAGTTATTTATATTGTCTTTGAGACAGTCAAAGGTCACTCAAATTAATCATATAATTATTTAAAAAAAAAAGAGGAGGAGGAGGAAGAGGAGAATGTAATAGAAAATTATATATATATATATTTATGTATATACACAGTGGTGGCCAAAATCATTAGAACACTAGTATTTTCACCAGCTAAAAAAAAAAGCAGTAGTGTGTCATTAGGAAATATCAGTTTAAATTTCCAAACATTTATTTTGCCATTAATTGTAATAATAAGGAGTCTGACAACAGCCAGTGCTCCACACACAGATCTGATCTCATCATCACAGTAAATTATATTTATATAGTCCATAACATTTCAATTTTAACTTAAAAATATGGTGATGCTGAAAATCAGCAAGACGCAATGCAGTAGCCAAACAGATTATTTTGATATATTATTCTGAGGCTTCAAAATTTGACAAATAAATAAATAAAGTTTACATTTACATTAACTGTTTTTTGAAGCGTCAGTATAGTGTCATTTGATATATGACTTTGGGTGACAGAGAAAGTAAGGTTCTCTTGAGCCCTTTGGGAAGCTCTGCAAACACCCTGCGGCTCCGTATCAGCGGGGTGCTTTCGGCGAGCACGGAGGTATTGATTAATCAGACCTCTGCTTTATGGAGTGGGGAGTGCTGATGGGCAAACAACACTGACAGGCATGCCAGCTCCTGTGGCAATCAGAGAAGTGTGTGTGCTGGTGGGTGGGTGTGTATGTACCTAACGGTCAGACGTGGTCAGTGTAAGTGTGTTTGCAGCCAGGGACAGTGTTTGACAAACATCACAGTGTTGTGACAGAGGTCAACAGGCTCAATCACAAGGTCTGCTAGGGTGACTCGATTAACCCCTGAATGGCCAGGATCTACTTGCTCCATTTCAAATTCTAGTAAGGTGCCTATTGGCTTAGTGAAAATTAATTCAAGAAACGTAAATACATGAAAAATGTAAATATTACATAATAGAATTTCTATTTAATTCAATATGTTACCAAAAAATATATAAGAAAAATAGTCCAGAGTGATTAATTAAAAATGCATAATTTTACCATCTTAGTAGGTTTTGGAACAGAACGATTAGTGTTACTAACTTATGAACGTTTGCAGAAGTGCAAGAGGTGCATAATGTTTCCAAAAAAATGCATAATGTTTGCTAACCATGTAGTGGTGATCCAGATGGGCTACTAGAGAGGCCAGGAATGGGGCTACACCGGCCGCCCTGTTTGCTGCTCAGCTCTTGCTCAATCTCCTCTAGTCCGGCACTCTTCTGGAAACGGCTCATGCGATTGACCACACGTGGAGACATGTGCGTGCGTGCGCATGGCGCTCCACCATACGGATTGATGGGAAAGACATGAGAGGTACCACGAAGAGTACTGATCACCACCCAGCGGCAGTCATGGCTGAAGCAGATGTCCTGCACCTAGAGCAAGGGTGAGAAAGAAAGGAATGAAGCTCAAATCAGCTTTTAGATTTGAGTAGGTTCGGATTTGAAAATGAACAAATCACCATTAAAATATACAAAATCACCATTACAGGATGTTTTTTTGAGTATAGGGTCTTGAGTATACAGTATGAACAATACAGTAATGCCTATCCTTCAAAATTTGGCTTAAAGTCAGAACGTAAAAGAGGTAGTGGATCTTCTTTTGTATTGAGACATTTACATTCTTTGGTTGGAAGAGCAGCTATAGGCTAATTTTTCCTCTATTTGCTTTTCCGTTTCTGCCATGGGATGGGAATCCCGAGGTAACTAGGAATTACACATGCTTCAGCCTGGAATGGATCCAACCTCTTAAGAAGATGCCAACCCCTCCGAGGACCTCAGATAACGACAACCCTGAACCAATGTACAAAACTACCAAATTTTCCTACAAGTCTGATCGCAACATATAATCACTGCTGTTAATAGTGTTCACCGTTTGTTTAAATACATGTCTTTAACTAATTGCATGATTTTTACTGTGCATTTCTTCCAAATGGACATCACCTTGACAGTCACTCACCACTGATAAACTACTCCTAAATATAATGCAGAAACATTTTCTGTGAAGCTGCTTTGTTTGCAACGATTTGTATCATGAAAAGCACTATACAAACAAACATGAATTAAATCGAATTGGGCCATACATTCAAATTAAACCCATTATCAAAGAAAAAAAAAAAAGTAGTGCGGACTTGGTTCTATCCATTGGTGGTTGATTGGATGAAAGCAGATCTGAAACCAAGCTTGGAGTCGAAAAGGACTAAAGGACTAAATTATTTAGTCTGGCAAACACCAACACAGTAATATTTTAATCTCAGTGTTTGTATTTATATATACATAATAAATATACACAGTACACACTCATATATTATGTAAACAAAAACTTTCATTTTGGATGCGATTAATCGCGATTAATCATTTGACAGCACTAATTTTGAATAAAACCATTTATTCACCAAATAATCAAAGATAAAAATATCACGGGTTCCAAAAAAAATAAGCAGCACAACAGTTTCAACACTGATAATAAATCAGCATATTAGAATGATTTCTGAAGGATCATGTGACATTGAAGAATGGAGTAATGGCTGATGAAAATTCAGTGCTGCATCACAGAAATAAATCATATTTTAAAGTATATTAAAATAGAAAATCAATTCTAGAAATTGCAAGAGAGTGGTTGGTTGTACAATGTTTAATGGATTTAATGGAATATTTTTTTCTTTTTTCTTGAGTCGATTGCCCAAAATTGTGTAATTTCACGTTGTGTTGTTAATGTGTGATGTGTTTTTTAAGTATTAATGTGTATGTATCTATGTCACCAGTGTCAAAGATAAATTTCCGATCTGTGACGAGCAGAACGGATAATAAAGTTTAACTAAACTAAATCATATTTCACAGTATTACTCATCCCAAACACATATGTACATATGATGAAATGAAGCGTATGCATGGATGAATCATACACAATATCAATAACACACATTTAGAAAATGGACTGAGTGAATTTTAATTTCATGCCAACTTTAAGGAATGCAACCTGACTTCTGTTGGAATTTTCAATGGTGTTAGTCATAAGAAAGTTTCCGGCAAAGATAAACAGATAAAATCTCAAAAAATGTGTTCCATTAGAATCACACCCTGTTTTTTCAGCATCTTGCATCATGGGCATAGTTTTATAAGACACCGTCTTGAAATCCTATTCTGTTTTTGAATACAAGAACGTGCCTTATGAGAATGAATATAGTTCTATGAATTGATGGTAGACCTTCTCCAAGACATGGTCCAGAAATCTTACACTTAGCTTTCCCATACAGCACTCTGCCGTCAGCAAGGTTCAGCTAATGGCTTTTTTACAGCACTTTTTATGGATAGCCATCAGCTACTGGAATGCAGCTGTCTGGAGATCTGTCTGATTCTAGGTCATTCTGCTCTATCTGTCTCAGATCAGTCTCACGCTGAATATGCCAACTCAGAGATGAGCAAATGAATCAAGATCAATGACCATTTCCTGTTCAGGGACGACGCCACTCCAGAGATTTTCACCTGGAGGTGTAAAAATAAGATTTAGGTAACCAAAGACAAGGACTGAGATCTATAAATTAGTTAATCAGACACAAATCAAACAAGCTGTTTGGTCAGTCATGTGCTGCTCAGAACAGCTAAAACAGTGTATGGCTTCAGGCAACGCAGCCTGGTGGGTTATTTACCTTCACGCAGACTAAGGTCAGTCCGGAGCAGGCTGGGAGTGAGTACAAGCACAGTCAATCAGCCAGCCAGATAAGGCCGGGTGCCTGCGTCCACCCACAAGGCACTATCACTCCTTTTATTTGTTCTGCTCAAGATAATGCATCTTGGAGGGTGCTTGCTTTCTGCAGTTTGTGCTATTTACAATGCCAGATCAAAGCCAACGCATGGCCAGGCAGCAAACCTGGCATAAGCCGGTGACAGATTAACCACCTTTCTCATCTCAGCGGAGCTGCGGGCCACCTCGGCCCTGTGCTCACAGAGGAGGGAAAATGAGAATGTTTTACACGCTCGGTTCCAGCTCTTTGCCATGCCTGGAGGTGCTGGGTAAGGTAATCACACCTTCAATATAAGGAGCAGGAACGAGAAGAACTTAAACTTCATCCACGGGTCAGTAACCAGCCTGCAATTCTGCCTTTTTTGCACCTGGCTCAGAGTGCACTTGAAGGGTAAAGGGACAAAGAGAATTGTGAAAAGGAGAAAAAAAACATACACTAATGGGCTTAATAAATAAGTGCAATAGGAGTTAAAAATGACAAGTCTTTCTTATAGACATAACACTAGACTGTGCTTCAGTTACATGGCACTCATAGGCGAATAACATGCAGTTTTTATTCCACTGCAGTGTTAATATTTGTCATGTAATAAAGGATTTAAATTGGGAGAAATATGTCTGGCATGCTTTTAGACATTGACCGTGTCAGTGAGACTGCGAGAGTGTGAGTCTATGAACTAGAGGAGGGATCAGGTTTGTGTGCATATCCAAACATGACACTGGCTGAGTAAGTAAGGGTCTAGGCCCTTTCGGAATAAATATTAGTTCTACTTAAGCAAATAAAACCTTACAATTTGCCAACTGAAGGAGATATTGTGGTGGAACAGCTGCAAGGCTACATGGATGAAACAGCATTTAGGAGAGAGGAAAACTAAATCACTGCAGTTATTTCCTAAACTGATTTGTGCAATAACCCAATAGATCACAAAAGTAAATTAAACTTTAAAGCACCCAGATAGATTACCAAGGCTTGGCAGACGCTAATGATCAGATCATGTCCTTAGATGTCCGCTTCAACTATTCAACCTGAGTAACGTTCCATAAAATACAAAAAAGCATGTGGATTTGACCATCTTCTATTGGTTTAAAATACAAAAAATAAATAAATAAATAACGGATTGAAGAATGATCAATATGTTTTATCAAATATGTTCTGAGACCACTGTACATTGCCTTAACCTAACGGTTCTCAATTCCAGTCCTCGCTCTGCACATTTTGAGTTTCTATTATCGCTTCAGACGTTTGTTCTATTTGAACATAAGTGCCCTGCGAAGTGGACATCACAGGATATTCCGCCATGATTGCAGTTCGAAACGAACGAATGTCCCATTCAAAGTACATTTTAGTGTGCGAGACGTGAATTTAAGTTGTATATATTTACAGAGGTATATTATGTCACTTGTCTGTGTGTAAAGACGTTGCGCAGCGCAAATCCATGAATGAATGTTCCGAAGTAAAGTAAACTTCAACGGATTTCCCCTGCTCAGGGAGTAGGGAGCAATGGACACTGTGTAGGGTCCATGTCAATTGGAACACAGTTCATGCACGGAGCTCACTTCTAACGAGTAGATTATCTGAATCAGGTGTGTTAACTAAGAGAGACATGCAGAATATGCAGGGGGGAGGGGGGGTCACGAGAACTGGAATTAAGAACTGCTGCCTTAACCTAACTAGTAAAAAAATAAAGAATAATAATAATAAAGAATAACTGTTACAAAGTGAAAATTAAAATAAGTAAATAAAAATACAATACAATTATTTTTAAAAAGAATACCTACTAAAGTGAAAACATTTTTTTTTATTATATTAAAATAATATATAAAAAATAAGCTTCAAATCATGTGACTTGAATAGAGATTGCTGTTACTTCTCCAATCAATTAAACCTGCCAGATGATACTAACAATTCTAGTTTTCACAGCAGTAAAGGAGGAATTGTGTTCTAGTTAGAAATTGTAAACTATATTTTACTATGCTAAAGTGAGGCAAAAATGCAACAAACATCTGGCTAACTGGATGGACAACATTTGTAATTGATAAAGCTGGGATGAAATGGGAAAATTACAGAGCCTATATTCAGTGCTGCCAAGAGCCTATTTCCAGAGATTTAAGAGAGAGTGGTGTAAAGTCGCAAGCGTGACCATATTGTCCCAGTGGGAATGTCCTCTCGTCCATGACCTCATAGCCTAAGATATCATAGGTGTTACAAGCCCCAAGCTTGACCCCAAGGTGCAAGAGTAAAAGCTAGTCAGGAGCACAATCTAAGCTCTCACCAGCCGTCTGAGGTATTTTTAGCAACTTTTCTCTTTTTTTGCAGCCTTGGTGATTGAAAACACATTGGCAACCCTAATAGTTTCAGGTCTTCGGATTCCAGAGTGTTGAAAACTGAACATGGGAGCCACAGGGGAGGAAGTTTTAGAATAAGCAAAGACTAACTGCTGAGAGTACAATTATTTCACGTGGATCCACGTAATTTTGTTCTGAACTGGGGGCAAAAGTTCTCCAAGTACAAAAAATTCATGTGCTGTGACTATGGAAAAGCCCTGATGTTTTTAACCTTTAGTTGGTGGACAGTTGAACAGTAACTAGATCTTCAGATTACAGTTACACTCATATTTTTCATGTATACTGCAGTAATAAGGGACTATGTATCTCACTGTCATGTTTAAGATCAATCAGATGGGTCATACCCACACTTTTTGTCTAACATACAATGCCCTATATACTACAAAAGAGCCCGAGACAGTAGTAACGTGGTCTGAAGCTCAGTGGTACCAAGTCTTATGTCTCTTGACAGTATTTAGATAACATGCAGGGATTCACCGACGATGAAAAGCATGTTCAAATTGCACATTTCCAGAGCCATACAAGCACAGGCAACCGTAAACAGTTGTGGGTGGCCCACAAAGACTTTAAATGATTATGCTAATGATTAAAAGAGTCCAGATAGGCAATATTTCATCTCAATAACTCCCCCGAAAATAGCCTGAGTGTTCATAGGCATTTGCATGTGAGCAAAGAATGGAACGAAGAGCTTTGAAGTTTGAATTAATATCCCATACTGTCCATGTATTACTTGAATGCAAGACAGTTTCTTTTTGTTATTGATACATCTTCCATTTGGAGGATACAAGTTTGCACCATATGTGCGTGCTAAAGGACAGTGCTGAAAGTAAGGAAAAGCTTTTATGTAAATGTGTGTGTACATGTGTGTTCTTACCTTAGCCTCAGTCTCTCCTCTGTGAAGCGTGTATAGATGATGAACCGCACTCTGGGAAGATGCCCATGGGTGAGTAAAGATTTGGAAAACGTGGAAGTCATGGCCAAGGATGTCTGCAGTCACCAGTAACATACCTGTAGATCATAAAAAGAGGTGACATTTATTTCACCACAGTGCACCTTCTTAGCACAACTAAACAAACATGATTCCCCACAGTATTTGTGACACAGGAAGTGATGAATTGAGGGCTGTGATTAAACAAAACAAACAGTTTTCTGAGATAAACTGCCATTTTTACACTGATAACATTAGAACATAAACAATCTTAAATTTCAGAGCAGCATGATGAAAGGCACATACTTAAGAAAATATAGCTATAGGAATTGGGATAAAACATTAACACAGCCTCAGGAAACGGAAAAAAATATATATAAGTGGAAAGTAATATAATGCTTGATTAATATGGATCATTAAATGCAACAAATGCAGCATTTATTTCTTGAGGCTACAGAACTGCTCCTCCATGCTTTTTAAGTTTTTAGGATTTTCCCAGCCCTAGTTAAATTTTCTTGGGGTTTACCATTAGGATTTAGGAACTGGTGATGGGATCAAAATTAATTCAATCTTTCTGAATTGTGGCCTAGTGATAGTCCATGTTCATCTATCAATGAAAGTAGCAGGAAGTGCCACTCGAAATATATATATCAATCTCATTTGAACATTTACTTGCTTTAAGAGCACTAATTCTGGGTTTAAACTGAGAAGAATATACTCAAAAACGTTAAAAAAAGTAAAAAACGATGGCACCCAGACTGCCGTCAAGTACTGAGCATTTCATGAGACACGTTTACATGGTTGTAAAGGGTAATCGTGTTCCACTGCAATTTGTGTTCTAGAATTAACTGCATGCCAAGATCTTCCCTCAGCTGTCCGGGCCAGAGAGTATATGGATCTGTTTTAAACACAACCGCAGGAGAACCCAAGTGGAACCTCTGATGACAGGGCCTCTCATTTTCCCACTTTTATTTGAAGTTAGTGAAACTACAGAAAGTATAAGCTCTTACTGTAAACAACACACTTACTAAACCACACCAGAAAAAAACCCCGAAGCGAACCTTCATGGCAACGCAATGCCACATACAACTTATTCCTAAAAACAGTGTGACAGCTCTACAGGCTATTTTCCACACACATGAAAGTCTGGTCACTACCGCTTTGGAAAGTTTCTCCAACACTACGATTAAGATGGATTTAGCTGCTCGCTCTCGATCTCACTGCTGTAATTTAAGATGACAATAATTAGTGATTTTCCAATGCTGAATCTCTAATGCCGAGTTCACAGAGGGGTTTAATTTGTGGCGAGCATTTATTGGGTGGTCTGACAAATCTAAAAATGAGGATATCGTCAGAAGATCATACGAACTCTCACACACATGACAATGGAACAGCGGCCGTCCTAGATGAGCTCATCTGTACTATTTCTGACCGTGTTATTTTCATTTTCACACTTAGAAACAGCATCTGCTTTAGGTGTGGCTTTGCCATCTCATTGAGCGGTAAGACAGGAAGCAAGGGGGATGGGTTGCGGCAGCGAAGGAAGGGTCACGCTGAGATTGCGCCTACGAAAAAGAAAAACAGAGTCGGCCAGTGAATTAGACTGCGGTTAGCTATTTATGCTGTATCAGAAGACTAAACCAAGTTACGGCCTGGCCATAAACTAACCCACGCCCCAAATGAGGTGCCAAGCCACAAGAAGCATTTGCGTCAACTGGGAATACATGGAAGCGAGTGCCTTCTAATTATAGAGGCTACAAACGGAAGCGCAGAGTGATTAGGAGTTTAGGCGCTGCGGTATGTTTATCTGGGAGCTTCCTCTCCCTCACCCCGCCGCCCTGCCGCTCTCGCGCTCACCCTGGCTTTGATAGATGAGGCTTGGCCAGCTTGTTGGGACACAAGTTTGCTGATGGTACACTCTGTGCTCCAAAAGCCAGTGGAGAATGGAAACCGAGCGCTGGGGCTTTTGTGGCCTTGTTGAAATACAGGGCCTCGCGAAGAGGCGTCAGTTGGTTAGCCTGTGGGAAGCTAAATTAAAAAGAGAGCTTCTCTGTGCTGGTAAGCGGCCATAAAATTTCAGGAACCTGAGATGTTAAAGCAATTTTTGACACATCCTATTTATAACACCTCAATGTCAAGGCAAGAGAGTAATTTATGACTTTTAATAAGAAATTATGTGAATAAATGGGGGTTGTGTGTATTTGAGCTACAGTAATAACGTACACAATCTAATACCTAATCAAATATTTGAAAAACTAAGGGAATAACTCCTTTACTCATTTACCCATTTTGTCATTATAAATTTGCATGACAAAGAACAACATGTTCTGGCACATTTTCTTTCTTTAAGTTCTTTTAGGAATATTGTGCTCAGATCTGCACCAAAATAATCGGTCCAGGATTCTCTGAACAAGTTGGATTGAAAACACTTTCTGAAGCGGTTCGCTTGTGATGAGAAATCAACCGACCCAACGGACCAATGAACCAAACTGTATCATAATTCATAATGGGAAATGCAGTATTCAAAAAGCATCAGTGTCTAATTCTGTGGGTGAGCGTTTTAGTCATCACCGTAAAACAAAGCTCTGTAGCTTAAAAAGTCATTGCTGTACTCTAAAATGGGTGCACTGCAAGAATAGTGTCCCGACAAAGTCTCGATTCCTGCTCTAACTGTATATAAATATAAAAAACTCATAATAATTTTTTTGAATACTAAACAAATTTTGCTGCACTTCAAAATGGTGCCTGCCCTGTGAAAACAAAACAAAGATTAAAATGCAGCATTGTAACAACTGAAGTTCCCATTTAGGAAGAAAGCAAATGATCTACAGGTCTGAAAATACCCTAAAATCTAATTTTAAAAAGCATATAAATAAACTAAGTTTTATTGTATTTGTCGATTTGTATTTCAAAGCTTTTAAAATTGCACATCATCAAAAGCAGTTTACTTCTGCAAGTTAGCATGCTCTGCGTTTATATGAACTGCGAAACACATCGCATAAAAAAAAAAAAAAGTGACCCTAGCTTATCCTTTCATGCAGATTTGGCTGTTTCTCGCTAAAAGGCACCCCGAACAAACCGACATTCGACACCAAAAGTTGTATAGTGATTCTTCATACTTGCATTCATCGCATTGTTGTTCTCTCCTTAACAAGTCTTTAAACACAAAACATCTGCGAAACCTCCTCACAGCCATGTTTTATTTCAAAAGTGTCTTAGCCATTCTCCCCGACCAACTCGATGATCTCAGCAGCCCGACAAGCAGAGGCCTCCAACTTGGCAAAGTCGGAAAACTGAAACAAAAGTATCCCTTTAAAATTAACAACACTCATCTAAGACCTTTGAAAAAGAGGAAATCTCAAATTATAACCATGTGGATAAACCTTTAAAGGGCGGACGCTGGGAATCGGTGCACTCTAATACCGCAGACACGAACTTTATGCAAAGAAGAAAAAGAACAAATAAACACATCAATCACAGTATTTTGTCCTTGTGGCTGCCCACATTAGTTGTAAAAGCATGACCGTGCGTGCATGTGTTTGTGGTCCTTTGTGAGTCCATTGGACGGCCTCCTCTCCTGTCATGCTGCACTTGTGGAGGTGTTTATGAAAGCTGTGGAACACACACGCACACACACACAGGGTTGCACATCTCACATCAAAGCCACCCACTCAAGCCTGGAGCGAGCAACACTCACATGGAGGCCACCCTCACTCCAACCATCAGATAACAGTACTAAGGAGAGGAGGAGACCGGCATGGGTCAACATGCAGTCAATAACTTGTTAATCTTTTTACAGACTAAGTGAGAACTTCTAAAAGCTGGGCTGTTTGATCCAACCTGGAGTCGGCCTGTGTTTGTGTATGTGTGTGTGGAGTCGAGGATGGGGTGGCAGATTGGGGCCTGGCGTGGTGACTGTGCAGTGTTTCGCGGTGAGCCGGGCAGATGTAATGCTGTCTCCAGTTTCCATTCCTCTGGCCGGCAGAGATGACTGCTGTGGATTCCAGAGGGGGCTTGCGAGCACGTCTCACAGAGTTGTGCGGCCAGGAATACTGTTTATCTAGTACGTTGGTACCAAGGATATGCTTTTTAAACATGGTACACTGCTCCTGTGGGCATGCTGGCTTGGAGAGGCACTCAACGCTCTTAGCTATGAAACCACATCCACAATTCAATTGAGAACTTTGAGGAAGGGAGGGGAAAAAAAGTAGGTGGGAGGAGGAAAAAGGTGCCCACGGTTCATTTGATCCACATTCAAGTGTAACGAAGGAGAATGTTTATGTATTTGCTTTACAGCCAAACCACCTGTAAGCGCTTGAATATTAATAGATCATAAAGGCCTTTTCTCGGCAGGCAATCATTACTTTAATACAACACTTCAACGAAATTCACCTTCTAGAGAATCAGTGTAACCAAGGTGGCCACGAGGTCACGTCCATTAAGGAAGGATGGATGTGGAGGTTATCACTAGGCCCACACGGAATCTGGACACTTTTTTTACTCACGTTTCCTGAGCTGTTTTTGGAGGAAATTCAGTCTAATAATAGGCATCATACTGGGATAAGTCGCATGTATATTGTTGGGAAGGTTACAGATTATAAGTTAATTTAATTAAAATCTAACAAGTGGTGTAACTATTTCAATTACTTTATTAAAGTAATGTAATTGATTACATTCCATTATTTTTGATTACTTTTCTAAATTTCCAATGATTGTTTTTAACTATTAATCATTTTCAGACATTTTATGCAGGCAGGGTTAACCTGCAGTCATACTCAACAGTGATTATGGTCAGACTTTTAAAATCCTTCATCACTTAAATTAATTATAATAATACAATTTTAAGGCACAGCACTGAAACGCACTTTTAAAAAACTGGAATACATTTTTATAATTCGCCATGGTGGCAACCCTTAAGCTGTGTTCACACTACAGCGACTTTTGTCACTGCATGTTGTCAGGGGCTGGCGAAGAGGTTGCTAGTTGGCGTTCTCACTACTGGTTGCCTTGACAGAGAATTAGGTTTCTTACCGCTAAATACAAACATTTGAGAGGCAAAAGACTAATTATAATATAAATATGAATTAAATCTGTACATATGAACAAAAATTAATGAGTAACAGAGCCTATTGTTTTCATTGCGTATGTTTATCTACGGCTGAGAGGAGAATGATCACGAGCTCTACCGTCTTATTTCCTATTGGCTGTCGCTCCCAAAAGTCACTCTTCATTTGCATAAATTTGAAGGATTCTGAACTTTGTCGCGTTGCTGGAAATGCCCAATCCGGTCGCCAAAGGCCGCACTTGTCGCCAGAAATCGCCAGCTCTCCATTGAAATCAATGGGATCGTATCGCTTTGTCGCTTGTAATGTGAACGGGGCTTTAGACGGTTTGTAGCCTAAAGCGAATCAAAAAGGAGAATGATTCAAAAGTATCAGAATAGCATAACTTTACAAAATGCCCTTCAGATGGCAGGAGGTATTGTGCACATCAAAAACAGGCAAAGCAACAAATTCATTTTACAGAAAATATTCAAATGTAATCATTAACCATTGTAATCATTAACATTTTCAGAAGTAACTATAATTTACATTTTTTTCTCAGTAATTTACTTTGAAATTATATTACGTATTCCTGTTACTCGCCAACATACTATACATATATACTATATATATAGCCAGTATATGTATGTGTGTGTGTGTGTATGTACAGTGCCCTCCAAAAGTATTGGAACAGTAAAGACAAAATTGCTCTGTTGGCTGTGGAGTCAAGACATTCACAATATGATTAAAAGATGAATATGAGACAAAACTACAGAATGTCACATTTTATTATTGGGTGATTCAACACATAGATGTTTTACCAGCTAAGAAGTTCAGCACTTTTACCAGCTAAGAAGTTCAGCACTTTTAGAGTTTTATCCCTCTATCTGATGTGAGCATAAGTATTGGAACAGTCTTTCTAAGTGATCAGCTGTGTCCTGTTGCATTAATTCTTCACATATTAAAAGGAATGTGTTGTATCAGTTATATCCATTACTTCTGCATTCTGAATCTTGCATTCGATGATGACGCACACAAACCAGGATGAAGATGAGGGAGCTGACTTTGAGAGAAAAGCAAGCAATTTGGATGCTAAAAGAAAACAGGAAGTCAATTAGAGCTATAGCAAAAACAAAGGGCATGGAGAAATCAAGAGTTTGGAAACCACCAGCGACACCAGCAACCAACAACAACCTGATCGGCTGAGAAAACAACAGTAGTTGATGACAGACAAATCATAAAAGCTGTGAAAATGAACCCTAAAAGATTTGTCTGTAAAATCACCAACAACTTCCAGAAAGCTGGGGTGATGCTCTGACAATCTACTGTCCTCAGGAGACTTTGACACAGAATTACAGATGCTACACAGCAAGATGCAAACCTCTGACCAGCACCAAAAATAGAAAGGCAAGATTAGAGTTCGCAAAAAAGCACAAAGGTGAGCCAGAAGAGTTTTGGAACTGTGTTTATGGACCAATGAGACAAAGATGAACCTTTATCTAAGTGATGGGAAAGCAACAATGTGGAGAAAAAAAGGGAACTGCAAATGATGCCAAGCATACAGCCTCATCTGTAAAGCATGGTGGAGGTGGTGTGGTGTCATGGGCCTGCATGGCTGCCTCTGGAACAAGGCCCTCTCAACTTTACTGATGACTTAATGTATGATGACAGTAGCAGAATGAATTTGGATGGGTACAAAACCATCTTGCCTACCAATATTCAAGAAAATGCCGCCAGATTAATTGGGAAGTGCTTCGTATTGCATCAGGAATTTATAAGGGCAAAGAAATGGAAAGTCTTAGATTGCCCAAGTCAATCTGCAGATTTAAATCCGATTGAACATGAATTTCACCAGCTGAAGAGCTTTAATGGCTGCATTAAAGGCTGGTAAAAGTATTTCAAAGGATGAGACCAAGAGTCTGGTGATGTCTATGGGTCACAGACTCACTGCTGTGATTATGTGCAAGGGATCTGCAACTAAATAATAGCTTTTAATCTTATATATATCTGCCTTATGTTCAACTGTCCCAAAACTTATGCTCACATCAATGAGTGGGATGAACTCTAAAAGTGCTGTTCTTTTTATTTGGTAAAACATGTATGTGTTGAAACGGCTAATAATAAAATGTGACATTGTCTCATATTCATCTTTTAATCATATTTGCAAATGTCTTGACTCCACAGCCAACAGAGCAATTTTGTCTTTACTGTTCCAATACTTATGGAGGGCACTGTATATCTTAATGTTATTATGTGGTGTTTAATTGTTTAATTAAGAGATGAAGATGATTTCCATATGTGCGGTCACTGAGTTCTGGAGAGAAAAAAAAAGTTTACTCTGAGATAAAAGTTAATAAAAGTCACCCAAGACAAAGTTATTTTCTTTAGTAAATAATTTTGTATGGTTAGATTCACTCAATGTTATTTACACCAGTCAGATTATCATTCTCACAATACGCGTATGCCAAATGACAACATTATATATGATTAAAAAAAATAAAAAAATAAAATTGCATGTGGCATTTGCCAAGTGTTAATTGTGAACACTGCCTTGTTATCCTCAGCCAACAATTTATGCAGCCATGAAATCGCTCTTGTAAGTACTTCTTGTGGATCTGTCTACAGCCACAAAATGCAGTTGATGCTTGACAGCAGTACAAATCTATTTTACGCTCCGCGGTGGAAAAGCAGAGTCTCCTTGAAAAGCTTAGTCAGCCTAAAACAGGCCTTTGTGTGATTCTTAAAAGCCCCGAATAAATGAGCTAAACCGCAATCTCTAGATAAGAGTCTGACTGCAGAAAGGAGGAGTATGGAAAGAGAGTAATCCTTTCTCAGGAAACAGACAGTCGCTATAATCTCTTTCCATTTCAGCGCTCTCTTTTATTTTAAAGGTTTCGGTTAGCTAATTAATCCTCTGAAACATTTACCACAGCAAACACGATTCCACAATTCTTTATACTGCGATTCAATGTTAATGCCCTTAATTTTGGGGATGACCTTAGGATTTTCTCAGGACAATGGATCATTCATTGCAGCTGAGGTGTTTGGAAGACTAACGTTGGATGTTCCTTGGGAATCTGGTGGAACTTTTGGAGACTAAAGCCAACCGGCCAACCAAACTATTTAAACTGCTAAAAAGCCTCCAAGCATAAAGGCATAAAGCTGTCAGCAAAAACGTAGTCCACACAGGCAATCCTTCCTACAAAAACAAGCTAGAAACTAGAGGTGAAGAAGAGAAGTAACTCTTCTCAGGTCAAGAGGAATGAAAGGGAGGGATCAGGGAGGATGCTTCCATTGAAGCCTTGAAACCAAAGCGTCTGGCTAAGGTTTTACAACTACAAACTGAGGTACAGACTTCACAAGACACTGCTTTTACCACCTTTTGGAAACACCATTAAAAAACAAACAAAACAAAAAAACAGCCAAGAGACAACTTCTAGTTTGTTTGTTTGTTGGACAGTTAATGTGTCTGGAATTGGAATTTTCAACACTGTAGCTTAACTGACTTAAATTATATTTTAAAATTAAATTACATCCAAATGAAAATAATTAAAATGCACACAGTCATTTCTAGTAATTTAAGGACAAATCTGGCGGTTAACATATTTGTTCTACAAGGTCATTCTTGCTCAAAGCCTCTATTAAAAGTCAACTTATTTAGTTGAATAAAATAAAATAAAATAAAAAAGAATTAGATTAAGAATTAGACCAAAAAGACTAGTGGCCAGGGATTTTAACAGCTATTGTGGAGAATTTCTATATAGAGGGAAAAATATTTGAAAGATTAACAAAAATAAAAAATAAAAGACATTGAAAAAAAAACTATATGCACATCATCAAATGTCATAATGGCATTATAAAATAGAGCTCATGCTCCAGGCAAATTCCACTAATGTCCCGCTCTTCACTTGCAATGAGCATTAAAAGGCGACATCTCAGCCTGGGCCTTTAATCCCTGCTGACTGTCCCACTGTGCTCAAGCACGGCACAAAATGGAATGTGATGCATGGTCACAGCCCCATTAAAACACACACACACACACACAAATCTGTGTGTGAATCTTGCCAAATGATAGTTTCTAAATTCCACAAACAAGCTTTTTCAATGAAGCAGATGAGTTCAAATCCATCCTTACTTGTTACCTCTGAATGAAGACATGGCTTATTACAAACTCAAGGAAAAACAGAGAACTGCATTTTAAGTTGTTAAATCGCTGTCACCATAAAAAAAATAAAGATATTTCTTAAATATATATATTTTTTTTTTACATAACTTTTTTTTTGCTTTTTTTTTTTAATAGCTTTTCTATATTTTATTTTCTAGACAACATGAATCTAAAATCTAAAACACTCCAGCTGGGTGTTTGTAAGTGACTCATGGGAGTGGGTGCTAGAAAGGCCACATCCGCAACAGACAAACAGGCACTTCAGATCACCCGTCCCCTTTAAGAACCCGCAAGCAAACACTTGCCTGAATGAACTGAGCTAAACCAAGCTGCCTCGCAAGAGCAGATTCCTTGATGCTTATCAGTTCCGTGATTGAGCAGAATTACAGTGAATCTCATGGGCCGTGAGACCTGTCCACCCTCGCACTGCATGCGACCGTACCCTCACACCAATCGCTCACTCTGTTATCGATTAAGACCAGTTTAGTGCCATTTAAACTTGGTAGAAACATCCTCAAAGGGAAGAAGAGAGAGCAGAAGAGGACAAGGAGTGAAAAACAGATACTCTGGCTAAAGTGAATCCTGCACGCCGCTGTTCGGAGCAGCATCCTTTAATTATGCGCCTATGAATAGAAGCTCCAACACCACAGCACAAGCGCCAGCTACCCGACTGGCTGCCATTTTCTACCCTCGCCCTTCTGTTTTTCGTCCAACACACACTGTTGAGTTGGATTTCTTACATAAGTGCTTTAGATTTTTTTTTTTTTTTTTTCAGTGGAGGTTTGCACGTTCCAGTCAATGTCAAGTCACCACATTGTTTCTTTTCAAGTCGGCCTTTTCTCTTTCTGAAATCAAAACCGTCCGGATGGAGCTGCGGTCGTGCCTGTGGCCAGAGTGACACTTTCAACTGTGGCTTCAACATAGTTAATTTTGGACAAGTCAGGCTAGGCGGCCGAGGCTAAACTTCTCACTTAAAAATCAAGCCGCCGTTCACACTCCTTCACAGTGCTGAGGAGACATTTCTTGCGAATCTCAAAGAGCTGGTTTTGATTATGTGTTAATGATGTCAGGAACGTAAATTACAGCATGAACGTGAACACCAGTCTCGGGGAACGTTCAGCCTGACCTTGTTAGTCAGCATATCTAGAGGCTTTTTTCTGTATCGAGGACTACGGGGATTTCTTCCAGCCTTCCTGGTGCCAAACAATTTCATAACTCAAAACAATTATTATAGCCCTTTCGATTTATGCCCGAGCAAATGAGGTGATAACAGACACATCCCATTATTTCTGAATAAAGTTGACAGGTGAAGGTTAAACCGTTTGAAGTTTACAGCACCCCGCAGTTATCTAAAGCAAGTCGCCTCAGAGCACTTTCCACATGAGGGCAGAGGACGCCTGACAAAGGGCCACACTGGGGGCTCAGCACTTGGGGGACCAGGACTGGGGCCTCCCTAGGCTGGGACAAAATCTTCAGAGTAACCAAAACATTACAGAACGAGGAACCAAAAAGCAGTGATTCTCAAACACAGGTCAGTATTTAACAATATTTTTCAGTTAGCCTGGAAGGATTCGAATTTAACACTCCTATTAATTGATTACAAAAGTGATTGTAAAAAACATTTACAATGTTACACAAGATTTCAAATAAATTAATCAAAGAGTTGTAGACAAAAGGGTCATAACAGTTTACCAAAAAAAAAGGAACAACTGTTTTCAACATTGACAAGAAATGTCTCTTGAGCAACAAATCGGCATATTAGAATGATTTCTGAATGATTATGTGACAATGAAGACTCAAGTAATGTCTGCTGAAAATTCAGCTTCAACATCACAGGAATAGGCTAAATTATATTTTAAATTATATTACAATAGAAGTCATATTTCATTGTATAACTGTTTTTACTGTATTTTGATCAAATAAATGCAGCCTTGGTGTAGCATAAGAGTCTTTTAAAAAAATCTGACTGCAAACATTTGAGTGGTTGTGTACATATAAAAAAAAGGAAATTAAATAAATAATCATGAATATGTTTACCAACTTTCCAACAGTCCAACTCTTGCTATTAATAAACCATTAATTACAACTTTTGCCTCAATAAACTATTAATTTGCTGCTTATTAATAGTTAGCAAGATAGTTGTTAAGTTTAGGTATTGGGTAGGATTAGGGATGTAGAATATGGTCATGATGAATATGTGCTTTATAAGTACTTATAAATAACCAATATATTATTACTAGGCATGCTAATAAACAACTAGTTAATAGTGAGAATGGGTCCCTATACTAAAGTCTTACCAAAATGATATATTACGTAACTCCTTTAAAAAGAGCTATCAAAACATTAACACATTTTTGCTGGAAAATTATGGCATATGATTGCTTATCTTCACAATTTTACTGATAATACTGGTAATGTGTCTCTCACACATGCATTTACACCATTATTGTCGAGCCCTTCACATAATTTTCCCTGCAGCATTTCAGATTGATAGGAACGGTTATGTAGTCACACTTGTTTTTATTGTGACCTTCAATTCTTTGTTGATCTAAGAAAAACACACATTTGCACTAATATTTGCACAAGTAATGTCCCTGAGCAGGCCTTGATTGTTGACTGTATATTTGCTTTGTCCCGTGATCCATAGCACTTTTCACTGACTCATGAATATAAAAGGACTACTGGGCTGAAAGTTCCAGTGCAGTTGACCATAGTGATGGGACACCGACTTCACCTCCACCTCCTGCTCCACACATGCTAATGGGGAAAAGGTGGCCTGCTACTCTGAGGTCTAAAGTTTAACCAATAGCGCCACCTAGAGACAAACATGTTCTGTCCAAAGTGAGGTCAGGACAATCTAATTAGAAGACTGTAATTCACTGCATTTTATCCCCTCATATTTTACACAAATCGAAATAATGCAATGGTTGAATAATGCTGAAAAATTTGAAGGTAAGAATATGGGGCTTCCAAACTGAGAAGAAAGAATGAATAGGATTTAATAAATTAGTACAGAAAAAAACTTGAGAAATTACTCATAAATAATAACTTAAAATAATAATAAAAAATAAGTAGATCAATGTCAAAGTCCACAATGTTTTATTTTATAATAACAAATAAAAAAAATTCATTAATTAATCAATCATAAATTAATAAGTTATATATACTTGTTCTAAACTCTTTGCATAAATCCTCTTTATAATATTACTGCACCCAAGCTCAGTCACAGCTCACAGGCACAAGTTTTGTGGCATGGCTTGGCATCAGTTCAGTATTGTGCGGTTGATACAGAACATCCATCAGGAATATTTTGATGTACTAAGATATGCACCATTTCCTTACAATCTTTTAGTAACCCGATGCAAAAATCATCTGTGCCTGGAGGTGTATACTATGTACACAATGACTCATCCTCAATGGAGTCTCCCATAGTATTTCTTAGTAAGGACAGATATGTGAAGGATTTCACTTAGGGCAATGGCTATCATTAGCTTTCAGCAACTTCTTATTAAAAGGACTCTCAATCTGCGACACACACCTTACAATGAGCCATTGTGACTGGACTGGATATCCGGAGAAACAAACATGACTATATGTAAAATTGAAAAGCGATCAGATAACTGCCTATCAAAATGAGCCAAGATGCTCGTTCAAGGGCGGGTTGAGGGCAATGCTACCATAGTTTTACTGTATTTTTCCATTAAACCCAAGAAACAGTTGGAGCCATGGCCTAGTGACAAAGTCATGGTGCTCAAGCAGGAAAGAATCATAAAATGAAATGAAATGGAATAAATCCTGAATATAAATAAAAATCAAGGTGCAAAATCCAGCAGGTAATGAATAACAGCCCTTATAATGACTAAAGCACGTTGTGATGTGGCTGTCTAAATGCGCTAAGAATTATGAGCCCGTCCTGCGCCTTCTGAATAGCATGGCTCTTCTCATCTTTAAGGTATGTAACTGTACCTGTTCAGTGCTTGGGGTATTTCATTTAAAAGAGACCAAGGGCCTTGTTGACCTCAATTCACTTCAAGAGTGACAGACATGAACAAGATCAATGAGCAGCACTAAATATTCCACTATGTGTTAAGAAGAGACAAGAGGGAAGAAAGAGAAGGAAGGATAGAGAGCAAAAAGAGGGAGAAATGACAGTGACCTATGTGCCTGGGGGTATATTCATCAGAAGACACACAATGGCTGCTTTTCAGAACAACAGATCTTAAGGGCCAAGCAGACAGTACCGCTTACAGAACAAGATGAGGTTACATGAAGGTTACATAAAAAGGTGACATGACTGACACCGCCATCTCCTTCTCAAATGGGCCTTATTTTACACATTTTTTCCCCCTGAAAACTTAAATTTTTCACCCTTAGAATTAAAGGAACAGTCCACTTTTTTGGAAATAGGCTCATTTTACAACTTACAGCTTTGGTTATCAGTGCAGTTTGGTTTATATAAATGATCTGGGTGATCTAAGAAGAGAACTTTGCATTGTGAACATAATAAATCAGCATTGTAATTTGTAAATCTAACAGTTTTAATTCAAAAAGGCAAGGGATAGCCACAATGCGTCCCCTTTAAGACCATGTAAACGCCTGCCAACCAAGTGCCTAGAGTTTTGTGCTTTGGTAGGACTCAGTGAGGCATCAAAATGAGGTGTTCACTTACCACTCGGATTAAACGACATGCAGGATATAGGCTTATCGTGTGCTGGAAAATGCGCAATCACTCCTTCTCCATCAGAATCCTCACTAACAAGAACCTGAAACATATACACCCAAAAAACACACAATAAAGCTACAGTAAGTTGACGGAGCTACATAAATAAAAGCTGACTTCTTGTTTACCTCACGTCTCAGTGTTTTAGACACATAGCTGGTCATTAACTCTACAGTGGCCTGTGCAATCTGATCTTCACAGTTACATAAGATTTAATCAGTTTTACAAAGATGTGTTTTGGCATTTTGTTTAAAACAACGTGTGTTCCAAGTTGTGCTCCATTGTATGGAGCTGAAAAGGTTTCCATGTGTGTTTTTTTTTTTTTATGATCATCATCCATTCTCCATGTCATTCAGCATTAAACATGTTGCCCTCTTGCGGGTGCTTAACAATTATCCTTGTGTCTACTTTAATCCACACTGGAAGATTTTAGCTTTAAATGACGCATGTTCTGCAAAATAGTTTCATTATGGAAATCAAATAGACATTTTTTAAAAGATGTCCGCAAATATGTTGGTGTATCTTATGAACACGGCTTCAAAGAAATAAAGACTAACCCACATGACCACTGTGATCAATGTGCATATTCTGCCAAAGCCCACATTGCAACAGTTCTATATTAGACAGGAAGAAAAAGTGCCATGTTGAAGGAGTTAAAACAAACACAGCAGGAAGAAACTCTATAGTATCTCTTCACGTTTTGATACCCAAAAGAGATTAATAGCTCCCAGTTAAAAGAACTGTAACATGAATCCGTAATTCATCCACTCATGTACATTACTACAGGAAAACAAAAGAAAGAAAGAAAGAAAGAAAGAAAGAAAGAATGAATGAAAAAACAATGTCCATTTTTTCTTTATTTATTCAATAAACAAAACAAAAACAAAAAGTAAAAAGTAAAAAAAGCAATTTTTTTTTTAATAATTCAATAAAGAAAATTTAAAATATATGAAAAACAAAACAAAAAATAAAAATAAACAAGAAAATGTACAAAAGTAAAAATAAAACAAAAACACAAAATAATGAGAATGTTCATTTTTATTTATTTAATAAACCAAATATGAAATTAAAAATCAGAAGTAAAACTTTTTTTGCATTTCAAATATCAAAAATTTCTCCAAAATGGGTGTAAATATTAAAATTCAATATAAATTCTGATATCTTTCAAATAGCCTATTAAACTCGAAAGCAAAAAAGAAAGAAAAAGGAGAGTGTGTTGCTCATAAGGGGCTATTCTCTGGTCAGTGGTCCTCTGTTAAGTTTGCTCATGAAAGAGATTATAACTAAGCCCAGACATGAGACAGCCGGAGAGAAGAGTGATAAATCTAGCAGAGTGTTGCATTAAGGAGCAAGGCAGCTTTTAATAGGATCCAGTCCAAACAGAAAACAGCCTTGCTCTAAAACCCAGACATTTATTTCAGACTGCAAAAAATGCCCCTGTGACACAAACCAGATCACTTTTATTAGGGGCAAAAACAGACAATGTTGTTCTGTACAGGAATATACTATTGCTTTTGAAAAGTATTAGTGTGCGGATAGCTCCAAAGAGCAACTTCTTGCAGGAAATACAGAGCTGCAAGAGCTGGATGATGATGATGAGGGGGTGGGGCGTGTCCCCTGAGACTGGGAGTGGGGTAGATGGGAAAAAATGCCAAGACCACTGCTGGAGTCACGGGAGAATGGCACTGACAGTAAATTCCAAAAAATGCTTTGTGTGAACATTGAAAACATAACTAGTCCGCTTTGGGAGGAGCACAGCTTCTTGTGAGGTTGGCTTTGGAACGGATGGCGATATAAAACACAGGAAACCTCTCTTAGAAAGTGTTGACTCTGGTAAATCAGAGTGGTATAGGTTAATAAATAAGCACAATAAATCACACCTCTAAATAAGAGTAACATGTCAATCGGGTCGCGGTAGACTCTCTGGGGAATCGAGGGTTTAACTATCACATTTTTAACAACCCACTAAATGGGAGGATCTATTTACATGGGTCAGAATCAACAGGATAGCGAAACCTGTTCCAACTTAACCTTTCTCCAAGTAAAAATCCTTGAACAGAAGAACTGCAAATATTAAAAGTTAGCCTTTAAACTTAGTGCTCTATTAAAGTGCTCATGTGTCACACACCTACATGTCCTCTTTTAACACACATTCATGCCTTGGTGGAAAAGGAAAAAAAAAAAATGCTTTTTCCGCAATGCTTCTGCAATGACCTGCCTGTGATCTCATGCTAAAAGGCTATGGTTGTGCCAGCCAAGGGGGAAACAGCCACAGGAAGTGGCTAAATCATGAGATCAGGAGACTGCGGCCTGGCACGGAGTCTGTGAACGAACGGTGAAGCATGTGCTCTTATGACAAGGTGATGACAAACCCCCTGGGCCACAAGAAGCACTAATACTGAACGAGTTATGAATGGGATTAATGGATTATTTATCTCGGAGAAAAGGGGAATGAATCCGGGTTCTTTCGGATCAAGGTCAGATGGATGAAGAAAGTACCATAAACAGACACACTGTTGTGATACTGTTGCGTGCTAGAAATCCCATCATTCACAAACCTCCATCCCTGGAAAAAAATACACATTATTATGTATGAGTGAGCATTTCGTACCTGTCCTTCTCCCACAGTGTGTGTGTCTATGATGGTGACCACACCAGGCTGGTGAGGGCTGCGGCGGGTGCCACTATGGGCAGTGCCCTCCTCATCAGGTGCCCCTGATGGCAGTGTACCGGTGAGCTGGGTCACGACCTTCCCCACCATTGTCAGGCCCGTCTTCAACGTCTGACAGGAAGTCAGAAACACAACAAAAAGCTGTAGTGGTTTATGATATTGACGCACATAAATTTTTAAATACCAAAACACAGAAACTAAAATTTAATTTTTACAAAAAACTACGAAAATAAAGTTTGGGCAGTTAAATTCATCTTTGGAACACAAATTAAGATATTTTTCCTGAAATCTGAGAGTTGCATAGACAGCAACGCAAATGACACATTCAAGGCCCAGTCAGCAGCACCACATAAATGCTCCGTGGTACTCTCGTGAACATGTGTCGGAGACTGACACGGAAGAGAGGAAATTGTTGAATAAAGTCATTACTTTTGTTTTCTTTGCACACAAAAAGTATTCTCGTAGCTTCGTAAAAGTACAGTTGAACCACTGATGTCACATGGAGTATTTTAACGATGTCCTTATACCTTGCTGGGCCTTAAACATTTCAGCTGCATTGCTGTCTATGCAGGGTCAGAACGCTCTCAGATTTCAGCAAAACTATCTTAATTTGTGTTCCAAAGATGAACGAAGGTCTTACAGGTTTGGAATGCCATGAGGGTGAGTAATCAATAGCAGAATTTTCATTTTTGGGTGACCTATCCCTTTAAAGATCCATCAATGTGATAAATGTTAATACAAGTCATTCCCAAGTTGCTGAGAACACGACACCTTGAACAGCATACTAAATTTAATTAGTTTTAGCTTTTCTAAATATGAAGTTGGAAAAAATAAAGTAAAAAAAAAAAAAAAAAATAGTTTGCAAAGGGTTGAAAGAAAAACATAATTCAGCAACATTTGTGCCAACTAAACATAAGTACTATTGCAACACTCAAATCAATACAGCAAACAATGTTCGCACATAGAGATTTTGTTGAGCAATGACCTAAAAAACATGTTTGCATCCAGTGTTGTTTGAGGCAATGTCAACAGACAGGTGTGTGAGTTAGCCGTGTAGGCTAACGGTTAGTGTTTGTGTGAGTGAGTGTCGATGTTTACTCTGAGCAGAGTGCTGAGAAGAGATGTCCAATTTCTGGCACGGCAGTCAGTGCAGTGTCTGCCACCAGCCAGGCAGCCCCCTCCCCTCGCCGACCCTGATCAATGGGGACTGTTTGGATTAGAACTAAAAACTCTAACTGCAGTGATTAGAAAACACATTAGTGTTGATCAATTAGGAGGCAAACGCTTCTCTTAATAATTGATGGGGCAAAGCAATTTACACACAGTCAGTTAGTGGGCTTGTCAGAGCATTCTCCAAAGGGCCCAACAAACACAGGCGCCACGAGGTATTGACGCTGCCGCTTGGCCTGAATGCCTGATTAAGCTCTCTGGGGCCTTGGCAGACAGACCCACACATAGAGCAATGCTCACTCCATTAAGTGAGAACTAGAGGAGACCCTACTTAAGCTGTGCTATCCACTTACCCCAAACACAGTTCACAATGGCAGAGGTCTGAAAACAGAGCCCTGGGGCACCCCGCTCATGCAGACTTGCGGCTGGCACAATGACATCTCTCTTTTGGTCACATCACACTCATTTACACAATCTGTGCCTTGCAAGAATTCAATTTTGCAAAAGGCACCCTCCCCCTCCTTTTTTGTGATTGTGTTACAGGATTGATGGGAGATGGCCCCCTGGCCCCCAGACGGCTGCACTCAGAGCCACTCAGCACAGGGACCGTGTGTCAGAGCGGAGGAGATGGTTATAAATCACAGCCCCGTCTGCAGACGGCCTGTCTGCGTATCAAGGCTTTTTTAACCTTGTTTTCCTCTCTGCTAACCTTTGCTATGCTCCTTTTGATGTATACCGCCATTAAAGCTAATGGCACTTCTCTCACGTAAGCCGTTAGCGCTCGTTAGGCGGTGATCAGGCCGACGGCCGGGGAATACAGATGTGGGCTTAATAAATCAATTAAGCAACAAGGAGAGGAGACTGGAACCATAAGAAAGGTTAAGCACCAAGGTTCTGGCACCACTAAATGAACTCTAGTGGGTCTCTGAATCACTGAGGACTATGCCAAGACCGCTCTGGGATGCTATATGGTGAATAAAGTGAGTGGAACAGCACACATTATGAGCTTCATTTAAAGCGGAGCAAACAGGAAAGAAAGCATGACTGAAAATACACAAGTAAGTGCAAAGAAAAAACACAATTGCAAGAGCCAGATACAACTTAAAAGGTTTAAGCTGATTCCTTGCCTTGGAAACAGGTTTATCATGAATTAATGTGACACAGCTAAGGATTACTGGGCCAATCGTGTCTTTAAAATAAAAATGTGATGATACTGAATGTCCTTAATGCGTTTTAAATAAAAAAATAAAAAAAAACTTTAAAAAGTTTGGCCAGTGTAATGAACAGTATTGATTTCATCACCATATTGAATGATTTTTAAATCGCAGTGTACCAACAGTTATAAATGTCAGATTTTACAAAAGAATGGCTGGTTTTAATCATATAAAACAAAATTAATAATGCTCATAAGAACGAGAAATCAGCAAGACACAACTGAAATAATCTGTGCATAAATCATGCCACAAGTGTTGGTCAAACGTGTGGACTAATGTGTCAAAGTGGCCTCAAATCATATTTGGACACTAAAACCACTAAAAATATATGAATTTAGAATGGATGGATTAGACAAATAAATAACGCTTTTCTCTAAACTAGACAGGTTTTAACATTTTACCCTGAATAACCCATTAATGTAAGATGACCAGAAAGTACTTTTAGTGTAATTTTTTTTAGAATTAATACCTACCAAACATTTTTTTTTTTTTTTTTGGTGAAATGCATTACTATAAAAGTTTACTTATTCTATCTATCTGACATTTATTTATGGCTTTGGTGAGCAAATACTTCTTCACACAACTACCACGTGTTGAAGCCTGTGACTTGTCACAGCAACGGTAAGAAGCGCATACTCACTTTAGCAGCACTGATGACAGTGGCAGTGTAGGACTGGGCATTATCTCCACAGGCCCCACCACGGGACTGATGACACCGGATCAGCTACACACACACACACACACAAGAGACAGAACAGAGTCACATTATCATCCAGAACCGTTCAGCTCCCCAGCACTCATTAACCCACAGAGGCCTGTCACAGCTCGCGCCAGGACGTCTGCAGGCGGGCACGGCGAGTAAGAGGAGGAGGAGGATTCCATTAGGACAACAAACAGTTCTTCAGCCCCATTCTACGACGCACTCCCTCTAGGGTCCATGTCCCAGACCTATACAACACTTCAACTGCCATTGGCCAGAAACTCATTACCTTTGCCCAGACACACTGTCCCATCTGTTCCTTATTAAGCAGCAAGTGGCCTCTCTAAGGCAAACAAACCGCACCCATTACATAAATGATGGTGAATCAAGGGTCTACTTAATAATAATAATATGTTATATTATATTGTTAGCTCATATTGATATGACACACATTGTCTTTATAATGATATGTGCAATTCGTAAGAAATAAAAATATTCATAAGATTGCTGCAGTTTGATTTAAAGTTAAGCAAAGCAAAAAAACTATCAGCAACAACTCCATCTTAAGGAAGGCCTAAACGATTAGACTGACTATTAGGTGTTGTTGAGGGTTTACAAAGGGCATGTTCTTGTGCTTAAAAACATCTGGATGGGGCACAACAAAATGTGCTACTAAACTAAACTAAATAAAATAAAATGTTGGTGTCTTTCTTAAGAAAAAAAAATAAAAAATTGGGTGCGTCTGGGGTTGTTTAAAATACTAGGTGTACTACCTTGTTCTCAGCATAGGCCAACCACCGGCTTCCCAGAGCTATAGGGTTGAGGTTGGGCCCTGGACAGGGGTAGCAGCCTGCAACACAAAGGGAAACACACAAATATAATAAGAGATAAACTAAATAACAGCACAATGAACACATAAATGATCCATCATAGCAGCATCTTGCCCACGACTGTGTTTTACTAGAGCTTAGGGTTAGAGTAATACCAGAGGTTAAATAAGGGTTATGGCATTTTGTGACAGTAGGATGGCTCCTCAGCTTATTAACTGCCAGACAGATTGACCCATGAGAGCAATACAGCCATATAATCTGTACTGATTCCACATGCCAGGATAATGCAGCTGTACATCACATGTGGGACACATACAAACAGGGCAAACATGCAAGCAAATGCAAATCAGAAAAAGTCTTAAACCTAATAAATAAACACAGAAACACCAAACATCTTTCTCTGCCTTTGCACACGGAAAGGTTATGCAAGTGCATATCACAGTGTGAAGTACGCTGACAGTAATTTATAGCATGGAGTGAATATAAAATATACACAGACAGTAATTTAGGGTGTAGAGACTGGATCTGAAACTCGGGTGAATGGGGCTTGAGGTAAGCCACAAGCTCAGTAATGCAAAAGCCTTTTGTGCCATTCCAAAGTGGAGGGAGCCAATGCAGTGAGATAACGTATGTTTAACACATCCTGTGAGCTGGGCTTGGGGGATTTTCACCATTGTTTTGTGATCTCACAGCCAGAAAGAGAAGACTTATTCAACGCTTCCACCCAGGCCAGTAGGACACATAGACCCGGTTTCACAGACAGGATTAGGCCATAGTTAATTTAGGACATTTAAGTAATTTTTATAAACATGCTTAGAAAAAAACATTACTAGGGTGCATCTTGAGACAAGGCACTGATATATTTTAAGATCAGTCAGTGCAAGTTTATTTCAGTTGAAACAGCTGAGACTTACATTTTAGTCTGGGACTAGGCTTAAGCCTTGTCTGTGGAACCGGGGGATAGTGTATAAAAGAACTCCATATTTTGTATTGTTCAATGTCTTTGACAGTGTTATTTTAGTATCCCAGAGATACTATTATAGATTTTATAATGATTTCGAATTAGTTTATTTTTCTATTTTCTGTTTTCATTTTAATTTCAGTTTGTTTTAGAAATTTTGTTTGTGTATTCTTGGCATTTTTATATATTTTTTTGTTTGTGTGTTTTTTTTCAGCTTTAAGTTTGTTTGTTTTAGTACACTAGTTAAACTAATCGAAAATGAGAAATATTTTCTTGTTAACTAGCTGATTTTTTTTATTTTCCTTTTTTCCTTATTTTAATTTCAGTTAACATTTATATTATTTCACATACTGTATTTTGCTAAAAAAAAAAAGTTTTGTTGATAGATATTTGATAGATATGATATTTTATCATTATATTGGGAAATAAATATTGAAATGTAATGTAATCCAATGAAATGTAAAATACAAATGAAATGTTTA
Source organism: Barbus barbus (assembly GCF_936440315.1). Classification (NCBI taxonomy): domain Eukaryota; kingdom Metazoa; phylum Chordata; class Actinopteri; order Cypriniformes; family Cyprinidae; genus Barbus; species Barbus barbus. The sequence continues at coordinate 12,859,394 of NC_136759.1, forward strand.
CAAACACTATGAACAGTTTCAGTTTCTATTTCAGTTATCCTCATTCCACAACAAATCTTTATAACTTAACAGTATTCAGAAAAGAGTAGGAATTAAAAATCTAAGTATAAAACAAACATAAATCATAGTGGCATTCATTATAAACAAAATTTGTTATAAAAGCCAAGTCTAAACTATTTTATTTAAAGCGAAATTAAAACTACCTGAGAAATGTGCTATATACAAATAAACTTAGGCTCACGTATGTTTCTCATCGGCACAAATCCAAATGTATGCTCTTTGCTTTGAAATACATGTTGCAGCATGTTAAAATGTGACTTATATTTCAGAAATTACAGTAAGGAACTTTTTTTATGATTTCAGTTTTCAGTTTTTTAATAGTTTAGTTAACTATGGACTTCAGTCTGTCACTTTAAAAAATTAATCTAGTCTTGTTCTTCCTATGTTGAGGAAGCTTTAGAGAAGCGATTAATGATGTAAAGGGTTATTGACCATGCCCGTTTCCTGTGGCGCAGATGTTGACAGGGAAGTCGGATAGACAATGAGAGCCATTAAAACAACACTAATGGCAATTTACAACAGACGATTGCTTAAGTGGGCAGCAGAGGCCTGGTTTCACATGGTGACATGGACAGTTTATTCTTCTGAAACCATATACGAAGACCAGTCACGCACATGAGAGTTGGGACCTTATGAGCATCATCTCCTTCAAGGGTGCAAAAAAGCCATTTGGATTTCGCCCGTGGTCTAGATTGGAGGAGAGGAAATTGCTCCTTATGTGCTAGAGCTGGGCTGAGTGACAATATGCATTTGTTTGCTATTGTTTACACTGCACGATGGCAGCTTGACACAGACGTTTCTGGTAATGTCCAGCTCTGACACACTATTAAAAAAAAGCCATTTGTGTAAACAAGCAGGCCTGTGGAGTTGTGGATGAGCTTTGATATCGTATAGCCATGAGGAGTGACACAGGGGAAAACGGCTCCATTGGTGTGACAGCACGTATGAGGGTTGTGTGGGGTTTTGTGGGTTTAATGAAGTCAGTGTGCAAAGAGGATTAATCAAGACTAGGTTTCCTGTTTTGCGAAGCTGCAGATCAAAGACGCAAAGAAGAGTTGCGTCGGAGACTAGAGAAGGTCAAGAAGGGTCAAGTTCAGCAGACACATCTATAACGTGAAGCACTTACTTGTGACAAAGAACTTTTTCATAAAGGTGCAGCTGTCAAAGGCAGCGATCTTTTCTTGAAGACTAACGATGAGGATCCTATGGTCATCAAGGTATAGAGATTGAGTCAGAAAAAAAGTGTATATTAACTTAATGCTGCTTTTAAAATTATTACGAGGTAAAATGCAGGACAAAATGTGTGTTAATGCACCTTTTGTTGCAGTGCAGATCATAGATGGGTGTTTTAAACTGTATGGACTTGACCATCTCTCCTGTCCTCAAGGAATAAAGATCCACACAACAATAAGGGGGACTTGTCCTGCAAAACACAGACAGAGCAGTGATTGGTTAGTCGAAATAGCTTTAATACTTAACCATATTATTTATATTTTTATATATTTATTTTATTTTTTACATATTTAAAAATTTATGTCAAATAATCAAGGAAATGAGTCTGAATGAATACTTTTATTCAGCAAGGATGCATTAAATTGATCAAAATTGATAGCAGAATCATTTCTGAGGAATAATGTGACACTGAAGACTGGATTAATGCTAAAAATTTATTTTAAAAGTAAATTTATTTTATTTTTTATTTTAAAGCTTATTTATTCAGCTTTCAGATAATGTATAAATCTCAATTTCGGAAAATTGACCCTTATGACTGGTTTTGTGGTCCAGGGTCACATATATTAAAACAGAAAAAGGTTATTTTGAATCAATAATATTTCACAGTATTACAGTTTTTTTTTTTCCTGTCAATTTGAAGTAAATACAGCCTTGTGTAAATACAGCCTTGGTGAACTGGAGAGACTTCATTCAAAACATTTTTTAAAATGTTTGTTGTTTAAAACAAAACAAAAAAACTAAGGATAGAAAAGAAAAGAAAAACAAAAAGCACTGCAAAGCACAGAAAAACAAAACAAAAACAAAGCAAAAAGCAAGATAAAATAAAACAAAAAAAACAAACAAAACAAACATCAAAGCAAAGTAAAACAAAATAAAACTAAAACAAAAAGGCTAGTACATTTTCATTGTAATTTGCAATAACACAAAACCTAACATTTAAGTTCCCAAAATACATTACAAGATCAAGACCCACCAGAAAACTCTCTCACACTGGCCATTCTGTAGTTATTTCCTCTCTACCTTCATCAAGGAGATGGGAGTTAAGTGAAAGCAGTGGCTGCTGCTTGTGATAAAGGCAGATATTAATCTTCATTAGGTGTTCTGCACTCAGCTGGCACAGCCTGGCCTGCCATATTAACCATCTTAACAGAATGTTTCTGGTAAGACGCTGTGCTGGGCACTTTGCTTTCCGCAGGATATTAGTCTTGTGGTAATAAACATGGCATCAGCATTGCCCAACCCAGTGGGTCTGGATCAGAAAACCAGTCTAACATGTCAGGTATTCTGTTGGAGCCGTAGCTAAGTGTACATAAGTTGCTCAAACATCAGTAATAAACTGAAGGATGTCAGGAGTCTAACTATAGACGAAACTGGAACCAAAGAGGCCAGATTATTGACACTGACGCGGAGCTGATCGAGCACTCCATGTAAATGAAGATGATCAATAGCTTGTGCTTCATTGACAAAACAATTGGCTTTGGAAGCAACCACTAATAATTTGCTGCGTCTGACTCTTAATTCGACCGACTGTCTGCCGCTTCAGAAGAAGTGATTATATCATGCATCATAGATTAGCATTAACATACAGTTTGGCAATAAAACGTATAGTGCATAGTGCTATTGGCTCTGTTACTAATGTAACACAGCTCCTGTGAAAAGTTTGACTCGGGTCTATTGACTGATGTTCTGATGTCAAAAAAGGCTAGATAGTTCCAATCCTGGATTCTGATTGGCCAATACAATACGCCAGCTATAATACACAATGCAATCAAATACGACGGAAAAACAACTATTTAGCTTTTTTTTTTTTATTGACTAATTTAACTTGACACAGTGCCTTAAAACCGCAATGTTCACTGCAGGATGCTCAAAAAAACTGAGACGCGACACACTGGCCAAAATCATCCATCTGCATATGTATGGATATATTAACGGTGCTGTAGAGGATATGAATACATAGATACAAGAGGGTTTTTACTATGCAAAACCAAACAAAAGAATAAAACATTCAAAAGAAAATGAGAAAAAAAAAGTGTAAGGATCAAGGATTTCATCGGCACTAAGAACATGTGGAAAATAAAACGCATCAAAACTGGAAACAAACAAACAAATACTTATTATTATTATGGAGAGGGAGAGAGAGAGAGACAGAGCGAGAGAGAAATAGAACAAATAGCCAATCATTAAGAGCCATCAATAATAAATATTCAAGCAGAAAAATGGCACTGAATTGAATGCAAAAAATGGCCAACAAAAGAAAGATGCGTTAATGTTTACAAGATAGCACAGCATTTTATACCTACTTGTTTAAACGTCTCATTTTAAAAACATCTCATTTTAAAAGCCCTTTTCTTTGTTTCCTCTTTTTTAATGTTGGAATATGTCATTTTACTCCTCATTAATAATTTACAAGCATGCAAACAGTGGATAAAACAGCGTGGACAGCATGTCGAGGAAAGAACTCTTTTTCCAAATATGCACATAGCAGTTTTTACAAAGCAGCCAAGACATCAAACCACAAATTGTGGAACATGGAAGTACTTAAACCATAAATGAAAAAAGCTGTGGTGTCTCTCAACATCCTATACTTTTGAGTTCTGATTCTGAGTGATGAAGAGCCAGGAAGGTTTTTAATTTGTCATTACTTTCACAGACAGTGAGTGATCTCTGAGTGAAGCCGTAACGATTGCAAATCCAGCCTGTACTTTAAGCGTGTTCCCAAACAGCTGCCATTTGAGCCACTTCTCCTCAGCGCTGCGGCTTGAGGTCAGGGTGGACATATTGCGCATAATGTTTTAAAGATAGCATGATAATGTCTTGGAGCAGGAGGCTCACTGTGTGTGTGTGATACACATCCCACTCTCAAAGTCTGGAAGGTCAAGCCAGCAGCTGAGGCTCAGTGTCTCAAATCCATCAGTGATTGATGGAATCGCCCCACAAGTCTTAAAATCGTGCTATGGCCATTTGGAGGTCTGGATTGGCCAACAGGTAGAGTAGTGTGGCAAAACTGACCCGTGGTCTGTCTCAACCCACTGTGGGAGTTTGAGTTTGCCGGCTTACCCAGGGCTGGATTACAGTATGCGTGTCAACAACACAATCCAGTGAGCAGTAGAATCCACCGCAGATACGAACGTGTGCCCAGAGCTGCATCTCTACATCGGCCAGCTGCCAGTAACAACCCTGTCTCAGAGCCACATCACAAATACAAACACACAATCACAGGGTAGCGACTGGACAGTCTAGTGAAAATAAATAAAACCAAGTCAGACAGACACAAATTCTTTCCAAGCATGTTTGAAATCAGTCGTAAATTTGTGTCAGTAACAAATAAGTGTAAAGAAAAGAAAAATAATAATTTAAATTTGTAGTTCTCAGAAATGTACTCTTTCATGTTAGTCTGATACGGTTTTGAAAAAGTTTTATTTTAAGGAATAATATCATGTAGTGTAGTATCCATCAACTAAAACAAATATATTTATAGTAATACATATTACAAATCTAAACTCTTTTTTTCCAAAAATGTAAATAAAATAAATAATAATTAATCATGCATCATCTATAATAGAAAACATGAAAAATAAATAAATAAATAACATATATATATATACACATATATATATATATATGTGTATGTGTGTGTGTGTGTGTGTATATATATATATATATATATATATATATATATATATATATATATATATATATATATATATATATGTGTATATATATATATGTGTGTGTGTATATATATATATATATATATATATATATACATATACACACACACACTCTCTCTCTCTCTACCAGTAAAAAGTTTTTGAATAGTACGATTTTTAATGTTTCTTTTCTAAAGAAGTCTCTTCTGCTCACCAAGCCTATATTGATGTCTTTATCATCACTTTTGATAAATTTACAGCATCCTTGCTAAATAAAAGTATTAATTTCTAAACCCCCCCCCCCCCCCCCCCCCAAAAAAAAAAGAATTACACTCACTCTAAGCTTTTGAACGGTAAAGTGAATAATGTTACAAAAGCTTCTTATTTCAGATAAATGCTAATATAATATAATAATAATTTTAATGTATTAATATATCATTAAATTTTGGGGACTAACATTGCCTTGCCTGCTGTGTGAACGTAGTTTAAGTGTGTCAAACGGATGACCGTAAAAATCTGTGAAAGCTATTAGTCTGCATTTTTATTCTCTTCTGCTGTCCTTTCACAGCTGCGGACGCTTGCAGTCTCGGCGAGAGAGACACAACTATCTACAAAGAGATTATCATCATAGCTAAAACCCCTCTGGATTCAGACACTGAGATTAATAGGGGCATTTAACTTCCTAAACTTGTCTTAGAGCCACTATTCATTGATTTCAATATAATCTGGGTCATATCAATCCAATTTAAAGCGTTTTAGAGCCAATGTGACACAAATGATATGCTCCCAGATTGATTAACGGGACAATGATAGCCTTGAAAAAAGAATCATCAAATTGGCCACTTCAATTGTTTGCCTTTTTGCATTGTAACTAATGGCCCGCTACTAATGGACGCAGTGCACGCTCAACATAATACAATTTCCTCTCACTGAGAATCGAGACTTCCATTTGAAAGCGTCAGTAAATTTCAATTATCGTTATAAAATCATATCAGCGTTTCAGTGTAGCACACTTTTAGGTGATATTGAGCACAGATATGATGACCTGTCCTATGGCTTCAGTCATCCGACTTTATATATGTCACTTTCATCCCGGCCATTTTTTTTAGCAAAGGCCAAGTTAATACATATACTAAATCTGATTAACATAAGGCCATAAAATTTATTGTGTTATCATAATTTTAAGGATAAAGAGCAGAGAATCCTTTTTCCCCTGTTTGCCTGAGAAATCAGGCTCTCTCTTTCAAATAACACATTCTTACTTGTCACTGACCGTTAAAAAAGAAAAAAATCTAGAAAGAAGTGTATATTTTCTTTAAAAATATGTCTCAGTTATTTTACATACTGGAAGTGGTGGTGACCTGAACTCACAAGTTCATGTCTGGTAAATTCAACCTTCTTTATTCAGTGTGACATAACGTCACAATCCTTCAAATGTGAATATCTACAATCTCAAATAGTTGGGTACAATCTCACTAAACTTCCTAGACACGCACCTGCAAAATCCATCTCCCCTCAGCATGGTAAGACAATAAAAACGGCCTTACGTCTTAGCCTCCCTTGTGGTAACCAAATGGGAAAACTCTCGAGTGGAGCATTAACAATTTTTACAGTAAAGGTTTGGCTTAATTTTAGCATCACATATGTTTACAATGGTAATTACGCCACTATGTGACGAGCTGGCCAACTCATCACTTTTATAATCTCGTAAATGTTTTGATGTCTGTATTTCAGCATGACTCTGAACCCTGTAAGATAACCATTTTGGTTCTTTTTACATTGTGAGGTTTTAATCCTTTCACTAACCTGAACAGAAACTGACAAGGGGAAAGGAATATAAAATAGGAAGTCTGGAAACTAAGAACAGTGCTAGCGAGTAAATCCATTTACAAGGCGACGTCATCAAATTTTGGCTTCAGCTACTTTACAAGCTTTCCGAACACGAACAGACAAATACATGCTCTTGAAATGCAAAACAAATACTGCCTTACCCCAAAATACCAGCCGACTTTCTGAGAAACACACCACAAAACATGAGCTTAACTAAACTCAATAAACGCACCATAAATAAAAACAAATCTGTTCAAAGTGGACAATGTTTAAGTCTGTTCAAAAGTTTAATCGCCTGCGATAAACCCACCCCACGTATTGTTTCTTCTGAGATAAGGCAAGGTATGAAGGTATTTTATTATCCTCTTAGGCTTTTTGCTATCGTTCGAGAAACATGGAAAACAGATGCTTGAAGTGCGAGATATTCCTTTTCAAAAGGTGTTTGAGGAAAATGAAGAAACAGACAAATCGCAACTCTGATCTTTGGACCGTGATAAGTCCCTCGAGCCAGCCTCGTATTGATTTATAACAGCTATTTCCAAGTACGGCAATGTAAAAACACAGATGAAAACAATTACTCTATTTTTGTAGGCAACAAGTGAGGTGGGTGGTAACTGAGACATTTTCGAGCAGAAAAAAAAAATCTGTCACAATTTTGCGCCCTCTCTCTCTCTTTCTGCCCCGGTCTTTCTCAAGCCGAGCTTCAACACACAACAAACGCTGGCCACATCACAGGCTTCTTGGGGCCTGAGGGGGCCCTTTGATTCCAGCACGCCGTGGGCATTAGCGGGAAAGTAATTAGGGTAAAAAGTTCAACCGCAGCTTCATGTCTGCAGCATTGCCAGAAATACATTTCCTCCCCTTTCACTGGGCTCTCCACAGATTCGCATGCATATTGGAAACACATTGAAATGAGGAGCCTGTTGCAGGGGCACTGGTGCTCTTGTACTGGTGTTTACAGCATTTAATTACTAAAAAAAAAAAAAATAAGAAAAGAGGAACAGACGCTGGAAAGAGAGACAGGAATAACAAAGTGAACAGGTCAGGCCTGAGAACAGCTTTTTTTTTCTTTTTTTTTCAAATGTTCTTATGAGTAGTCAATATCTAAGTGTGGCGCATTGATGTTTAGAATATAAATGGGGGGGGGGGGGGGGGTAGTAATACCTTTGTACCTTTTTGCTATTTTGTTCATGTCAAGCCATTAAACATTTAACCAATATTAAACATTTAAAAACAACAAGTTGACTCAAAGTTCTATACAATTGTAGGAAAAATTTAACAATTATCCAGATTAAAATGAATAATTAACTAAATTAAAATATATATAATGAAAAATGTACACAAGTAGCTTTTCTTAAAAATACATAAAAATATACTGTTTAAAAAAATGTTCTTGGAAAAGTTCAATTAAAGAGGTTCCTAGCATCCTATTTAAAAATTATTTTTTTAAAGACTTATTTTTTAACTTAAGAAAGGTAATAGGCACATTACTCCTAAATTTGCACAATCATGAAAAGGATGATGTTACACGCCTGTGCGCCTCCTCTGCAATTAATCGGAAAGATAAGGAGATGTATGATCATGGAAAACCGATCTGAGACAAGTTCCCTTGAAAAACAGGGAAAACTTCAAAGCCATGAGACTCCCATCCTCAGAGAGCTTGAATTATGTGGCCATCCAGTCAGCATGAAAAAGCACACAGGGATGATCTGAGAACCAAAGATGCACCTGGCATGAACTTTCCAAATAACTTGAAGGGTGGAGGATCCATCAAGGGAAGGAAATGCATTAATCTTTAACATGACTGTAAGAGTGAGGATTGTGTCTGTCAGACCTATCAACAGATCATAACGCTTACCTCAAATTACACTGAAACATGAAGCAAAAGATACATATGGTAAAATAACGCAAATGTCAGAAAAAAGAAAAAGAAAAAAAAAAGCGAATGTGTGTGAGGTGGGGTGACAAACTTTTAACATTGCTTTTTACTCCCTGAGCTTCCAAATAAAGAATTAGACATCTCAGATGATTCATGACCATAAAGAGGTTTTATTTCATCTAATCTTTTTTAATGTCCATATAAGAACCCAAAAGCAAACACTGGTTTTAAAGCAAGGCCCATGCATCAAATGCAACAGCAGAGGAAAGAGACAAACAAATCTTTATATCTTGTGTGTGGGCCAAAAAAATAGGCAATTGAGCCAGTAGCATGAGAGATGAAATATTACACTTTATCAGCACTCTGGGAGTGTAGTGTACACACACACACACAATAAACGCCAAAAGAGCTAAACAATTCATTTTAGCCACTTAAAGAATAATTCTCCCAAAATGAAAATTTGCTAAACATTTACTCACCCTTAGGCCATCCAAAATGTAGATTAGCTTGTTTCTTTATTGGAACACATTTGGGGCCAGTTTTACTAAACAGGGCAAATTAGCGCAAGAGCACAATTCCAAATCAGCGCAGATGGCCGTGAAAATGTCTGTGGGTAATTTACTAACAATGCGCAAATTAAGGAACACAGACACAACAGATCATTTACATATCGATCAACGCAATATACCAAATGCAGCACAAATTAGCATAGTCGCGAATAAACAGTACGTTGAAAAGAACCGGAGGTCAAAAAATGAAGGGTTGCAACAGTTTTGATAGAGCTGGTATTGCAAGACTCCTAGTTGAGGATTCCAAGTCGTCTTTTATTCCCTGAAGCAAATTAAAAATAACATGGCTTGGCAAATGATATGTTCGGATAACGTGTTCTTTCCAAACAAATTAATACGTATGGAAAAATCCTCTCCCTTCTACCACATGCTCTATGTTCTCTGTGTTGCCTTCTCCTAGCAACAAATTGCATCCATTTCAATCAATTTGACGAGCGCAAACGTTAGTAAAACGCGTTGCGTGATTCATTTGTATGTTCTCCTCCCATAAATTTTGCGTCTGAAAGGGAAGCTCTTAGAAATGCATATTCAATAAGGCCAGGTGCAAAAATAACTGTCCACACCTTTTCAGCGCCAATTCGTTACTGCGCGTCTTTAGTAAAACCTGCCAGTACAACTTTAACGGCAAAAGACGGTTTGCGCTGGCGCAAGCTGCAAGTTAAACTGGCCCTTGGAGAAATTTTGCATTGCATCACTTGCTCACCAATGGATCCTCTGCAGTAAATGGGTGCCGTCAGAATAAGAGTCCAAACAGCTGATAAAAACATCACAATAATCCACAACACAACTCCAGTCCATGTCTTGTGAAGCTAAAAGTTGCATGTTTGTGTTAAACATTTTTAAGACATTTTAACATTTTAAACGTCCAGCTAAAATATGAGTGCTCTTTCCACACTGCTTTCTCAGGTGAAAAAGTCATCTCGTCTGAATCAGGAGAGAAATATGCCAGATCAAGCTCTTTTTACAAGCGGAAACTGTCCAAAATAGTTCTAAACAAATATGTCTGTGGATTTTATAGTGAGATGACAACAAGGGATGGACTTTTTCACTGGAGGAAGCACTATTATAGATTATGGACTGCTTTTTTTTTTTGGCCAGAAGCGATGGTTTAAAGTTAAAACACCTTTATGATGGGTTTGTTTCTTGCAAACATACACCTTTTCACTTCACAACATGTTAATTGATGGATTGGAGTAATGTGGATTACTTGTGGATTTTTGTGATGTTTTTATCAGCTGTTTGGACTCTCATTCTGACGGCACCCATTCACTGCAGAGGATCCACATGTGAGCAAGTCTTGCAATACTGAATTTCTCCAAATCTGTTATAATTAAGAAATAAACCCATCTACATCTTCGATGGCCCGAGTGTAAGCAAAGTTCCATTTTTGGGCAAACTATTCCTTTAATATTGTAAACTATAAATAATTCATTTATAAGATGAAACGGCAGCAGTCTGAATTTTTCGGGTGAACTATCCCTTTAAATGTACTTTGTTTTCGCCCTACCACAAGTTGACATCTCTCCTATTCACCTCCATTGATCTCTGCATGATCGCACCATCTGAGCCAAGAGATCTCACAGTTCCGGGTGTGATGGCAAGAGAGTAACAGGCTCATGGGCTCTAAAAGCATCACTTCCCAATCCTCCCATAATCCTGTGTCTAATACAAACGCACAGAGATTTATCATTTAATACACTTAAGAGGGATTTCTCACATCTCAATAAAAATGCAATGAAAAGCACAGCTTAATAGCACAGTAGGCTTTAGCTAAGTCGCTTTAAAAATAGTCACTGGACAAAACAGGGTTCTGCTCCTCCCAGCTATTGTGCAATTAATAAGCAGGCAATGGGTGCCAGCAGGACTTTGCATGGATACAGCTTTGGGTAAGGACAATTAGGGCCATGGTTAAAGAAAAAAAGTAAAAACAGATCTCATTGATAACACTGGGCGGACAGTAGGATGAGGCTCTGCTCTTCAGAGCCATACAGTGGGAGAATCACTGGATCTTTGCCACCGTCCCAGAGCCAGGCACAGTGTGGCCGCTATGGAGTGAAAAATCATGGCTCTACGCCTGTGAGTACCGGACCTTCTACTGAACCTCCACGTGCTGTAGTCCCTGACAGCGGTCCAACTGTAATCTCCACAATGACAGAGGATTGCATTAGAGGATTGCAAAAAAAAAAGAATTAGAAAAAAAAAATTCATCCACATCCGCTCCATGGAGATCTGGAAATTTGAGGGGAAGGAAGAGAGGGCACTGTTTTCTGCCTGCCCAACAACTTAATTTCTCCACAGTCCAGAGAACAAAAGCAGGCCTCTTGTGGGGTGAACTTTTACCCCTTCCAAACATACTCACTACAGAAGTCACAAACGGTTAAATGGCATGCTTTTAAACCCTGCTTAATGACTAATTTTTATTTCTTAGCTCCAGATACTTTGCAGATATATCAAATGTTCTGCAAATAATTTTGTTATTATTTTTAATTTTTATTCATTTATGCATGTATGTATTTATTTACCTTTTTAATTATTTCACTTTTGGTTTTAATGTTGTTAGACCTTGGATTCATGAATTAAAAGTGAGAATTTAATGGCTGCATTCCATCTATATGCTAGCATATATACACTTTATTTTTCTTTTCATTTTTTTTTTTTATAAATTTGATTTGACACTAAGTTGCATGCATTTGGCATGAGAGAACACCGGCTCAACCTGGTCACTGTAATACCTGTAGCACTAATTTAAAAAATAAAATAACAACAATGGTATGGTGGAAAATCAAATCCTTTCCAGATACAAGTGGGAGCCAACGGTGGATTGAATAGCGCATACATTCCTTGCTAATTTGCAAACCCTACCGGCACTGCAGCACAGCACGAAGGGCTTCGTGTGTACTTTGCTGTCAGGAAATTCACCAGATCCATACATTGTTTGGACTTAAGACATAATCCCCTCCATTGATAAAATTATGTTGAATATGTCTGGCTGGAGTTCTGCAATGAAGGATTTAGCACACATGCTTTTTCCTCTTTCTGGTTTTCCTTTAATTTGCAAATCTTGTAATCTAAGCCTAAAGCTGAGTGAACCAACTTCTAAACCAGCAGTGCTGTATTGGCCAAGACTGCAATCTGTTTTCCATTTGAGTGTCAAGACAGCATCCACACTGGTGGTTGACAAAAGCTGTTATTTCAAAATGATTATATACTAAAAATCGTGTGAGGACTTTGGTAAGTTTATGAACTATTTCAGTAAAGGGGAAAGAACCGAGCACAGCGCAGCCTTTCAAAAAAAAAGAAAGAAAGAAAAATACAGAGCTAGGCTATTTACCAAACACTTCTACTGGAACGTAGCAGCAGCAACACCATTCACCCGGAGGGAGAGGGTTATGGTTTTCAACACGAGGCATGTTTTCAGCATTAGACCAACCGTTGCAGGAGTACAAAGCCAAACCGTCAGAGTCTGTCTCCATGTCGGGGCGGACACGGCGCATTTGGCTGCATAAGCGCCGGCAGAGCAAAGCTCTACTCTTGGAACGGCTGGGATGGTGGTCTCCATCAAAGTGTGCTGAAGACAGACTTCCTTATTCTATTTCCTCGGGAGGAAATATTGAGTTAAGATTTGCAGCAGCAGCGGAGGAGTTCATTTTAAGAGGTGGCAGACGTAGCCGAGGGGAGGAGAGGAGCCAATAACTGATGCGCCCTGCTCCCTCTCACTCCCTAAGGGGGCATATTTCTCACAGATTGCAGTCCGACTCTGTCAGGGGTCCAAGGTTGCAGGTCTGGCCTTCTGGAGCCGACCGGGTTGGTCAGTCAGTCAGCAGGGTTTGGCCGTCTTTCTCCAGACCACTCTCTGGCCCCATAAGATCTTTGATGCAGGTTATTATGTATAACAAATTACAGGTTTTCAAATGTACTTAGGATTTGTACCTCATAATATCTAAATGTTGCACACACTGAGGGATGTGGCTTGGACTCCACCACACATTAAAACAGGAAAACGCCATAAACCGGACAACGATGGAACATTCCATTAGCACATAGGTTTCACCTCATGAAGAGTTTTACTTGTCTCCACTCGTGTTGCACACGCCAGGAGATGAATACAAGCCTAGTATATCCATAAAACTTCACTTGGGGAAAAAAAATGCAAAGATCTTAAATGCCTCTGACCTGTATTCAACCTCAACTGGACTTTCTCAAATCAACAATAAAAATACTCAGCTGACCAAAAGTATACACTGTACAAAAATAATTTCACAGCTGACACCTTTCAACAACTAATGAATGAAATATATTTTATATATTATATTTACAAACTTCATATATTTATATATATTTGCACAAAACAAAAAAGGAGCAAATTAATGTTGACAAAAATATTCATTTTAATGACGTGTGTATGTGTGTGTATATATACAGTATACACACACACACACACACACACACACACACAGAAGTGAACTTGGGTTCTGCAGAAGGACAATGATCCAAAACACACCAGAAAATCCACCTCTGAATGGCTGAAGAAAAACAAAATGAAGACTTTGGAGTGGCCTAGTCAAAGTCCTGACCTGAATCCTATTGAGATGCTGTGGCATGACCTTAAAAAGGCAGTTCATGCTCGAAAACCCTCCAATGTGGCTGAATTACAACAATTCTGCCAAGATGAGTGGGCCAAAATTCCTCCACAGCGCTGTAACAGACTCATTGCATGTTATCGCAAACACTTGATTGCAGTTGTTGCTGCTAAGGGTGGCCCAACCAGTTATTAGGTTTAGGGGGCAAGCACTTTTTCACACAGGGCCATGTGGGTTTGGATTTTGTTTTCCCTTCATAATAAAAAAACTGCATGTTGTGTTTACTTGTGTTATCTTTGATTAATATTTAAATTAGTTTGATGATCTGAAACATTAAAGTGTGACAAACATGCAAAAAAATCAGGAAGGGGGCCAACACTTTTTCACCCCACTGTGTGTGTGTGTATATATACACACACACACACACACACACACACACATATATACATATGCACATATATACACATATATATATATATATATATATATACACACACACACACACACACACACACACACACACACATATATACATATGCACATATATATATATATATATATATATACACACACACACACAAACACACTCATATATACACACATAAATTTAATTTATGATATACAGTGGTGGCCAAAATTATTAGAACACAAGTAAATCCAGAAGAACTGTGGCAACGTCTCCAAGATGCTTCAAGAAACCTACCTCTAATGGTATAGTACTACTAAATGTTTTAGGCACTTGTGAAGATGCTGTAAGAGGATTCTGTCAAAAAATAATGTCATAAATAGATTTTCTTTATCAGTTAACTTATATTATATATATAAATCTATGTATATACACTCAGCTATTCGAAAGTTTGGGTTGGTAAGATTTGTTATATTTTTAAAGAATTCTATGATCACCAAAGCTGCATTTAGTTGATCAAAAATAAAGTAATATTCAATTATTATTATTATTATTTCTGTTGTCACTATAAACATTCAATAACATAAATTATATTGTTAACATGTTGGTCCAAAAAAACAATCCTAGTAGAGCCCCAAAACATCACTGCTCTAGAGGAGATCTGCATGGAGGAATGGGCCAAAATACCAGCAACAGTGTGTGAAAACCTTGTGAAGACTTACAGAAAACGTTTGACATAGTTGAAGTGTACCTATGATGAAAATTACAGGCCCATCTTTTTAAGTGGGAGAACTTGCACAATTGGTGGCTGACTAAATACTTTTTTGCCCAACTGTAGATAGATGCTGTGCTGAAACTGTGCTTGTGTGTAGCTGAAAAACAACCAGACGTGACCTGTGAATATGAAAGCTCCAGCACCATGTGGGACACTATGCTGAGCTGACAGTGGAAGTGACGCTGTCGTTGTGCACTCACCCTGAAGAGCCCGTGCTCTTGCACACGCCGAGGAGGGGCCGTTTCTCAGCGAAGCTGTCATTGTTGAGGGAACCTGCAGCCGGAGGGACAGAAAGGGGAACATTAACCACTGACCCGCATAAAGAGGGACATTCATTAGCCACACGCACATGAGGCCTGTTGTCTCTCTGCCAAAGCCACCCACCCACCGAACTTGAGCTTAAAAAACAGCTACCACAGCAGGAAGTGTGTTGATTGCATTACAAGATATGTGTAATCAAAATGACGCCTTGAAAACGTCCTCCAAAAAAAAAAAAAAAAAAAAACTTTCCTGTCAGTTTTGACATTCACACACCCTCACTTAGAAGAGAATAATGCCCTGTTCCTCACAGAGACTTATGGGGATCAAATGAAATTAAAATACCAGCATGCAAGACATTAAATGGAGACAGAGAACAGAAATGCCACTCAGTGCAATGTGTTGAATGCAAACCATTTCTCCTCCGACTCTAATGGAGAAAGCCTTCAAAGCTTTAGGAGGAGTCTTCTGTCTGACTGGCTTTAATTTCAGGGCTTCAGAGGAATTACAGAATGGCAAAAGGCCGGTAGGCATATTTTGGATGGAGAAAACATGTTGCAGTGAGTTTACAGATCCCATATTTATCTAATTCTCTTGATTAAAAAGAGAAGGGGGAAAACTTCCATTCATGTCCGGATAGAAGATGATGTTGGCCTTTGTGAAGCTGTAATTTGGGCAGCCATGCCATGACACTAATCAGCTCCAGGAACGTACGGTCCCTGTGGCGTGCCGTGTGAGTGCAAATGTGTCATTCTCAAGCCTTAACACTTTAAAGGGCCTCTCCTCCATCTTCACTTCTCTGTCATCAGACATTGCGACTGGTCACGATATCCAATCATAATGCAAATACAACAGGCCTCTAAAAGACAACAGCTGTCTTCTATTTGAAAGAACAATTAGGGAGCAGAAAACCACCCCGTGCTCCTCTGCATCCGTAGCTGTGTGTGTCAAAAACGGCTGGACTGTAAAACAAGTGGTTTTCATTTGTATTTTCCAGTGCCTGTTTTAAATCCATGCTGTGAAATATTGAGAGAATTGTTTTCTGGAAGACATAACAAATTTCCTGCATTTCAGTAAATAATATATTTATAGTACGAGTGCACTTTCAGCAGTGGGATAAATTTAAACAGAGGAAGCAATCGTAGATTTTTGGTCAGCTGTGGATATGACCGTCCGTAGCTGTCACCTGGAAATTAATCACTGCAGAAACAACAACAGAAGTCAAAAACAGAACGGATGCGGAAAAAAAGTCAGTTTGCCTCTTTAGAGAGAGCGGAACTTCCTCCTTTATTCTGGGAAAGACCTTGCATTATTAAAATTGACACCTATTTTCAGGACTTTCCAAATCCGCTCACCCAGCTAAAACAATTACTCTTTTTAAATCCCACTACAGTATGACACTGTTCGCGCCAAACAGATCACAATCAGTTTCCCCACTACAATTCATTTGATTTCGCTGAGAAGCGTTCTCCTCATGTGTCGGCCGTCTGCTGCTTCTTATGACAATTCTCTTTTATCTGAATCCAGCCGGCGATTAATGCCTTTATTGTGCATTGTTTAAATCTGCCAAAAGGACAGAACACAAATTCTGTGCATAAATGTCACACTACAATACGACTCAGTGCATTTCCTATTCCTTTTGTTTTTACATTTGAATATGGCCATGCCACTTATTTAGCGAGGGATTAAAAAAAAAATCTGACTACATAATTTCTAAACAGATAATATCCCATTTTAGTCACAACAGAAAGTGTGCAAAAAGATCAAACATGTGAAATGTGTAGGGCTGCAACAACTAATCGATAAAATCGATTATTATCGATTATGAAAATCATCGACAACGATTCTCATTATCGATTAATCGGGTCTGCCCACAGTGTACGTCCAACTTCAGCTGGTTAGTCAAATTACGGCACTGAATAATGCATTTCTATGGACAAAATGCATCTAAAAATAGTGGAGGAAACAGAATGAGATTCTGCCGGAGAAGCACGTGATCCAAGCTGCCCAAAACATGATAATTCTTTATTTTAAGCTTTAAGTTAATGCATAAGAGTAATGGCTTGCCCTGTCAGGCGCTTTGACAGATGCGTGTGCGTCCTCAGCGCAAAAACGTTCAGTTTACGGTCATATTCTTATCTATAAATGCCACAAATTCACGCGAGCATTTCCATTTTTGCATAAAGGTCCGTCCTGACAGTCTGTGTTAAGTTTAAAATACCGAATGAGCGCCGGCGCGGCGGGCGGACAGAACACAGTAGAGAGGGAGACAATTAATAGGCTTTTCAGCGCAAACATATCCACTGTGCTGAATTATCTGTTGTTGAAAGTTAATTTAAGGTTTAAAAGTCAACATGCAGTGCGAATATTTTATGAGAGTAGGAACTTTAAAGGGATAACAGCGTGTAATTGTCTGTCTGAATATAAACATGAGACGCTCCATAACGGCCTTTTACAGGATAAAGAAATGACGAGGTGACTGTAGTAGTTAGTAGAAAGTAGTTCCTGCAGAACATTACTCTTACCTGTTGGTTAACACCGAGTTTGTGTTTTTATTCGTCTTTATTATTATCTTTATTATTTTAATTTTTAATAGAGGTTTAAACTATATTCAATTTTTACAATGCTTAACAAATTTATGTAAGTTTAACAATGTGTTTATGTAAGGTTTGTGCCACTGCTGCTCTAAAGTAACAGTATTGGTGATAACCAAAATCATTTTTCGGCTTTCTGTACTGGTTAGTACTCCAATATGTGTAAGCTCTTTAGTAACAGTAGTAGGCTATTTTTAATGCTATAATATCATTATTGCTGTTATCTATGAAAGAAAACCAGAGCACTTATTTTTTTTTGTATTTTTATTTGAGTATTTTTTTTTTCGCGATACCCAATTGCAGTCAAAAAGTACATAAACAATACCAGCAAGAATGCAAGCTGTTATGAGGCCATTTTTTATTATTATGTCCAATAAATGACAATAACATTTTTAAATTTAAACAAATTTGACAAATTTCTAAAATATGTTTTCTCTTTATTATGATAAGTGGTCTAATAAATTAAGCACTGTATGTTTTCATAGCATTCAGTTGTCACGTTTGTTTGTAGAACATTGGGCAGAATGTGGAATAGTGTTTTTTTTGGTCAATATTTTTTAATCCGATTAATCGATTAATCGAAAGAATAATCGGCCAACTAATCGATTATCAAAATAATCGTTAGTTGCAGCCCTAGAAATGTGAAAGGGACAGTTTGGCATAACATTAATATTTAGGCATACCTAATCAGGTTGCGTGTTTTTAGTTTAAGATGTGATGTGCATTTATTTGTCAGCGTATTCATTTTCGTCCTTTAACAAATGGAATGAGAGCAGGCATGCGATGGCCAGTGAGTGAGTCGTGATGAAAGAGAAGGAAAATCTCAGAAGTCTGCAGTTCCTTTCTGCCAGAGCGGCGGTATAAAAGTCCAGGCAGCCAGCTGACAGCAAGCCAACATAATCGTGAAGGACTGATTTTAATATTATGATGGGAAAACAGCAGGGCTCTGGCGAGCTCTCTGCGCTATTAAGAAACAGAAGGTAGTCTTTAATTTAAACATGATATATGGAAAAGCCAGTAAGGAAGAGAGACATGGACCTTTATAAATTGCCACATCTCGGTCTAACTTGATTTGAAAAAGCATGTAACTGCCGAAAACTGATTTAACTTTCTGAAAATTGAGGCAAATAACAGCGGCAAACCTGACATGTAAAATAATGTGCTGTTTATGTAAAAAATGACATGAAATAAATTTAAGCGTAGCGGGAGATCACGCTCTCACAACAAATATTTCAATTTGCAGGTGGACGCTTGTTCTTGACAAGCTGAAAATTAAGATGTCATTGCAATGTAGAATTTGTAATAATATTTCAGAGCAGCAGTTTTACATGCAGTAATGAAAAAACTTCTAGCAGGGGTTATAACCCCAATATGGAGCTTAGGTATATTCTAGAAAGCAGTTGGGGGGGGGAAACAATGGTAAATGCAACCACATTTTTGTGCCTTCTTAAAATGCCAAATTTAAAAAAAACTGTCTTGCTGGTCAGTCTAGACTACCATTCAAAAGTTTGGGATCTGTAAGTTTAGTTTTTGTTTGTGTGTATGTGTGTGTGTGTTTCAAAGAGGTTTCTTATGTTACCTAATGCTGCATTTATTTTATCAGAAATACAGTAAAAAACAGTAATATTGTGAAATATTGCAATGTAAATATAAACTTTTTTTTTTTAATTGTGATGTAAATTAATGTAATAAATGTAATTTATTATCATCCTGTGATGAATAGATGAATTTTCAGCAGCCAATACTCCTAATGCATCCTTGGTTAATAAATGTATTAATTTCTTTCAAAAAAACAAAAAACATTTGAATGGTAATGTATGCCAAGCTTTGCATATTGCTATGCAGTGTTAACAAATTTCTTTGTTAGATTTCAAAAACATTTTGTTGGGGCCAATATGTGTTAAAAGTAATGCACTTATGTAGCTCTGCAGGATGAGCGAAGCCCAGGCTTTTGGGGTGTATGATACTCACTGATATGAGGTGCAGGCAGGATCCTAGCAGTTCGCACAGGTCCATGCCTCACCGAGAACAGCTCCTGTGCTTCCCCGTTCAGCTGCAGAGAGAAGAAACAAACAGGCATGCTTAAAACACACTGGACAGTGATGTTACAGCGATAAACTCAGTTCAAAGACAGCAAAGAGTACTGTGAGTGTGAGAATGTGGTGATGCATAAACTGTAAAGGTGCATATGGGTTTGCACCAGAGCCACATCACAAAGGTTATCAGACTCGAGACAAAATGGCAACCATATAATTACAGTACAGAGTTGACAGGGCTCCAGCATTTTGTCTTTTATTTGTACATCAGCTAACACATTCCGTTTGAAAGTTTTGACACAGAGTGTCCAACTGAGAAACACCCATGACGAATGTCCTAAATACTGTGGCATCCCTTTTGGAACATTAACATAAAAGTACTCGATTGTGAATCACACAATGCTCTGTTTGGTCTGCAGCAGCTGTGATGTGGTTTGATAATGAGTCACCCAATAACTAGAAGATAAACATCAGGCATCTGTGGACGAACCAAAGCAAGACATTAAAAAAAAAAAAAAAAAAACACTGCTGTGTAATGTTATCTGGCCTTCGGATATGAACAGAAAAGGGATAAAAGCTGCAAAACTCAATTCTGTCATTGACAAAAAGGCTCTTAAATGACACTTGTGCTGTTTTCAAAGCTACAGTCTGTTTTTTTTTTTTCATAGTTAAATTATCCTATCCCAGCTTAATGGAGCAGTTCACCCAAAAATGAAAATCATGGGTGAATCACAAACCCTGTATGACTTTGTTTCTTTAGTGGAACACAAAAGGAGAAATTGTTAAGTATATCCCAGCCATCCTTTTTTACATAATGAATATGAGCGAGCACTGGGACTGTCAAGCTCCAAAATGACAAAAAGGTCCACTGAAGTATTATAAAAGTGGTTAATATGACTCATACATTATATTCCATGACTTCTAAAGCCATAAAATAATAGCTTTGCTTTGAGAACACACCAAAATTTAAGTCATTATTCAAACTTTGATTGTTCTTCTTGGAGAAGTAGATGAAAATGATTGATGTTCAGTTCACAAACTAGTTATTCTTTTGAACTGGATCTTTTCAAAGAGCTGATTTATTGGTTCATCATCTGAATGTTTCAGTCACAATGATTCAGTTAACGAGGTCACAACTTCTTATTCAATTACTTATTCAAAGTCTTCAGTAGGTCGATTTCCCTGAAACGTGTAACATTGTGGCACTACTGTTTGTGCATCTTGCACATGACACTGGCTCAACCAATGGTGTGAGTTTGGGGCGGGCCTATTTAAAATCTCAGATCCATTCAGAATGAAGTCTTTTCTTGCCTCTGCCAGTGTAGGAAAAATCAGAATTGCTGATCAACTCAATGCCATTTGGGGTCAAAAATGTGGTTGCGGGACATCAAAGAACAATGGGGCACAAACAAAGAGAGATTTGTTCACACTGTAGGACAAATCAACGCAAACTGAGAGAAAACAGACTTCACGTGAAGGATGGAGGTTGAGCCAACAACTAAACCACAAAACAAAAGCTACCATATTCCATAAACGTGCTCCTCAAGTAGACAAACTGTCCCAGGCCGATATTCAGCACCTACACTCTTAGAAGAAAAGGTTAAAAAAATGAACCTTAGATTGTAACTGTGGGGGAACCTTAAAGGTTCATTTTTGAACCTTTTTGAAAAGGTTCTAATTGGAACCTTCATTTAAAGGTGCATTAATGACCCTCATGGGTTCCTTTTTGAACCTTTTTCTAGATAGCAATAGCATTATTATTATTATTATTATTATTGATGTTTTTGTTATTATTATATTATTTTTATTAATTACTAATCCAATTTCACTAAATAGACAGAACACCACGATTGTCCATAAACTGATTAATACGTATTACGAACAAACCACCAAACACATAAATAATTAAACAACAATCAAACATAAATATGTATTACAAACAAACCAACAAACACATAAATAAACAACAATCAACATCATGCATTTATATACATACATTCATTTAATCAAAAAAAACTGGCCATTGTGGCTGGCATATTGTCTTTGGCATTGTGATAAATTAAACAGTTTTCAATGATTGTTAGGGTGTCTCTCAACTTTGAAGCATAATCAGTGTTGAAGTGTAGATCTGTGTTCACATCGTCTACTTCTCAGATCTCCTCCTCCCCTTCCATCATTATTTCTAAAAGAGACTCTGCATCCAAGGCACGTCCCTTTATAAACAGCACAGTGTTGGGTGTATGTGGTTCCTAAAAAAGGAGAAAATAATGTTATACTATAACAATATTTAGTAGTTAAAGTGAAATTATTTTTTTAATTAAGATTAAAAAATGAGTCTGTAATAAATCTTTGACTATTTTTGAACCTGTCAATGTAATAAAGGCTTTGAAAAGAAAGATGAGGCAGTGTAAACTATATTAACAACATAATAAAGATAATAGAGAGGGTGGCAAGTAGTCATGAAAAACTACAAGAGCATTTTGGTTGCAAGAATCCCTTACTAAGATTATAAATTGACATCAGTGAGAAAACAATTTATTCTAAATATAACAAATTGTAATCAAAAGTATATGACCCATTAAAGGGATATTTTGTCATCATTTACTCTCCCAGATGTTGTTCCAAACAACCCTTTTTCTTCTGCAGAACACAAAATAAGATATTTAAGAATGTTAAACATGTCAATGATTTTCAGTGACATTTTTGAAAATAATTTCTTTCACAGAACAAAAAGGTAGCTGAATTTGTCCGCAAACCGCAAAAAAAAAAAAAAAAAACTGACCAAAAAAGGTCTAGCAAAAATCCAATTATTTATTTTTCATATGCAAAAGTGCAAAAAGTGCAAAATGTATTAAAAACAGACCAGAGAGCAGACGTTTCAGCCCATGATTTCTTCAGTGCTCATGAGGCAAAAAAGCAACACCACAGCTGATCGTAATCATTGAGGGATAATTGTCATGCCGACAATTTCCCTTCACAAAAAACATACAAGATCCATCTCTTCATTTAATCCTGTTGGGTTAATGATTTTAACTCAAAAATACAAAAAGCCTCTCTAAAGCCTGATTCGGACGGTAATTGTTTCTCACATGGACGTCTGTAAAAATGTATTTACATATCACCTCTGTGATAAAACTCATGGATTCGGATGGTGATTTATTCACAGTGGAGGATTGAGTTCTGTGATCCTGCGAACCAGAGAACGAGCTGCTCATGTGGCCAGCCACATGATTGTGTGCTGTAAATAAAATGAATTGTGTATTTAATGTATTTAAAAATACTTATGTAAAATATATTCTTATTATTCCAAGCATATTTTATAATGTACAATCTTATTTATTATTTCATTATTTAAATCTCCTGTTTAAAAATACGTGCTATAGTTGTATATAATTATACGCGATATATATCCGTTTATAATACACATTTTAAAATTGTATTGCATACCTGCTGCTGCCATAATAAAGACCCATTTCGAATGTTTACGTGCTTTTCTTCTCTTTCTGCTCTCACTCGCTGTGGTGGAGCAGTTATGAAGTATTATTCTTTTAAATACTTTCCAGCATTTCAGAAATAAATATGTATGCTAATCACTCCGAAGTACAACAGTTACCGTACGGTGTTCGGGAGTGTTCAAAAAGGGTTTAAACGCTGAATTTTGAATCGATTTCTTCTCGTAAACTCAGAGATGTGGATTCAGACGGCAATAAAATTACCACACGACCTTGGTGTTTGTCAAAAAACAGTAGGTAATTCGGCCGGGGATTTTTACAGGGGTGGTGAGAGAAAAACACAGACGACCTGGATTCGGACGGCAATTAAATCACCAACTACCCCCTGTAAATAGTGAAAAATCACTTGTGTCCCCCTGAGAAACAATTACCATCCGAATCGTTCTTTTGTAACAATTTTCTATCACGGTTACCACCTCTCCTATGTAAAAGTGTGCCACTATGGCCCCTGACTGTGCAAGCCTATACCTTGGTTATCTTGAAGATCAATATGTCTTGAATAATAATCCTTTCATTATTAATTGAATAACTGCTCTTCATTGGCATCCATTGATCACTGTTTGTGCTACCAGACTCTGTCTGTGACACTTACCCCTACTGGCCTTGGCCTCTTTTGATACAAATCTTGGCCAGATCATCCATCTACACAATAAATAAATAAATAAATAATAGAAAAATAAACATATACATGAAACATTCTCACATGATAATGCAAATGTAAGTATTGAAGTGTCACTTTATTTTAGCAAACCTACCTCTACAATGGCTGCCATATTTTTGATGGACTCCTGGTAAAATGATCTGTTTCCTTACTTTGCCAAACCTGCATCAAATTTAATTTATTTCTTCAACATTAATCAGAGGTGATCTTTCTTTTGTTTGAATCTGTTTTTAAGCACATCCTCAGCCAGTCTTTACTCTCAAGAACTGGTATTTGTTAACAAGGGCTGAAGACATCTTGTTGTGCTTTAGGTTTTCTTGTAAACTTATGAATTTAACTTAATCCTTAATTTTTGGGAATATTTAAGCTTTCGTAGTCTCAGGTTCATTAAAATGTCTCCATCAATTTCAGTCTCTGTTAAAACAACAGGAGTCATGAAATTATAGTTATAAAGGCAGATATAAAGTACATACAAACAGTATTATTTTAAATTCAACATATTACCTTGATAGGGACAATGGTGTCTCTTTTGAGAATTGATGATAATAGCGCCCTGCTGTCGTCCAGGTTCAGTTCTTCATGAATGAACTAGCGGCACATGACCAAGCAATCAGTGTGGCTCGCAGCGCAGCCTCTGTTGGTGAAAATAATCAATACACGAGTTCTCGTAAAGCAGCAGGCTAAAATCTTTAAAAATATCTTGAAATAAAGCATTCGAAAAAAGGTCTTCAGGTGTAGTAACCATGGTATACGTGGAATAATTAACTCTGGACCGGTAAACTGACTTAATATTGTGGCCACATTATCATTGTGTGTGCTTAATTTTTCTACAATTCTGTGGCCCGTCGACATTTATTAATTATGAAACACAATTATGACATTACGTAGCCGTTATTTTCATAGCTTTTCCAAAAAGATAATAGTTTATTTGAAAGGTTTTGTTGCCTTACCTCAGATCCAGACAGCAACATAGTTTTGGCCCGTTTGGCCACATCTGGCCCATTCATGCTGCTCCACTGAGTGCTGCTGTTTGCGCTTGAATGTTTGTAACGGTTTTTCCGCGCGACCTCTGACCTTGCGCGAATCAGTTTCAGTGCTTTACGTTGCGTTACGCACCAAGCCCAGAAACCCTCGGCCTGGTTTAAATGTTTTTGCTTAGTTTGTTTTTATTCTCAAAATCAAAACAATATAATCAAAATGGTAATAATAATAGTATAATGATAACAACAACACTAGAAAGAAAGAAAGAAAGAAAGAAAGAAAGAAAGAAAGAAAGAAAGAAAGAAAGAAAATCTTGCTGATGAAACCTTAAACACATTTGAAGGAGTGTTACAGAATGGCATAATGGTGTTCCTCAATAATATAAACGTGCCCAACCTGATCATGTCTAAAAGGTGTTTGCCAACCAGATTCATTTAAAATAATTAGCTTTGGTCACTTGTTATGTTCTGAGCTGAATTAGTAGGCTATCTGAGATCTGAAGGTTGAATGTGAAATTTTAAAGGATGTACAGTTGTAAAATATGAAGATAGCCTATTGAATATAATGTTTATTTTTAGGGGTAAGAATTTCACCCTCTCAATTTAACACAGAATAGCTTCGTGTTCATTTATGAACATAAAACTGAACTTTGATTTTTAATTTGTGTTCTAAAAAGTGACAACAACATGGTGCCCTAAAGGTTATTGTGCCATTTAGAGATATGTGAGGTGGTCATGGGGCACAGACGAAACACATTGTGTCAACTCAAAGCCTTAACATTTTGGTTAAACTGATGGAGGCCACAACTGCATCTGACATCACAATTAGTAACTGAACCAGAGTAAATTCATTTATACTAAGTATGTGAATTAATAATTTACTAACAAGCAAATGATGTTCTAACTGTACTCAGTCTAGTCTTTACAGTAGCTACATCTTAGAAAAGGTTCATGAAAGAGCCTTAACTATGCTAGGTTCTAATATAAACCTTTTACAACAACAAAGGTTCTAAAAATAACTGCCAAATAACCAGTGGATCATTATAGAACCTTTAAGTTCAACTTTGAACCTTTTTGATACACTGTAAAAAAAAAAAAAAAAAAAAAAAAAAAAAAAAGTTGAGCCAACTTAAAATGAAGGCAACCAGCTTCAGCAGATTTTTGAGTTCTCTTAATTTATTTTAAGGAGATTCTCAACTTTTTGTTGTATA
Organism: Barbus barbus; assembly: GCF_936440315.1. Lineage (NCBI taxonomy): Eukaryota > Metazoa > Chordata > Actinopteri > Cypriniformes > Cyprinidae > Barbus > Barbus barbus. Next base: position 12,885,631 of record NC_136759.1, read on the forward strand.
AACTTAAAACAACAAGTTGAGAAAACTCAGAAATCTGCTGAAGCTGGTTGCCTTTATTTTAAATTGGCTCAACTTTTTTTTTTTTTTTTTACAGTGTAGCTAGAAGTTCATATTTGCACTTTAAAGTTATTTTTTGAACTCTAAAGGTTCAATCTCATCTAAGAGTGTAGAATGGCCAGCTACATTTGATTGAGCTATAATAACAATACAGACCTAAATCAAATGAAGTCTTAATCATGTCATTATCATACCGATACTGTAATAAGCTGGTGGAAATCCGGAGATCTGTGAAACCAAAGCTGGGGAGTGGCGCATCACATTGCAAGGGCGGAAATATTTTGATTGGCGCCCACACCCTATGGCCTTTTATTCTATCTTTTTGTTTTAAGAATTAAGCCCTGAATGTGCATCTCTATGTGTGTTAAATTACAGAAACGTCCTTTATCACATTACTGGGCATAATCCATGTGTCTTAAGAAGATAAGCCCACAGAGGATGATCACTCTTTTGGACAATTAGTAGCTTTTTCAAATGCAGGATCAGAGTTGTGTTTTTATTAAAAGCGCTCGGTGCAGACTTTGTAGCTGCCAAGTGGGAGATTAATATGGCATCTACAGCATGGGAGACAGAAGGGGAAAAAACAAGAGAGAGAGGTAGCCTAATGCACGCGGGCCACCACAAAACAAAACCCCCGGCTGGCAAATGGGGCAAAGGAATAATGGAATTTAGCGGATTGTGAGGTTTACATTAATGTGACTGACATTGTGCATTACCAGACTGCTCATCCTTGCTTTACACGGCTTTAGTGGTGGCATCCATCACCAACCTCTGAGCTATTACATTACTATTTATCACAGCAATATGCAAACTTGAGGATTCTTTTTGTTTTTCCTTTTGGTTGTTTCTAATTTCATTCACATGGATACAGTATAGTTGCTGGTCATAAAATGAGTTTTGTTAATCTCCAGCCACTCTGTGTGATGGAATTCAGCGAATCGGAGAGCTGAGAGAGAGACGGCAGCTCTGTCTGTATTCTTAGAAAGTGGAGAGCATCTGAAAGTAGAGCAGACAGAGGACAAAGCCCAGCATTAGACAAGAAAAACTGGTAACGTCGCCGTCTCCTGGCCTTCTAGGCTCTTGATATGATCGAGATACGAGCGATAATATCACCCTGCAGCGCAAGACTGGTTGCCCACTGAAGCTAAGCAGGGTTGAGCCTGGTCAGTACCTGGATGGGAGACCTCCTGGGAAAACTAGGTTGCTGTTGGAAGAGGTGTTAGTGAGGCCAGCAGGGGGTGCTCACCCTGCAGTCTGTGTGGGTCCTAACGCCCCAGTGTAGTGACGGGGACACTATACTGTAAACAAAAGCACCGTCCTTCGGATGAGACGTTAAACCGAGGTCCTGACTCTCTGTAGTCATTAAAAAATCCCAGGATGTCCTTCGAAAAAGAGTATGGGTGTAACCCCTTCATTATCATTTATTGTTTATGTGAAGGGAATTTAAAGGTTTAATCTGAGAAAAAAGGGGCCATAATTAATCCAATCCAATCCAATATTCCAATGATTTAATGCATTTTATATTTAACAAAAAAAGTATCAGTACCTACTGACACATACTCAAAATGTGTAAAATTAAATGTTGGAAAATAATATTTAAGTTAAGTTATATATATATAGTAATACTAATGACTAGCAAAATGGGCACTATCTTCTCTAATACATTAGAAGCTGTTACGCCCCTCAAATTGAAAAAGGTTAGAGAAAAACGTACTGTGCCATGGTACAACAGTTATACCCATTCTCTCAAGAAAGAAACTCGTAATCTTGAGCGCCCAAAGAAAAACTGCAGTGCTTTACAACTATAGGACAGGAAGAGCTAAATAAACTTATCATTGCATCTAAACCAACAACATGTTTATTAGATCCTGTACCCACTAAACTACTGAAAGAGTTGTTACCTGTAGCAGAAGAACCGCTTCTCAATAGGGGTGTAAGAAAATATCGATACACGCGAGTATCGCAATATTTTGTTTGGTGATACTGTATCGATTCTCCAAAACGGAATATCGATATTTAAAAAAAAATAAATAAATAAATCATACAAGATTCATGGCAGTTGTTTCATTTTGAGTTCATATCCCGACCACTAGTTTTCATCTCTGAACTTAAGCAGTGACAGGAAATACTATCATCAGGGCACTCCACTAATGTTAGCGTAATATAGTTCGCTGCCAGTAATGGAGGATGAAAGAATTGTTCTCGTTTCGATAAGCTGAAGTGTGGCACCATTTGGGCTTTTGTGATAATGTCCAAAAATTGGTTCAATAATGTTGAATGTTATAGGGACTGATTATTGCAAATGCAGATCCCAGTGTGTTCTGGTTAAACTATTTTTATTTATTTTTTGCTAAGGTTTGCATATGGTGGTAGTAACGCACTCATCCCACTATATGCACACTAGACACTTTCTATGAACACTCCCTGCTACAAAGACTCAATAAAAAAAAAAGTTTACTTGAGCATTGCACTACAAATCTTTTTGCACTATGCGCTGCTTCCCACAAAATCTCTCTTTAATCTGTACAACAATTTAATGTACGAAATATATATAAAATTTTTATTTCTATCCTTTTGCACAATTTCATGTACAGTATATATGTAAAGTTCTTGTACAGTCTCAGTTTGTGTATGTCTAGGCAACTAGGTATAGTAGTTATAGTATTTATAGTATATGTATAGTCAGATGGTTTTTTTTCCTTCTTTTTCTCTTATACTTGCATTGCTGTATGTTTATCTTATGTTTAACTAGTATGTAGCACCGTGGTCCTGCGAGACACAACATTTCATTCCACTATATGTCCACACGTGTATCAGAATGGCAAAGCTCAACTTGAACTTGATGGTGTTCTTAATGACAGCTTTCCTAAAAAATATATATCCTATTCCTAAAATAAGAAATGTCCCAATATATCGCCTTGCTTACAGTATCGCAATGTATCGTATCGCAACCCCTGTATCGTATCGCCAGATTATTGCCAATACACAATCCTATTCTCAATATTATTAACTCATCGTTATCTTTAGGTCACATCCCAAAACCATTCAAGCTGGCGGTTATGAAGCCTTTTATTAAGAAACCACAACTAGATTCTAATAAACTGGCAAATTACAGACCCATTTCAAATCTTCCATTTATGTCTAAAATTTTAGAAAAAGTTGTGTCTGCTCAATTGTGCTCCTTCTTGCAAAAAAAAAGATCTCTATGAAGAATTTCAGTCAGGTTTCAGGCCTCACCATAGTACAGAAACTGCACTTGTTAAAATCACAAATGACTTGCTTCTTGCTGCAGACCAAGGCTGCATCTCATAGTATTACTTGATCTTAGTGCTGCGTTCAACACTATAGACCATGACATACTCATAGATCGATTACAAAACTATACTGGTATTCAAGGGCAGGCTTTAAGATGGTTTAGATCCTACCTGTCTGATCGCTACCACTTTGTTCATTTAAATGGGGACTCATCTCAATTATCACCAGTAAAGTATGGAGTACCACAAGGACCTGTCCTAGGTCCTCTGCTATTTTCAATATACTGTACATGTTGCCCCTTGGTAATATTATTAGAAAATACGGGATTAGTTTTCATTGTTATGCTGATGATACTCAACTATATATCTCAACAAGACCAGATGAAACTTCTAAACTAAGATAATAGATTGTGTAAAAAATGTAAAAGATTGGATGACCAATAATTTCCTCCTATTAAATTCAGATAAGACAGAGATATTACTTACTGGACCAAAAAAACAGTACACAGAATCTCTTGGATTACAATTTACAAGTCTCTGCACTGGCTACCTATTAAGTTCCGTATAATTTACAAAATATTATTACTTGCCTATAAGGCCCTAAATGGTTAAGCTCCTACATACCTAACTTGTCTTCTACCACGCTACAATCCAACCCGCTCCCTAAGGTCGCAAAACTCTGGACTTTTGGTAGTACCTAGGATAGCAAAGTCCACTAAAGGAGGTAGACCTTATTCACATTTGGCTCCCAAACTCTGGAATAGCCTTCCTGATAACGTTCGGTGTTCAGATACACTTTCTCTGTTTAAATCTAGATTAAAAGACACATCTCTGTAGCCAAGCATTCACATAATTCATTTTATAATCTTGTACTGCAGTTATATCTGATCAAATGTACATTATTATTATTCTTTAGCTTGGGTTGAACAAATCATTTTTGCATGATGGAACAGCAGCTACGCTAATTATGTCTCTATTTGTGATTAACATTCCGTGGTAACTAGGAATTACAGAAGCTTCAGTCTGGATCCAACCCTTAAATGATCTGAGATGACCGAACACTTGAGAAAAGATGATGCCAACCCCTCAGAGGACCTCAGAGGATGCCAAAGCTCAGACAACATACAGAATTACCAAATTTTGCCATAAGTTAAATATATTAAGGTTCTGCAATATATAAATATATTGTGGAAACTTAATTTCCGGTAGAGCTGCTTTGCAACGATTTGTATCGTAAAAAGCGCTAACTTGAACTTGAAAACTGACCAAGGTGATTTTTGGCTAATGCAATAATATCTAAATTCCATAATATCTCCTGATAATTATATTATTATATCTTAAGCCAGTACGAATAAGCAGATATTTAGTTTAACTGTTATGGCTAATAACTTATAAATGGCCTCTATTAAAATGTATTTTATTTATACTATGTTCTAAATAAATTCAAACTAAAGCTAAATAAATCACTAAATTCTAAACATTACAGTATAATGTGCAGTATGAAAAACACAGCGTTATTCACGTTAATCAGTTGTTTCTTGCTTAATTTATAAATAAGTGTTTGTTCAATGAATACAATGTACAATATAAAGTGATTTTAAAGATTTACTTTAAGTGATCAAGTGATGACAAAGATCATCTAAATGTAAAAAATAATCAAATAAGAATGAACAATGAAATACTCAATATCCATCTGTATAGTATGTTCATATCACCCATCTGTATATCATACTGATAGTATTTTAAAAAATTGTAAATTATGTCCATAGTACTACTGCCTTATCTGTATATTCTGTACATATGTAACATATTGTAGGCACTGTATATCCTGTACCTCTGCTTATTGCACTTCTGGTTAGATGCTAACTGCATTTCGTTGCCCTGTACCTTACATGTGCAATGACAATAAAGTTGAATCTAATCTAATCAACTGATGACGTTATTTTAACATTAAATAGTTAATAATAATATCATGCAAAATTTTGTGCATCCCTTATCAGTCAATCACTCTTAAACATGCAATTTCTGCAGCACTATCATCACCAACACAGATTTCTCAAATACCTGTCTCTACACGGAAGAAAAAAGTGAAATGCACTGGGCTGCTTTAATGATAACAGCAAAGCAGACACCTTCGGTGTACTGCATGTCATCCCTCCACTCCAACACCACTTCAATTAGCTCAGTCTAATCTAACTGCTCTCTCCTGCCAGCCAGCAACACCTCCATCAAGGATTCTGCTCCACCAAGATGCTAATGCACAGGAATGCAGAAATGTACTACAACTAGTGCCACTCCTGCTCCTCCCTTCAACGCCATTATAGAAGGTGTCGGCTCAGCAACTGTCACAAACACTTTGCAGGCAACTTAAAGCCAGACACTGTGATGCTTTCAACACTTTCACAAAAAGTGTGAGATGTTGTGTCTGTAATGATGCTTCCAAATTCATGTCATAAGGAAGTGTAACGCGTTCCTAAAGTGCTAACTGTCAGGACTTCTAAAATACAGGCTTAGTCAGGGTGACAAATCACATAATATGACAGATATCTTTATCTCTATTACCATATGACTGAGACAGGCAAATCTGAGAAACCTTTTAAATTGAAATTGACATTTTCACTACTTTACTGGGGAAGTGGTATCATGTTTAGTTATCATTATTTTTTACATTTGACATGATTCAGAGTTTAACATGCATCTTGACATAATTTCACCCAACTTCAATACTAAAATCTGTATTCCAGGGTACAGTCTTGCTTTTGTCTATGACGACACCAAGTGGTGAAAAAGAGTCACAGCATTACTCAGCACCTGAGCAATATCAAACACAATCTTAAGGTCGTTTGAGAGTCATATTTGACTGAATATTGATTGTAAAAACCAAACTGGAATAAAAAAAATTCTAAATTCCCGTATTCATTTTCAAAACAAAGGATAATAAATGCAGTATACAACAGATAGTATGTAGTAGGCAGTACAACAGTATTGATTTCACTGCTGAGTTTCACTGTCTACACCTTATTGTCACCAAAATGAATAATTTCCATTTCCATTTGCTTTGTCAATGACATACAGAAAGAGTGGAAAAACATGCTGGCTGCATCCAAAAATCCTAAGTACTGTACTTTGCAACCGTTAGAAAATATGTTCTATATAGTATGAATGCATTCCAGAATATTTGTCATGTTGTCATTGTCATGTGACCTACAGCCTTGGTTGCATCACTTCACTGCCAATCACAACTCCTCTTCAGTAGACTCATAGGATAGTAGTGTCCACTGGCTGTGCATGTCAGAATCTCACCAGAAGTAGTAGTTTTTTCCAAATAATGTTTTCCTACTCTTTTATGAATACTGTGAATTCGGCCATACTACTCTTTTCACATTGTATTTTTAGCCTACTACATTATCAGCAAGTATGCATAGTCGGAAGCAGCCTGTGTAGTGCAGGCAAGAGAGACCATTTAAAATGTACTGACTGATATGCTCCAAATCTGCATTCCATCAGTGTATCCAATCATCAAGCAGAGAGGTGGGTCAGTGCCGCTGCCGTGCATCTCTTGGAACTCTGATAAGCGAGCCACATCTGCACACAGGGCAAGAAACTCAAGTTGTAAGAAACGATACAGAAGTACAACAAATAATTCACAAAGCAAGTAATTCAAAAAGGCTTGACGTAAGTTGTAAACAGCTCAATAAACAAACAAGACGCAGATAATAAGAACAATGGAACACATAAATAATGATTCAAAAGCTGGCAAAATATAGCACCTTTCTGATCGCCATTGTTTTTATTATTCTAACAAAAAGAAAGTGTAAAAAAAGATCATGGCTGTCAATACAAGTGCCAATAAAACTGGACAATTAAGAAAGTTATGTCTAATCTTCTGACAGTCATCTCATCAAATATGAACTACTAGCCCTAAACCACATTTAGGATTTGTGTAACATCTTGTTAAATCTTTTTTGCATTAAATTGCTCACATGGGACAGTAAATATATTTACATCACAAAATACTACAAATAAATGTTGCTATTTATAACTTTTTAATCTTCAAAGAATCCTGGGAGGGGGTAAAATAAAGTTTTTTTTACATGATTTCTGAAGGATCATGTGATACTGTAAACTGGAGTAATGGATGCTGAAAATTCAGGGTTGCCATCAAAGGAATAAATTACAATTTAAAATATATTAAAATAAAAAAAGTACATTTAAATATTAATATTTCACAACAAACATCAACGCAGCCTTGGTGAGCATAACAACTTAATTCAAAAACATTTAAACCAACATCAAGTAGTACAGCATGACCAATGTGGTGTAGTCTGATTTACAAAAAAAAGACGACTTGTATGAGCCAGTTCTTTTTAGTGAACCAAAAATATGCAGCATGACCAATGTGATACAGTCTGACTAACAAACAAATATGAGCTTGTTCTTTTAGTGAATCAAAACATACAGCACAAACTTACCATTAATGTCTGTTTTTTCAAAACGGACCCAAACTATCTTCTCTTTTTCATCATTTGGAGGTGTCCCAGTATATGCCTGAAAATTCAAGATTAATACAGGCTAGATATTTTCTAACTAAATTGTTCTTGCTCTCATTATCTATTACTTATGTCTAAAAAGAGAGTCTTTCATAGGCTCTCAATATTTTTGCAACAAAAATACACTGAAAATTAAACATAATCCAACATTGACTTTAAATTACAACACACGTTAAAAAAAGTGAATCTCCAGATTTGTACACAAAATTCCAAGCAAAAAACATTTACCTGAGGGACTACATCCTGCAAGAACGTAACTACGCTCTCCATGTATGACTGCTCTCTGCAAAACAGTAAAAACAATCCTCATGAAAATAATATAACCACACAAGAAGAGACCTGACCATTTAAACTTAAAAGCTTGAGCAGCAATGCAATATTTTATCACCTTTTTGCTTATGAGAACCAACATATTAACATTTACAATACTGATCATTGAATTGGCTTTACAACTGTAATTTCATTCACAAATGAGCCATTATGGTCTTACGTTGCAGCCTGTGCTCGAACCACAACCCCACCAGCACAGCGGCTCGGTCTGCGCGGGGAGTCAGACGCCATGGCCAACCACTCAGGATCCTGTTGGAGCAGAGCATCATGGTTTTCACATGATAATTGCAATACATATCACTGCAGAGATGCCTCATTGATCATTCTGACCTCATTATTAATCTAAATTCAACAGAAGTAATAGGCTACAAATGATATCTGCACCACTACAGATCATGCACCTTGCAGATGGATGTAAACAAATCAGGCACAGATGTGCCTGGCTCAGTTAAATCTGCACAACAGACCCATTCCTATTAAGTATTGATCCTGTAAACGATCTATAATACAGACTTGTTACGACAAGAGAGATAAACAAAATAATCAACTCCAGCAAAATTTACTAGTAACCAAATTATAAGATGTAAATACCTTTATTACCATCATAACAATATGAGTAGCTCTTGATTTAGTTACATTTTACCATAAATTTAACAATTTCATTTAAGACAATGTCCAAAGGGATATCAAAAGTGTGTCAGAGAAAACACAGCTGTGAGTTTAGCCAGTTCAACATTTCATCATATCAACTATCTCCACAGTCTGTTAGCTTAGCCAATACCGCTATCTGTCATTACAACGCTTCAAACACCATAAACTGAGCAATGACAATAACTTTTCTCACTTCCTGAAAGAAATATATATGTAATGTATGTAAGAAATCTGCAGTTGAATGTTTAACGATGCGACATTTGTACTAACCAGAGGTTTTGTGTTTTGAATTCGGATCAACAGAGGTCCTCACAAAACGCCACAGTGAACCTGACATGCAGCGGAAACAACAGATGCTTTGGCCAATCAGAGATAAGCTTCGGAAACGGATAGCCAATAGTGTAAGGACAAAGGTGGGCACTTGGACCTTTCTGACCAATAGTGGATGGCAGGGACTATTTGTGTTTTTTTTGTTCGCTGAACGAATCTGACTCGTTGTTAAAATTACCATTAACATCGTGATGAAGTGTTATATAAAGCAATATTTGTTTGGTTCACACTCATATGAGCATCTCCTCATCTGAAAATTTGCACAACAATCTGGATAAGCGCGCATGTTACACCACGTCACGCTGATGCGTTTATTTACATCGAAAAGTATCGCGTGATGAAAATAAGTTTTAGAAAGGAAAACTATGAAGGAATGTATAATGGTTCTTATCGTCAAAGGAGGTCTTGAAATTATTTAAACTAGTTATATTAAAATAACAAATGGAAATCCTTTTTTTATTATTTGTCCTTTTAACAACTTCCAATATTTTTTATTGAAGAACGTAGTTTTCATTGTAATTTGTTTATTAACCTGTTTAGCATAGCAGCACCTTCAGTTTAGAATGACAATTTCTCCTATCACAGGAAAAAAAAATAATGTTCATGAAATCCTTAGAAACATTAAAATAACCATAATGCTTAAAATCCAAAATGCATAATTCGTAAAGTTCATGCTTGCATACAACATTAACATTAAACCTTATGACACAGGGTTAAGTTACCAGTGAACACTAGAAATGAACCATTCTCCTTGTTCAGTAAAACCACGTACAAAAAACAAACAAACAAAAAAACTAACATTGATCCCAAAAAGATTAAATATAACAGGTGACATAAGCTTCAGGGAGATATCTTCTCAGAAGATAGAATTTCTTTCTTTCTTTTTTCCCCACAATCCTCCAGTTTTCCACAAAGCCTGCACAAATTCAATTTAAAGTGCAAAAATCCCTATTTGATCCATGATGTCTAGCTGACTGACCTGAAGCATAACAGAACTGAGCAGTGGAAACATAATGGAGGAAAAACTAAAACTCATTTAAAAATCAAACAACATTTTCATTAGTCTCCTAAATATAAAGTATAACAACATAACACTAACATACACTAAAAACATGAGTGTCGTGAATGGAAGCGAGTGATTTTTTTTTTTTACATTGTTATTTGGTTTTTCAGTAGCTTATATCAACTAATATCAGAGTCTGACTGTCCAGCATGAAATGTACAGATTGCATTGTAATTGGACCATGTCAGCAAACACATACAGTAGTCTTCCCATGCTGCTGAAGCAGCGCTTGGACATTTTCAGACTGTTTCTGACCATTGCTGCCACCACCACCGCTCCTCACCGACGACTGTGTGCTCTGTTTCTTTGAGGATGTACGTGAGGACTCGTTAAGAGGGGACTGGGACAAACTACGACAGGGTTTCTTCAGCACAGGTGAGGTGGAGTCCTCTAGCACCCGCTTGCCTATAGGCATTCTGTCACAATGGGCATCATTTTCCAATGAGCCATTACAAGGCAGGTCTTCAGAGTTTGTATGGCTATCGGAAGATGATTCAAATATTGTGCTTGTCTCACAGCTGCCATTTTGCTCCTCCGGGATGAGCTGTACTTGAATGTCAGGAACCTAAAAAAGAAGGAACTATATATGAAGCTTGAGTGTGGTGTTATTTTGAATCAAAATCCACAATATAACACAAAAGAAAAACAACCGCCTTCTAAAATGAAGCAGGCCTTACTTCATTAAATGGATATTTTTGTTGTATTTTTAAAAGAACGGTTCAGCCCAAAAAATAAACCAAATTCCCCCCAAAAATTTCATCCTTAGGCCACCCAAGATGAAGATGAGATTGTTTGTTCATCAGAATCGATATGAAATCTTTTAGCATTACATCTCCTGTTCACCAATGGATCCTATACAGTGAATGGGTGCCATCCAAACAGCTGATAAAAACATCATCATAATCCACAACCTGTGATTAACATAATAACATTATTATGATTAACAAAATCTTAATTTTTTCAACTTTAAACCATTGCTTTCAGCAAAAATACAAATCCTCTATTCATAATTTAGATTTCGTCAGTGAAAACGTCTCGTCTAAATTAAGAGAGAAATATGCACAGATCAAGCACTGTTAACAACTGAAAATAGTCCAAAACAGTTTTAAACAAATATGTGACCCTGGACCACAAAACCAGTCATAAGGGTCAATTTTCTGAAATTGAGATTTATAGACTTATACATCATCCGAAAGCTGAATAAATAAGCTTTCCATTGATGTATGGTTTGTTAGGATCGGACAATATTTGGTCGAGATACAACTATTTGAAAATCTGGAATCTGAGGGTGCAAAAACAAACCAACATACGGAGAAAATCGCCTTTAAAGTGTCCAAATGAAGTCCTTAGCAATGCATATTACGAATCAAAAATTAAGTTTTAATATATTTACGGTAGGAAATTTAAAAAATATCTTCATGGAGCATGATCTTTACTTAATATCTTAATGATCTTTGGCATAAAAAAAAAACATCCAAATAATTTTGACCCATACAATGTATTTTTGGCTATTGCTACAAATATACCCCAGCGACTTAAGACTTTGTGGTCCAGGGTCACATATGTCGTCGGATTTTGATGTGAAAGGACAACAGAGGATAGACTTTTTCCCCTGGAGGAAGTGTTATTATGGATTATGGACTTGTATTTTTGCCAGAACCAACAATTTAAAGTAAAAAATGCCTTATTGATGGATTTGTTTCTTATAACCTTTTCACTTCTGAAGATTTCAATTGATGGACAGAGTCTGTTGTGGATTATTGTGGTGTTTTTATCAGCTGTTTGGATTCTCATTCTGATGGCACCCATTCACTACATCGGATCCATTGGTGAGCAAATTATATATATTTCTCCAAATATATCCCGATGATGAATCAAACTTCTACATCTCGGATAGCCTGGTGTGAGTAAATTTTCATTCTTGGGTCTATGATGCCTTAAAATAGAAAATCTGAAACATTCCTAACCTGAGTGGGCAAAGAGTTGGTGCAAGATTTAGGAACGGAGCCACACTTTGGTCCTTGTAGATAATACACAGTCTCGTAAGGTGGCAAGCACTCAGAGGATGTCCCGAATGGCTCCAAACAGATAACAATGGCACTGGTATTATCAGCACGGAGCATGCGTTGACGCCATCTCAGTAAGGCATGGTTTACGAGCAGAACAGCATTTGAAACATTTTCCTTTTGGTTCTTTGCCTGTTGGAATAAACATTTAGATAAGCAAACGTTTCTAAAAAGACAAGTAAGACCTTTCCTAAAGCATACATTTAAATTATACACCTTGGCATTGTCATTTTCCTGGCAAATAGACACAGCCTCCTGTGGTGATACCATGTTCCATAATCCATCACTGCCTAAAATGACGTAACGATGCTGCTTCAAATCCAGCTTGATAACAGCAGTATCAGGCTCTGGTGACACTACAAACTCCCCGCTGTAGAAGTCATAACTCCACAGGTCACCTGAAGACACATTAAGGTGCATTAAATTATAACATTTTACATACCAGTGAAATCTCACTGTTCGCTCAGTCAGGAGCAGTGAATGATTCTCTCTTTTTATTCTGTTGCTTGATTAACATTTAAGACACATACAGCAGCTTGCTGACATAATTTTATATGCATTTGTCCATTCAAACATCATAAATTGACAATTCCGTCAACTGTCCTGAGTGTCTTTCACACGGGCCCCGGGCAACTGTTGAGCCCTGACAACAGCTAAACAGGCTATGTTGCAATTCAACATTATGTTTGTCATTGCTAAAGAATAGAGAATATCATGACGGTGTGTTGCAATTTGAAAAACAACAGAGAATCTCTGCTGACTTGTTGGATGTGTTGAAACTCACTCAACAATATAATCTGTTTTTACAATAATAACAGCAATAATGACCTCATGTAATGAAATATCATAACCCTCTTACCAAGAGCTCGGGCCACAGCCAAAAATGGGATCTGATCGATGACGGTGCTCCTTCTTACTGGTCCATTGTGTGTGAGTCTGGGTCTCTTCCACACCACCCTATTGACTCCAGACTTTTTAATGACACTAGAGGAAAGATGTGACAGTGATCAGTGTTGGGTCTCATCATAGTTAAAGAAAAACTGCTGACCAAAGATACTTGTACCTCTACCTAAAACTATGCCTGAAAACGTATTCACTAGAGTTTAAACCTTGCCCTAAGCCAAACATTTCAAGGGGCAAGACTGATACAGGCCATTGGATGCTGGTCTGTATCATGTTGACATGCTTTTTATGTTCTTTTAGGCTAAACGACAAAGAAAGCTTGTGTTTAGATTATGATAATGAGGACAAATGCCAGAGCATGTTTGGCTATGTTGTCCCACTTTTGAAGCTGTGGGTGCATAAACAAAAACCAGTCAGACCACTGTGGACACACAGGGCTGAAAGAAACGGGTAACATTTTGTGTTTTCCTGATCAGTGTTGACATAAAATAAAAGAATGAGGATGGTTACTTGTGAAGGTTAACCTAAAAAGCAGATAACATGAAAGTCTACAATCAAATTGCAAAATAATCTCATCCAGCTGCGTTTTATTAGAACAACTCACCTGCCACCAAGCCCCTCTATTCTCTCCCTTTCCTTTGGGAGGTCAGGCTTGTGGTCCTGTGTAATTTCTACAGCTCGAATGAACTCTTCAGAGGGGTGATCCTGCACCCCCAACACCACCGCCGAGTCCCCAACATGGGCAACATACATACGGTCACGTCGTATTACAACAATACTTGCAGTTGTACCCGACGTGCTGGGAAGTCCTGTAACCGTCTTTGGCCATTCCGCTAAAAGAAAGCAGATTATATAGTTTTCAAAAACAGATCAGGGATGAATTCATCTTTCTGTTTTAGATGGATGTTTCACACGAAAATTTTAATTCTGTTATACATGTGGAAGAAAAAACAAATGTTTGGAAAATATCAGTTATATATAAATATATAAGTGCATGGAACCCAAGGACACTAGTTATTCTGCTTGAACTTTCTTCCTAGAGGTCTTAAATGAAGGTAAATAAACAAAAAACATTTTCATTTTTGGGCGAACCATGGTTTTAATGCAGAATCAATGATATATTGATGCGTTTTACAATTGGTCATAATTGAGAGCATACATTTTATAGGTATTCAGTAAGTTAACATTATTTTGTGCTGTTATTATATGTAGGTACTCAGTCAATTGCAGGACAGTCTAGTCATATGTTGTCAACACACGGGTCTCCATAAGGGGGCGACCCGCTCTGCGTGGAAAACAGCTTATTTTAGAAGAATTATAAAACTACTATTCCTCTCATGCGAGTGTACATAGTTTAAAAAATATCTATATTTGAAAGAAAAACTTTTTAACTGGCAAAAAATTACTACGTGCGCCTTTAAGCAAACCAACTCAGTTTACAGGTTTCTACGGTGTTGTTTCTGTAAGCAAATCACTATTCTGATCTGGGGGCTGTTCCATAAAAGACGCTAAGAAAAGCGGGAATTAAAGTCCAAAACCTGACTTGAAATAACCAAACAAATCAATCGGGACTAAAGCGGTTCCATAAACGACAATTCAACTTCACGCAATCTGACTAATGCTATCCAGGTTCAGTGAGTCAGGATAATGTGACGTACACGCTTATTCTGAAGCAGCCCTTAATGTCGATCATGGATCAAATCGATCCACCATAGCAAACAGCGAATATTTGTGCTGTTTAACGCATTTGAAACATTGTGTTTTCCTCACTGCATAACTGATACGTCACAGGTATATTTTTTACATCTGTAAATGTCAGAAAGCCATGCAAATATATCCATTTAGCTGTCAGGAGTGGGCGAGGCTTATGCGAGAGAACGAGCGCTGCGGCGCGCATGCGCGCTACACAGACAGAGCAGAATAGAATACTAGCGCAAGAATTCTGAATAAAATATACATTCTGCTAAAATATTTGTTGTTGCACATTAAATGTGACACATAGAATTTTAATTTCCTACATATAAGTGTATTTCTATGATAGCAGCAACTGTTAATCACTAGCTCAAATGAGTTAAACGTGTGTTCCTCTTATCAGTTAAAATGTACTCTGATTTCTATTATAAATTTACATTTTTAATTCAGTGATTTTAACTTTTGATTGTGTTTTTATGCTTTAATGCTTTAAAGAGCCATTTTATATTGTAATGTTTTAATGTTCTAATAACCATAAAAGGTACAGCTGTCATAAATTCAGAGAGAAAGGCTGTATGGCTAGAAACTTCTGATCAACTGCATGCACAAGTAGCAACTATGTTAAAATGTCATTCGCCTACATTTTGGGCACAATACATTAAATACAGTTGGTTGTAGCCTATTTTTTATTTATTTGATTATTTAAGGTGTATTTTCTGTATACTTTTATTTTTGGACCGATAATAAATTCAACTGACTGTATGTGAGAGAGTCAGTGGTAATATCGATGCGTTCCTATTGGTCAGAGTTAGAGGAGCTCAGCTTAGCCTGACAGTTAGCCTGCTCTGGACCAGGGGGCTGTTCCATAAAAGACGCTAAGAAAAGCGGGGATTAAAGTCCAAAACCTGACTTGAAATAACCTAACAAATCAATCGGGACTAAAGCGGTTCCATAAACGACAATTCAACTTCACGCAATCTGACTAATGCTATCCAGGTTCAGTGAGTCAGGATAATGTGACGTACACGCTTATTCTGAAGCAGCCCTTAATGTCGATCATGGATCAAATCGATCTACCATAGCAAACAGCGAATATTTGTGCTGTTTAACGCATTTGAAACATTGTGTTTTCCTCAGTGCATAACTGATACGTCACAGGTATATTTTTTACATCTGTAAATGTCAGAAAGCCATACAAATATATCCATTTAGCTGTCAGGAGTGGGCGAGGCTTATGCGAGAGAACGAGCGCTGCGGCGCGCATGCGCGCTACACAGACAGAGCAGAATAGAATACTAGCGCAAGAATTCAGAATAAAATATACATTCTGCTAAAATATTTGTTGTTGGACATTAAATGTGACACATAGAATTTTACTACATATAAGTGTATTTTTATGATAGCAGCAACTGTTAATCACTAGCTCAAATGAGTTAAACGTGTGTTCCTCTTATCAGTTAAAATGTACTCTGATTTCTATTATAAATTTACATTTTTAATTAAGTGATTTTAACTTTTGATTGTGTTTTTATGCTTTAATGCTTTAAAGAGCCATTTTAGATTGTAATGTTTTAATGTTCTAATAACCATAAAAGGTACAGCTGTCATAAATTCAGAGAGAAAGGCTGTATGGCTAGAAACTTCTGATCAACTGCATGCACAAGTAGCAACTATGTTAAAATGTCATTCGCCTACATTTTGGGCACAATACATTAAATACAGTTGGTTGTAGCCTATTTTTTATTTATTTGATTATTTAAGGTGTATTTTCTGTATACTTTTATTTTTGGACCGATAATAAATTAAACTGACTGTATGTGAGAGAGTCAGTGGTAATATCGATGCGTTCCTATTGGTCAGAGTTAGAGGAGCTCAGCTTAGCCTGACAGTTAGCCTGCTCTGGACCAGGCTAGTTTGCCAGCATAAGTTGCCGGGGTAACTGAGTTTTAACTTTTTTAAGTTTGATTTATGAAACCGAATCTACCAAAAATAAGCCTGACTAACCGAAATAAGCCTGGCTTATACTCTAATCTTGGTTTATGGAACAGCCCCCAGGTTAGTTTGCCAGCATAAGTTGCCACAGTGACTGAGCTTGAGCTATGGTAATTTTGCTTTCAGAAACCAAATCAAGTGAAAATAAATCAGAATTACTGAAATAAGCCTGGCTTATTTGGTAAACTTGTTTTATGGTACAGGCCCCTGATGTGCTGTCACTCTAGTTCTCATATGTATTAGTTGTTTGGTGTGGCCTGCAGAGGTTGTGCAACTGCTTTTGGCGGGCGGGATGCATCTGATGTTGCAACCTTCATTCAAAAAGATCTCCGCCCTGACTCTTTCCATTGCACGTCCATAAAATGACAGAGACTTCACAGCAGAGTTAAACGAGAACATGTGTATATGTAGCGTTTCATTTCATAACTTACGTAATTTCTTCCACATGGCATGGTGACAAGAGATGAATCCCTTTCGCAGAGCCGCGCACACCTCGTCGTCGTCCTCAGACCAAAAGCCTCTTTGTTTTTTTATGTGGTCCCACAAATGGCTGCGAGCAAAGCGCGCGGCGTCCGGACCCCCGTGTCCGTCGAACACGGCGAACATAGCCACAGCCGGCGGCCGGCGGGCGTTTTTGGACGGGTGAGAGGAGGGCATCGACGCCTGCTGAAGAGTAGAGCTAGGTTCATCGTCTTGAACATAGGTAACAGTGATAGACCCGGGGATGGAGTCTTGGATCGAAGCGTCGGGGTTTTGGTCTTTTGCTGGTGCCGCGATTTCGCCACGTTCGGCGGCGTCCAGTTCATCCTCACTCGGCTCATCCTCCTGCTTCATCGTCACTAAGTCCTCCATGTATTTCCTACCGCCTTGGTCATAATAAATACTTGCCCGACATGAAAATATCCCATCCATGTTTTGATCGGGTAGAAGAGCAGCGCTTAATGTTTAGGCAGGACTGAGGCCGGGTGCGCGCTTTCCTCTTTGTTTACCTTCGATGTTGTGAGCATGCGCAGAAGCACCATGACAATTCAGGGGTCAACGGAGGCCCTAGGTTATTTGACCCTTGAGAAGAGCCTTCTTCTTTAGATGTTTTATGGCGGTTGGCAAACCAACTTAAATAGTGCATTTACCTTGAGTCCTTGAGATAGCCATAACATGATATACAATTATAAAAACTGTCTATCTATCTATCTATCTATCTATCTATCTATCTATCTATCTATCTATCTATCTATCAATCAATCAATCAATCAATCAATCAATCAATCAATCAATCAATCAATCAATCAATCAATCAATCAATCAATCAATCAATCAATCAATCAATCAATCAATCAATCAATCAATCAATCAATCATCCATCCATCTATCTTCTATCTATCTATATCCATCCATCCATCTATCATCTATCTATCTATCATCTATCTATCTACTATCAATCAATCAATCTATCTATCTATCTATCTATCTATCTATCTATCTATCTATCTATCTATCTATCTATCTATCCATCCATCCATCCATCCATCCATCCATCCATCCATCCATCCATCCATCCATCCATCCATCCATCCATCCATCCATCCATCCATCCATCCATCCATCCATCCATCCATCCATCCATCCATCCATCCATCCATCCATCCATCTTAAAGTTAGTAACTATAGTAATGAAAAGCTTGTAAAATTGTGCATCACATCACACTCATCTTTTAATGGTTTATTTAATTTCTTTGTTTTATTGTGTTCCACAGTCTGCATTACAGTAGTTTTGACATTGATAATATTTGCTCAGATGGTGGAATAATTGTGGTTATGTTTTATTTTTTGTCTTTTTTTTCCTTGCTGAGAGTGATGTATAGCAACAAATACAGCAATTTATTGTTTTATTTGAGCTTTATTTATATATAAAATGACTGCTTATAAACACACCACCCTGTAGATATACTGTCATTACATATAAGGGCATGGTAAAGATTTATACACACTATGCTACTATAAAATATTATTATATATAATTGTATTTGTACAAGCCATTATTTATTTTAAGTTACAGCATATCTGAAGGAGTCTTTGCCCTTGTGCTTATTTGTCTCAAAGGCAGTTTCCTATAGTAGTGGATCTTGAAAATCAAGAAAGACATCCAGACAGAGCTTATTGTGATCTGTCTGTCCAGTGGAACTGAATGAGATGTGCAATAATTTTAGTGGATTTATTCCAGAGTAGACAGACAGATGGATCAGATAGAAAGACAGACAGATAAATCTGCTTTACGTGTTATTCTTACATGTCAACCGGTGTCCAGCAGATGGTGCTTTAAGCCTAAAGATACAATGCACCCTGATCTGATTTTACATTGTTAGAGTATTTATGAGACTTTTAATAATAAGTCTATGAAAGTGTAGATTTATTGAATTAATTATACCAGTTCTCTTGTTTTTTAATGCGTTTCTCTTTGAACGTCCAAACTGTGTGTGGCAAATAAAATTGGTGAAATCCCAAACTAAATTACTTTTATTTTGAAGTTCCGTCTAATTTGATGCTCACAACCGTTCCGGAAGTGGAAGCTGTTGTCAACGGAAGAAGATTGAGTGATAGTCGGTCTCCGTTGATCGAGTGCACCTTACAAGCCACTTTTAGGGGTAAAACAGTGTGAAAGCGTTGAAACATTTATTTATTTTTCTATATTTCACAGACATTAATTGAATGTCTATATTTCATTTGAACTGCCTTTTTGTTTCACTTAACAAATCAAAAAGCTACGTGAGCTCGTCTCATGAATTGGGCTCAAAGACTCTTGGCAGCTTCTCTGAAGATATTGATACGTTGTAGTAGTCTTCACACTCGTTTCAGAGACATAATTTATTGTAAACACGCTCTGGCAATGTATTATTTGTTCATAGTGTTGTGTTCTCACTAATACGCTTATTCAGGGCTTTGTATAGTCTGTGTTCATAAGAGGGTTTATGATGATGCCAACCTCTCCTGTTGTGTGATTTGAATGGTTCTGGTCGCGTGATCAAGCATGCAGTTACATTGAGAAGGAAAAATGTTTTTGCTCTCATTGTATTCTTGTCTCCTCTCGCGTAGGTTCAGGGATTTCTTCAGCTCTCCACCTTTTGCTTTAGCACAGGCTTCCAGCCATGGTGAGGCTAGCTATCATCATTCTGTTATGATTCATGTCAAGATGAAAAAACTGGGGTGTCCAGATATATAAAAATCTGGTACATTTCAGATACTTTGCATGGGAAACTGTGTTTATTTTATGTTAAAAATATTATTGCGTATCGTTCCTAGACAAATTTTCCGAGACCAAGAGGTCAGATCTGGTCTAAATTGTGTTCAGCTTGCATACCAAATGTGTTAAAACTGTAATATAATCTGTGTTTTTTCACCTGTCCCTCTTTTTCTGTCATGGTCAGTCTGCTGTGGTGGATCTAAAGACGAAGGAGGAGAAAGACGCAGAGCTGGACAAAAGAATTGAAGCTCTACGGAAGAAGAATGAGGCTTTGGTCAAGAGATATCAGGTGAATTTGAGTGCCGAAATCTGATACACTGCTGCCAATCTGCCAGTTTGTTTATTTGGTGTACCGCTTATAACTATTTAATTTGACTTGAAGTATTTTTAATTGTGCATGGATTCAGTCCTTGAGATGTTCGGATTCAAGGCTTTTATCTTGGTCAGTTTTATTAATTCATTCAGCTTGCTTGTCTTCTCTTGCGTCACTAGGAAATAGAGGAAGATAAGAAAAAGGCTGAACAGGAGGGCATCGCTGTGACAACAACTCGCAAACCTCGCCCTCATGAGCCTGAGTCTGAACGGAGAAAGACGGAAAAGGAAAACTTCACAGTGACAGTTGACTTGTCCAAACCTGCTGGGGTAAAGACAGATGGCAGAATATTTTCACAGAATGGCCATTTAACATAATATTCCATCATATGGCACTATCATAATTGGTTCTGCAAAAAATTGAATGTCTTAAGTGTCAGGTGCGGTCTCTCTTGTGCAGAAACCCTTTAGAAATACTGGTTTAACTGGTTTACAGGGTCATTTTTATCTTTTATAAGATATTATTTCCCCCTAACTGTATTAAATGTGTGCATCATCTATTATGTCAAATTCTTACATTTAATCTATAAATTCTATAAGGATAACAGGACGCTGTAGAGCTGTTGCCATGTAAATGAAATCTGTGTCAACAAAATCCCTATTTGCAATGCAGAGGTGGCATGGAAGCTGCATCTAAAGTGGCATTTCGATATACTTTCACAGACTTTTTAATGCAGCTCAGAGGTGGCATTAATGCATCTACACTGCAGTTGTAGTTACATAAATAATGATATTAGATTTTAAATATTGAAATATGAATAACTGGAAATAAAACTGCCAGTAATGTTATCATAGACTATACCTATTGCACACCCCTGTAAAGAACTATGATCTTTGTCTTCACAGCCATAGAGTCCATAGTGTGTTAGATACGTTTTGCTCTTGCTGTAAATGTAAATATTTAATATTAATAAGTGTATACTATGTTTCTTAAGTCAAGTTTGATATGATTTTGAATCATCTCAGACTGCTAATGATTTGCATCAGCTCCAATATAGAACAAGAGCATGTAGAAGTTAATAAGCACTCCCATTCCTCACAGCTCTGAGGATTTTAATTTCCCACCTGGGGAAGGATGAGACAAGCTGGAGAGCATTTTAATCAATACCTGTAGGGTTTCAGTGGATCACAGATGGCCCGCGCAGCTGTAATAGATCCTCCTGTCGTGGTCTGTGAAGGTCATGCCTTTCAGTAACTGCAAAATGAGGGCATTTTCCTCAGATATACTTGTTGAACTAGATGGGCAAATGGGCATTGCCCTTTAAAGAATGTGATTTCCAGTTTTAAAAAAAGTAGGTATGGTAACATGTCTAATGCAGTGTTGATATTTTTAGCCAAAACTATTAGTTTTTTTTGTTAATTTATATAAAGAAAATCATTTATTTGAACTTCCGAAATTTAGCATTTTGGACAGAATTCAATAAAATAAGTACTTAAAATTACTACTTAAACTGAAGTAAAAATGAGTAGAAGTTAAATATTAATAATAAAAAAAAAAGACCAGAAATTCAATATTTTTAAACTGTATTGAAAACTGAAAATAGATTAATAGATACTCTTATTAGTATATAAAATGTACTAAAATTACATTGGTCTTATGAACTTGACTGAGTAGAAGTGTCATGAACTTTTTGCTCCTGGACTAAAACAAATCTAAAAGAAAAGCACACTGCCTTTCTAGGAAAAGCGTATGGTGAATGACAGGAAACCAGCTGTTCATCGCGGTGACCAGGGCCCAGAAGAAGAAGAGTCTGGTTGGCCTCATGGTGAGAGTCCCCCCCACAGAACAGGATTGGGCCGGCTGAGCAGAGGTGGCCACCGCGGCGGAAGAAGAGAGCCTCGTTCAAACAAAGGCGAACCATGGTCGGAAAGGCAACCTCAGGATGGTGAAGGTGGAGAGGGTCCAGCTCGAAGTGAACGCTCCTCTAGAGGAGGGTGGAGAGGAGGAAGAGGTGGAGGAGGAATGCAAGGAGGATCAGGCTCGGACAGGAAATCAAAGGTCACTATTGACCGCCACCAGTGACCTTTTCTAATCATTTTGTAATTGAGATATTGTAGAATACGGTTGTTACATTAATTTACTTACACAGTCATTTATAGGTGTGTATGACAAAATGTACAGAAAGGAAAACACAAGTCCCACATTGCTGTTGTCTTCAAAATGAATTATTTGTACACAGCAGTGCTTCTTCAAGCATATGTTGTATCATTGTAAGACAAAACATTGCTGTTTAAATAAATACTAGGAATTTCGCAAGCAATGGCAGGACGTATTCATAATGTTTTTTTATGTTTTAGATCTTCTTTGAAATAGCAACACAGATTTAATTTTTAAACACTGGCAACATAATTGATATCCAATTTTTCAGGAGTGGGAGGAAAAAAGAAGACAGAACATAGAGAAGATGAATGAAGAGATGGAAAAGATTGCGGAATATGAGAGAGGTCAAAGGGTATGTTTTGGTCAGCCCAACTTTCTCTTTTTATTGTATCATTCCAGTTCCAATGTGATACATGCACACATACACACTTAACATTTATTTTTTTGCAGGCTGATGGAGAGAAGAAGCCCATCAGAAACTTTCTTGATGACCCACGGCGTAGTGGGCCGATACCAGAAACTGACCGCAAGGACGGAAGCCGGCGACATGTGCGCAATTGGGGTGGTGTTGACTTTGACAATGTGAAAACTGGTCCAGAGGTTGAGAAAGAATGGACGGTACTAAGCAGATTGACTTGTTTGGTTTCATATTTCAAATAATTCCTGATATTAAAAAATTAAAATAATTAATAATCCTAAAAAAGATGTCAAAGTTTCCACAAAAAGCAGAACTGTGTTCAACATTGATAGGGGTAAGAAATGTTTTTAAGCACCAAATCAGCACATTAAAATTATTTCTGAAGGATCATTTGACTATGAAGACTGGAGTAATGGCTGCTGAAAATACAGCTTTGCCAGCATAAGAATAAATAGTTTTAAATTAAATTAGAAATTGGGTGCTTTAAATTATAATAATATTTCACAATTTGACTGATTTTAGTGTTATAATCGTACCAACCGCACACCTTTTAATAGTAGTGTAATGGTAGAGATCAGCATATTATTCATACTTTCAAACTTTCTTTCTCTCTTTTTAATCACATAACAGAATCGTAGGCCAAGCGGTAAAGGCTCAGTGGATATGACTCTGTCCATGACTGGCCGAGAAAGAGCCGAATATCTCCGTTGGAAAAAGGAACGAGAGCAGATTGACGAAGAAAGACTGGCTCGTCACCGTAATGCCACTGGCCAGTGGAGACGAGAGTGGGATGCCCAGAAAACGGATACAATGTGAGTATCAAAGACATAAAGGCTCACTATTGTAGCAAGATTATGCCATATCGCTATGGAATCCTTAAAGGGCTAGTTCATTAAAAAAAAAATTATTGTCATTTTACATACCCTCATTTGGTTCAAAACCCATGTGACTCGAATTAGAACACAAAAGTAGACATAAATGCTGCACATTCACTATGTGGCAAAGAGGCCTGTACATTTCTCTTTTTGTGTTCATTAGAACCGTATCATGAATGACATAAATGATGATTTTTATTTTTAGTTGAATTATCCCTTTAATGTCAGCTCTTACAATTCTATTTCTGTCTGAGTGTTAAAAAGAGAGGCAGATAAATACTCGGTGTATAGGAATAATTCATGCTGACAGGGTGAGAATGAGATGACCGGTGACCCTGTGGCGTTTTCACAGGTTCAAGGAGGACTCAGCTGTGGCTGGAGAGGGCACACAAGAACAAAGCAACAGGAGAGGTAAATCACACACAAATACTTCCACATCCATCACAGTGACCACCTGACACCTGATCTGCACAAACCATGAATGTCACCCCTCATTTTTAGAGTGACTATTACTTCATACAGCCAGTCAATAGACTATAATACTTCAACAAAAGCATAGAGTACTTACAAGTACATGTTTATACACATTTATAACATTTCTGCTTTGTGAAACTTGTGTTTGTGGCTCTTTGGTGATGTTTTGTGCTGTGGTTTCTCAGCAGCTAGAGGGCGCAATGCCCATGTACAGCAACGCAGTGGACCTTCAGGTCAGCTCAAGGCATGGGACTGTGTGTGTGTGTGTGGCGAGTGTCTCTTTGTCTTGCTTCACATTGGCCTTAGTCTGAGTGCAGGCCAACAGCTGTTCCTGCGCTGATAGTTTCTAATTGCTTTCTACTCCTTCATAATAAGTTACAGTGGGGAGTGTGTGTGTCTGACTGGATTATCTATTGTCTGAAATGCAGTTCACTGATAGCTGAGATAACATTTCCTCATCATTGCTTTCTGCCAGTTGCCCATCCATTATTTCAAACTTGCTTCCCGGTCATTTTGCTGAGCAGAAAACATGTACCCGGCAACTCCTTGCATTCTTGACTTGAGTGACCTTTTACTCCTTAAAAACTCCCAGTAAAAGCAACAATTGTAAAAAAAGAAAAAACATTCCCGTGGCCTGTTGCATGAAACTAGTTGAACAATCTCTAAGTTGACAAAATCTAACAAATCCAGCCTGGTTTTGATTAGGTACAGCGGGCTCACAATGCTCAATTTAAACAATCTCTGTCAACTCAGAGTTTGATCCAGAGTTTGTGATCAACTCTGAAAAGCGTGCACCTGAAAGTGTGACACGTGCAGCAAACAGCCAGTCAAGTGGAGCATGGAGAGCATTGGTGTGATTTACTCGCGAGACTCGGCACAATTCATACACAGGGGGAGTGGCTTTTTTGCATCAGATGTGTCACTTTGCTCAAAGCTGATTGGTCCAGTTTGGTTTTGCGACCTCTGACCCAGAATAAATCCTGCTTCAAAGCAGGGTAGCCGTGTAGCGTAAGTTACCCACTCCCACCTTCAGAGTTTACTCAAACTAAACTCAAACTTACATGGGTAAAAACTGAAGCCGGCTTTGTGCAACATGCCTCTGGACACTCTAGTTTTGACTAATTATTGGTAAATAAGTCTAAACCATTCTCATCATAAACAGTGTAGAAAAAAGGTCTTGTGATTTGTGGAGAAGTTTAATTTGCAAATAATTTGCTAATAGGCAGGAGATGCTTCAAGGCCTGTAGTTTCCTTAATTTAATTTTTAAATCCTCCCAATATCAAAAGCTAAAAATGTATATTTAGATTTATATAAATTTTTTATCATGTTATACAAGCATTGTGAATGTTTATTATTTAAAACTTATTTCTGCTATATTATATTGTTGTTTAAAATAATATAATTTTCTTAAACATTTAATATAAATAATATCTTTGTCACAGAACTGGTATTACATTTTCGACATTTGTCGTAAAAAAAGAGTTTTAAATTAGGACATCAGCACGTTTCACATTGGTGTTTTCGTTTGGGTACTTTTCAGATCAGTCCAGCAAAACCAAATGTCCTAATCAAAAACAATGCATTATCATTTTTAGATATGCACTGTGAGAAGTGTTCCGTTATGTTCAGGATTGTAGCATACTTCCAAATTGGCTTATACTCAAACGATATTCCCCTACTAAGGCACAATCCTCTAACTAACATCACTCTTTCCCTAACGCTGTGATTTTTACATTACATTTTCCTCTAGAATTTTGATATTCAAAAGCTGTCACTCATAACAAACCTAAGTACCTCTTTTGCATCAAAGAAAGTTTTGAAGCTTTTGACACATGCTCATTTGCTGATGTCTTGGCTTTGAGTGCTTCACAAACCCAGTATCTACCTCACAACTTTCAAGTCAAATCTCATCAGTGCTGTCAGATCAAGGGCACATTTGCATGTTTTTCTCATCCATTCTCATCCTGAAGAGTGATGCATAGAGGGGCAATCCATCAGAATGACAGGGGGCCATCTGTTACTGTGAGCTCACGGTCATCTCTCTCCAGCACAGATTTCAGACACAATTGTTGTCCAAGGTCTTGCTCAGCCCCACATCACCCTTCAAAGATAAATATTGCTGTAATCTCTCTTATGCAGAAGACGGCAAGAGGCCGCCCAAGGCACCAATCTTTGGCGACTTCTTGGGACAGGGAAAACCCAGACAGGGAGATCGTGGACGAGGGAAGGGTCGTGGTCAAGGCAAAAGCTACAGGTATGCAATAATCCTTTGCACTGTGGAAGATGATGCACACCAGCATTGCTCCTGAGCAAGGGGGGTCCAGTCTGCTCCTGAAGGGCCATCAGTGTCCTAGCGATTTTATTATGGCTTAACTAGACCATTTTTTCTTTCCCGTGTTGATGTCCTATTAAAACACGTAGTATGGGACATATCAGCCCTGCCCTATAAATTTTACAGTCCACGCTTGGGAACGCAAATGCCTCATACAGGCAACAAGTGACCCGTAAGTGCACCATTTGGGATGGCTCCATTAAAGAGTTTGTCCCTCTCAAGAGTCTAGTCCCACTAGGCTTTAGTTATGTTGTCTAAACCTTGGTCCAGTTTCCACCTGGTAGTAAGATGCATTTTCTGTGATCTGATCACAAGCAGTCAGATGCATTACTATTTCCACCTGGTATTACCATTAATTTCAAATGCATCTGAAGGAGATGAACCTATGTTACTGGGGTTAGCGGGATAGTAAGCAAATGAAAAGTATAAGGAGGAGTACATTTGTGTTTTTGGTATAAAACAGTAAAATTTAAATCACTTTTTTTGATGTGTTCTCACATTGTGTCTCAGAACGATCACATGTTAGGTGAGCGGGCAGTGAGTAGGTGGTGCTCTGGGATTCATTCAGGGCAGGTACCGTTTCCACTACAATGTGGTCATGTCTTTGACTACTTTTATATTTGGTTTCCAGGATCCACTTGTGATCAGATCACTAAAACGCATCTTAATTCCATGTGGAATCCGCGATTGTTATTTGGAGCAAGTGGCATTATAGATTGAGAAATTATCATTCTAGACTGCATTTGATGAATTAATGTTCTTTGATCAACCTACTTCCTTCCTAAAGCATGCATGATAATCGGTGGGAAGGAGAAAACGAAGAGGAGAAAGGGGGAAAGGAGGAGCAAGAGAAGGATGAAGAGAAGGCCAAAGAGAAGGAAAAGGAGAACAAGGATGACACCCTCAAGGCTTCATTGTCAGACAAGGTAAGAAGCCTGAAAACACTTATTACTGAGTATCATGGTACTAAGAGTTCATTTGAAGAGCCTTATGAATGAAGGTTGCTTTTAATTAGTCTGTGTTTCAATTGTTCCTGACCTTCTCCTGCTGTGCAGAAGACTGATGGAGGCCTTGCTGAAGAGGATGACGATGAGTGGGAGGATGCTAGCGATGGTGATGTGGAAGAGGATGAAAAAGCAGAACACAAGGAAGACTCGAAAGATGCTAAACCAACAGAAAAAAACTCTACCTCTCCTGCACCCTCTACTCCCAGCCCAAAAGAGCAACGTACCCCGAGACCCAAAGTCCACATCCCTTCCCCACAGGAGATGCTCAGTACACCAGAGGGACCTAAACCCCTCAGCCCTTTCTCCCCACTGGACAGCCACCAGCCAGTATCAGACTGGGGTGAAGAAATGGAGATGCTTTCTCCTAAGAGCAGTCTGGGCGAGAGCCCTCTGAGGCCCAGCAGCACTGAAAGCAGTCCTGCTCAGCCCAAGAATAACCCGGCTGAACATAACACAACGACCACCCCCATCCAGCCAGAAGAACCAGAAAGCAAAGAAATTACATCTACAGGTGGAATAATTATGGTCTTTATTTAGTACTTTACAGTTTCTTTATTTAGCAGTGCTTGTTAAGACACTTAATAAGGTCTGGGTTGTGCTTGATTTTTTTTTTTTTTTTTTTTTTTTTTTTTTTTTGCCATTACATTTAAGCATTCTAGCATTTTAATTTATGGTGTGTGCACACCAAAAGCAAAATTAATTATTCCCAGAAGTACATTACATACAAAGTCAATGCAAAGATGCTAATAGATGTGAATTTGCATCGAGCGATGCGATTGCTGAGAGAGCACAATAACACATCTTCTTTGTAAAGTTGAAAAATTCTAACTCGAGTGGAAAATTTGCATGACGTGTTTTTGCGTAAGCCAATCAGAGAAGAGCTTATTTTCATGTTGTATCAGAAAATAGAGAAGAGCATTACACGATGTCTTTATTCGTGCGAGTGACACAACAAACATCCCACGAGTACCCATCTAGAGTGCTAAGGCTATGTGAATACTTGCTTCGCTTTTCGTGTGCACACACCATTAGACCCGTTTCCGCCACTGATTGAAAAAATTAAAAAAAGGTTATTGCGACATTTTATCTCACAATTCTGACTTTTTTTTCACAGAATTGAGATATAAACTCGCAATTGCAAGTTATAAAGTCAGAATTGTGAGATATATAAACTCATAATTCTGAATTTGTTTCTCGGAATTGCATGATATAAACTCGCAATTGCGAGTTAAAGTCCAGTTTTGGGGTGGGGGGGCTGATATGTTCTCAGAATTGCGAGTTTATATCTTACAGTTCTGACTTTATTTCTCAGAATTGCAACTTTGTCTCGCAATTGCTAGTTTATATCTCACAATTATAACTTTTTAGCTCGCAATTGCGAGTTTATATCACGCAATTCTGAGAAAAAAAGTCAGAATTGTGAGAAAGTCACAATTACCTTTTTATTTTATTTTTATTCAGTGCCGGAAACGGGCTTCCATGGAATTCAGCTTCCATTGTTTTTATTTCCTTTTAAGATTCTTATTACTTCTACTAGTTCTTGCAAGCATCGTCCCAACTCTTAGTGTTGCCCCCTATTGGAGCCATTAAGCAGGGCAATCAATTTCATGCATGAGTGGTGTATGTGTGCATGTGTGAAATATAAATAATAGATGAAAAACTTTGGTATCCTAGTCGTGAATCTTAAGTATTTTTTCACATGCAGTGGTGGAGTCAGCTTCCTGTGAAACGCCAAAGGAGCCTGTACCAGCTGAATCTGCCAACACAACCACCTCGAGCAGCCATGACACAGCAGATCCCATAGTGCCACCCACCCCAGACAGCGCCAACCAGACCAGTAAGTCAAAACAATTCATTAACACACAAAGTTTGAATTATGGTTTTCTCCAATTGAACCATTAATTGTACTCTTCTGCATATCCTGTTTATCCTCTTATTCAGAGGACAGCGATGCCCCTATTTTAGAGCCAGATCAGAGTCAGCCTGAAAAGAAGATTGTGGAGGATATAGCAGTGGATTCTTCAGATCAACCGTCCTCAGGTGCTGTTCTTATTACCAGCTTTGAGACCGTGGCTTTTCGAAAGAGGTCCCTTACTTCAGCTGACTTCTAACAACTATCCAACGACCTCCCCTTTTCTCCGTGCACTTCAGTCTTTCTGGTCTCTCTGTCTCTCCCTCCCTGTTCACTATACTCATGTCTCCTTTATGTTACTGTGTCCATCTCTCTCATGGCATAAGATAGCGTCTGCTGTCGGGCTTGTCTCTATCGTCTTTGACAAATGTCAATGCAGCTCCTCAAGCTATGACAGTCCTCCCCTCCTCTGGGACTGACTGCTTCTGTCTGCAGCTTCACACTGGCTGTCATTCTCCACTGTGAACCTTGCACACCTCCTCCAGCACGACTAATATCCCATGTTTACTGTGCTCCCGGATTCCCCTCATTGTTGTTCATGTACCTTTTTGATTTAGCACCTTTCCTTGGATGACATGTTTGGATATGGGTTTTGGCTTTTTCCCCTTTCATGCATGTCACAAACTGCTTGAGCAAATAAGTGTTGTTTTGATTTTCATTCCATTTTTGCAAAAGCATATATATATGTGTGTATGTGAGAGTGTGGACTGCAGACGTGAACGATCTATAACAACATCCCAACAGGATCCCATTTGATCGCTGTTTAGGATCATTATCATTGAGGAGAAAGCTGTTTGGCTTTTCTCCCAGAGCAGCTTGCAGAGATGAATTACACGGTAAACCTAATGTGGTTCCAGAGACTGTATGGCGTCTTATTAGATTTCATGTCATTTTAATGTTCATCATGTATGAATGTTTATCAAGCCACACAGAATGAATGTACACCAGAGTTTAAATAGCTATGTTTCCATCCACCTATTTTTATGTGCATTTTGGAATATCTCACAAAAATGTGCATTAAAAAAACTTATGCGCACAATTAAGAAACTTTTTATCTAAGAAAAAATGCACAAACTACGATGGAAACACATTTACCGAATAAATTCCACCATGCGAGTCCAAAAATGTCATGTGACTTTGCTCAATGGGATGGGATAACTTGACTAATCTCATTCCACAGCATCTGAAACATTCTGAAAGTCTGTCATCAAAGTAAGTCTGTATAATTGTCTTAAATGACAGGATTCCCAAACAGCAGGCATCTACCTCCGAAAGCAATGACACAATTTATTTTGTTTCATCTGCTTGCTCTGAGGCGCAAGTAATTTATCATATATGAAAATTATTATATTTAGTGGCTTCTCTTACTTTTTTGATTTGATATTTAGTGCCAGTTTATCAGGAAGTGACGAATTTGTTCTCTTTAACTCATTGGATTATCATTTATATAACAGTTTTGTGCATAAGTCAAATTCGCATCTTTGGATGGAAACATAGCTAATGAGGGTAGTTTTTGCAAATAAAACCCATTGTTTATTCGTATAGACTGTAAAAAAATAAAATAAGTCCTCCGAGATGATCATGGTTTCTATAGTTTTAGAAAACCTAGAAATATCAGGAAATCAGAAAGAGTCTTTTTACTCATTTTGAATAAAAGATTTGACACGTGACGTATTTGGATGGGTATATGGTGGCTTAAATAAGCCACAGTAATCTCAGTAAAATGATTTTTAAGATTCCTTGTCCAGTAATCACAAACAACTTGAAATGTCATGGAAATTCTTTGATTACAAGAAATGGGAACCCAGAATCACATTCTGTTACAAAGCAAACTAAAAACAAGCCTAGCCAAACATGAAAAAAAATGAATTGGTGGCCTTTATTCTCATCAATTTGTTTTTTTTCTGAAGTCTGAAATTTGAATGATCTCTCCTTTTTTATTGCCCTTTTGAGGTGCGGTCACACTCACCGTTTAGCGAATTTTCACAGGCAAATCCAGTCATTTCAATAGGAATCCATGCAATCTGGAATTAAGTGTGAAGGCGAAGCATTTCCCCACAGACTGCACAATAGGTTTAAGTTGGTCATGCAAATTTGCCATGTTGACCAAAGCAAAGCTGCTTGGTTTAATTAAGAAAATGGCTTTAGTGTGAGCGTTTCATCATACATACATACTGTTGACAACAGACAACGGACCTTTCGTTCCTGTGAAATTTTGCCGAAATATCACTGATGTGACTGCACCTTATTCTGTACAAAGTACTCTGTCTCTCTAGGATTTTTACTTTTGCAAGTGTTGAATTTGTAGTTTATACTGTTGACATTTGGCACAATGCTGGAATGGCGAATAAATGTTGTGCTGCTTGTTACTTCTGATTGTCTCCCTTTCCCTTTGAGCCAATTTGAATTGAGAAACCACCCCTTAGTGTTTTGTGTTTCGTGAATGTTTGACATCGTATCCACTCCATTGCCAAAGGCTCAACCTTGTCACTCAGTCATTTGGATCACTGTCCTTCTCCAACTGCTCCTGCTTATTGCCATTACATCATACCAGTTTATTATGCGACTAATTGCTCATTAGCAACTAATGAGTGGATGTGATTTCTTGCCATTTCCCTCATTCAGATTTCCATTGTCTACTGGAAATATAAAACAAACTCTAATGGCTCAATAACAAGATTCTTGTATTTCCTTTAATTTGATTACTCTGTTACGTTTAGCCTGTTTACCAGGAGGAAACATCCAGGAAAACGTTTTTTATTGCTAAAAATGATTTTATGAGGAAACTGCAGTCGACTTTCAGATCAGAACAGTAATGAAACCTTAGAAAATCAAATGCACTTTTTGTCTTAGAGTTTCACATTAGGAGACACGTCTATGAAATAGTACCTACTACTTTTTTTTTTGCTGTTTTGTCAAACAAAGCAACTGAAATGGTGGTTTACAGTTTATTTTATCACTCATACTTCATGTTAATCTTTTCATCCTGACTGATTTATATATGTCAACAGGCTGAGGACTAAATGCAGGTGAACTCGGTGCTTCACAAACTGGAATAGGAGGTAAGCGGAGGAAAGAGAAGACATCAGGTGTAATAGACGACTGTTGACAGAAAATTAAAGGGGTCGAGGGGGCGTCTTTGGATACCTGTCAAGGCTTCATCCAAACAACTCGCTGTATTGTTTAATTATTCCTCATTCGTTGGGACTCTATGCTGTTTTCGAGCTAAGCTGCTGTTCTTTTCTTTCTTCTACCCTGGGATTAATCTGTAAAGCATGTTACACTCAAACCATAAGAATATTTTTTTATGATGGAGTGGTGGAAGTGCCTGTTCCCCAAAGTTGTTTAAACCACCCTAGACACTGAATTATTGGCACAAAAGCAGTCAGATATATGATATGAGCTCAAATTTAGCTTTGAGGGTCGATAAGGAACATATTAAGTATTTCTTTCACTAGCATGCTTCACTTTTTGCAATTCCTTTGTAAACTAGGGCATTACTTTTTTTTTCTTTTCTTTTTTTTATAATAAATCAGGGCTACTTTTGAAACTGACATTTTAATATTATATTCATGAAGATGAGCTGTGGATTAAGTTATAAATGATTGGTGCCCTAGACATTATGTACTCACTGACCAAAGATAAAATCATGGTAAATTGTAAACAGTTTGAATGAGGAAATCTAAACAATTGAGGCAGCAGAGATAGTGTACCTCATTGCTATCAAATCTAATATTGGTTTATTGACCATTTTTTAATGTTTTGTTCGTGCATCATGTTTGTTTAGTAGTCTTATGCATTTTTCGAAGGTGTATTTGTGCGTGTTCCTGAATTTAAATGAATTGAGCAGGAGCTTGAAAACTTGCAATATATATGTCTTGTAGACTGACAGACATTCCAATGCTTTGGTGTGAGTGCTTGTTCTTCTCTTCACATGTGCATTGTATATCCCTGTTTTTCAACTGAGCTCACGGAGCAGAAAGAATCATGACATTTGTGATTGTATCGCACCCAATGCATCTCCCTGCAGATGAAATGTCTTCCTGTTTGGGTAGAAAATTTATATATAATTTGGTTTGCCTCTTGTAGGAGGTTTGGTTTGGTTTTTCAGAAGTGCACGTAGCATGATACTGAAATGTTTGCAGGATTTTCCTCAAGTTTTCTTCTAAGACTACATGCAATTTTTTTTTTAAGCTTGCTGGAGATTTTTTGGTTGCTTTTATCACCTTATTATGATATGTGAACAGTAAGCAAGCAGTGCATCAGTTTCTGTACTTTGTAAGCTGTCATATCAAATAAATGACATCTTTGCCTTATGTATTATTTCATATTTTTTTCAGGATGTTGTTTTCTGTAAGACCAGGGTAATCATACACTTTGTTTCTTCCAATAAGCAGTTTTTAATGTTACTGGTATACTGATTTTAAAAATATGTACAAATAAATGTGTTAGCACTGATCATTCATAACCTATATGATGATACATACTTTTTACCTATATAATAAAATGTTAATATGAATATATTATACAGTTTCTTTACATGAGGTGCAACAAAATTTTACAGTATATTTACAATATTTTAAAATACTTAAGTTTTTTGCAATAAAGTAATTTACGACATACGTGTGATGCTGCTGTCGTAGGAGCCAGCGTTCTGATGTAGAACGTATATCTCTCTAAGTTCAGCATGGCCTATTATAACAATGTCCTTGCTACTGGGCCTTGAAAGTGTCAGTTGCGTTGCTGTCTATGCAGGGTCAGAATGCACAGATTTCATCAAAGATATCTCTAATTTGTTTTCTGAATATAAACAAAGGTCTTACGGGTTTGGAGCGACATGAGGGTGAGTAATTAATGACAGAATTGTCATTTTTAGGTATACTATCCCTTTAAGCAAGTTTTACTGAAGCACTCTTTAAATTGGTTTTCCTATTAAAATTATTAACCATTCTTCATAGCAAGTTATTGAAAATGAAATGATTAAATCAAAAGGATTTAATCATTTTAGTAGTCAATATAAAATAAAATGTCATATCTCATTTAAGAAGCTAGTTGTGTTTTAATAATTTTCCTTACAAAACTAGTATTTCAGCGTCGTATTATAATAATATATTCATAAAAAAATGTATTTCCTAATAACATTTTGTCTGAATAACAAGGCATTTCCAAATCCTAATTTCTGAGTCTTTGCGTAATATAGAAGAATTTGTTCTGGATCCAACCATTACATGATCTGAGATGACCGAACACCTGAGATGGAGGATCAGCGCCGGGAGATGACGTATGTGGCCCTGAGAATTGGCCCCCGACTGAGCCTGGTTTCTCCCAAGGTTTTTTTCTCCATTCTGTCTCTGATGGAGTTTTGGTTCCTTGCCGCTGTCGCCTCTGGCTTGCTTAATTGGGGACGCTTCATTTCCAGCGATATCATCGACCTGATTGCAAAGACACTATTTAAACTTATTGACACATTATTTTCCTTTTTTTTATATTGTGCAGTTGCTTTGACACAATTTGCATTGTAAAAAGCGCTAGCTAAATAAATAAAGGTGACTTGACTTGTTCCATAAGAGATGAAGCCCACCAGTGGTGGGGACGACAGCAAACTCCGCCCAGCGTTCAATTAACACTAGAGTGCATCTCTGAGGCACAAGAAACACTCTGATGGTGCAGGAATCCAGTCACCTGAATCAGCGGATTCGCAGCAGACCTCTCAAAGCCTCCGAGAAACACACACCGACCGCTGGAAATATCAGGAATATCCGTCATCTCAGAATGAGAGGAGACAAACCCGTCAGCACCGGCAGGACAAACGGAGGAGCGGAGCGGAGACCGAGTTACCCCGGGGACCAGAGGGTGAAACATGCGAACAGAGCCACGAAGATCTGGGTGAAAGTGGCGATGGGCATCGCTTACTTTCTGTGTGTTTCAATCGCAGCTTTCGTCTTAGCTATCTACTATGTGCTCTTCTGGACCCCAGATGGCCATAACAACGCCACGAAGACGGAGACTGCTTCGCCGGATTCAATCACATGTAACTGAAAGAAGCTGTTCCAGCTGTTTCTAACGCACTATGCAAACCGTCCCAACACAGCACACTTAGCTATCAGTGCGAATGACCTTCTTCTGCTCTGACTTTGCTTATTTAAAATGGGCGACTGATAAACTTACTTTTTATTTAATAGGCTAAGTATTATATTGTGATTTATTTTTCTATTGCACCTTAATGGCAATAATGATACGGGATGATACGATTCCGACGATGATACGATTTGTGTGTGTGTGCTATAGAATTTAATGCATAATTTAATAACATTCAGGTTTTGTTTTATAAATTCATTTTGCAATAATCCGCACATATTGACGTTAGACTTAGCTATATAATTTTGAATGCTTTCCCTAATTAATTAAAATGTTAGTTATTTTCATTTTTATTTTAATAGAGTTCAAATGCTATAGTAAGTTACTTACTGTGGTAAAAAAAAGCCTATAATTTTACATAAACAGCACAATTATAGCTACTGTAAAATCTATATCATACACAATACAGTTACTCCTTTACAGCAAAATAGTGTAGTAAAATATAGTAAAGCAAAATATTCTAGAAGTAAAAACTAGGCACCTTATAATATATATATATATATATATATATATATATATATATATAAACTGTACAAGGATGTTCCAAAAATCTCTACGTTGCATTTTTTACTTTAGTTACATTTCTTATTATTTTTAAGATCAGCTATCATAGTGGTTTATCATACATTTTATGTTGTTCTAATAATATTTGCTACTTTATTTTACTTATGTATTCATGATGTTTTCCTTTTTTTATGGTGAAAGAAATCTTTTGCTGTGGGATATAAATGTATTATAACCTCCATATGGGAATGGGAGCCTTTTTCCATTTTAAAATTAAAAATGGAAACTGTTGTGGACCTCCATGGATCTTCACAAGTTGGCTCTTAGTTTAGTTTTAGTTTTATTTATTTATTTGGAAAGGCACCATATACAATATTTAACATAAATGTTACTGCACTGTACCAGATTCAGCCAGCTGACTTTCATCCACATTGAGAGATTGTTGCTTTGTGTGACCTTTGCTGACTGGACTTCAAAGTTACCAAAATGACTATTATTTTACCCACTTTGATTGTAAAAGTTGAATGAGGAAGAGGTTCTTTGGGGTTTGTTCTTGAGTGTGCATTATGTTTACACATGTTCTCATGAAGTAACTTCTTTTGTCTTCCTGCAGTTAAATGTTATTTTTTATTTACATCATCTTTGTGCAAATAATATTCTAGTTTTAATGGGAAATTACATATGATGCACTCACCGGATAACTCTTAACAAACGATTTATGGCTAGAATTTTTACAATGAGTGCTAAATATATCTGTCTTAGCTTTCTGTAATAGACAGTTACAATTTGATTATGCTCTGTTTCTCCTAATTAGAGCCGACTGGATGTGATGATGAGAACATGACTGTATTTTACCATACAGTAAATCAGATATGGATTTATTATCTTCTTGATCATGCCATTTCCCACTCTTAGTCTCTGTCAGTGTGTCTGTGTGCATTTGCTTGATGAGTGAATCTACTGGAGACACTATGTCTCTTCACTTGCTCAATAATTAAACTGAACTGAAAGTTGTCAGGACATATTTGTTCTCCCTCCGTTCATACTTCCAGCAGAGAGGTATTAGTTACAAGGTTCTCGAGTGAGATAAAGATAAAGACTTGTAAAATGGGACGGCACTCTCATACCTGAACACAACAGCTGCAAGTTGCAGCAAACTAACACTGACCATGTTTACATGCGTCCTTTCTGATTAATGTCAATCCTGTATTCTGAAAATATTGTCTGGAAGTTCTGCAGTAGGCTAAGTACAATATTTCTGTAAATATGCAAATATGCTGTTCTATTCTGGAAATATTATACTAGTTCTTGCTATTTGTTACTTTGCATATCAGTAGTTTAATCTCATTAATTCTTGTTCATGTTACAGAAAAGTAGCTACAGAAACATGACGAACTGCAAAATGAAAAATAAAACTCCCCACTTTTTTTTAAATCGTATATCAATTCACATTTTGCCCCATGTGTTCATTTAGAAAGGATTGGCATTTTGTTATTATCACAAGGTCATCACAACCTGAACCCAATTACCACACTGCTTTGAATATGCAAACATTTTATTATGCATAATTATTTATGGACCGGTCAGAAAAGAATGTATAAATGGGACACAGGTGAGTTTATTTTTTTATTGGGAACAAAAGACAAACTGAAGTAGAAAAGGTGCAAGGCCCAAGGGCAATGAGAGAACATTGGTTTCTGATGAGATTTGTGTTGATGGTTGACCTTGGCTGTACAATGGCAGAAAAATAAGCTGAGCACACTTTAAACCACTTCACTTTAGCATCTACACATAATTCGTTCACAACAAGAACGATAATATTAGCGTCCACACCAGCACACGATAACGTTTATTAGAGCGCTGTAGCTAATTAGGCTATGTCTTCTGTCGCTCGTTAAAACACAATGGATTTGTTATGCTTTTATTGCTCGTCATCTGGAAAAATTGTAATTCCAACATGTGTTGTTATATATGTGTTGTTATAGTTGTGCTGTGATTCTGTTTTTACATTTAGAAGGATTTTTTTATCTGTATCGTTATTGTCCTGGGTGTGAATAGGCCATTACTGTACATGAACTTGAATTACATTCTTTTTTTGGTAAAAATAGCTGCCTGCAGCACAATAGTAGGCCAACCTGTTCTATTTTTGCAGAAAAGTGAATTAGCAAGCTCAAGGAGAAAGTAAGAAACTGCAATTAGCAGCATGGTCGTAGTCCATATCGACAAAAATAGTTTTTTAGCAATCTTTTGGCATTCTGCATTTTCTGCATCACTGCCACCTTGGCCTATGTGGCAGATTTGTTGGCTGTCCTCAATTATTTTTGGAATAATTAGTCGTCAAAAGGAGAGGAAGCAGAGTGGTCATGCTTTGTGCCCGTTTCCACAGCACTGTCCTGTGGGGAGATTAGCTTGGAGTCTTGCCAGGTCTGGATAAGGACGGTAATTCCCCTGCGGCCTGCTGGTCAGGGCTACAGTGTGATATAGATGACATTCTGAATGCTTCCTAATGTAGAGGAAATTCATTCAAATTATTTGTAAATCAGTGAAGTTTAAACAAGGTCATTACCTAGCATCGAGTAACATTCCCACCTGGCCAGCTTTTTCTGCAAAGCCATTCTGAATGTTGGTTTTACTTCCTAATGATGTAAAGATTGGGTTCTTGAATTTCCAAAACTGTATTTCATTCTCTGAGAATTTGTAGCAATAGTAAAACTCTCATAAGAAAGATGCTTTAGCTACACAGAGATCCAAAACTTTGCAATACACTTTCCGGCATGAAGCCCATTTCTGCCACATAAAAAAAAATGCTTTGGTAAATCAGAATTATCGCATTTGTTTATTGCAAATAAATTATTGCATCGCAAATATTTAGACTTTGTCATATTTTTTTACCTTATATTTAAAAAAATATATATATTATGGTTTAGCAAAAGAATTACTTTTTTCTTATGTTGTGAAAATGGGATTGTTATGAAGAAGTTATGTAGTTATGTGAACACTTGTGCTTATCTAATAGTCTTTTGAATCCACAAGAGGGCGATGTAATACCATACAATCTGTGATTCAATGTGTTTTAATAAAGATAATAAACTGTAGAAATGATCTTGATATATTTAACTTAACAATATGTTTTTTTCTGCCTTTTTAATTACATATAATTAATTTACATAGGAGAACATAATGTAGTAATTTAATAAACTATCCAACATGAGAAATCAATAGCCTATATGACATTTAAAACAAATCTATTGAATATGCACTCAAACCACACAATTGTAATTTAATTCACAATCAATATTTTGTCATAATTCATTTCATTCAACTGAATATTTGTTACCTGTTAAACAAAACAAAATGAAAAACACTTGGCCCAAGTTTGGAATGAATTAATGAATTTTGGAGACATTTCAATTTTAGAGATTTGGGTAAGTGTGTTGCCGCTGTGTCCAAAATACATGTGATGTGCTGTAGACATAATTCTGATTATAATGTGCAAACAAATGAAAATAATTCTTGTCTGATTTAGGAAAATGAACAAGCCTGAGATTGTGCCTTTCCATTCTTTCAAGTCCAAGGAAGTTACAGCCCTCTAGCAATGGTTTCGCACAACTTTGTCTATGAATGGTATCTCTTCTGCTGTTGAAGATTCAGAAAAAGGTGTTAAGGTGACCTGGTCAGGGATTTCCAGCTGTGTGGATGGCCAAAAGTCACCATTGGTATATTGTTTGTGTCCTTTGAGCCGTTTCTCTTCATCATGTTCCAGTCCATAAGGGTTGCAATTTAATCAGATGCTCAGTCAGAAACAAATCACACACACTTCCTATTCATGATCATTCTGATAGCACTTGAAGGCAGAATCAGAGAAAACACACATTGACAATGACAGCTTTAGCAATAAGTCTTACAGAGTGCCAAGAAGCTCTTGAAAGGCAATTTGGAAAATAAATGTGTGATACTTACTTTGCAGCTGACGAGGAAGGCAGTCGACATATTCACCTTCTTCAGCAAAAGGCCTGTAAATTCTGAGAACATTTAGGGCTTCATTTACTGCAACAGTGTACCAATTGTTTTGATGAAGTGATGGGTTAAACATCTATGCTTCTTGTTTACTTTTACTCTCATTTGAAATGAATTTGCACTTCAAATAAACATGAGGGTACTTGCAGTTGAATTGCAGAGCGACTTTTTTTCTATTTTGCTCTATATAAATAGTGGACAGGTTTTTGCATTCGGTAAGGCAATAAAAACAAAATCATGATATTATCTCTTAAAGACGTTATCAACGCTGTCAAAAACAGTAGTATTTAACACTACTACACAGATCTGTAGCTATGGTCATATCATTAATGTTAATAATATGATATTATGTATTGCATTGTTATCTTAAATATGCACTATATATACATAAAGTGGAAGTGAAAGAGACGATCACTAAGCAGAAGTTAATTTCTTAGCTGAAACTGAAACTGATTTTAGAGAAGTAATGTAATTATTAGCAGAATTTGGAAGATACACACATCTGAGGTCTTTTGAAAGAGACGATCACTAAGCAGAAGTTAATTTCTTAGCTGAAACTGAAACTGATGTTAGAGAAGTAATGTGATTATTAGCAGAATTTAGAAGATACACACATCTGAGTGTGTTTGCTTTTTGACTTTGAAAACAAACGCCTTTGCTTTTATTTTTGGAGCTTTTTTGCCAAGTAATTACACGCAAATGAATCAAACCCATGCCCCTTTACAGTTTTTTTCAAAATGCTTAAACACAGTTTTTGAAACTATGGCTCCATTTCTCAAAACTCTACACACAAAACCACAGAATACACGCACAACTTGCAAAATGTCTCACGCATCTTGCAAAAGCAAACACTTCTTCTTTGAAAACTATTTTAACTCTTCTAAAAATTGAATTTTTGCATAGTAACTCCACACACAAACACGTCAAACTACACACAGATGTGAAAAATTTAAAACACTACTCTTGTGTGTCTCTTGCTTGTTCAGAGTGCAGAGTTTGTCATAGCACTAGCACATACTGTACATGCATATGCACATATATACACTGTATATACAGTATGTATTGTGGCAAGCGTCCTGAGTCCACATCAGCGATGCCCTGGAAACTCACGAGGAGCACCTGCTCACAAGTCATCACAGGCTGATCGGCCACACCTGCGGCTCAGCAACCTGTCAGCACATAAGCAGCGTGCTCACAGACTAAGGGTGAGAAGCCTCTCCATGAGACAGCAGACTAACATTCTCTCTATATCCCGTTCCAGAAAGCAGTGTGTGACCGATCAGCGCCGCCACGAGCACCGCACGGATTCACCCACACTTGGACACGACCGAGGGCACTCCTACAAGCAAGAGCACCATCACCATTCACGTATTCACTTGTCTCTCAATAAAATTCACCCTCTTTAAATGGAGCTCTCCTTGTTGCGTGGTCCTTCCACCCTGCCACACTGGTGGAGAATGCGGGCAGATTAGTGGAAGGAACATCGACGAGCGATCTCCCTGCAACTCACCGTTCTTTTTTTTTTTTTCTTCTTTTTTTTTCTGTCTCCCATCTCCCAGGCGACCGCTCCTCCCCGACATGGATGAAATCCTCCAGCGGCTAACGGAGGTCAGCATCCGCCAGCAGCAGATTACTGAACATCTTGCTGCCCAACAGGAATGCAGCCGCATGACGCATTCCGCTACCAGACCCCCGTGTACAAGTAACACAACTGTTGCCGAAAATGACGGCTGATGATGTTGAAGCTTTTCTGCAGATGTTTGAAAACAGCAATCCAGGAGGGCTGGGAGAGTGAAGAATGGGCGCGATTGCTAGCGTGATTGCTGGTGCCCCTCCTCACTGGGGAGGCTCAACGGGCCTACTTCGCCCTGCTATCTTCGCTTTCAGACAAGTATAGCGAGCTCAAGAAGGAAATCCTGGCCCTCCTGGGGCTTTCTTCGGTCTGTGCATACATGGATGACGTGGTAATCCACTTTGAACGTTGGGAAGACTACCTAGACCGTCTGCGGAGGGTGCTGATGGAGCTACATAGGGCTGGGCTCACTGCCAACCCCTGCAAATGTCACCGGGGCCTGTCTGAGGCAAAGTACCTGGGCTTCCAGGTCGGACGGAGCCTTATTAAGCCCCAGGGAAAAAAAAGTGGAAGCAGTCCGGTCCTCCCCGAAATCCAGCACAAAGTCCCAGGTACGAGCCTTTTTGGGGTTGTCAGGGTAGTACCGTTGTTTCATCCCTAACTTCTCCTCCATAGCCGCCCCCCTGACAGACCTGACCAGCCAACCAGGGGCAACCAAACCACCTTATGAAATAATAATAATAACAATAAAATCAAATAAAAAAAGTAATCATAAGAACAAGTTTTTATATGGTGTAATATGACATTTAGAATAGCATAATGCATACTACTGTCTGCTATTCATTTGATATATTGATGATAAATTGCATTTTCATAGGTTCAATTTCAGAATGGCTTAAGAAGTGTCAGATTTTATGTATCTGTAAATAACATATTAGTATCAAAGAGAAAAAAGAAAGAAAAAACAAGGGTTGGGTTGTTCTTGGTAATTACAGTTCCCTATCAGTCAGCCACGTTCGACGTAAGAGTCAGTGTGACTGACTAATGGGATCTCGCCTGAGAGCCCAATCACCTTTGAGTGTTAACAAAACAAGCCAATGACAGTTGGCGTGCGTGTTTCGCCACACGCACCCCGCCCTACAACGCGGATATAAAAGGAGAGCGCATCAGCTTTTCACCCTCTGGCACCCGTGTCCAGGCTTGTGGAATCTCCACGTGTGGTCCCTGGACGGGACGCGGAGGTTCTAGGTGGGCTACCTCCAGCGGTAGTAAACACCATCACTTCGGCTAGAGCCCCGTCTACAAGACAGGCTGAAGTGGAACCTGTTTGGAGATGCCAGATCGCGGTCGTGCTCTCTTTACTGCAAGATGGGTTGGAGCGAAGGCTGTCTCCCTCCACCCTCAATGTGTTTGTTGCTGCTATTGCCACACATCACGATACAGTAGATGGTAAATCTGTGGGGAAGCACGACTTGGTCGTCAGGTTCCTCAGAGGGGCGAAGAGGTTAAATCCTCCGTGCCCTCATCTGGTACCCTCTTGGGATCTCCCCT
Source organism: Barbus barbus (assembly GCF_936440315.1). Taxonomy (NCBI): domain Eukaryota; kingdom Metazoa; phylum Chordata; class Actinopteri; order Cypriniformes; family Cyprinidae; genus Barbus; species Barbus barbus. The sequence continues at coordinate 12,929,032 of NC_136759.1, forward strand.
CGGTCCCCGAGAGGAGGCAGACCCAGCCATTGCTCTGCTCTGTCCCGTCCGCGCCTTGCACACAGAGCTTCAGGACCTCAGACCAGTTCTTTGTCGTCTTCGGAGGACAGCAGAAGGGAAAGACTGTCTCCAAACAGAGACTTGCCCACTGGATAGTGGAGGCTATAGTCTTGGCCTATCAGGCCTGGCGCTTAGCGAGTCCCTTCAGTGTGAGAGCACACTCTACAAGAGGCGTTCCTCTTGGGCATTGGCACGGGGCGCCTCGATAGCAGACATTTGTAGAGCTGCCATCTGGGTGACACCTTTGCAAGATTTTACAATCTCTGTGTAGAGCCCGTGTCCTCCAGTGTACTTGCCTCAGATGGCCAGTAACACTGGAACCTGCTCGGTGTCAATCACGCTTGCTGCGCCATTCCCCTCTACGGACCGGATATGTGCGCTTTTATTGCTTCTCAGTTCAGTTCCCCGCGGCGAACCCTGTTGAAGTTCCTCCCGCACCCTCAGCAATCAGGCGTGGCGGAGCGCCAGACGCCAGGTCCAGCACACGTGTGTTTGCCCAAGGTCAGCCCTTGTGCTGAGGTAGGTGCCCGTGTGTAGTGATTCCCCTTCGGGTGAACCCACATGTGTATTCTTCCACGGTACGGCTCCCCTCACAGTGAGCCCGTGTCTTTCCCTGGCAGAGACCTTCTGCCGTCTTTGCTATGTAGTTATCTCACCCCAGGTTGGGGTCTACCTCAGAGACTTCCATATGTAGTACTGCCCCTGGCCAGTCCATATGTGTAATCTCCACATGGTACCTCCTTTACGCAGGATGTGGCTTCCGTAGCATTCCCCTACTTGGAGTACACTTTCCCAGTGTTATTCATACCCACTGTACGGAACAGCAGTGGCTGTCATCTCTGCCTAAGCCCTGTCCTATCTTCCGACCCAACTGGTGTGGGGGGACTTGCCGGCTTCCGCAGGGCACTGGAGGGGGTCAGCAATAGTAGCGTTTTCCAAGGGATCCTATTAGTCAGTCACACTGACGTTACGTTGAACGTGACTGACTGATAGGGAACGTCTCGGTTCCGTATGTAACCCTCGTTCCCTGAAGGAGGGAACGGAGTCATAACGTCCCATCGCCACAGTTGCTGTACCACCACTGTACGGCCGGGTCACAGTCTCGGCTCCTCAGTGAAAAACTGATGTGCGTTTGCACGCGCTCTCCTTTTATATCCGCTCTCCTTTTAGATCCCATTAGTCAGTCACACTGACGTTACGTCTCCGTTCCTTCTTTCAGGGAACGAGGGTTACATACGTAACCGAGACGTTTTTTTACAATCGCTAGTACACATTTCTTAATGCTTGGGTCACCTTTTCAAAACTCTTCACACAGCTAGCACAACATCAGTCTATGTGGGCTAAACTGTGTATCATTTATCATTACTTTGGCAAAAAGTGTATGCAATAACTACATCATTCAAATTACATAAATTCCTTTCTCACTCAGCCAAAAACAACAGCAAAACTCTATGTACTGTAACGGGGTGGAAGAACCACGCAACAAGGAGAGCTCAGATTAAGTTCCCCGGAGGGTGGATTTATTAGGAAAAAGAGTCTTTAACTGCCGTGATTCGTGCTCCGGTGCAAAGGTGCTCTTTGAAGGGATGATTCCAGATGCGGTGGGTCCGTGCGGTGCTCGGGGTGGCTGCTCAGTCACACACTGCTCTCTGGAAGAAAGTAAGGAGACGCATTAGTTCACAGCTTCCTGGAGAAAGGTCTCACCTTCGTCGGTGCTCACTCGGCTTATCTAGCCGTGGGCTGATTAAGAGCAGCTGTGACCGATCAGCGTGAGATGAGCGGGTGCAGGTGCTCCGTGTATGTTTCCAGGGCAATGCTGATGAGAGCTCGGGACGCTCGTCACAGTACCTACAAGCCAGTTTGCACCGGTTTACATATACTTTACAAAACTGTTAGGCCTAATTTCAAAACCTAACATGACACAAATTTGCTACATTCCTAAATTAATACCATACTGAAATATATTCTGAATTTAAAACAAACAAATACAAAGTAATTTGATATAGCTGAAAAGTGTTTTTACAATCATTTTTGCACTAATAACAGAACCTTCATGTAATTTTTCAAAACTCTAGACACATAATTCACAACCAATGATCAAAATGCATTTTTCATAGCACTTAGCACTTTTTTCAAATTCCTGGATACAATACACATAAACCAAAGTTCTTTTGTTCATTGAACTAAAATCACTGGTTCAAAACTTGACATCAAAGTATTACTATTTCAAAATGCAATTCACACATTACATCCGAACTGAGTGTCATACAACTGATACAACTGCTCAAAATGCTACGTAACTGTTGCATTACTCTTGAAGCATAATTTTTATGGGAAATGATGAACAATATTAACTACATGTTTAGATTATGAAAGTTAAGCAATTCTAAATCATTGTTATTGGTATTTGTTTTTCCTACAATTCACGAGTTCGCCTGCCCATTCAGTCCTGCTAGATAATGGTAAACGAACTTGGCTTGTTGTCCTCGGAGGAGGCTCGAACCTTAGGATCGGCTTGAGCTCCGAGTAAGAAACAACAGCACTGAGTACTATCATGGTTTCAGGTCTATCTACAGTTTATCACCTTGTATTGACACCCATACTCCCCTTTCTGTACTGTAACCCGACAGAAGAATTTTTCTCCACATGGAGGTGGAGGGTTCACAGTAGTTTACAAGTCACTCTTCTCCAGGCCATAGATGATGCAGGCAATGACATCACAGGAGACCAATGTCAAGCCTGGATTTTTCCAAGATATTTAGCTAATGAAAACATACATTATGATGTGGATGAGAACCTATGGCCAAATGGGTGGAATTGTTTTTTGTAAAGTATACTGCAGTAAATTATACGCAATATATATTTTTATTCTTGTTTTGTTAAGAAATGTTACGAAAGCAAACACTGTATAATGCTACCTGTTGTTAGTGTTTTTTAGGTCAGTGTTTTATGAGTGACAAAGTGTGTTTGTTGGTTGAAAGTCTATGCTAGTGTTATGGAAGAATGAGTTGATTTGAGACATGTATGAAATTTTGGTCGCTTTAGTGCATTTTAAATGTGAAATTAACTGCTGTGCCAAGCTGAAATTTGGTTAGAACTGTGTGAAGAGGTTTGAAAAAATTACTCTGGAAATAACCTCTGGATGTGACGCTGAGCAAGTGCACTCAACTTCTTTTGTCGACCATGGCAAGGCCTGTTCTGAGTGGAACCTGTCCTGTTAAACCGCTGTATGGTCTTGGCCACCGTGCTGCAGCTCAGTTTCAGGGTCTTGGCAATCTTCTTATGGCCTACACCATCTTTATGTAGAGCAACAATTCTTTTTTTCAGATCCTCAGAACTTCCAGTGACCAGTATGAGAGAGTGAGAGCGATAACACCAAATTTAACACACCTGCTCCCCATTCAGACCTGAGACCTTGTAATACTAACGAGTCACATGACACCGGGGAGAGAAAATGGCTAACTGGGCCCAATTTAGACATTTTCACTTAGGGGTGTACTCAATTTTGTGGCCAGCGGTTTAGACATTAATGGCTGTATGTTGAGTTATTTTAAGTGGACAGCAAATTTACACTGTTATACAAGCTGTACACTCACTACTTTACATTGTAGCAAAGTGTCATTTCTTCAGTGTTGTCACATGAAAAGATATAATAAAATATTTACAAAAATGTGAGGGGTGTACTCACTTCTGTGAGATACTGTAAGTATTGTGAAATGTGTCCTAACGACTGGAAACTCCCTGGCTAGAAATGGGTCTCACTCAGGCCCTGACTTGTACAAAATACAATGTGAAACCTACAATGAAATGGTATTTGCAAGAGTTTATATTAGTATTGATAATTAATTGATAATTGAAGAAACAGCCCCATGCACAAAACCATGAAATGAAAGCATGATAACCATAATCTTTTACAAAAAAAAAAATTGTATTGTGCAAACCATGAATTTCTTCTAATCCTGCTCTAAGAGTGAATGAAAGTGAAACCTAAGCATTTATAACACCATCAGGCTTTCAGAGCAACCACAAAGGAGCCCTTGGCAAACTGAGGGAGTACCTGCTTCCTTCTCTTCAACTTAATTAAATTCTCTCCTTGTAGACCTAAGTTTTTCATAGGAAACCTTGAAAAAAAACGTTTTTTTTGTAGGGTGGACTGAGTACAGTAGAGACACTTTCTGCCTTTTTAATACACAAAAAATAAATGCTTAATATGAAGTGATATTTCACATGTTATCTCTTTTGCTTATGCACTAAAATATCATAAATTGATAATAGCCATAAGTAGCTTATATTTTCACAATGAGCCCATAAACATAAGGTGCATTTTTGTCTCAAATGTACCTATATAGTGTACAGTTGAAACAGTACCATGGTACAGTTTAGACAACCATTCTTAATGCTCTAAAGCTGACTAACCATTATTTATTCTTACTTTTTTTGCAAATGTAATAAATGACAGTTGTGCCTTTTTTTAAATTCAGATGTATTTATTCTTTTTATTTCAGATTCAGTTAAACAAAATACGAACAAAATAGTTAACACTGGAAAAAAAGATATGGCAAACAGTACAAATTTATAAATAACAAAAAAAAAAAAAAGTAATGAAAAACAACAGAAACAGAGAAAGTCCGCTCACTGACTACATTGCCTAAGACACATGCAAACACACAAACACACTAGCCTCTGAATATGCATTTTATTTTCTATGATTGAACTGTTACTGTAGCAACCTATAAAGGGTGAATCAACTGTACCCACTTTACCACCTTGTATATTTCACAAAATGCTATGTTATCCTTTTAACATTCATGTTAGAAACATGACAAAAATACTAAGCAAGATATATATTCTTACTAAGTAAGAATTCTAAGATAGACTTTCGTTATTTTCCGCAAAAGCCATTGCTTGGTTTGCTCTTGGCAAAGCGGAAAGCAAGGGACCGTGGGGAAAGTGCGAGTTTTCTTCATTTTTTGTTATACCTTGGTTGGTGTTGTTTTTGTAATTTGTATTAGTTCAAGGGCTTACATATATTTAATAGAAAATGAAAATGCAGTTATAAAATTTAAATTTGCCATTTTCTACACTAGTTTTAATATGCAAATTAAAAACATATTTTAAAGGGGTCATATGATGCGATTTCAAGTTTTGCTTTCTCTTTGGAGTGTTACAAGCTGATTGAGCATAGATAAGATCCCTGAAGTTGCAAAGACCAAAGTCTCAAAACCAAAGAGATGTTCTTTATCAAAGTTAAGACTCTGCCATGCCCCCCTAAAACGGCTCATTCAAACACGCCCCCACATGTCTACGTCACGATGTGGAAATATTTGCATAAGGCGTGGTTTCAGTAACTGCAGTAGTGTTGATACAGCCATGTCAGTGAGAAGCTGTGTGTTTCTAGGATAGAGCAAAAGCACTTTATTTGACCTTCTGAAAGTAGATGCATTTAGGAATCATTAAGATTACTTACAACAGTGGTTCCCAACCATTATCCTGGAGGCCCCCCAACACTGCATGTTTTCCATGTCTCCTTAATCAAACACACCTGATTCAGATCATCAGCTCATTAGAGAGACTCCAAGACCTGAAATGAGTGTGTCAGACAAAGGAGAGATGCAAAATGTCCCGTGTTGGGGGGCCTCCAGAGACATGGTTGGGAACCACTGACTTACAACAGACCGTTTTGTAAACCTAGGAGAGGAGGTAATTCTGACTTTGCTATGACAATCTGGCGCTTCTGAATCAGTGACTGTAAGCATGTTTTTTTATTAGTATAAGTATTTGCTATTGACTGTTCAAATGCAGAGTTTTACGTGTCGTGCGTGTGTGTGTGAGAGAGAGAGAGAGAGAGAGAGACAGGGTCACATCACATCGTAGTGTACAGCCCGTCAGAAATCATCTTAATCGCGGCTTGTTTGCAAACACATACAAGCATCATCACTGTGTTTGTCACGCGACTCTGTTTCCCTCTCGGGCTTGAACTGATGGTAAAACTAAGGACATTATCTTTACTTTAATTTTGAAAGCTGAAGCTCGCGATCATGGAAAGGAGTGTTACATTTCCGACAAGTGCTTGTGGTGTTCGGCCAATCACAATGCACTGTGCCATCTTTATGTAGAGCAACAATTCTTTTTTTCAGATCCTCAGAGAGGTCTCTGCCATGAGGTGCCATGTTGAACTTCCAGTGACCAGTATGAGAGAGTGAGAGCGATAACGCCAAATTTAACACACCTGCTCCCCATTCAGACCTGAGACCTTGTAATACTAACGAGTCACATGACACCGGGGAGAGAAAATGGCTAACTGGGCCCAATTTAGACATTTTCACTTAGGAGTGTACTCACTTTTGTGGCCAGCGGTTTTGACATTTATGGCTGTATGTTGAGTTATTTTAAGTGGACAGCAAATTTACACGGTTATACAAGCTGTACACTCACTACTTTACATTGTAGCAAAGTGTCATTTCTTCAGTGTTGTCACATGAAAAGATATAATAAAATATTTACAAAAATGTGAGGGGTGTACTCACTTCTGTGAGATACTGTAAGTATTGTGAAATGTGTCCTAACGACTGGAAACTCCCTGGCTAGAAATGGGTCCCACTCAGGCCCTGACTTGTACAAATGACAATATTTACGAAATCAAACTTACTGTGAATAGTGTGAAACCTACAATGAAACAGTATTTGCAAGAGTTTATATTAGTATTGATAATTAATTGATAATTGAAGAAACAGCCCCATGCACAAAACCATGAAATGAAAGCATGATAACCATAATCTTTTACTAAAAAAATAATTGTATTGTGCAAACCATGAATTTCTTCTAATCCTGCTCTAAGAGTGAAAGTGAAACCTAAGCATTTATAACACCATCAGGCTTTCAGAGCAACCACAAAGGAGCCCTTGGTAAACTGAGTGAGTACCTGCTTCCTTCTCTTCAACTTAATTAAATTCTCTCCTTGTAGACCTAAGTTTTTCATAGGAAACCTTGAAAAAAATAGTTTTTTTTGTAGGGTGGACTGAGTACAGTAGAGACACTTTCTGCCTTTTTAATACACAAAAAATAAATGCTTAATATGAAGTGATATTTCACTTGGTAATTCTTTTGCTTATGTACTAAAATATCATAAATTGATAATAGCCATAAGTAGCTTATATTTTCACAATGAGCCCATAAACACAAGGTGCATTTTTGTCTCAAATGTACCTATATAGTGTACAGTTGAAACAGTACCATGGTACAGTTTAGACAACCATTCTTAATGCTCTAAAGCTGACTAAACATTATTTATTCTTACTTTTTTTGCAAATGTAAAAAATGACAGTTGTGCCTTTTTTTTAAATTCAGATTTATTTATTCTTTTTATTTCAGATTCAGTTAAACAAAATACGAACAAAATAGTAGTTAACACTGGAAAAAAGATATGGCAAACAGTACAAATTTATAAATAACAAAAAAAAAAAAAGTCATGGAAAACAACAGAAACAGAGAAAGTCCGCTCACTGACTACATTGCCTAAGACACATGCAAACACACAAACACACTAGCCTCTGAATATGCATTTTATTTTCTATGATTGAACTGTTACTGTAGCAACCTATAAAGGGTGAATCAACTGTACCCACTTTACCACCTTGTATATTTCACAAAATGCTATGTTATCCTTTTAACATTCATGTTAGAAACATGACAAAAATACTAAGCAAGATATATATTCTTACTAAGTAAGAATTCTAAGATATACTTTCGTTATTTTCCGCAAAAGCCATTGCTTGGTTTGCTCTTGGCAAAGCGGAAAGCAAGGGACCGTGGGGAAAGTGCGAGTTTTCTTCATTTTTTGTTATACCTTGGTTGGTGTTGTTTTTGTAATTTGTATTAGTTCAAGGGCTTACATATATTTAATAGAAAATGAAAATTCAGTTATAAAATTTAAATTTGCCATTTTCTACACTAGTTTTAATATGCAAATTAAAAACATATTTTAAAGGGGTCATATGATGCGATTTCAAGTTTTGCTTTCTCTTTGGAGTGTTACAAGCTGATTGAGCATAGATAAGATCCCTGAAGTTGCAAAGACCAAAGTCTCAAAACCAAAGAGATGTTCTTTATCAAAGTTAAGACTCTGCCATGCCCCCCTAAAACGGCTCATTCAAACACGCCCCCACATGTCTACGTCACGATGTGGAAATATTCGCATAAGGCGTGGTTTCAGTAACTGCAGTAGTGTTGATACAGCCATGTCAGTGAGAAGCTGTGTGTTTCTAGGATAGAGCAAAAGCACTTTATTTCACCTTCTGAAAGTAGATGCATTTAGGAATCATTAAGATTACTTACAACAGTGGTTCCCAACCATTATCCTGGAGGCCCCCCAACACTGCATGTTTTCCATGTCTCCTTAATCAAACACACCTGATTCAGATCATCAGCTCATTAGAGAGACTCCAAGACCTGAAATGAGTGTGTCAGACAAAGGAGAGATGCAAAATGTCCGGTGTTGGGGGGCCTCCAGAGACATGGTTGGGAACCACTGACCTAGGAGAGGAGGTAATTCTGACTTTGATATGACAATCTGGCGCTTCTGAATCAGTGACTGTAAGCATGTTTTTTTATTAGTATAAGTATTTGCTATTGACTGTTCAAATGCAGAGTTTTACGTGTCGTGCGTGTGTGTGTGAGAGAGAGAGAGAGAGACAGGGTCACATCACAGCGTAGTGTACAGCCCGTCAGAAATCGTCTAAATCACGGCTTGTTTGCAAACACATACGAGCATCATCACTGTGTTTGTCACGCGACTGTTTCCCTCTCGGGCTTGAACTGATGGTAAAACTAAGGACATTATCTTTACTTTAATTTTGAAAGCTGAAGCTCGCGATCATGGAAAGGAGTGTTACATTTCCGACAAGTGCTTGTGGTGTTCGGCCAATCACAATGCACTGTGCCATCTTTATGTAGAGCAACAATTCTTTTTTTCAGATCCTCAGAGAGGTCTCTGCCATGAGGTGCCATGTTGAACTTCCAGTGACCAGTATGAGAGAGTGAGAGCGATAACACCAAATTTAACACACCTGCTCCCCATTCAGACCTGAGACCTTGTAATACTAACGAGTCACATGACACCGGGGAGAGAAAATGGCTAACTGGGCCCAATTTAGACATTTTCACTTAGGGGTGTACTCACTTTTGTGGCCAGCGGTTTAGACATTTATGGCTGTATGTTGAGTTATTTTAAGTGGACAGCAAATTTACACGGTTATACAAGCTGTACACTCACTACTTTACATTGTAGCAAAGTGTCATTTCTTCAGTGTTGTCACATGAAAAGATATAATAAAATATTTACAAAAATGTGAGGGGTGTACTCACTTCTGTGAGATACTGTAAGTATTGTGAAATGTGTCCTAACGACTGGAAACTCCCTGGCTAGAAATGGGTCTCACTCAGGCCCTGACTTGTACAAATGACAATATTTACGAAATCAAACTTACTGTGAATAGTGTGAAACCTACAATGAAACAGTATTTGCAAGAGTTTATATTAGTATTGATAATTAATTGATAATTGAAGAAACAGCCCCATGCACAAAACCATGAAATGAAAGCATGATAACCATAATCTTTTACTAAAAAAATAATTGTATTGTGCAAACCATGAATTTCTTCTAATCCTGCTCTAAGAGTGAATGAAAGTGAAACCTAAGCATTTATAACACCATCAGGCTTTCAGAGCAACCACAAAGGAGCCCTTGGCAAACTGAGTGAGTACCTGCTTCCTTCTCTTCAATTTAATTAAATTCTCTCCTTGTAGACCTAAGTTTTTCATAGGAAACCTTGAAAAAAATAGTTTTTTTTGTAGGGTGGACTGAGTACAGTAGAGACACTTTCTGCCTTTTTAATACACAAAAAATGAATGCTTAATATGAAGTGATATTTCACATGGTATCTCTTTTGCTTATGTACTAAAATATCATAAATTGATAATAGCCATAAGTAGCTTATATTTTCACAATGAGCCCATAAACACAAGGTGCATTTTTGTCTCAAATGTACCTATATAGTGTACAGTTGAAACAGTACCATGGTACAGTTTAGACAACCATTCTTAATGCTCTAAAGCTGACTAACCATTATTTATTCTTACTTTTTTTGCAAATGTAATAAATGACAGTTGTGCCTTTTTTTAAATTCAGATTTATTTATTCTTTTTATTTCAGATTCAGTTAAACAAAATACGAACAAAATAGTAGTTAACACTGGAAAAAAAGATATGGCAAACAGTACAAATTTATAAATAACAAAAAAAAAAGTAATGGAAAACAACAGAAACAGAGAAAGTCCGCTCACTGACTACATTGCCTAAGACACATGCAAACACACAAACACACTAGCCTCTGAATATGCATTTTATTTTCTATGATTGAACTGTTACTGTAGCAACCTATAAAGGGTGAATCAACTGTACCCACTTTACCACCTTGTATATTTCACAAAATGCTATGTTATCCTTTTAACATTCATGTTAGAAACATGACAAAAATACTAAGCAAGATATATATTCTTACTAAGTAAGAATTCTAAGATAGACTTTCGTTATTTTCCGCAAAAGCCATTGCTTGGTTTGCTCTTGGCAAAGCGGAAAGCAAGGGACCGTGGGGAAAGTGCGAGTTTTCTTCATTTTTTGTTATACCTTGGTTGGTGTTGTTTTTGTAATTTGTATTAGTTCAAGGGCTTACATATATTTAATAGAAAATGAAAATTCAGTTATAAAATTTAAATTTGCCATTTTCTTCACTAGTTTTAATATGCAAATTAAAAACATATTTTAAAGGGGTCATATGATGCGATTTCAAGTTTTGCTTTCTCTTTGGAGTGTTACAAGCTGATTGAGCATAGATAAGATCCCTGAAGTTGCAAAGACCAAAGTCTCAAAACCAAAGAGATGTTCTTTATCAAAGTTAAGACTCTGCCATGCCCCCCTAAAACGGCTCATTCAAACACGCCCCCACATGTCTACGTCACGATGTGGAAATATTCGCATAAGGCGCGGTTTCAGTAACCAGTAGTGTTGATACAGCCATGTCAGTGAGAAGCTGTGTGTTTCTAGGATAGAGCAAAAGCACTTTATTTGGCCTTCTGAAAGTAGATGCATTTAGGAATCATTAAGATTACTTACAACAGTGGTTCTCAACCATTATCCTGGAGGCCCCCCAACACTGCATGTTTTCCATGTCTCCTTAATCAAACACACCTGATTCAGATCATCAGCTCATTAGAGAGACTCCAAGACCTGAAATGAGTGTGTCAGACAAAGGAGAGATGCAAAATGTCCGGTGTTGGGGGGCCTCCAGAGACATGGTTGGGAACCACTGACCTAGGAGAGGAGGTAATTCTGACTTTGATATGACAATCTGGCGCTTCTGAATCAGTGACTGTAAGCATGTTTTTTTATTAGTATAAGTATTTGCTATTGACTGTTCAAATGCAGAGTTTTGCGTGTCGTGCGTGTGTGTGTGAGAGAGAGAGAGAGAGACAGGGTCACATCACAGCGTAGTGTACAGCCCGTCAGAAATCGTCTAAATCACGGCTTGTTTGCAAACACATACGAGCATCATCACTGTGTTTGTCACGCGACTGTTTCCCTCTCGGGCTTGAACTGATGGTAAAACTAAGGACATTATCTTTACTTTAATTTTGAAAGCTGAAGCTCGCGATCATGGAAAGGGGCGTTACATTTCCGGAAGGAGGGACTTTGTAGAAAACGAAGCGTTTGAGAGAGGCGGGGCATAGAGGACCTACAATAATGTACAGTATTTGAAAAGAAAAACACAAAATAATGATCGTTAAAAAGGCATCATATGACCCCTTTAACGCTTTATAAGTTGCAAAATTTAAATGAAAACGTATTACCCAAATTGATTAGATATGTTTAATATGTCCAAGCAAAAACTGTAGCAAAATTATCATTTAAATAATTGTAACAAAATTCAGTGAGAATTTCAGAGGCACGAGTAAACGTTCAACAGCCTTTAATCAAGGAAGCTCAGGAGATAATCCACAATGGGAGCTGCACACACACATGTAGCAACAAAGCAGACCCAACAAACACAGACTGGACAGACTGGGGCTTTTAAACACAAGCTAATGAGGGACACAAAAACACAACAAAAACAGTCCAGGGGCGTGACATTACTCCCCCCTCCCAGAATATGGTTTTTAATTTGCATATTAACACTAGTGTAGATGACAAATTTAAATGATATAATTGAATTTTTATTTTGAATTTCAGGCCTTTATTTTTACATTTAGATGTATGGCAGAAGGCCATAAAATTGAGAAAAGATACTGTATGGGTTTTCCATAATGTCGCACCGCGAGTGTGGCTCATGCAGTGAATCCCTGCACGATTCAGAAGGACGCAGTGAGTGAGTATGAGTTTCGTTCTTCTCTGCTCGTGGCGTGGAAAGGCTATCTTAAGAAGACCTCAGATTATGACTTGGGTCTCTTCTGTAGCTCAGGCTTACAGAGCCCACTAGTGAATAACACAAACGTTAACAAATCATGCTTCAGTTTCAGAGTAAACAGGAGTTTCCCCAAAGCGTCAAAGCTGATGCAACACTCGTTCCCTTACCTCAGGGAACCGAGGTTGTGTTAGTAACCGGAGCGTTAACTAGTAGTAGGACTAACTTTAAAGTTTTAGTTGTCTTTCCTTGTTATGTACAAATAACTAACTAACTAAATACTGTTGATAAAATAACTGCATCATCTGCGGCTCTTGTAGCACTTCATGTCTTTTGTGATAAAGAGGAGCAACGTGTACAAGCAGAAATGTCTTTGAATGAAGCGTGTTTGGCTCCAGATAAAAATTTAAGGGATGTTGTGCAAAAGATTGTGCTTGTGGTATGTACATCTCCATTATTTTGATGTGTTGCAAGCTCACTTCAAACTGCAGAAACAGTAAAATAGTGCTACTGTTGTCATTTTGTCTTGCGGTCCGGTTGGAACTGAGCTGGGGTCTGGAACAGACCGTGTTCCGCTATTTTTTGGACCCCTTCTCTGTACTACAGGTGTGTCCAATCCTACTTCTGAAGGGCCAGAGTTTAGCTACAACCTGTCCCAAACATACTTGCCAGCAAGTTTCTAGGGCCCAATCCCAAATGGCACACATCATGTGCTCTTGCAGACTTAAAATGGCCATCCCATTCGTGTGTCTGTTAAGTCCATGAGACAGTAGGGTGTAGCATTTATCATTTTAGCTTTCAGAAGGCTACTCAAAAGCACCCCCTTTGCAGCCAGAGAGCCACTATGCACCTTCAATGCCCACTTCAGAGCCTGCACTGAGGCCCAATCACAAATGGCACATTTCATGTGCACTTGTTGTCTTGAGGACTTACAGTCTCCACCGCAGGCGTGTGTCCATTAAGTCCACAAGAAAGTAGGGTGTCCCATTCATTATTTTAGCTTTCAGAAGGAAGCTTGTGAGTGCCCCCTTTGCGGCCATTATGTGCCCTCGATGAACACTTCTGCTGAGACCGCACTAAGGTTCAACCTGACAGCCAAAACAGCATTATGTTACAAAAGTGAGGTCTCAGAGGAAGTGTGCAAGGCTTTATGGTGCCATTTGGGATTGAGCCTGAGGCGAGCTCTGAGCAGACTTGTACCCGACAGTCAAAGCAGCATTACGTCATTAAAGTGTGGACTTGGAGGAAGTCCGCAAGGGTTTAGGTTGCCATTTGGGATTGGGCCTAGTGATCCTAAAAAAAACTTAATTAGCTATAGTTCAGGTGTCTTTAATTAACTCTGCAAGACAATGACCCTCCAGGAACAGGTTTGCACACCCCTGCAATGGCACAACATCTAGTACTTAGTGCTTAAATAAAATAGTTACCACATAATATAAAACTCTGGCTCTTGGTCATATTTTGCAGATAGACTTTGCAGCCATGTCTGAAAGTAGTAGTCTGAGCCAGCTCTATGAAGAGAAGGTGCGTCCATGTATTGACCTAGTGGACTCTCTCAGGTCATTAGGTCTTGAAAAAGACCTGAACCTGCCAGCTATTGCTGTCATTGGTGATCAGAGCTCAGGAAAGAGTTCTGTGTTGGAAGCTCTGTCTGGAGTGGCGCTGCCTAGAGGAACAGGTAAGCACAGTACTTACATTACACTGTGGAGTGGAAATACCTGTTTTCTCTTTCATTATTTGTTAGTCGGAATATAAAGGTGTTGTTCAGCTGTCCATCTAGTATGTTAAAAACAGGTATTGTGACACGCTGTCCTCTGGTACTGAAACTGAAAAACATTACAAAGGACAAAAAATGGCAAGGAATGCTGTCATATAAGGATCAAACAAAGACACTAAAGGACCCAGCGGAAATAGAGAATGCTGTCTTATATGGTCGGTATTATTCCACATTAAAATATATTAATATACAGTTCATTGAGAACTTTAATGCCATGTGAGTCTTTAGAATGTTTAATCTGTGGAATGATTGTGTCATTGTGTTGTTTTGTAGCTCAGGGAGTATTGGCTGGAAATGGAGAAGGGATCAGTCATGAGATGATCACTCTGGAGATCCAGTCATGTTACGCTCCTGACCTTACTCTTATTGACCTGCCTGGCATTGCTAGAGTTGCCACTGCCAACCAGCCAAAAGACATTGACAAACAAGTAAGATGCAATTTGTGTATGGAAATGTTTACAGCATTCAAATATTTAGTAAAGAAGCTAATTTAGCCCCATGGATCCTTGCAGTATTGCATTCAGTCATTTTGCTGTTCTGTAACAGATAAAAGATCTAATTGAAAAGTTCATTCAAAGACAAGAGACCATCAGTTTGGTTGTGGTGCCTGCAAACATTGATATCGCCACCACTGAGGCACTGCAGATGGCATTCAAAGTGGATTCAACTGGAGAAAGGACTTTGGGTTCGTAATATTCCATACAGGTCACTCCCTGAATAAGTCAATTATTGTCAAATATATTGTTTGTGTTTTCTTCAAATATTCAATCTGCAGGTATTCTGACTAAACCGGACTTAGTGGACAAAGGCATGGAGCAGACGGTGATCAGAACAGTGAATAATGAAGTAATACCACTAAAGAAGGGCTACATGATTGTTAAATGCCGAGGCCAGAATGACATCAATGACAAACTTGATCTGGGCAAAGCTCTGAAAAAAGAAAGACATTTTTTTGAAGAACATGCTCATTTCAGGCAAGCAGTGAATCTGATTATAAGAATTTCTCTCAAAATGTGTAGAACAAACCATTTCAATTCTATGTATGAAAAATGAGAGAGTGAAGTAGGCAGGATGGTCACGAGATATGATCTAATATATGTATTGATCATTCATCTGACATTTTTTTTAGTATAGCACATTTTTAGCTCTATTTCAGCTGTATAAAGAATATGCAACTAGTCTATAGTCAGAGAAAATTAATACCCTCAGGGAAATGTCGTGGCAGGAAATTAAAATGTTGGCAACAACACACTCTTGTTGAGGTGCATCCTCAGATGTTAACTTTATATTTGCTGTTCACAGTGTTTAGGGCACTATGACACATATTGGGGGCTGTTCACACAGAACTTGATTTGCCATTGCACTGTGCTGGTTTCCCATTGTTTTTCTATGTAAATATGCACTAGATGGATGTGTTTTGACGTGTTTTGCGTTCCAGTGGAATAGGGAAAAAACAAGGCCTGGAGACATTTTTTTTTTTTTAAATGTCAAATTATTTTAGCTTGAGCATCACATTTTTAGAAAACTGTCATGCGTAAGATGTGAGCGCAATGGTCAAACATATCTATCTAGCGCGTGTTTACATAGTGGCTCATGTTTTTCAAAGCAACAATGCATTCTGTGAGAATGGCCCTTTATAGTGCAATCTTTTAGGTCTTAGGCACATTGTGTGTATTTTAAAATATATTTTCTTGTTAATATTTATAATATTTACAGAAAAAAAGCTAAATTCCCCAGTTGTCCTTAACTTCCTTCTTACTATTCAAATGACTTCTTTCCTTACAGGTCTCTTCTTGAAGAAGGAAAAGCTACAATACCCCATCTTGCAGAAAGACTCACAAAAGAATTGTTTGAACACATTATTGTGCGTATGCAAAGTCACATGACATACAGCAGAAACATTGACACAGTACAGAGTATCCCTGTTTGAGAAAAACAGCATATGCTGTTAGGTATGTTTTAAAGGATATTAGCTGGCTTTAGCTGGTTCTTAGTTGGTCATGAGGTCATTAGGACCAGCACATGACCAGCTTAAACCAGCTCAAACCAGCTAACATCCTTTAAAACCTACCTAACCAAAATGTGCTGTATTTTTGTTCAACAGGGATATGACTACATCAACTGCTGTAATACTCTTTTATTTGGTTTACCACACAAGCTTCTCAAACTCCAGCTGATTCAGAATTCTGCTGCTTGTATCATTACCCCGGACTTCATCTATAAAACATATTACTCCATCTCTCCAACAGCTTCATTGGCTTCCCATAAAATTCTGCATTTTTCCGAATTTAAAATTCCTCTTCTCACTAACAAAACTCTTCATAACCTCGCTCTACCTTACCTCTCAGACCTCATCCAGCCCTACATTTCTTCTCAAACTCTTCATTGGGTCTCCTCCGTACACCCCTGGCTCGTATAACCACTATGGGTCATAGAGCCTTTAGCCATGCTGCTCCTCGTCTTTGGAATTCCCTCCCAGCTATCCGTATCTTAGACTCGTTATTCCAATTCAAAGCTAAACTCAAAACTCACTTATTCAGAATAGCTTAACCTACATGATTACTGTTTGCACTCAAATCTAGCATTTCTTACTTTTTTCTTATTTTATTGTTGTCATTTTTCTAACTGCTGCTTCTCTATATGGTTCATTGTTATTTATTGTTTTATTTATTGCTCCTGATGTACGGTGACATTAAATAAAATGTGTTATTATTATTTTTATTATAATTATTAATATTAAAGAAAAGACGTCTGGAGTAAACTAAAGTCAGAATTGGGTACATCTTATTTCTTTACTTTTAGAAAACTCTGCCAGAGTTGCAGAAACAACTTGACATGAAATTAGAGAAGACGTCTGTGGATCTTGGAGCACTGGGTGATGGAGTTCCTCTTGATGATTATGAGAAGATCAAGTTTCTGGTTACGGTAAAATGGGGTTGCACATTTGGTGTATGCTACAGTGTCCTAAACTTCTAAAATATTATTTTTCTTAATTGTAATCTCACTGGTGCTGCCCAGATAAACTTCATAGTTTTCTATTAAACTACATTATATTTGTTTCAAATCATTGTTACTGCTTACTATACCTTCTTATTTCACTATAGGCTGGAAAATATACCATGTATAGACATTTTTACACTACAAAGGTTTTCTTTTTGTATTTTGACCACTTGAATAAAGTCTATTTTACAGTACATATGTAACGGAGGCCAGCGAGTAGATGCTGAGCAAGTAAACCTCACTCCCCTGATTTCAAGGACGCACTGCGACAGATGCTAGTGGCCACTGCCATTTAACCTCCTTGTTAGAGTGTCCGCTGGAGTGCAGGAGTTCAGTGGTTCGAGACCTGTCTCGGAGCAGCCGAGAGAGACCTGTTACACATATAAAGCATGAAAACAATCTACATGCATTATATACATTGCCCTTTTATACATAAAAATTGTATATGTTCCACCCCAGCAATGTTTTATCTGGCTTTGTTTTTACATTTGTAACTTTGAGATTTTGTGCTCTGCAGAAAATTCGCCAGTTCAATGATGCTCTTGAAAGAGTTAAGAGTGCAGAAGAAGATGTAAAAAAATCAAACACAAGGGTCTTCTCCAAAATCAGGGAGGAATTTCATAATTGGAAATACGCCCTGAATGCCAAAGCCATAAAGAGTGAGTTTATAATAAAATAAAATACAAGCGTTTGTATCTGAGGTGAAATACTATTATTGATGCTTGTTTTGTGCAATTCAGCCTTTTCTTTAATTATATTCTCACAAACTTGTCTTTTCCCTTTAATGAGGCATGCAGTTTGCATTTGATTTTCATGTTGCAGGGAAGTCCAATACGCTAGTAGTTGTATTCTTCCTGAATTTCTTTCTGTATTTTCTCTCAAGCGGAGGATACCCTCAGAGTTGAGGCAGAAGAGTATGTAAAAACTCATAGAGGAAAGGAACTTCCTGGATTTTCAAACTATAGAACTTTTGAGAGCATTGTCAAGGAATGCATTGAGGAGCTAGAGGAACCTGCTTTAAAGATGCTCAAAGATGTCACAGGTGAAGGGCTGTGTTTCAAGATGGTTTTCAGTGCCCTCAATTTTTATTTTTACTAATGTACAAGAAATCTAACAACTTTATTTCAAAATGATTGATAGAATCACATAAATGCATAAAGTTATGGCTCGTTTCCACTGAGCGGTACAGTACGGTACGGTATGCAATTATGTTCGTTTCCATTGTCAGAAGTTGTGAATGGTACCAAAATAGCGAACCATACCATACCACTTTTTTTGGTACCCTTTCGTTGGGGTACCTATAGCACAGCAAAGGGTACCAAAAGGGTGGAGCTAAACTCTGCAGAAGTTGATTGGTTTACCAGAATCCTCACTTTTGCTGATACTAGGGGATAAAGCTTGTCCTTCACCCGATCCGCTGTGTTCTGCTTATTATATCAGAGTGCGCAAACACACACAAAAAATATAACAGTGTATTTTATACTTTTATATTTTCACACAGATAATAACCATTTCTCAATATGTGTTTGTGGACTTGTGAAACGTCATTGCCCAAAAACCCGCGTAATTTTCTAAATATTACTGTTATTCTGTCATGAAATATAGTTATAGAAATATGAAATATAGTCTTTATATAATTTATAAAGATATAGCGCCTATTTGAAAATTTGCTATGCCGATTTCGAAGCTCTAGACCAGGGGTCTCCAACCTTGTTGTTGTTGTTGTGGATGGTTTTAAAAACAGGTCTATTCATTTATACTGTTATCAGCACGTTGAAGTATATTCGTCTCTTGTCTCTTCCCAGATAGCACACGTACGTCTGCAAGATGTCTGTTAAAGGTCTCTTGATCTGGAAAGCATCTGCTGTCTACAAACGTCTGGCAGACGTCTTTCAGATGTCAGTTTTACATACATAAAACATAAACATCTTAAATACATCTAATAGACGTCTATTTGACATCTAAAAGGAAACGTCCTATAGACGTATTTCAGATGAGCAAACACCCTAAATAATACGTCTTGCAGATGTAAATGCAGACATCAAATAGACGTCTCGGAGATGTACGTGTGCTATCAGGGTTAGAGAATATGCCCTGTTAATGCAGCACTAGAAAACTCCATCAGTTTTTTTTTACTTTCACTTTCTGTATGACTGAAGTTTAGACGTTCACAGGCATAACTATTGCGCAAAGTTTGCACGTTGCTTTTGTGATATCCATTGGCTCGCCTTCATGGTTTAAAACAGAAATATTTTCAGTATTGTAACGTAACTGCAACCCCCCATGCATATGTAGCCTATCTTAGACGCAGGGATACATGAAAGAGGAATCAAATCCTTGTGCGCGCTTCGGGTGTGTGCCAGTACAGCGCGCAAGTAACAAAATGAGTTGTTTCGTTTTTTTCTTCTTGTGGTTTTAAATAGCTTGAAAGTGTAAATTGGCAAATTACTCTGCGAATCACGCGCCGAACGGTGGGGTCTGGACCTGGTCGTATATCACGAATCAACTGCAATCTTTTATTTACTAATTTAACAGAACTCGTCAAATTGCTACTCGATATCAATCGCATCTATACACATTTCCCCCAGAACTTTCTCGCGACCCGGTAGGAATTCTTCCACGGCCCGGTAGTGGGTCGCGACCCGGTGGTTGGGGACCTCTGCGTCTAGGCGATCACCGGGTGCTCCGTGCTCATGTATCCGCCTCGGCTAGTCCTTCCGACATTTGCCGCTGGCTCTGATGTCTCTGTAGTGATTAAACGAGAATCAGTTAGTTTTGTGTATATTTAACAGGCATTCGTGGTCTCATGAATCTATTATTTGTTCCTGGTCATATTGTTTTGACTGAGCACAAAGTTTAACTTTATATTTATTTTAAACTTTACTGTAGTAACTTGCTTGCTGACTTTGTAGCAAACGTTTGACTGTGAATTGTTTGCTTTTGTCTTTATTTCCTCTTATAGAAGCCTCTTATACTTTGTACTTATACTTTTATAATGGCTATTATTGTTCATTAAAACTGACATAAAAGAGGCAGAGTTGTGCTTATTGTCGATCGCTACTTTCCGGCATACACCACACCTATCAAGTAAAGGGTACTGTTGGCAGTGGAAACCAAGCCTGATCAGGGTTACCCATACCGTACTGAACTGTACTGTACTGTAACGCTCAGTGGAAACCAAGCCTGATCAGGGTTACCCATACCGTACTGTACTGTACTGTACTGTAACGCTCAGTGGAAACCAAGCCTGATCAGGGTAACCCATACCGTACTGAACTGTACTGTACTGTACTGTAACGCTCAGTGGAAACCAAGCCTGATCAGGGTAACCCATACCGTACTGAACTGTACTGTACTGTAATGCTCAGTGGAAACCAAGTCTGATCAGGGTTACCCATACCGTACTGAACTGTACTGTACTGTACTGTAATGCTCAGTGGAAACCAAGCCTGATCAGGGTTACCCATACCGTACTGAACTGTACTGTACTGTACTGTAACGCTCAGTGGAAACCAAGTCTGATCAGGGTTACCCATACCGTACTGAACTGTACTGTACTGTAACGCTCAGTGGAAACCAAGCCTGATCAGGGTTACCCATACCGTACTGAACTGTACTGTACTGTAACGCTCAGTGGAAACCAAGCCTGATCAGGGTAACCCATACCGTACTGAACTGTACTGTACTGTAATGCTCAGTGGAAACCAAGTCTGATCAGGGTTACCCATACCGTACTGAACTGTACTGTACTGTAATGCTCAGTGGAAACCAAGCCTGATCAGGGTAACCCATACCGTACTGAACTGTACTGTACTGTAATGCTCAGTGGAAACCAAGCCTGATCAGGGTTACCCATACCGTACTGAACTGTACTGTACTGTACTGTAACGCTCAGTGGAAACCAAGTCTGATCAGGGTTACCCATACCGTACTGAACTGTACTGTACTGTAACGCTCAGTGGAAACGAGGCATTAGTGGCAATTATGCATGTAGGATGATGTTTTACCTCCACTGATTGAATCCTTTTTTTCTTGTCTTTTCTAAATTTACAGACATTGTTCACTCCTCTGTGGGCTATATGGCTAACACTCATTTTAACGGCTTATCTGACCTGGTGAGGGCTGCGAAAGAGTCAATTGATGGTATTCTTGATGAGCAGTTTCAGAAAGCGGAGAAGAAAATACGTTCACAGTTTAAGATGGAGAAGATTGTTTACTGCCAAGATGATCTCTACAGTAACCAGCTATACAATATAAAAGCAAAATCAAAATCAGGTCATGGGCTACTGGCATCATTTGTCAATGCAGATGTACGTGACATGGCATACCATCTCATCTCCTATTTAACGGTTTGTATGTCTTATAAGTAATCTTTATTAATTAAAGAGTGAAGTGTGTATCTACCTAACAGAATTGGACTAATAAAGATTGTTTCTAAATTTCAAATACTCCAAACAATAATTTCTCTGCAAACTGCTCAATTGCTAAGCATCTTGCTACTACCGGTTGCCATAGTCTTTACATTTAATTGATCCTTCACATAAATGTTGGATACAAGGGAAAAAAAATAAAACTAAAAAAAAAAACAGAAAAAATAAACCACCTTTTTAAGATTAAAGAATCATAGCTCATCGTTTACATGCACAAGGTCATTTCTGTGGCAATGTCTTGTGACAAATATTGACTTTTTGAATTTATGTAATTTGCATGTATTTGTAGATGACCTCTGAACGTCTGGCTAATCAAGTTCCACTGATAATCCAGTATCACATGCTGGACCAGTACATCTCTCAGCTTCAGAGTGCAATGCTTATCATGATTGGAAGGAACAATCCAGATATGCTGCTCCAAGAAGATTCTGGTGTTGTACATAAGAGGGAAGAACTGAGAGAGCAACTGAACCGCCTGAAGAGAGCTGGTATGGCAGTCAAAGTATATGCATACTGTGGGTAAACTCACTACACATCAAGGTCCCTGGTTTGAGTCCCTGCTGACCGTAACACTGGGATAGGCTCCAGTATCCCTGCGACTCTACCATTGGTGGAAAATCCTCATTTTCAAAATTTCCTATTTGTTTTTTTATTGCATATTACTGGTCTTATTATGAATGATTCACACTGCATGTGAATATGTATTTTTTTTTTTTTTACATTTTTGATGATGTTCTGTAATTGGAAATTAAAGACACTTTCATCCCTTGGAAGATAAAAAATCACATCTGTTTTATGTAGATTGTGCTTTCCCTTTGATGTTTGTGGTGTGTTTTCATTTGAAACATTTACAGTATCTCACAAAAGTGAGTACACCCCTCACATTTCGGCAACCATTTTAGTATATCTTCTCAAGAGACAATATACACTGTAAAAAACCAACTTGCAAATTGTTAACTCAGTTTAAAATTATAAGTTAGGTGGACACATTTTTGAGCACAGTGTTGAGTTTACTTATAAAAAAGATTTAACTGCATGTTTACTACTATTTTGTATAATGAAAATAAACAATTAAGTTGGGCAAAAGTAAGATTTTGAATTCTTCATTTGAGCGTTCACTTCCTGTCATTGCGTATGCGCAGTCTGCGACATTTTGCATTTTTGAAAAACAAATTTGAAGTACCAAAAATAATTTGATATATTGAGGAATTCACAGGTGTTTCAGGCCAAAAAATTAATTTAGATAAATCTGTATTATTTCCCCTCAAAGATTGCTCCTCTTCCGAAATAGAGAACATTCCAGTTAAAAATAAATGAATATATTTAGGTGTAATAATTTGCAAAAATTAAAAACAAAGGAGTCAGTTAAATTTTGAACCAATTATTGAGAAAACTAAAAAGAAATTTAATTTGTGGTTAATGAGGGACATCTCAATATTTGGGAGGGTATTATTATCAAAGGCGAAAGGTATATCTAGATCTGTCTACATCATTATCATTAGAGGTGCCTCCCAAGATACTTAAAAATCTAGATCAGATTCTTTATAACTTTATTTGGAGGAAGAAAACACATTATTTAAAAAAGGAGGTCATTTGTAATCCTAAAGAGCAAGGGGGACTGGAGGTCTTAGATTATAATACTCTCAATGACACTTTTAAAATTAAATGGTTGATAGAGTTTATGAAGAATAGAGGAAGTCCATGGAATGCATTTCCTAATTATATATTTAATACTCTTGGAGGCATAGACTTTTTGTTGAAATGTAATTTTTCTGTTGGCAAAATTCCTGTTAAATTGGCCGGTTTTCACAGACAAGCCCTGTTAGCATGGAAATTGGTGTATAAGCACAATTTTTCACCCCAAAACTATTTCATATGGAATAACAAGGACATATTATTTAAAAACAAATCTTTATTCTATCACACTTGGTTCAAGGAAGGTATTCTTTTAGTAAGACAATTAGTTAATTCCCATGGGTACTTGTTGTCGTATACTGAATTTCTTCAGAAATTGCAATTACCAGTTAAACCAAGAGAATTTGCTATTGTTTTTGACGCAATTCCAAAGAGTGTGATGTTACTTTTGAAAAACTGTATCTCAGAAAAAATCAACATGTTTACTCCTTGTGAAAACATTTTCATTGAAAATGTTGATGTTTTAAAACAACAGTGTAGCAGTAAGATTATAAGGAATGCTCTTTGTTCTGTGTCCTTACCGGCAGCAAGATTTTTTTGGTCTTCGTTATTTGGTAATATGGGTTAAAGCATGGAAACTGCCAATTAAGTTTTGTATCAATAACAAGATTAAGGAAGTGTCTTACAAAATACTTCATAGAATTTATCCTGCTAAGCATGTTTTGGAAAGATTTAAGCTTAATATTTCGTATTCCTGTGAATTTTGTGGTCAAGAAAAATAAACTATTTTGCATCTTTTTTTCCATTGTATTTACTCAAGATTATTTTGGAAGGATTTGGAATTCTATATTACCAGAAAAATGGAGTGTATGATAGAAATTTGTATATTTGATGTACTTTTATATACAGAAAATGAAAATTTGAATTGTAAAGAACAACATATTATACATTTGTTTATTTTGTTAGGAAAATTCCATATACATAAGAAGAAGTGGGCTCAATGTAAACCAAATTTTGCACATTTTATAAATGACTTTAAATCATATGTAAATCTCTTGGAACAAACAAAAAACAAAAACGCATTGAAAACATGTAATGCTCTGAAAGTACTGAACTTTATGTAATTTTCTTCATTTATTTTTTCTCTTTCTTTTCTCGCTCTGGCAGCTAATGCTAATTTGAATATGTGAATATGTAATACCTCTTGTTCTTGTGGCATTGAATTAATAAAGCAATATAAAAATAAAAAATAAAAAAAATCTTTTTGCACGGGGTTTCCCCTCATCAACTGGATTTTAGAAGAGGCTGGATGTTTTCCCCCTCTATTTAACAATACAATAGTGACGACTTTCCTTGTTTTAAACAATTAATGTCAATTTAGTTGGAATGTAACACTGCACATGTCAAACTGTTTTTATTTTTATTTTCATAGGTTTGGAATGCAGTGTAAGCTTTGCAAATGTTCCCACAGTAGCAGAGTGGTCCTCTTGAAACATTACAGGCTTCGGCACTATCAAGGGCGATCCTGGCAGCATCCTTGTTTGTAGACTGACTGCATCTGCACTTTTAAAACTGTAGGTGCGTTAAAAACACATTTGAAAAGATCTCACAAACACACTGCTGAAGTTACTGAGTTATGTGATTTCTATTATGTGAGTTTTTAAACCATATCAGAAATCATTTGAGGAGGCATGACACAGTCAATTGTCCTTTTAAAGATTGTGAGCTGACAACCAATGTCCTTTCAACTTTTAGTAGCCATGTATCTCGGAAGCATAAATCTCAAGGTTTTGAAGATTTGAGAATACTTATATACTCTATGAGAATACTTTTTATTGGTACTCTCCAAAATGGCACTAAGGGTGACGCGGAGGAGAAAACATCTTGAATAAAGGTATTTTAGATTTTTTGCACACAAAGTATTCTCGTATAGCTTCATAAAATTACAGTTGAGCCACTGATGTCACATGGACTATTTTGTCAATGTTCTTGGTACCTTTCTGGACCTTGAATATGGTAGGACGCTTGCTGTCTATGCAGGGTCAGAGAACTCTCGGATTTAATAAAAAAAAATCTTAATTTGTGTTCCAAAGACGAACAAAGGTCTTATGGGTTTGGAACGACATGAGGGTGAGTAATTAATGACAGAATTTTCATTTTTGGTGAACTATCCCTTCCATGAATTTGAGTCTGCATATTTTTTTCAATAGGGCCACATATCTAACTTTAAAGATTAAAAAAGACCCAGAAATCTCAAAAGCACTCCATTTTACTTGCGCATTATATTCCATGTTTTGTAATGTCTTTGGAACCTTTAAGCAAGTCAGTATACACTGCTGTTGTGTTGAAAAGACAGACAGTGATATTCATTCTAAAAAATCTTATTTTGTTTCTTCTGCATTAGAAAGTAACACAGATTTGGAATGACGTGACTTGGCAAGGCTTAGGAAATTATGAAAGTTTTCATTTTTGAACTACCCCCTTTAAGTCATTTTACATGTTACCACATATTAAGCTTTCCCATATACTTAATGTACTTGATTTATTTTTAATCAGAATTTTTTTTTTCAGAATATGCAGCTCCGTGTTGTGTTGGCCCCTGATAATATTAGGAGGCTGGATATTTTGGAAAATCTCACTTCGGTTGAACACTTGAAAACAATTCTTCAAGAAAGGCTTGAAATCAAGGAGGATTTTCTGATTCAGTTTGAGGATCCTGAGTTTGGAAATGAACTCTGTAACTTGATCAATATAACAGAGCTTCCACCAGAAAGCAGTGCTGAAGATACTCCAGAAAGTACCTGAAGAATCAGAACCAGACACCTCGATTTCTTCTTTAGACACTGCCAGTATGTCCTCCCCATCTGATAGCTCAAACCAGAGTTTCCCCTTTGTGTCTGTGAGACAGCGTGAAAATTCTCAGTGAGTTTTACAGAATTACACCATTCAACCTGAAGAGTGCTTTTTTGTCTTCTTTGGATGAATACGCATCAAAGATGATCATGTTGTACCGATCACGTGGTGGAGCCTATGGAGATGAAATGAAGACCCTCCTAGACCAATTTGATCAAGTAATTATTTAGCAACCTAAGTAATTACTTAGTGTCAAATCATGTAAACATATTGTCAAATTTGTAACCTGTGAATGAGCATAATAGTGGCCCGTTAAAGGTAAGCCCTAAGGTTTTGGTTGAATATTTAGGACAATATAACGTTGCAAGTAAATTAATAATAATATAATAATAATAAATAATACACACACTCAATTCCTTGCTCAGGCAGTTTGGCGTGACTTGCCTGGAACGCTACAAAGCCGTGAGTGGTGGTTTGAAGTTGTGACTTACGGGCTCAAAAACCTGCCTGGAACGCAGCATTAGTAACTCAAACCCCTTTTTGTAAACCTCTCTACCTAATGGTTGATCGCGTGCATCCGCCACTTTTGTAGTTTTTCTAACACGTTTTATACGTAGTTCTGGACCGAATCCTTCGCCAAAGCGCAATGGATTGTGGGCAATTTTAGCCATTTAATTGATTAATTATTTTTTTAAATTGAATCTCTCAACATTTTGCACAAGTAGCCAGGTGGTGAAGACAAGAAAAAAGAAACTAAATTACTAAGTCACTTGCAATCGCTACTTGCACTCTTCGCTGCCTGCGATGTCACTTGCAATTGCAAATAGTATGCAATGCTCTCATTAAGCGCTTTTAAACCTCCCATAGAAAATCATAAATACTTATGGCTTAATGTGTTAAGATAGAGCTATTAAAAGATCAAATTCGATATGTAGTTTATTAATTTCATGCATGGCCGTAGCCAGGCTTTGAAAATTTGTGAGGTCTGGGGGTGGGAGGTGTTAAAGAATTGTGCTATAATAACCCCTACAAATACAACTCATTATGTACACTATAAACACTTTAAAAGAGACATACATGTAGATGTTTTGCTGTTCTGTGGCCATGGATTTGCAGGTCTTGGGCTGACATTTTTGACACACCCACCAACGTGAAGAAACATGAGAAAACGTATCTCACACACCGTTTCCAGGAAACATGTCATTCAACCTGGAAACCGTAGCAAAACGTTGTGCACCGGTGTGAGCCTGAACATGCCCCCGCTGAGCTGTGCAGAATATTGTACAAATGATTGCCCTTGAAATGTCCTACGTAGGTGTGTGTGTGTGTGTGTGTGTGTGTGTGTGTTTAAATGCAGGTACATGGTGCCCAAAGTCATTATTTACCTATACAATTCCATGATTTTTAATGACTTTGTATGATTTTATTAATTTTAATTTTCCTTTTCCATATATGTAAAGAAAATATAGTAACATGGACCTCCTATTTTTAATTTAACACACTGTAATTTTAGTTTTATTTACAAAATAAACTTTAATGCCAAAAAACGTGTAGTGCTCAGTCTAAGATTTGTGTGTAACTATATGTTGAGGGGATTTACAACATGAATAAATGAACAATACACTGCCAAACGAACAACAGACTGCCATATTTAAAGTTCAAAATCATGAATTCAATGAATTCAACTTTTTGGGGTCACCTCAGACCGCAGTAAGTCAGTCCGATAGGGGGCGACAACACGCCCGAGCGCTTTTAAACAGCTGACAGACAATCACGAAGAAGTGTTTTGTTGTCATGGCGGTGTTTTAAACTGCCTGACACTTCCTATAAACAATTCTTGATTTTAGCTTCTCTTTAACAACTGTCAGTCATGTTTAAACATACCCGGATTTACTCGTAGGTTGTCCATTTACTATGTGTTTTCGTGCGATAAATCAATTGCTTTTTCGCAGTCGACCGGATGAGTCAGTAGATGATCATTTGCTCTGAGAAGGATTAACGTTACTCAAGCCGGATTGGTTGAATTTATTACTTCTATCAAGACAGCTGGGAAAACAATATTATCAGGATGATTTCAGATTTCCAAAGGGGGTCTGCTACGACCATTGGTGAACTGGGTTGGGTGAATCGCGAATGGATTAAAAAAGGCTCCTCTGGGTCTCAAATGACTGGTCTGCAAACACAGGTAAGTTGCTGATGCAAGAACGTATTGTATATGTATTGCCGTATATAATGTAATGCTGCATGCTATATTCTTGTGCATTTGATAAATAAAACTTGATTTTGTTGTCGATGAACAAGCTTCTCCTTCATTCTCATAATTGGTTTTGATTCTTCTTATCGCAGCTTCAGTTCAATAACACAGTGACAGCCAGTGTTGTTAACCGAGCCACCCGCGTGGGACCCCCTTCTCCCATCATAATAGAGAAACTTATACCCCGTGCAGAAAGGCAGGATGATCTGGAGAGCTGCAGCAGCTCCATACATCTCTCAGTCCTCTCAGAAGAGCGTCTGCAGGCTGCCGTAAGACTCGCCAGGAGAGATCTGCGCAGGAAACATCAGGAATCCATCAGCTGTTTGTCACTTGAGCCCGCAGAGAGATCCCAGGATATCAGCTCTGAAAGAAGCAACATAGATTACAGTCCTCATGTGGTCCACACAAAGATGTCAGGTCCAAAGAAACAATTAAAAAATGGTGCTCAGGTGCTTGTGTATACTCCTCAGGAACCCAACAGCCAACGTAAACAGGGGCAGCAACCCACCAAAGACCTCGACCCGAGAGTCAACAGCGGTGAACCTCAGCTCACACAGGAGATCCGGAAATTACAGAAGGAGCTGAGCACATATGTGCAAAGGATAGAGCAGTTGGCTAATAAAGGTATTCTCCTTAATCCTAAGCACCCGTAGTATGTATTTTTTGTATGCTTTTTAAAAGTTGTGCATGTGGGTTTTCTGCAGGACATGCTGTGGTGGTTCTGGAACCTGATGAGAAACAAAGGATGGAGATCCGGCGACAGGAGCAGGCAGCCCGATCTGCACGCATCATCTATGTGTTACAACAGCAGGTCTGTGACCAGCACTGCAATTCACAAACACAGTGTTTTACACCCCCAAGTAGAAGTCGCACTTTCAAACTGGTAGTGAAAATAATTGAAAAGAGTTCATGAAAAACGTAGTAGGTTTCCTGGGGCTAATTAATGTAAATAATTGTGAAATAGTTATAAAATTATTATTTCGGACATAATTATTCACAATTCCATTTATTCATCATGGTAAAATGAATGAATAATGAATGTATGAATATATCCACACAAAACAAATGACTGCCAGTACATCTGAATGAAAAGCATAGAAGATATATATTTTTTAATTAAAATAATTGTGAAATAATTACTTTAGTCATAATTATTCATAATTCCACTTATTCAACATGGCAAAAAGCTTGAATACTGAATTTATGAATATATCCACACAAACCAAATGACCATCAATATGTTTGAAAGAGAAACATAATATATAATATAATAATATTTTTAGGGCTTATTTACATAATTGTGTAAATAATGATTTCAGACATAATTATTCATAACATCCCATTTCACAGATATAGTGCACACATTTAACTGCAAATGTTCAAATATTTCAGGACACATAATGCTCAATTTGAATTCTGCATATAGTCAGAAAAGCATGCAAAACCATGCATTCTTGTATATGAATGACTTCTGGTCAGTCATTTGTCAGAGATGAAAAGGCGGCTTTACAGAGCCACATCAGGACTTTTTGTTGTTCTGTTCAAGGTTAAAGAAATACAGGAGGATCTAGACAAGCTGCGTTCCCAGAATGTCAAACACACCAAAAAGGTACCAAAGTTAATTTATGTTTCATTATAGTTTGATTTTAAAGTGCAGGAATGAGTTTTAAATGTTTTAAATGTTTCTATGGATGTCTTCTCAGTCCAGGGCAATGGACAGACTGGCTGCTGTGCACCGGGGGGCTGTAAGAGCCATGCAGGTTTTTATCAACCAGCTGTCAGACCCTGCAGAGAACAGAGTGCCCACCCACTGCAAAGAGCTGGGGCAGCTGATTCGCCAGCTCTCTCTCTGCTCAGCCAAAGCAGAGGTGGGGCAAGGATCTATAGTACCAGAGACAGCCCTTGACATCCTGCAGAAATTAGAGGTGACGAACCGTACACAATAAACTTTCAATGAATGTCAGAGCCTTAATTTAATGCCGTTTTGTTTGTGATTGCTCAGACGCTGGACTCAGCACTGAATCACCACAGCAAAAGATATGTAGATTTGCAAAATGTCAACCCAGTGGAAAAGACTTCTACCAGGGTCAGGGTCCGCAGCATGTCCCCTCCCCGTCCTGCCAGAGCACCAGCTGAGAGGACCTCACAAAGACCCCGACAGCCAGCTGCTGCAAAAAAGCCTGGTGGTGAGTCATGACAACCAATTTGATGTTCATTTTTCAAAAAGAGTTTTGGTTTTGTTTCTGTTCATAAGCCGTGTCTGAATGTCTTTGCATTATATAGCAAAACATCTAACCAAGTTTATTTTAAAGAAAGGTATTTTTATTTATTTTAACACACAAATACACAGAGTTCTTAGAAAACGAGCAGCGTTTGTTTGATATTGTGTCTTGTTTTGATATTTTGTATTTTTTTAAGTATAACTCAACAGTACAAATACTTTTTGTGCCACTGTATATGAAAATCACATGAAAATCAATAATTTATCTTGTGTAGAAGTGGTTTGCAGAGTGAGCTGGTTGCTCTCTTTGTAGGTATTTGATTTCAGGGTATTGCAAAAGAAAATCTGAGATTTTTGTTAATGAATGCAGGCAGCAGACTGGCAGAAAAATCCCACAGGACCTCACAAGCACTGGTGAAGGAGCGCAATGAAGTTCTGAGGGCAGGGCTAGAGAGCCTCTTACAACATCAAAAACTGCAGAAGCCAGAAGCACAGAAACCCAACAAAACTACCAGTGCCATCAACCCAGGCAATGTTAAGGTTTATTATTATTATTATTATTAATAATTTATTTATACTTGGTTTAGTTATAACTCTACTTTTTATTGAGAAACACTAACTTTCAAAATTTTTAAGTAAATAAGATTTTGAAAGAAATTTATTATATTCAGCAAGGATGCATTCAATTGCTCAAAAGTGTCAGTAAAAATATTTATTTTATTTTATTTTAAAAATGCCTTTCTATTAACATCAAATAGTCATGAAAAATCAAGGTTTCCACAAAAGCATTAAGCTGCTTTCAGCATTGATAATAATAAGAAATGTGCACCAAATTAGCATTAGAATTTTTTCTGAATGTTTTTGTGACACTGAGACTGGAGTAATGACTGCTGAAAATTCAGATTTGCCATCACAGGAATAAATTACATTTTAATATGTATTGAAATAGAAAACATTTTAATTTGTAAATAATATTAAATTTGCTGAACCCAAACATTTGAATGCTAGTATATGTTTGTAATATTCAAACAGTTTTCAAAAAATAAAGATAAAAGACGCACTGTCTCTCATCAGCAGGCCAGTCATGTTCGTGATGCCAGCTTCCAGCAGCCCACTGTCTCATCCCGACTGAGGGAAAACCAGGTACCTCAGAAAGAGCCCACTGTGCCTTGGATACCAACATCCCCTCACTCTCCTCCTCGCCCACGGTCAGTACATCCAGCCCTCTTATCCATATTTGTCTTGCACACAGGACTTTACATAATTGCACCTTTGTGTTTTCCTAATATATATATATATATATGTATATATACATCTGTGCAGCGATGTGTCAAGCCGGCCAGAGCCCAGATGTCTGTTCTCACCTAAAAAGAGCCCTGAAAAGCAGAAGCCACAGACCAGACCCAGTGGCAGCACACAGATTAGCCCTTCATCATATGACAGGAAACAAGCCCAAAATGAAGCACTTAGGTATGTAACGAACCCTCTCTTTTCATTATCACTGGGCTCTCTTTCTAACTAAATGATCATCGCTATGATCCTCAATTGTGACTTTGAAATGCTCATGTTTGCTGTTGAAGATGATATTTTTTAACTGTTGATTATGAGACAGCAGTAGAAGTTCACTGGTGTGCTTGTTTATGTGCTATATAGGCAAGCCTGGCTAGATCGGGTGACTGCAAGGGAACTGAATCGTCTGAGTAAAGAGGAGGCTGACCGCATTAACAAACTCCGGTATGACGGCAGCTCTGTGTACGCAAGACATTAATTTTGCTGCTTGTTTGATTGAGTTAATTAAAATGAGCTAATGCAGTGCATTTCTTGAACATTTTATCACGAAATTTCATTGGTTGCCATCAGTTTAAATGAGCAAAATGGAAGTTGACATAATCCATTTGCATTGAATAATGATGCATGGAAATCCAGATCTAGACAAATTGGCTGGAAATGAATTTGAGTGTTTTAATTTGAGTCTCATATCATCATATCATGTAGTTAATTTAATAAATATATCACTACATTAAAATTTTTTATTTTTCATATTATATGCCAGAAAAACTGCCAAAAATATTGGGGGGAAAAAACGTAAAATAAACTAAAATAAAGTAAAGAAAAAAAAAAAAACTTTTTTAATGCAATATTTATACATTTAATATTGTACTAACATATATATGCATAAAGCATCAATAATCATTCAATCATTCCTTTGCATGTAGTTGCCATAACTAATTTAAAGTTTTTAAAACAATTCTATCTGTTCAAATTTTGGAATGTTTTCCACAGTTTAATGAGGGGAAAAAGGGTTAATTGAACTTTCTGTTTTTTGAGTGTGTGTTTGCATTGATGTGTATTAATATGTGGCCATGGTAGGACCACAGTGGGCTCTCCGACACAATGGGCGGAAAAAGCTGAGCAGGCTGCTAGACAAAGAATTCAACCTTTGTTGGATCAAGCAAAGGTAAAGACATTCATTTGATGTTGTTTTCCCCAAATAATCTCTGACATGTTAGTGTATCAGCAAAAGCTATAAATCCTTGTATGACTGAGTGTACAATTTGGACCATGTGAACAGCTGTTGTGTGTGGATGTAAATAGAGAATCCTGTCTCTACTGTTTCATATTTGTATGGCAGGTGTTTGGAGCAGGAAGTGACACACTCAGAGAGCGGCTGAAGGTTGCAGATAAGGTGAGAACTCACACTTTTCTTCACTCTCGTATTCCTGGATCTTCAGTTCAGAGAACTTTTGTAAATTGAATATTTAATGAAGGTTCAATTTATAAATGTTCACACAAAACAAAAATGTGAGAAGGATTAATTTGAAGTAACAGTGAAAAATAAAAAGCGCTGTATAATTCTGTGCTTTGTTGTGCTGTAAATGCCGTCAGCCTGGGGCCAGTGCGGACGTACTGAGTGAAGCTCTTCTGGAAGATCTTCTGGAGGACGCAGCTCGAGCTCTGTGGGTGACTGAGAGGCAGCAGGTGGCCGAGGCTGATGCTGAGAAGCAGCTGCAAGGCCCCACTTTAGAGAGCATGTTGCTGAGGATGGAGGAGATGGAGGTCAGTGTGTGGAAACTAAAGGCATAGATTATAAGATTTATGAGTTTAGAGTGATGCCACACTTTTTGTATTTTAATGGTCTGAACTTGATATACATTTTGCATTTATTATTAATAATAAAAAGGTTATTAAAAGTAAAAGATTGTATAACAATTATAATATAAAATTCTCATATTAAAAGAAGTGATAAAATAAAACAAAATTATTAAAGTTAATAAAAATAATAATGTATAGAATTATTATTATTATTCATTTTATACATTATTATTATTTTTAATGTATAAAAATATAACTTATAAATATATGTATATTAGGGGTGTAACGATACATGTATTTGTATTGAACCATTCAGTAGGAGGCTTTCGGTTCGGTACGCATTACAAACCGAACGATTCGTTGGACTAATCCTATATTATCCTATTAGGTTAGACTAGTCCGTGTGCCTTCTTTCACTGCATGATTCAGTCTATTAAAATGATCACAAAATTCAAGATATGGGGGCAGAAAATATATTTACATAATTTCCATAGACAATTTCATATAGTTAATCAATAGCACAAAAGAGTGCCGTTTTTTCTCTCCAAAAATCAGCATGAATTTATTTATTTTACCAGGATAGTCCCATTGAAATATAAAATCTCTTCTTCCAGGGAGTCCTGGCCAAAATGGCAGCACAAAAAGTTTCACACAAAACAGTTTACATATACATTAAAACTTGTACACACACACAATTAATTTCTTAATTAAAATATTTACACAAATGAATACAAATGATTTTTACAACAGTTCAATAAGCAAGAAGTTAATTAATAGACTTACGTTTTAGACAGCATATTGCCTGTTTTTGCTCCATTTCGCCAACAAAAATTATTCCAAACAAAGCCACAGCACTGTTTTGCGTCTCTGAGCAACATGATGGCGTTTCGTTCCTGAATGAATCAACCGTTTAAATGATTCGGTTCAATCACAACGACTCACTTGTTAAGTGACTTGCTGCCACCTGCTGGCGGTTTTAATTTCACATTTAAAGTATCTTTTAATTGTTAAATTAATTTCAAATATCATTTGCCAACGTTTTATGTTTAAAATATCAGAACATTATTTATGCATTTGTAACTGCAAGGTAAAGCATTAGGCTACATGTCCATCTGAGCTGCATTAAACAGTGTGTAAAAGCATCTAAATGCCATTCAGATGCAACTTCTGTTTCCTCTGCATTGCACAGATGAGTTGTCAATACTGACTCCATTGGCTTGGTAACAGCCCAAATGTCTTATTGACTGAGTAAATGTAAAAAAAAAAATGACTCAAAAGGTGATGCACACTTTTAGAAAAAAGGCTTTATAAAGTAAAAAAAAAAAATGCCCATAAGAGGTAAAAAATCAATTTAAACGTAATGGAAAAGATTAATCTGCTACATAACAATAGGCAACATCAGCTTGAATACTTCAAACTGGAGCTGTTTTTGTTTTATATGCTGCTAAGAAGACACCCCAGAAGATGGGTCAAGTGTAGCTCCATTGTTTATGGTAAAAAAATGAGTTTTAATAAATAAAAAAAAATTGTAAAAATCTATGAAATTTCTCTGGCATTTCGAAAACATACCAAACCGTGACACTGCTGCATACATACACACACACACACACACATATGTATGTATATGTGTGCAGTACATAATAATGCAGTACACGTAGCAAGGTTTTTTATTTTATTTTTATATATATATATGTATGTGTGTGTATATATGTATATTTATTATTATTATTTATTTTATTTTATTTTTTCCTGGGGGAAAACTTGGTTTTCTTTGGAACATTTTCATTGGTTCAAATAAATACATATAAAATAAATTTAAAATATTAAATTAATAAAGAAAAAAGTAAATATTTTATTAAATTAAAAATAAAATAAAATTTTGCTAAATTAACTATGAAATCACATGACTCACAAAGCTGTATTTTGTTACGCAGAGAGACCAGGAAGAAGTGCGTCGGCGCTTTGCTATGATCTCATACTCTGACCCTCTTATCTGGGAAAAAGGCACAGGTGAGTCACAGGACCCAGATGGACCATTTACATTCCCCAGTAGATAGTAGAAAGAAAGAGTGACAAAGAAGTTATCGGTTGTACTTTTGGGAGCATCAGAAGGTCAGTCTCAATATGTCCCCACTTTGTCCCTGGACAGACAGACAAGTATGTGCTCTGCATTTTGTTTGGTTGACAGTGGTTTCCACCAGATGGCAGCAGTTTAAAACGTACTGTGTCTTGCAGATGCTCAAAGGAATATTACTAGCTCCAGGCCAGCCTCCCCTCAGCCAATCCGACTGACGAAACTAGTCCTGAATGCACCCAGTACGGCCGACATCCTCTTGCAAAAGCCAGTGGAGACTGGGTGAGTGACTATCAGCTGATTTTAGAGTGTATTGACTCCTTGCATGGCAGGCACATTTGGATCAGTCACAATTTTATCTGTCTTCAGTTGAATTGTAGGGGAACTGCACATTGACCAGGGTGTTTTTTGCACTGCATTATCTGTCTGTTTAGGGAATATTCAATAACAGCTACATGAAAATCAAATTCCAAAATATCTGCTGGTAAAAGCAAGTCTCTCTCTCCCTCCGCCTCCTCCTCCTGTAGTTCTGCCAAGAGAGAGCGGGAGCCTCGCTTCTTTCTGCCCAAAGCTTTGGCAGCAGCTGTGGCTCAGTAAATTAATGAGGAAAATAAAAGAATAAAAAGGGACAGTCTTGAGGGCCTGAGAGTTGTCTAAAGCAAGAGGGGCATGATGGGAAATTTAGTGGAACAGGTTCAATAGATACATTAGAAGATTAAAATCCTTCTCCTTTTCGGCTTCAGCTTGCAGCAAGGCCCTTCAGCTTTGTGAACGCAGTGTAAACATTCAGCCTCCACTTTCTTTTTCTCTCGACGTAGGAGCACAAGGTCTACACAAACTTCAAAGCACCATCTCATGTCTAATCTCAGGGAATTACAGTGTCTACAAGCCTTTCAAGTGTGCATTCTGTCTGCTACATACTGACTAAAATGATCAACATACCTTTTAATAATTTATATTTGCATTTATTCATTTAGCAAATGCTTTTATCAAAGCGACAACACAAGCAAATCATTCTAAATACTGCAATACAAAGTTTCAAAGGTACATACTAATATAATGATGTAAGTGTGACAGTAACAAGTAAAGTGTTAATGGAAGTGGAAGCATATGTGTAATAGCATATACTATGTTACCTGTACCACTTTTCTGGAGTTCATGTCGCCGAGTTGTTCAAAACAGTTGTTAAAAAAAACGTAGCACTCAGCATACCCAGTTAAAAAAAGTCACCTCTCGCCACTGAGATATGGGCCTATACAGTGGGGGAAAAAATTATTTGATCCCCTGCTGATTTTGTATGTTTGCCCACTGACAAAGAAATGATCAGTCTATAATTTTAATAGTAGGTTTATTTGAACAGTGAGAGACATAATAACAACAAAAGAAATCCAGAAAAACGCATTTAAAAAAAGTTATAAATCTTAAAGGGAGTGGTCCTAATCTCAGTTTGTTACCTGTATAAAAGACACCTGTTCACAGAAACAATCAATCAATCAATCAGATTCCAAACTCTCCACCATGGCCAAGACCAAAGAGCTGTCCAAGGATGTCAGGGACAAGATTGTAGACCTACAAAAGGCTGGAATGGGCTACAAGACCATCGCCAAGCAGCTTGGTGAGAAAGTGACAACAGTTGGTGCGATTATTCACAAATGGAAGAAACACAAAATAACTGTCAATCTCCCTCGGTCTGGGGCTCCATGCAAGATCTCACCTCGTCAAGTTTCAATGATCACGAGAACGGTGAGGAATCAGCCCAGAACTACACGGAAGGATAACAATTGGTAACACACGACGCCGTGAAGGACTGAAATCCTGCAGCACCTGCAAGGTCCCCCTGCTCAAGAAAGCACATGTACAGGCCCTTCTGAAGTTTGCCAATGATTCAGAGGAGAACTGGGTGAAAGTGTGGTCAGATGAGACCAAAATCAAGCTCTTTGGCATCAACTCAACTCGCTGTGTTTGGAGGAGGAGGAATGCTGCCTATGACCCCAAGAACACCATCCCCACTATCAATCATGGAGGTGGAAACACTGGGGGTGTTTTTCTGCTAAGGGGACAGGACAGCTGCACCGCATCAAAGGGACCATGGACGGGGCCGTGTACCGTCAGGTCCAGGGCATTGAAAATGGGTTATGGATGGGTATTCCAGCATGACAATGACCCAAATCACACGGCCAAAGCAACAAAGGAATGGCTCAAGAAGAAGCACATTAAGGTCCTGGAGTGGCCTAGCCAGTCTCTAGACCTTAATCCCATAGAAAATCTGTGGAGGGAGCTGAAGGTTCGAGTTGCCAATCGTCAGCCTCGAAATCTTAATGACTTGGAGAGGATCTGCAAAGAGGAGTGGGACAAAATCCCTCCTGAGATGTGTGCAAACCTGGTGGCCAACTACAAGAAACGTCTGACCTCTGTGATTGCCAACAAGGGTTTTGCCTCCAAGTACTAAGTCATGTTTTGCGAAGGGGTCAAATACTTATTTGACTCATTAAAATGCAAATCAATTTATAACTTTTTTGAAATGTGTTTTTCTGAATATCAGTCAAATAATTTTTTTAAGGATTATGATAAATGCAGGGCACAGGATTCTGGCTTTCTCTGTCTTTGGAGCTCCTATGAAATAACAAGAGAGAAAATACTGTCAAGTTCAACAGTATGATGAATAAATATTAATGGTAACACTACAATAAGATTTGTCATTTGTCAGCATTAATGTATTAACTAACAATACATTTATTACACAATTTATTAATCTTTGTTAATGTTAATAAAAATACAGTCATTCATTATTCATGTTAGTTCACAGTGTTACTGTGAACTTATTACTGTTTACAAACACAACTTGTGATTTTAATAATGCATTAGTAAATGCTGAAATTAACGTGAACTAAGATTAATAAATGCTGCGGAAGTATTGTTCATTCTTATTTCATGTTAACTAATGTAATTAACTGTTAACTAATGAACCTTATTGTAAAGTGATGCCATATTAACATCTAACCTGATACTTTAACCTGTTAACTTGCGTACCCGCATTTTAAGCTCTTTAAACTATAGTTGCACAGGCGCCACTGAAGTCATGCAGTAAGAGCGCTGCTAATTCTGTATTAATGTGCACCTAGAATGACCGCAGATGAGGCATTAAATGCATGGCACTGCGACCAGCTTAACATTTTACAGAGTTTAATGTAGCAATGTGGTCACTCAGTTTTTCAAGATCAGTTTTAATCGTGTAATTCAGATTTGAACAAAGAAATAAAGTGTTACTACGCACAGGCCGTATTGATTGCAAATACAAAAATAAGACGAGTAAAGAAAACGCGGTACTTATTAAAATAATCACCCTTTACTTAAATATATGAACACAGAAAACCTCTGTTAACAGGTTAATGTAACATTTCCCATTCTATGACAAGTAAAATAATGGCAACTTACTCTGATGAACACGGCTCTTCTCGGAGTATGTGCGAGCGCTGCGTCTTCTTGTTTGACAGTTGTCAGGGTTAAGGCACAATACTGTCACTTGGAGGTCAACCTGGTATTTACCTGGCGCTGGAGGATTTACATGTGATGTTATCAGTCCTGCTTATTTTAAATATTGTGGTTATCGCCAATACCGGTATATAGTCACACACTAAATTAACACGATATCGATAATTGTTGCTTTGAATATCACGGTTATTGTCAATACCAGTATATCGCGAGACCCCTAATACATATATACACACACACACACCCGATTCCAAAAAAGTTGGGACACTGTAAAAATTAGGAGACAAGGAAATACTGTTGCGCTCAGATGAAGGCTAATGGTAAGTCCAGGTGCGTGGAAACCAATGAAGTATAGAAGAGACTGTAGATGGTTCGCACTCTGAAAAACTAGACAAAGTCTTTTACAAAAAGAATCAAATATTTTAATAGAGCAAGAGCAATAATGAATCAACACCAGACATGCAGTCAATTAGTACTCAGTAGGTAATCAGGGAACAAGTAACATGTGCAATGGGAGGAGCTTCAGCCCAGACCCAGAGAGCAGGTAGAAACACAATCCCTTTTATAGAAAAACTCTCATAAACTTATATTTTATTCACAATAGAATATAGATAACATATCAAATGTTGAAAGTGAGACATTTTGAAATGTCGTGCCAAATATTGGCTCATTTTGGATTTCATGAGAGCTACACATTCCAAAAAAGTTGGGACAGGTAGCACTAAGAGGCCGGAAAAGTTAAATGTACATATAAGGAACAGCTGGAGGACCAATTTGCAACTTATTAGGTCAATTGGCAACATGATTGGGTATAAAAAGAGCCTCTCAGAGTGGCAGTGTCTCTCAGAAGTCAAGATGGCAAGAGGATCACCAATTCCCCCAATGCTGCGGCAAAAAATAGTGGAGCAATATCAGAAAGGAGTTTCACAGAGAAAAATTGCAAAGAGTTTGAAGTTATCATCATCAGTGCATAATATCATCCAAAGATTCAGAGAATCTGGAACAATCTCTGTGCGTAAGGGTCAAGGCCGGAAAACCATACTGGATGCCCGTGACCTTCGGGCCCTTAGACGGCACTGCATCACATACAGGAATTAACATCCCAGACAGTAACCACAAGGACTGATTAGCACCACTTGAAGATTTGTTTATTCTCCTTATATTCCAGTGCATTCACCATGGGTATTTGGGTTAGCATGGGCCATAGTTTCTCTCCACTGCCCCTGATCTGAACTATTGTTTGGATTTATTTATCCTCAGCCAGACACTTAATGCCGACAGAAAACATCAGCTCTAAAATGTCACTGTGCCAAGAGACTATTCTTCAGTCTCTCTTACGGTGTCTGTGTTGAAACATGAGCAAAGACTGTGACCACGATTAAGATCCCTCTGGAGAAATCCAGTGAGCTGCAGTGACTGATAGGAATGCAGGGATCAAAGCTCTTTC
Source organism: Barbus barbus (assembly GCF_936440315.1). Classification (NCBI taxonomy): domain Eukaryota; kingdom Metazoa; phylum Chordata; class Actinopteri; order Cypriniformes; family Cyprinidae; genus Barbus; species Barbus barbus. The sequence continues at coordinate 12,969,822 of NC_136759.1, forward strand.
AGTTACACTGGCAGTTTTCCAGGAGAAAATCACAATAGAAGATTATTTTTGGGGTTGGTTAGATTTTTTTTTTTTTTTTAAATGATTTTGAAAGAAGCCTCTTGTACCAAGACTTCATGAATTTGATCAAAGATACAGTAAAACAGTAATTTTGCATATTACAATTTAAAACAACCGTTTTCTATCTTAATATATTTTAAAATGTAATTTATTCATTTGATGGCAAAGCTGAAATATCAGCACCCATTACTCCTGTCTTCAGTGTCAAATGATCATCCAGAAATCGTTCAAAAATGGCGATTTGGTGCTTAAGAAACATTTCTTATTATCAATGTTTTAAACTGTTGATCTGCTTGATGTTTGTGTGAAAACTGTGATACATTTTTTTCAGGATTCTTTGATTAATACAAAGTTCAAAAGAACAGCATTTGTTTGAAATATTTGTTTACTTTTCACCAACAGTTCTGTATATACTATATAGTATAATGTTATATAAAAATGTTATATAATGTTATTTTATAATGAAATATTAAGCACAATATTTTGTAATATTTTATATACTTGCATGTAATATTATATGTAAAGGGGTCATGTGATGCTAATTTAAAGATCATTATTTTGTGTATTTGGTGTAACAGAATATATTGACATGCTTTAATGTTCAAAAAACACATTATTTTTCAAATACTGTACATTATTGTAGTTCCTCTATGCCCGCCTCTCTCAGACGCGTCGTTTTCTACAAAGCCCCTCCCTCCAACAAGTGCAGTCTGCTCTGATTGGCCAACTGACCCAGTGCATTGTGATTGGCCAAACACCACAAGCACGCGTAGGAAATGTAACGTCCCTTACCATAATCGCGAGCTTCAGCTTTCAAGTTAGTTTTATCAGTTCAAGCCCGAAAGGGTAACAGAGTCACGTGACAGACACAGTTTTATGATGCTCGTATGTATTTGCAGTACACAAGCCACGGTTAAGACTATTTCTGACGGGCTGTACACTCCGCTGTGATGTGACCCTGTTCCCCTCACACACACTCACGACGCGTTACGCGCAAAACTCCAAATACTTGAACTAATAACAAAACATACTTACAGTTGCTGATTCAGAAGCATCAGATTGTCATAGCAAAGTCGGAACCTTTTTTTTTTTTTTTTTTATTAAAGAAATTGCCTTCGTGCACAGCCAGCCTTGTACTCCTCTAGGTGCACGAAACTGTCGTCCATAAAATGCATGGAACAAATTCGAACATTTGGGTTGTGCTGTTGTGTTGTAAACAAATCTTAACCAACGATTCCTAATTGCATCTACTTTCAGAAGGCCAAATAAAGTGCTTTTGCATAGAATCACACAGCGTCTTCCTGACATGGCTGCATCAACACTAACTGCGGTTACTGAAACCACGCCTTCTGTCTTTGCGTGAACATTTGGGCGGCATTACGCAAATATTTCCACATTGTGATGTAGACAAATGGGGCGTGTTTGAATGAGCCGTTTTAGGGGGCGTGGACGAGTCTTAACTTTTATAAAGAATATCTATTTGGGTTTGAGACTTCAGTCTTTGCAACTTTAGGGATCTCATCCGCTTGTAACACTCCAAAGAGAAAGGAAAATTTGAAATCGCATCATATGACCCCTTTAAAAGCTTGGCTACAAGATCTTGAGCTATTATAAAACGGGGTTTTTATTTTTTATTTTTAGCATATTGGATTTTCATGTCAACAGATAAAAAGCAACATAATTTGACAAATTACATTTAGAATATATATTTTGTACTGGTTTGTCTAACAGAAATGCCCCCTTTGTGTGTAAAAACTTCACCTAACTTCACCTGTTCTTTTTAATCACTACATCAGGTGCACCAATTAGTTAAACTCAAGTACAAATTAGTATAACCACATAAAGAGGTTACTTTTTAACGATAAACTTACTTTTTCATAATACTGTAGTGTTAGTAAGTAGTCTTTTATCCTAAGCAACTATTGCACTTCAGGATTCTTTTCTGCTGATTAAGCTGCCAGCTGGCCAACTAATGCGATATTTAATTTCTGAAATTGTCACTGAAAGCTTTTTCAAGTTATTTTTGACTAATCCTTCCAAAAGAAGTGTTCTACGTTCATCCTGCTTGCAGAGTATAGTGACGACTTGGCAACTGCTGTTCATTTAAAAGCCACATAGATGGACACTGCAGTCTTGATCAGAAAGTTACAGTCAATCTACTCATCAGCTCTCTCTTAATGCCATTCATTCTTCCAGCCTCAGCTGTAAATTCTATCCTTATGTTACAGTTTTATATATAAGAATCAACCTAATGGTTCAATCAAACTCTCAGTGAACGTTTACATCCTTTTCTGCATCTTATTTACATCAGAATGGACAATTATTGGGCGGATGTGGCCAGGAAAGATAAAACTCATGGAAAATGAATTATGCAAAGCATTATGTTAATTATTCGGCTTTTAGTACAGCCACTAAAGGCCAAGGCCGAACTGAGGATTTATGATGAGAAACCGGTAAAACTTTATTTGCGTATGAAATGTGCCACTAGAGGGGGCAAGGTCTGGAGTCTTTGTTTCGGTGTAGCGTGTGCTCATGGGAGGTAATTTGAGGAGCGGATATTGGGCCTTGATGTTGATTAGCACGCAGAGTTTATTATTTGTTGTCTAATCTGTGATTACCTGTGTAGACGACACACTGTTTGACATGGAAACACTGCAGAGTTTGTAAATGCCACACACAAACCAATCGGGGAGTCATACTATTTGTCATTGTTAGACTGGTTGCAATGCAGCAGTGTGTGTCCTTACTGTAGCACAATAGAGAGCTGTTAGTGTGACTTTGCTTTTTAGCTTTTGTTGTTGTTTTTTTATATATATATTCCAAGAACCATTTTGGCTTGAGAAAAGGGATGGAAGGGGGCCGGGGGGAGAAGCTAAAAAGCTCTGCTGGAACATAATCAATCATCGTGCTTTGATTTGTAATGAAACCCAATACATGTGTTTGCTTGTCGCTTTTTCTCCCTCTGTGATTTGTTTTAATTTTTCTATCAGTGGGTTGTAGAGTCAAGTGTCATTTGATGCTGCTGTAAAAGCATCAAACAGACCAATCTGAGCACTGAAATCACCAGCCACTCCTCTTCCATTCCATTCCATTCCATTTTGATATGCTCGTTTAATATCAATATTTCATACAATACTCAGACAGAGAGGAAGGATTTTGATGTAAAAGACAATTGTGCACCAGTTCTGTTTTCTTTGTTTCTATGTTTAAGTTGATATTTCAGTTTGACATAAAATGGCTTTTAGAGTTGCACAGGATTTGATTTTATCCATCTTATCCATCTTGAATGGGTGTAAGAGGGCAGTACATGCAAGCGTTACAGTGGTTGTCGAGGCATGGTTGAAAATGAGAATGGCGGGTGCCTGGGAAATGATTTTATAGACAACAAAAGCTTTTTTTTAAAGAAGTACTTTTATTCAAGCAAGGATGCATTAAATTGAACAAAATTTATAATATTAAATTTTATTATATTTAGTATTAACTTTTAACTCTATTCATCAAATTAATTCAGAATATAAATCCTGGGGGAAAAAAAAAAATCATAGTTTCCACAAAAATATTAAGCAGTATAACTGTTTTCAACTTTGGTAATAATAATAAATGTTTCTTGATCACCAAATCAACATATTAAAATGCTTTCTGAAGGCTCATGTGACACTGAAGACTGGAGTAATGGCTGTTAAAAATTCAGCTTTACCATCCCAGGAATAAATTACTTTTTAAAAATATATTAAAACAGAAACAAGTTATTTTAAATTGTAATAATATTTCATAATAATATTATTTTTACTGTATATTGTGGTCAAATAAATGTACCCTTGGTGAGCATAAGAGACGTTTTTTTCAAAAACATAACTTATGTTTTTGAACTTTTCTTTATAATAATTAAATATATTAAATAATTAAACAGTGTTTTTTTTAATCAAGATATCAAGTCAATATTGCATAGGATATGGCTTGCTTTCATAAAATATATTTTTAACATTTATTTCTTACACCATTGTCGAACGTTCTTGTTTTAAGCATAGATCTAAATAAATTTAGGCAAGGCAAGTTTATTTATGTAGCACATTTCATACACAATGGTGCTTTACATAAAATAAAGTACAATTATCATAAAAAAAATATCACAACAATAAAACAGGGAACTTAAACTTTTAAAATGATTTAGAAATTGATTTAAAATAAATTTAAAGCAGTTAAAAATAGAAAATGATTATACATAAAATACAGTGCAAACAGTTCGGATGTAGCACAGTGCTCATTCAATAAATGCACAGCTAAACAGATGAGTTTTGAGTGTTTTTTTTAAATGTGGTTAATGTTTTAGCACATCTGATCTCTTCTGAAAGCTGATTCCAACTGCGGGTGGCATAATAGCTAAAAGCGGACTCCCCTTGTTTTGTGTGAACCCTTGGTATTTCTAACTGACTCGATCCTAATGATCTGAGTGGTCTGTTTGGTTTATGTTCAGTGAGCATATCTGCAATGTATTTAGGTCCTATGCCATTGAGTGATTTATAAACGAGTAAAAGTACTTTAAAATCAATCCTAAATGTAACTGGAAGCCAGTGTAAGGACCTGAGGACTGGTGTGATATGCTCAGATTTTCTGGTTCTAGTCAGAATCCTGGCAGCAGCATTCTGGATGAGCTGCAGCTGTCTAATGGTCTTCTTGGGAAGTCCGGTGAGGAGACCATTACAATAGTCCACACTGCTAGTGATAAAGGCATGAAAAAGAAGTTTCTCCAAGTCTTGACTGGAAACAAAACATCTAATTCTTGCAATGTTTTTGAGATGATAGTGATTTAGTTACTGCTTTGACATGACTACTGAAACTAAGGTCTGTCTCCAGAATCACACCAAGATTCTTGACTTGATTTTTAGTTGTTTGACCCCTAGATTCAAGGTATGCATTCACTTTGAGAACTTCATCTTTGTTTCCAAATGCAATGACTTCAGTTTTCTCCTTGTTTAACTGAAGAAGGTTTTGGCACATCCAGCTGTTAATTTCATCATTGCATTGGCAGAGTCGATGGGGCTGTAGTCATTTGGAGATAAGGCTAGGTAAATCTGGGTGTCATCTCCATAGCTGTGATGCTGTAATAGGCAATTTGGTTTTTTCTCGTTATTTGACTTAGTGGGAGCATATACAGGCTAAACAGGAGCGGTGCAAGAAATGAACCTTGTTGGGACTCCGCATGTCATAGACGTCCACTTAGATTTATGCTCTCCTATACTCACATAATAACCTCTCCCTTCTAAGTATGACCTGAACCATTTGAGTACCATCCCAGGAAGCCCGACCCGGTTTTCTAGTCTCTAGAAGTATGTTATGATCTACAGTGTCAAATGCAGCACTAAGATCTAGTAGTACCAGCATTGATATTTTACCAGAATCAGAATTAAAGCTAATATCATTTATTATCTTAATGAGTGCTGTCTCTGTGCTGTGATGCGGTCAGAAACCAGATGGAAAATTGTCCAGGTATCCATTTGAGTTTACGCAGTTGTTCAGCTGATTAAAAACTACCTTTTCCATAATCTTGCCTATAAAATGAAGATTTGATATTGGTCTATAGTTGCTCAATATGGTGCTATCAAGATTGCTATTTTTCAGAAGGGGCTTAACAACTGCAGTTTTCAGGATTTTGGAAACGTCCCAGAAAGAAGTGAGGTGTCTAAGAGATTTGCTTCTAAACAGTTAAGCACACTTTTGAAATAAGATGTGGGAAATGTGTCAAGATAGCAGGTTGATGGTTTAAGGTGCTGCACTATACTTCTTCCAGAATAGGGATGTTTATTTTAAACCGATTAACCGTTAACCGACCGATAAGAATTTTGACCGATTAATACAATCAGTTAAACTGTTTAAAGTCAATTATTTATAAAAAATTTTCAGTAATTTATCAAAATATTTTTAAAGGTTTGCTGCATGGTTAAAATAAGCTACACGTATAAAAAAGCCCAACGTTTTTTAGAGAGAAAAAACAAGTCACCTATAAGTGGCATTTTATTATTTATTATAAACGACAAACCAAAATGAATTAAGTTAGGCTAAAATTAAACTGAAACCAATGTTGGGTCTCTCGTTTGACATAAAATCAAATGTTTCTGTATTCACGATGTATTTGCCAAAATATCATTTACCCTTTTATGTAGCTACTTCACTTGCGTTCCAATATCTACGTACTAGCAACTAGGCTACTCCTTTTTGTTATGAAGATAATCGGAATTGTAAAAGGTTAGCTTTTATTTGTGTACATTCACAATAAAACAAATCTTTGCGCTTTTGTAAAATAAGCCTAAAAAAATAGGATGCCGCTTTCTGCCGTCTGGTTTCCTTTCACGCAGCACAAAAATTTATCGAAACTCTGCATACTTGTTGCACAGTTTTTCTTTCGTTTTCTTAAATGATTATTTAAGTGAAAATATATTTCTTGCATAGGCTTATTTATTCGTTATTTTATATATATATATATATATATATATATATATATATATATATATATATACTGTGTATGTATATATATATATATATTAGGGCCGGGACTTTAACGCGTTAATTTAGATTAATTAATTACACAAAAATAAGGTGTTAAAATTTTTTAACGCATTTTAATCGCACTTATTTTTTCACCGCGGAACGTTTCTCACTGGATGAGTTTCGGCGGACCGATTATACTGGAGCACCAACTAGTGTTCAGACAAAAACAAACCACAGTGAACATGGACAAAGAAGTTGATGAGACCGCTTTGGTTGGCCCTGTGGATGGGAAATTTTGTTATAAAAAACGAATGGATGGAAGCGTCGATAAGAGTTAAGAGTGAATTTCTGAAATGTAGGCTACTATATTTCTAAATATCCTATTGCCACACTTAATGGCAATATTGCACTGGTCTGTTGGACTTGGTTGAACAAAAATAAACTATTTTGTTGCTTAAGCTTATGTATTCAGTCATTATTCAATGGTATACTAAAAATCCATATGAAAACTTACTTCTCACTGTTCTCAGGTCAAATATTTATATGCGATTTAAAATGCGATTAATTTCGATTAATTAATTACAAAGCCTCTAATTAATTAGATTATTTTTTTTAATCGAGTCCCGGCCCTAATATATATATATAGCGCCCAGCTTTATTATGTTTTTCTCCGCTCACAGAAGCGCTGCAGGTGCGTAATGTGATATGATATGGCCATGTGAATCCTCATGTTCTGTTGTTTGCTGCTTTTTGCGCATGTAAAATTAATCTCTGGAAAACAAATGTTAGTATTTTTAAGGGGTCACAGACACTTATTCTTTCTAATTTAATTCAGTTCTAATTTAAAATAATCTTGTCGGTTAACGGTTAATAATCGGTTAACGAGCGTCGGTTGTCTGTTAGGAAAAATAACCGAAATGAACATCCCTATTCCAAAACTTTGCTATCAATTGCTTCAAAAACAGACATGGTAACTTCTTTTTGAAATTTTTAAAAGTTCTTTTTGATTTCTGCATAACTTGAGGATGTGCTAATCACCTTTCTGATATTATTGATCTTCTCAGAAAAGAAGGAAGCAAACTCATTGCATTTGCTGTTGGAGAGCATTTCACTGGGAATCTGACTTGGGGGGTGTCTGTCTCTCAACAGTAGCAAAAAGAGTGCGAGTGTTTAAGTTACTGTTTATAAGATTTGAGAAGAAGGTCTGTCTAGCTGTGGCTAGTTCCACATTGGAAGGATGAAGGCTGTCTTTACAGATGCCATAGTGAATTTCGAGTTTTGTCTTCTGCCACATCTGCTCAGCTTTTCTGCATTGCCTTTTCATACTCTGAACTGCTGTTGATTTTCTCCAAGGTGATTTTTTTCTGCCAGTCTTCTTACTGACTTTTACAGGAGTAATATCATCAATAACATTCTTAACTTTTGAGTTAAAGGAATCAAGGAGAAGATCAACAGAGTCTGCAGAAATGCTTGGTGTTATATTATAGATATAGCCTCCATAAATAGCACACTGGTGTTTTTGTTAATGCATCTCTTTCTGACAGAGACGGATCTAGATTCAGTGGTAACAGAGATCAATATATCAAAGAAAATACAAAAGTGATCAGATAGTGCTACATCCTTAAAAACAATGGATGTAATGTTTAGACCTCTACTGATGAGTAAATCTAGAGTGTGTCCTCGATTGTGGGTCCATGCACATGCTGAAACAGGTCAAAAGTGTTTAAAAAAGTTATAATTTCTTTTGATTTCTGCAATAGCACACTGTAAAAAATAAGTGTAATTTTAACTGTAAAATTTTGTAAAAACGCTACTGAAAAGGTTAACAGTAAGTTCCTGTACTATATACAGGAAAAAACTGTAAAAGATCTAACCAGACATTTAATGTAATTTTACATTTGAAAGTATTTTGTTTAAATAATCATGTTTTTTAATAGTTTTTGTTATCAGTTATGAACATTTAGGCTTTATGTTACATCTTCTGTTGTTTAATGAAAGTTTATTGCATTATTTAAGTATCGTGTGTGTTACCACGATGGTGTTTTGTGTTTGCATGAATGACTCTGTGCACCTTCTATATATTCGTGTATACTTCTGCTTTGTGGCGAAGCTACTTGTGACGAGCAAGTACAAAACAGATTTTAATAGCAGTGTGTGTTGTTGAATTTAGTGGTTTTCATTCAAATTTCCTTGTTTGTAAATTACAGTTTTGTACTGTAAATTTTACAGTTTTGTTCTGTAAATGTGTTTACAGATTTTCTGTATTTTTTACTAAATTATTCTAGCAACCACAGCTACCAAAATTATTTTGTAAAAACTACAGATTTTTTTTTATAGTGCAAAACAGTCAAACTCTGAGTAAATAATTGACAACAGTTCAGTGAACTCTTCAACAAAGGCTGGAGAGTATTTTGGAGGCTTGTAAATAATGATAAACAGAATGCGTGGAGCACCTTTCAGCACAATACCTAGATATTCAAAAGACAAGTACTGACCAAATGACACTTGCTTGCATTGATAGACATCTTTAAATAGAGCAGCTACACCTCCACCTCTCCTAACAGTCCTGCATTCACTTATAAAATCAAAGTTAGGAGGGGCTGTTTCATTGAGGACTGTTGCACTGCAGCTGTCTTCTAGCCATGTTTCATTTAGAAACATAAAATCCAAGTTATTTGTGGTTATTAAGTCATTGATCAGAAATGTTATTTTTTTTAGTGAGCGAATGTTTAACTGAATGGCATTACTTTGTGTCTCTACAGCAATCTTAGTTTGAAGGCCACAGATTAGATGGGTCAGCCGTACGGCTTGAGAAGGCCTTAGAATTTCTGTCATGTGAGAAAACCGAAATAGAGAATGCTACAGGCATTTAGTGGGGTTTCTGCTTAAAACAAGAAAAAAAAATATTTTCTAGTGGAGTGGTGTTTATTCTAAATCTTATCTTATACATTTTTTCTGCTCAAGTACATTTTTATTGTTTTAAATTTACCTTGTTTGTCTCCAGACAAACTCACTGAATGAGGATTTCTAATGTGTAATTCTCAGGAACAGAATCATAGAGGAGAGATAACTGATAATGTCCTATGATAACTTATAATGTTCTTTGTCCGCGCACAGAGGTTATTGGTGTTGGAGGACTCCATAGAGTGACCAGCACATCTGAGAGAGTGTGTGATTCACCACTGCTCATTCAAAGTTCAAAGAGATCAATGCGGAGCCCACGGTGAGGCTGCGGTTTTTGGTTTGATCCTCATTCTCTGTTCTCAAACCGTTTATTTCAAACCGCCATCTCTCTTTCTTTCGCTCCATCTCTTTCTTCATCTAACCTTCATCCAGCTAATTTCCCTCTCCCTTTCCAGCTTCTCGACTGTAACCTTGCTGCTGACGATGGCCTTCTTACTGGATTAAAGGTGCAAATTGCAGCCTTTTAGCTTTATTGGTTTTGAACTCTGGTTTCAGAATATTGATAGAGCATTGGTCGCCCAGAGTCTCATTCACTGACTTTTACACGTCTCATTTCTGTTTGCACAACCTTATTACAGCTGGCTTTCTCCATTATATCACTCCTTATCTGTCCAGGTCAAACGGTGTCCATTTATCCTGTGATCTGCTGCTTTTCTGGCCCATTCTGTGTTCCTTGCAAGAACTTCAATAAACCAGTCTGATGAATTTTTTATTAAAGAACTGGTGAGACATTTGCTTGTGAATTGGACTACACTGGTTGCAACCGTTTACTGCTATTTAAATGAAAGACATTGTCACAGAATGACAATGACACATTCAATGTTATGTATCAAAAATGTTCACTGTAATGTATTTATGTATGAGGTATTTACTTAAGAATTATCATCAAAAAAGTTGCATGCTGTCTTAGTAGTTACTACATTTGAATTTGAACTTGTATGTTGTGTGTAGTATGAATCTATATGTTCTATATAGTATGAATATGAGTAGAATGAATGGAATGTGGACATGCTACATCCTCCATGTTGATACGGTCTTGTGACCTACAGCGTCAGTTTTGTCACTTCACTACTATTCACAAATCCTCTCCTGTGGCCTCATGGGATAGTACTTTTTGCCTACTGTTTTTAAATACAGATATAGTATTCTTTTTTTTTTTTTTTTGTCTTTTTGATTTATTTTTGGCATTTTCACCTTTATTACGATAGGACAAATCTGATGGATCGGGAAAGGTCCTCGAGTTCAAATCCCAACTCGAGGACCTTTCCCGATCCATCAGATTTGTATATCTCGGCGCTGATATACTACTATATATATTTTTTTTTGCATACTACTTTTCACATACTATATAGTAGAGAAGTATTTGATTTCAGATGCACTATACAATTGAAGGGTAGTGTAATTCTTTATATCAATCAACTATTAAATTATTAATAGTCAAATAACTGTCCTTTGCATATATCCTTCTGCAAGCTCAAAGTTTAATGTTCTACAAAAAACAGTGTGTTGTTAGTAAATATTGCATAATAGCATAAAAGGCTTGTTTTCATGGAATATACATCTTGAAACTCATTTTCAAGTCTGTTTGTATTCAGTAATTTCATTCAGCGATTCATTTTGTCAGACTGATTTAAAACCATTCTGATAAAATTTTCATTGAAAAAGAACTGGTTCATGGTTGTAGAGTAGAAATAGAAAATTAATTTCTATTTTTCATTCACATTCTGTGTGAAAAATTTCACCCTCCATGTAACCTTCTAATTGCCCTTTAGGCATGCTATTGCACTCTGTAGAAGTGAGGAATTCACTTTGGTTCTTGTTTTATACAGTAGGTGTTACCTTGTAACCTGTTGATATTGGATACCTTATTGTTGATGAACCTTCCCAGAAAAGAAGTTCTCATCATCTCCCTCTATATCTGTCTTGCCTCATGCTGTCTGCCAAACACTGGAGCGTGTGCACAAGTCAGCCCAGCATTGTGTCTGCTCGTATAAATTATATGTGGAGCGTTGACAGTGTTTTTTTTCTGCTCTGCTTGTGACTGCTGGAGCTGTTGTTGAAAGCAGGAAGGGGAGAAATTTGGTCATTATATTTGGCTTGTTTTGACAGAAGAAGCCTGGAAAGCGTTTGCCCATTTCACTATGTGTGTGTTAATTTTTACATCTCACAGAACTGCTTGTGCGCTAATTTCTTTCAGCACCTCGGATGACCTTTCTTGCTTATGACTACAGAGCTGAATTAACACAGGGGACGCCTTCTAATTTGAATTCCTTAATTGAGTGCTTTCCTTAACCGTCCTTTCGCCTGTTCATGCAATTTTTGTTCACACTGTGAAACCACTCAAATTTTGACATTATTCTCCTGGCTGTGGTCAATTCCTCACTTCTCCAGAGTGCCACAGCATGCCGAAAACGCTTGAGGTAGCTGTTAGCCGAGCGGTATTCTATTAGCCGCACAAAGGGGTGCCTTGCGGGAACGGTAAAGGGGAAGTGATTGCACAATAGCAGCGCCGGCCCCTATAATGTTCCATTAGAGAATAAATGGCCCTTGTGCGCTGTTGGCGGCCTTGCACTTTAAGTGTCTAGACTTAGCTTGGGTCTAATATTGTCTATTAAAGGCAACCCGGAATATCAGTGTGAGATGTTTCTTACTTCTGCTGCTATATATAAATGTGAAGAGTGTTTGTGCCTTTGAGGGCCTAGATTTAGCACCACTTAAAACAAATTGAAATATTAATTTAGAGTAGTAATAATTTGTTGTGATTGTGTGTGGACCAGCATTTAATTCCCTGAACTGTTGATATGGTGGTCTGAAGTGTGAATAAACTTTACTGATGTTTCTCCTTTAGCCATGAGATATAGATATTCTCTCTCTCTATTCTGTAGACTACTGTGATTGGCTTGTTACACTACAGACTAAATAGAACAAACTATTCCTTTTGAAAGAGAGTGAAAATTATATATTTTTTTCTGTTTACAGGGCTGTATCAGATACATCGATACTAGATGAGGAGTCTTTAACTCTAAATGACCCCAGTCATCCAGCCCCAGCTGGAGGGGGAAGCACACGAGGGGTTTACTTGACTGTGCCGCCCAGCATGCAGAGGAGTATCCAGAAATACAGGGAGAACCATAATACCTTTCTACGCCTGGTTTCGCACGAGGCTCTGGGGAGCTTCAATCCTTGGGCTATAGCAGACAGGTTTGAATCTAATGATCGCTTTATTAATAAAACATCTCAATCACCACTGAAGTGTGGGTTGAATTATACCTCAAAGAGGTATGATTTATTAATTCATTATTTGTTATTTTTTAGGGTCCTCCATTAGATTAGAAATCATAGAAAATCACCTACCATATATTTATTCCTAATTATGAGAACATGTTAAAGTATTTGACATCATTATGTTGCAGAAGCTGAAATTATCAAATTAAACATTACTCTTTCTTTTTGTTTTCAGTTAGCAAGCTAACAGCTTAGCCTAGATTAACCTTTTTACAGCTTTCCTGTAGCTCAAATAGTAGAGCATGGCGCTAGCAACGCCAAAGGTCATGGGTTCGATTCCCAGGGAAAGCAAGAGCTGATAAAAAAAAATGTAAAAAACTGTAACTTGAATGCAAAATGTAAATCGCTTAGCGTCTGCTAAATGCATAAATGTAAATGTAATTACATGTCACATATCACAATATATTTCAGTAGCTTGTATGGTCAAATTAAACAATTTTCTTTGTTTTATTTAGCCTTCAGATGAAACGTATATATATATTTTCAGTTATTCGGTTAGCTTCTGTTAGCGAAGCCTAAAAGCTTAGTAGCATGGTTCTTTCGATTAGCTTGAACAAAATATTTAGATAACACCTTTTTGATCAGGTATCAAGGAAGGGGGATTCCTCAGGAGAAAAGAACAACACATATTCATTGGAAAAATTTGCTTCTATGTACATTTTTGCAAAAAACTACTTATACATATAATTCAATGCAGTTTCCAGCTGAAATGAACACTAGTGGGAGTAAAACACTAACAACTTTATTCCTTTTCAAATTATGATGAGTAGATTAAAAATTACTATTAGATTACTTAACCACATTGTGTGGTTACAAGCACAATACTACGTCATGACCTTATTACTAAATAAATGCATTTTTAAATTTGCAACACGCAACACATCACATATATACAGTATATATAGTTTTATATAAGTAAACTTGCTCAGTAGTGCACCTAGTATAGCATTGCTCTTTTCATAAAGAGCATTAACCTTTTAAAACCACTCAAGAGACATTTAATTTCCAAACTGTCGCGATATGTACAACAACTAACATCATAAAACGATTCACATTCATCTATTTATATAAAACTGAATGCACTTTTAGCGCACTCACTGGACATTCTACTTTAAAAGTGTCGTGAAATATGCAAGAAACATTGTAATATCATTTTGCACAAATCAAACCACAGGCACAGACTGGATTGGAAAAGATCTTGCATGACTTTTTGTTCATTTCACAACCAAAAATTGCAAATGAGTCCTGACACTTACCAATTTAGATGTCATTATCTGCATCTTAAAGCAGTGACTTCAGTAAACAACTCGACTATGTGTGTACTGAAGCTGCAGTGTGCATGTGGCCCATAGACATCTCTTACTCGTTCATCACCGATATCTAGTTTCCTGACATATTTTCCTTTGTTTTGTTTATGCTCAAGACACGTTCCTGGATGTATAAACACTAAAAGCTCCGCTCTTCTATTTGCACCCAGAGCAACAGCAGATTAGTCATAAGCCCCAGTGCATTTCCCACAGTGACACACGTAGTAGGAGTTGAGATTGTTTACAGCCTCGCGGCTATAATGATCCTTGGGCACGATGCCATTTTAAATGTAAATATTAGTTCTGTTTTTTGATGGGTGCTAATGTAGAGCGTGCTCCTGTGCAAATGAGCGTCTTTGTTGTGCCGCTAGTGCTCCTGCACGCCCACCCCGCCATTAGCATAGTTAACAGAATTTTTAAGTTGGTGCAATGCGGTGGATATTTATCAAGTCCTGCTAGTCCACAGAGAACAGACTTTTAACAACGGTGAGAAGAGGAACACAAAATTTGATCCTAGAGCTGAGGTCTCATTTGTCAGACTTGATCCTCGTGCCATGGGCTGTGTGGGTGGTGAGAAGAATGGTTGCAGAAATCATTTAAAGGTGAAAGGAGAAAGTGAAGAATCAAAAGTGAAAATATTTTTCTGTGTGCTGCAGCTCGAAAAAAGTATGAGTTATTGCACGAATATAAAAAGAAATTGAGGATCTATTTTTTATTTTTTGAGAGGTCAGTGTAGTACCGCAGAGACTCTGAATGGTTATTATTCCAGAGAAATAGAGAAGATGGGAAATGTCACGGCAATTAGTGCTGCTGCTGGGAACGGGTGCGGGCACTTGTCAGTCAGCGGTGCGTTGTGGGTAATAAGAGCCTTGAAGGCAGTCAAGGCCTTGAGTGAGCACAAACTGACTGGGCTCTCTGAGTAGCTCTGCTCTTTACACAGAGGAACTTTAATACTTGCCTAAAAGAAAGGATTTAGATGATCTCATCACTGTCCTAAAGATGTAGAAAGATGTCACTTTTATTCTTTAATGCCGAGAGAACAAAAAACGGTGTTATTTTATTTATTTGTTTAGTTAACAGGGACATTGTACATTAATAAAACATTTCTGTAAATGTACCAGAATTAGCCAAAGGCTATTTTTCATCTGTAGTCCCTGGACAGATGTTACAAGTCACTCTAAAAAGATGTGAATAGAATACATAACAATTGACAATTTAACATTTAACAATTACATAGCACAATCCATAAACAATATATTAATAAAAACAATCAATAGAATGTAATAATAAAAACAAATACATAAACAATCAAAAAAAGAAAAAAGAACAGCCACCAATATATAATTCTATGTTTACATAACTGAGTACTAATTAACCATTTCTTTAATTGAACCCTGAATACCTTATATGTATCTAGATCTCTTATGGTTGTCGGAATAGTGTTCCATTCTCTTGCAGTTTTAACAGAAAATGCGGACTGACTAAACTTACTCTAAGTGGTATAATACAGTCTCCGCTCAATGCACCTCTTGTAGAACGATAAACAGTTGTTCTAATGTTGACTAACTGATTAAGAGGGGGAGAAGTTAAAGCATGAATGATCTTATACATCAAGCATGCATTTGCATACTTAATCATGTTTTCCCAACTCAGCAGATTATAATTTTATGTGCTTTTGTCTTTTATTTTGTATATTTCTATATAGCTTCAAAGTTGCAATGAAACAGAAGTAGCATTGACATTTTGATTAAATATTACAAGGTCAAAACATTAAAAAGAATTCTATATTCTCGGATGAATTGCTTACAATAAAATCTGTAACATGCATTAGAATAGAAATAGAAAATAGGGTGATCTTTCATGCTTTCATGCATTTTATTTAAGCTTTATTTTATTTTTCAGCATTTTCAAATACCAAAAAATGCTAAATGATTGTTTGTTAATGATATCACTTACACAAAAAAATATACCCAACATGATTTTTTTTCCTCTCCTGAATGAGGCATTTATAACTTTTTGGGTGAACTGTCCCTTTAATGTATGAGTTTGAGCAATAAGTGCTGTGTAAGTGTAACTTTCTTTTCCCTTGTTTCCCGCAGTCTGGCTGATGAGCTAATGGCTGAGGCTCTGGCTGATGTGGCGGCAGAGTTCCAGGATGTTTGCGAAGAGTATGCGGAAGCTGTTTTCACTTCAGAGTTCCTCCAGCCAGTCCAGTCTCCCACCACATCAATGTCATAGAGACTCCTTAAAAACAGCTTACAAGCAATGACACTTTGATATATTTTTGGAACTGAACATTTTTGTATGTTTTTCCATGAATTGCATTTAAATATTGAACTATGCAATCACTGAATAGAACCTGGTGGTTAGAGCTCGGTTTTTACTCAGACAGGCATTTCTGTTGTAATGCTAAACCTCAGTGGGCGGTCTGACTTTTAAATGCAAACAGATGCTTTTTAGCACACAGCTAACAAATGTCACATCAATGTGTCATAATCGATACAACCTTCTTTGTGCATTAGTCAATGAATTAGTCGACTTTTGTATTTGCTATTCAGCACAGACAACAGCCTTAAAAGAACCTCTACATTATTATTGCATTACAAATGATAATTTACACTGTTTTCTATAAATATCTCACATTGGAGGAACACACACTCGTTTCCTCCTGAGTTGCATTAATGCTGTCCGCATCAGAACGCAAACTTGTTACTTTGTGGACTGATTTCATATGCTCTAAATGTTTTTTTCTCTGTGCTAATTCTCTTTAAGTTCACTAACCGTCCATATGTTGCCCAGTGTGACTGGACAGGTGAGGTATACTTAGTGTATAGTTTATGTGTCAGTTTATGTTTATGAGCCTGTGGGGGAAAGTGGCCTCCAGATGGGTCCAGATGTTGTGCTGGTATGCTGGAAATGTGCTCGGACAGGATGCGCATTGCAAGGATTCTTTCCATCGAAATGTACACGCATACAGCTCCTATATAACAAAGTAAGGCTATAATAATAAAGTGTGCAGTTTAGACAAATTTAGGAATATAAAATGAGGGCCCATGTCTTTTTGAGGGCTTTTTGTGGCTTTAAAACTATCGGTTGTCCCTTTATTGCTTAATTCTAATGCAGTGAGCAGATTTTATGGTATGTTTCTTAACCTGTCACGTTGTAGTTTAAACCCCCAGATGTGAGTCACAGGTTTCTTCCCAGTGTTCAGCAACCTACTTATTTGTGAAAAGTGCCAAAAGTAAACTAATGCACAAGTAACTGCATTTGCCAGCGAATTCTTGGCTTTGTGCCATGAACTATTATGAATGCTGTGACGCTACGGGAATATAGTCACCATTTTTGTATGAACTTGTTCTTGGTTGTTTTTATTGCTGGTGGAAGATACCTGTTGAATTTGTATTGTATTTATAATCATGATTTAATTTAAAAAGAAAATAAATGTTTTAAAATGGCTCTTTCAAGCATCTCCCTGGCCTTGGCACATTTTACTCAGTGCTCTGGATGAAACTGCTTTATTAAAAGAAAAAGTTAAATTAATTGAACTATCCATTTTTTCCCTACGTGTAGCCGGTGTAATCAATGTTATCTATCTTTCTACTTGTCTGACCTGCAGGCTGTTTTTCTGCTGCTGCTTTTACCAGAAACACAATGCAATGTTTGGAGTCAGAAGTGTTTTGTCATTGGGTTTCCTGACTGCTACAAATAGGCCAAGTCCCTCAAGGAGTGGAGTAATGCAACATGGGCAGTTCCCTGGAATTGAAGAACTCCAGACTTCACCTCTATCAATAGTCATTTAGAGCTACTCGAGAACAGTTATTTGGGATGCCTGATGTGCAGCAATGCCTAGCCTGGGGTGAGAGCTGGGTATAACTTGGTGCGGTTTGATATTTTTATACATGGCAACACAAACACTAAACAGATAATGAGCTGTTAAACATGTTTATTGAAAGTGCATCATATTTAGCCTTGATTTTGTCACTTTTTCTTCCAATTACTGTTTGACAGCTACCACGAGACTCGTATTTTATAGTCATTACAGCCCAGCATTAATCAGCTGAACTGCTGTTGGATGTACTCTGACGGAGCTGGTTATTTAAAAGCCTGAGGAGGAATCACGACATAGTGATTTATGAACAAGCTAACATTTTGCACAGTCATCCTACTATAAGGCTACAGAGATACACTGCCATTGGCAGGGTGAAGACATTTATATTTCTGTTTTGAAGTGCACAATGCCTTTTGTACTTTTGCTTCTACAATGTAGATATTCAGTTTCCCTCAGCTATGCGACTGTGTTTTGTATCACAGAGACGATTGAATGATACTGTAGGCCAAATTTTGAAGCACTTAAGGGATTTTTAAGGTAACTGTCTGTCAGTGTTGTTTGGCCCTTGTTGAAAGTGTTCTTCTGTTTTCATTTTGCAAGTTTCAACTGGCCTCAGAGGGGTTTTGAGTCATTCTTCAATTGTGGCCGCAGATTCTGTCACTCACTTTTAGAAAGTAAAAACATAACCAAACTGTTACACAATTCCTGTAAGAAACCATAGGCTACATATTTCAACACATTTTAACAGTACTATGTGGAATGATAAAAATGCAAATTTTATATATTTATTGATTAACAAATTATAAATTGAAATGTTCTAGTTAGGAAAACGATGCAAGTGTAATATATTTTTGATACAGGCTACATAATATAAAAAATAATGTGCCGATCTCGCGTTTCCCGCCTCAGCCACGTGTTCATTCCAAAATGGCCCATTGCGTGAAATAAGCAAAGAATTAGTTTATTTTGATGCGCTTTTGTTGATATTTTGTGTTAGTTGGCTTTGCACCTTGTTAGATAAAATTACAGAAATTAATTATATTAATATTAAATTAGCCTATTATATATGGCTATAATATCAAAACCAACTTGGTGTTGATTCCATGCACGTCATCAAACAATTTTAATGTACTGGGCGTCCTATTAATTCCTTTATTATACCGTTTTATATAAATACATACATTTACTGTACAAACATTTTTTTATGTAAAAAGTTGCCGAGCTGAAAATGCGCCGCGGAATTGATTTTATTCACTATTTATCAGCGTTTGTTTATATGATCTGCTCAACATCCTTAAGGAGGCGCTAGTGTGGCGATATTATTTAAAGTACATAAATGAATAAATAACTAATATATGACGGCGGGTGGTCTGAAGCCTGCATTAATGCGCTTGGCGTTTTCCAAGTTCACTGCAGCTCGCGCAGAGCCACTGGAGGCAGTCGAACATCACACCTCGAGCTCAACAGGAGGAGAGGAGGACAACAGCAAAGTCTGTCCACACACAAACAGCCCCAAGTCCGCGCTTACTTCAACACAAGGATCTGTCTCAGCGTTCATGGATACTCCCACCTTCGCATGTCATTTCCACAGCATCTTCAAACACGGAACGCGCATAGACTTGAAATCGCTTCTCCCGCGCACAGACAAGGACAGATAGAAGAGACGTGCGTACTGTCCAAACTAACTGCAAAGACGCAGGATGGCTAAAGAAATCAGAGGGAAAGGTAAGAGATGTCACATCACATTCAGAAAACACCGACATCTCCGGGATTGATGTGCAAGCTACGGTGTCACAGCAGAAAGTGTAGACAGTCAGTTTGCTCTCTTCACTTTCGGCGTCAATCTGTTGGAATGCGTGATGATCCAGGGCTGTGTCTCCAAACCTAGTGAGATGCCTACCTAGACAACGTTTTGGGGCGTCATGGGCGCATTCCAATGCTTAGGACGGCTTTAAACGCTGTCCGGTTCACTAGGTTTTGAGAGACAGTCCAAACGTTGTTTTTTTCTTCCTCTTAACATGTTCTCTTTACAAACTGGTCGTAGTCCTAAATGTAGAATGTTTTATGGATGTAGGGCAGGAGTTGTCAACCATATCTGACCCAGGGATCCCCTACACAGACTCGCAGGCAATCCAGGGATCCCTGATACAAAAATACTAGGATTTATTAGGTGTATAATAACTTGTAGAGCCCGACCGATATTGTATTTTAATAGCTGATATGATCCAGATTATTTTGTTTAAATGTCCAATAACTAATATCAAAGATCAGTTGTAATTAAAGTTTTTTTGACCAAAAAAGAGACTATAAATCAATAAATAATAATCGGTTATTTACATTATTGTTGTTGTTAATACAACTGATGCAGAATTCATATTTATTTGTTTAACTGGTGAGCTTAAAATGCTGTGTTTCTGAAAATTAATAGGTCTATCTTTTGATTTAAACAAAAGGTAGATGTAAGCTAAATTACTTTACCTGTGAACACCCTTTATTAATCTCCACTGTGTTACGTTGGGTGCTATTCACTGATTTATCAGTAGACCTGATATCAAAGAACCAGTTACGTAGAAAAATCTGAATATATATACATTTTGCTTTGTATTTCAGTCCATAGACCCTCTGCAGTAACTTTTTATTTTTTATTTTTTATTTTTTTGGAATTGCATCATAAATTAGTGTAAGTAACAAGAAATAAGGAAATTTGTACATAGCCTATGGTGTGATTAATAATTCTAGCTATAAATCGCATCTGAATGTTTGTTTCTTCCAGATGGTCATAGATTATGACTGGACATATGATTCATCTCATTTAATTAGAGCCCAGCTGGAGAGTGATGATCCATTGTTCAGCTTTTTTCTCTACCAATATGCTTTAATTTAAATAAACAATATGAACTGTGAACTTCAAACACTTAAAATTAGGCAAAATGTGGTCTTCAAAAACCAGAAGCAAGTCATAATGCATGTTCTGCATGAAATGTCAATGTGCATCCTGCGTTGTATCCACTCCTTATTCTGTTTCTATTTAAAGGTGAATTGGCCAGTGACATGTATCAGAAGTTTCTTTCTTTCTTTCTTTCTTTCTTTCTTTCTTTCTTTCTTTCTTTCTTTCTTTCTTTCTTTTTTTTGTCAATTTGGCTCCTTGAATGTTGAAAGAGGCTGATGTGAGAGAGGGAGAGCTGATGGTCTCTCTTTGAGATACACTGTATATCCTGTAGGACACTCTGATATGATTGAGTCTAAGGCTGAGTGCTGAGACTGTCTGCACTGAACATCTCCGCATACATAGATACAGTTTAATCTGTTTATGGCAGCACATCCAGTCCAGCATGTCAGAGCAATTATTGATCTGGAAGAAAACTTACCCATTGCATTTCATGATTCTGAATTATGGTTGGTAGTTAATGTGGTACTTTGCAATATTTCTATAAGTTTATTGATTATGCGATTCACTTAGGCTTCTGAGATGCCATGCGGGCAGAGAGTGTTTTGAGAACCCTATTGTTTTAATGGTTTCAAATAATTTTTCCAACTAAGCTTAAAGTGATTGTTCACTCAAAAAATGTCATGTGATTTTCTTTCTTCTGTAAAATGCAAAAGAAAATATTTTGAATGTTTTTGGTTCATACAGTGGAAGTCAGTGTTAAACTGTCAGCAAAAGAAAGTAAGTCATACATTTTTGGACCAACATAAGGGTGAGCAAATCATGACAGAATGTAAATTTATTTTTGGTGAACTATTACTTTAATATACTATAGACATCTATAAGTGTATGCCATAGAAACATTGAATCTATCAATGTGTTTGGTATGCCATAGTGAAGCTGGTGGTCCGAAACAACACACTTCCAGTTTAAATCTAAATCACTTTACATAAAAACTGTTCAATTTTAAACATGATTATGTAGATCATTGCTCACTCCCTAGGGGTCAGGAAACCAGTGAAGAGAGCATCAGATGTTAGCCCCAAGTCTGTAGCTTATGATCATGGTCGTTTTCTACAGTTTTAAGTGGTTTGTTATGATGTGAAGCTCACAGCATGTGACTTCTGGGTTTTGAATGTGAAACTCTATGAAGCTCTCTGGGTTATTGGTGTGACAGCATGTCATCCATGTTGTATTTCATGTAAGTATAACAGTTTCCATATGTTGGACAGCAGTAACGACTACAGACTGTTATAAGCTTCCATAGGCATTAGATTTCTCCTCAGGCATGTTTCAGAATCAGCCAAGAATTCTCCTCTCGCTGTCATGTAGGAAATCAGCATTTGATTTTGTAGGTGGAAATGTGTAGTCATACATACTCCTTTGGTTTGGTTACTTAATTTACCACAATGTTTATGAGATTCCTAGTTAGTGAATCAGTGTTGTTGAGGATGGGATGGTGGGATAATTGAGTACATCATATCAGCATTACATAAAACAGATCACTGTATTGAACAAGCAGAACGTATACAGATAGCCTACATTATCACTGGAGCAAAATTTGTTCTTTTATATGATCAGAACTGGCAGCCCATCAGCAAACACGGACTAGGTTGGCTTCATTTATATGTTAAATAGCAAGGATGCTTCATGGATATCTGTTCGGTCCCAGATTATTTTAGGATTTTCATGTATTTCTCAAGATTTTTGTATTCATATTTATTATTATCCAAAGTCAAATCAATCACTTAATCTGCTATATGTCAGAGGTCACCATTAGCACAAATTAGTCACCAATTACCATCCGAATCTTTTTTTTTCATAGACATAAAATATATATATATGTGTATACACTACAGGAATCATAATTTAAGAAGCAGTGAATGAAGTAGATGCCTTTTAGTGTCATCTATTGTAGTTTCTCCAATCGATCAGGTTCACTTATAAATGCAACAGCTAGTCAGTCATTGTTAACACTGACATGAAAGAAAACCCCTTTTTTTAAATATATTTAGTGTATTCACCTCACAGACTATTATTTGCATAATATTTTCATGAAATGCACATTGCTTTTTTCATTTCTTAGCCAAAATATTGACTCCTGAATAAGTTATACTTTATCTTGCCACTTTTGATTGTTCAAAACTTCCCTATTGAGAAGAAAATTTGGATGTTGAACCTATTTCCAACATAATTGTATATTCCTACTATATATTGTGTAGTTAATGCTCATTCTCTATAGATTACTCAATGAATATAAGTCCCAGACGCAGGAGCCGCAGTTAATTTTTTTTTACAGTCTGTATTCCCTCAGCAGAAGAGCCCCAGAGTGCATCACTCCACACCAACCCGAATTCAGAGCAGTTTCAGTGAGTCAAACCATCATGTTGTGTTTGCCTGTAAGTCCAGCTCTGCGTGATCTCAAAGCTTCAAAGGGGTGCGATTTCCCATTGCACAAAATGTATTTCATTGTGTGCTCAATTCATCTGTATTGCCTTTCTTGGAAGAAAGAAGGTGCCTGGAAAAATAGGTGTAAGAATGCACTGCTCAGTAATGTGAATAGGAATTCATATATTGGCATGCTTAGGCTGGTGAAGGTCTCTGTTGAATTGGTTCGAAATACACTTTTCAGGTGTAACGATGTTTCTTCACATTATGTCTCCAGTATAGCTAATGTACAGTTATATGTTTCATATGTACATAGAGGTTATAGTCAGTGCTTCAGTGTTATATTTAATCTTTCAGGAATCTTTCAGCCATTCAGGAAGTGACCTTTTAGTGGCAGATAAGCAAGTAGTATTCTGTGTCAATTCTCAAAAACTCATTTTAATTGGCTTTGGTTGAGAATAAAAACAGGGAGTACTGATTGTGATGTTCACAGTAGCAAAATTGAATTGCAAAGTTGGCTTGTTTTTGCCAAACCAATTAACGTGCACCTCATTCAAGGTGTTTCCTGCAGCGTCCTTATGATGTACATTCAAATGAGAAACATTTCATCTCCTTTGTTTTGTCCATTTTGTTTCCTGCTTTTTTTCTATGGGGTTTTGATGGAAGGCGTTGTGACACTATATCTGTGTAATGGCATTTCAGTCAATAGCGCACTCTGTATCTGTGGCTGTCAGACCAAGAGACTTGGATGATCTAGTATTAGCTCTCAGCAAATAACATTGCATTTACTTCAGGTTTCACGTTTATTTTGGCTCTTGCTTGGTTTTTGTCCCTGAGAAAATGAAATTCTATTTTTATCCTCAAACCAATAATTCAGCATTTGCTGCACCCACGCAGTAGAGTGAGAAATGACTGTTATTCCTGTTAAAAGCATCAAGGACTTGATGAAAACTCATGAATTTATGTAACTAAGCCAAGCATAATAGATCAAGCATCTTCTAGATCAATGGATCTCAAACTGTGAGACCACCTGAAGTGGTGCGTGACATGAAAATACTGTTCTGCACTATATTCTATATTATGCTTTACTATTCACTACCTAAAAGGTTTTTTAAGTTAAAAAAAAAAAAAAACTGCAACAGTAACAACATTTATAATGATACAAACGATTTCTATTGTTTTAATTTCTATTCATTAAAGAATCCTGAATAAAAGTATCATGGTTTCCACAAAAATATTAAACAGCACTGCTCTTTTCAGCATTGATAATAATAAGAAATTTGTCTTGAGCATCAAATCAGCAATATTAATGGATGCTGAAAATTCAGCTTTGCCATCACAGGAATAAACACACTTTAAATTATAATAAAATAAAAGTTATTGTAATACTATTTCACAATCTGGTTTTACTATATACTTGCTCAAATAAATGCAGACATGGTGAGCATAAATGACTCAAAAATATTAAATATTTCAAAAATATTACTTACCTCAGACTTTAAAATGAGAGTGCATATGATAGCACTTTTGAAAAAATTATGACTTATAAATTTAACATGGTAAAGTAAACAACTGAAATGTGGAAATGTAAACAATATGCACATTTATGGTTTAATTTAGGCATTTATGAAGAAATGTCATATGAAGCCTTTGTTGTGTAAAATGATGACTCTGTGTAAATTTGTTGGATTTTTTATTTATTGACAGCCTAACAAAAATCATAGGTCTTATTGGTTTGAAAAGTAATAGCACAGCTCTCGTCAACAAGCTCTATGGTTTGAAGAATTATGTCATTCAAATGAATTGGACTCTTAAGTTTGATATTGAAGGAGTATGTTGATATTTGTGAGCCTATGTGTGAGTGATAAGGTAGCACTGATAAAGAGTACTAACATGACGATTTGTAGCGCAACATTGGTTAGTGAAATTGGTTTTGTGGTTACGAAATAGTTTGCATGTTCCCTTCATTGGAAATTGTGAAACTATGGCAAGTTATGGCAGGTTCGTTTGGGTGGGTCAGTCAGGAATATGTGTATCAACAGTTAAAACCTTAAACCTTCGTTTTTTGTGAGAAAACCTGGGCCCATATTCCTAAAGATTCTAATAATCCTTTTAGAGAGCTCCTAATTTAGCTTAAAAATGTCTAACTAGGAGTCTTATCTTAAAAGTGATTCAGGACCAATCTGAGAGCAACTCTGAGCAAGGAAAAGACAAAAACTTTTATCTTAGTGAGGAGGCGGGTCTGACCCCGTTGCTAGCTATGACACAGTCTTTTGAAGACTATGATTGGTTTGTTGTCCAAGAAGGAAATAAAAGAGCGCTTTTAGGGTTTATTATAAGCCTCCACTTGTAATTTTTCCTGTTTTACCGTTTTCTCTCTCTCTCTCTCTCTCACACTCTCACACACACACTCTCTCTCACACACACACACACACACACACACACACACTATATATGTATATATATTCTTTATTTTTTATTTACCATGCTGTCATACTTAAGGTATTTTATAGGAAATGAACAGCGACACAATACGGTTCTGAAAGTGTTGTCAGGTACAGACCCAAATCATCGCTGCTGCATAGTTGCATTTTTCCAGTTGCCAAATATGTTAATGTAGTTAATGTAGTGATTTATGGCGCTATGGCATTTCTGAGCGATGTCTGAGATGTTAGCGTGTCTCAAATAATTTCGGTCACAAACATGATGCCTGCACGATCTAATGTGTAGCGTCTTATTAATTCACTGTCATGCATTGTGTGCAACACATTTCTTCTCCCTCTTCATGTTTCATCCATTTTCTCCACTGCTAAAGAAACTCTTAAGCCTCTTAAATGTCCTCATGCTGTTTAGCAGTGAATAAAACGCTTAAAAGCTACCTGACACCTCATTACAAACGTAACTATTCAAAGCAGGTTTCAGGTTCCCTCTGTAATGATTGTGTTCTAGCGAACGTGCACAATTATTTGGGTAGAGCACAGTGCTAAAAATAGCCTTGCACGAGAGGCAGTGACAGACTCACTGCTACCCTGTGGTCCTGTGAGAGAGAGAGAGAATGACAGCCTTTCATGACCGTCTGTAGTGCTGCAGTCTGGCTTTTTTGTCTGTTTACAAGCAGTTCAGGTCTTGATTTTTTTATTTTATTGTTATTTTCATGCAATGATTCTGTGAGATGGGAGACTGACTTATTGGCTTCCTTAATCAAGGGCTATATTTGGATAGTATATAGATATTATATATGGAATTAACTTGATAATGTAAAACGTTCAACTATAAAACTGCTGGGTTAAAAACAACCCAATTTGGGTTATTTTGGCAACCCAGCGCTGGGTCAAAAAGGGACGAACCCAGCGCTGGGTTATTTTAACCCAACAAGTTGGGTTATTTTGTTTAACCCAGCATGCTGGTTTGCTTTTTTATGGTTTAAAATGAGTACATTGCTAGGCTAAAATGATCCCAAATCGAGCTAGGCATTAAACCTACAAATCTTGTTCATTTTAAAATCACACAAAGAATGATTTTCAAAAGGTAAATATTTATTAAAAACAAGGGAAAACAGTCAAAAATGCATGTAAGAAGAAATGCAGCAAAGTATGGCATTAACAGCTACAGAGTTTATAAATGAAGCTTTGATGAATATAACTTCTGATCAAATTTGACTTTTTTGGTAAATTTTATATATTGTATAAAAATATACAAAAACACTATTATTCAATAATTGTACAATTAGTAAATAGTTAAGTTCTTTACAAACTATTCTGGCATGGCAGTGCACAAATAAACCACAACATTAACACTGGTATTATAATATTCAACAGATGCATGTGTGTATGAATGACAGCGTGTAAACAAACTACTAAACAACACATTTAACATTTTGTTTTTACAAATTATACACTTACAGTTTGTTTCATAGTCCATGCAGCATATGCACATTTGAACTAGGTTGTGTTGTAATAGACAGATGGCTCTTTAAAAAAACAGTGTTGCTGTGGTGGCAAATTATAATAGAATCTGTTTTTGAGGATAGGAGGATTTAATGGATAAATATAAAACTAATAATATATAGTTTGACAAAGGCTAAGATAGATGGATAGCTAGAAAGTTATACCTTTGTGTATGAAAATGTTTCAAAAGAGGGTGTGACCAAAGGGAATTTTGGTATTCAGCATGATTTCAGATTATACAACGTGTTCATAAAAGAATAAGATGATCGTGATGACTGTACTGCCTAATTGGATCATTTCAGATGGAACCTTTACACGTTATGCAATGGCATACAAACACTTTCTTTCAGAGCTTTGTGTAGATATGCTTGGTTGAACAGCTTCACCTCAGTAGATGAGATGCCAAAACTGATTACAACTCTGAAGCGATACAACAGTGCTGTCTCGTTAAAAGAACATCTCGATTTTCTGTTTGGCATTTCCTTGGTTATGTAAAGGCACAATTAACGTCCATCTGAGTGAGCTTTTTGTGCTCATGCCTCATGCATCTGTAGCATCGCCTCCTTCAGTCCTCAGTTGCGCTTTGTCAGATGGAGGAGGCGGCTCTTGAGTAGCCCATGTCAAGTGGTTCTGTTCCCCACAGTTTACTCTCAATCCCCTCTTGATGTTGTGACCCTACATGAGGTTTGCCCACTGCATTCTCCCCTGCTGCAATAATTTTACACTTACCTTTGCATGCCGTCTGTTGCAGTATAAGCAGCTGTATCCTTTCTACTCCACTTAGTCTGAAAGTCTTGACCCTTTTCTAAAGCTAAGAGCACACTTAATGATTTTGGCCGTGATTTTGCCATCTAAGAACAATTTTTCAGGAATATCGTGTAGTCAGCATCGTCAGTCACATCCAGAGTCCTAAGATCGTTGATGTTGCACAGTCTCCTTTGGCTTTTACCCAAGATGCGACAGCAACAATCATAAATGACAGAAAAGATTGCACAGTATGGCTTTAGCCTGCACTGCCTGGAAATACAGCCTTTGTCAGTGTTTGCATTGTCAGGTAGCATCCGCTTTTGCATTTGTGGTCTTTTAGGTTTTGAGTCACAATTCTGCTTCGTAATGCTAAGTTATTTATCTCACCAGTATTTTTTGTACAACTGTGGCGTATGTGCTGTTGCACAGCGTGTGCGGCGCTGATTTGAGCTGCCAAACGGAGGTGTTTACAAGCCGCACGGTGCATATGCTGCAAGCGCACACGCTTTGGTGATGCAGGGATAAGGATGAGAGTATTCCTCTGAGCAATTTAATGAAATAACCGATTGAGAACTGTTTGCTGTTTTTCTCTTGAAAAGGATGTCGACCCAAGGTTTGAGTGTTCAAGTGGACAACAGAAAAGAATAATATTAGTTTCATGCAATATTGCTGTCATAACTCCAACTCCAACATAATTGACCCTGTTTATTTTCTTTATAATAAATTTGAAATTAATAATTTAAAATATATTAAAAAAATTGGATTGGATGAAGGATAAATATGTGTGTGTATACATAAATAATATAAAATGTATTATTTTTCAAAAAATGTCATATATAATTTATAATAAAATATTTTCTAAATAAATTGAAGTTATTGAAGTGTTTAATTAATTATTATTAATAATATTTACTTTGAATCCAATTCAAAATAATTAGATTTTAACACTTTATTTTAAGTTGTCCTTGTTACACGTTACATGTACTTATTACTATAATAACAATAAATTGTGCATAATTACATGCAAGTAACCCTAAGCCAAACCCTAAGTACATGTAACTAATTAATATTACTCACTACTTAAATGTTTAATTACAGTGTAACAAGGTCACCTTAAAATAAAGTGTAACCTTAGATTTTAATTTAAAATCATTTGATTTAGGTTTATGTATTTGGAAGATGCTTTTATCCTAAGTGACTGTTGTATTATGCAGTTTATCAGTTCATGCATTCCATGAGAATTGAACCTGTGGCTGCAGAAACACAATGTCGGATATATATCTGGTTTCAGTTGGAAATGGTTCTCATTACAGCAATAAAATCTGTTTGATAATCACTTGTTGAAGAAAACAGCTAAGCTTTTTGAATTTAATAGGGAAGTGGTTCATGCCAGTCCCCACTAATCAGACGCCTAGACCTGGCAATAACAGAATCACATTATTTTCCAACAAGTATGCCCTTGTGGCCTTTGTTTATCGTCTCTTCCCTTTCAAGGCACACACGCTGCCTTAAAACCAGTGCAGTGAGCCAATGGGAGCCATCTGATGTCATAATGGCCTTTACCTTAGCACTTTTCTCTAGAGGGGCTTTAACATGAGGCTGATGAACAAATGAGTAGAAATGGTGGAGGAGCTTCTTGAGTGCATGGGTAACAGGGTGAGGCTGAAGAGTGGAAGAAGAAGGAATTGAAGGTTGGGAGAGAAAGTGTAAGTGGGAGGGTGAGATATAGAGATTAAAGAAAGAGAGAAAAGCGAGATTGCTGGAGGGAAGCAGCTCCTATCTAGCGGAGATTATGTTTTTGATTAAGAGCAAGTCTCTCAGTGAGTCGTGTCATGAGTGCTCTGGAGAAAATGCCATTTTTGTACTGTGCAAGCTCCTCTGAGAGGGTGCATGTCAAACCTCGATATCGACCCTAATCAAAATCCATGACCCAGCATTCATAACTCACAACTCTATCTAAAATTAGTTAGATGGGTTATGGAGAATTCAATAAAAAAGTAATATTGAGTAAATAACAATTTAGAATCAAAATTGCCAATTCAGTGCATAGTGAGAGATGTCATAGTGGCTTAAAGGTTGTTGATTATGTCCGGTATGGAGACGATTCTTAACCACCATCAATATGATCAATATTAGAACCTCACTGAATAAGAAATATTGGGAAACAGATATTGATATGTTTATAGCTAGCTACCTGAATAATAGCATGTCCAATTTAATGGCACAGACAAATGAGATTGCAAAGTCATCTTTCCTTAAGAGCTTTCAGCTGAAATTAGATTTTTAGTCAAACCTCAATTTTAAGTGTTTTAAAGGAAGATTTCCTTTCAGCATTCAATTTCTTTTAATCCCCCTGTAGTTGATGACGCAATTAAACAGAAAAGTGCACATGCTTGCCTAACTTTAAGGAAGCTGGTCAAATTATTTGTTCTTTAGCTTTTATTGAACCAGAAGAATTGATTTGGTTTTTCATAAATTTATCATTCATGAGGACCATACCAATTTCATGGCTGAAGTACATCCTTTACGCTGTTTTAGTGCAAAAGCATCACCTGCATGACTTGCCAGACTGAAGCCAGCCAAACAATGCCACTTGTAATGAAATCCATCTCGGTTCAGCTATCCACTGGCTTATAATATAACTTTGATTATAGCTTGTGAAACCATGACCATCTCCGTTACTGGTTAAAACCATTCATGTTTTTCTAATACATTCTTTCTCAGCCAAAACAAGTCAACCTTTCCCTTTTCTCAGCCTTCATTCCAGGGTGAATTATGGATGATGTGATTAGAAATGTGAAAATGGTAATGCTGAATAGACTCAATTAGAGATGCTTTAGTGCAGAAACTGAGGTTAAATCCTGCCTCCCATCCCTGAAGACAGGCCTCACTGGACTCCCTCATTCAAACTAATCTGCACCTCTTTATCTCCTCCTGGAAATCTATTTACTAAGCTTTAAAAGCCATTTCTCAATGTTAAGACTGCATTAATGAAACATCCTGCGTCCCAAAGGAAAAAGCATTTAATCTCCATCTAAGTATTTAAAACAATATACTGTATGTGTATTTGGCCACTCTAAATTTGATTACCGTCACTTATGTAAAACAATAATTGAGCTGGTAAACCTTTCTTCACAGTGGAACTTTTGCTCAGTTATTGTAATCTCTTTCACCTTATGTTATGATATTACAAATCTCACATATGCAGTGGCCTCAAAAATGTGGCCACATAAGCCATATTTTTTATCATACCAAGTGGCATTTAATTTAAAGGAGTATAGCATATGGAGACTTTTCAAACAAAACATCTCACAAAGAAAAACACAACAACATATGACACCGAGGATCCCCCCCCCCCCCCCCCCCCATTCACATCCTGTCTACTCTACACTGACCTATAGTAATAAAAGGAGAAACGCCAATAATAAGTCCTTAAAAAAAGAAGTTGTTAAGGCTGCTTAGAAGATGCCAACATCTACTTATGCTGCTTATTTGAATTCTGAAATTCTGTGGTGGCTTATATGGTGACTTATGTTGATGTTGTCTGGCAGGACTTGGGTCCAGTGATGCCATTGTCAAATGCGTTGTGATTATAATAGAAAACTTAGAAGGCTGAGATACTCATCTCCATTGGGTGCATTAATAGTGCCAACATTTGACCTGCTGGCTTTGCAAGAGAGATGAAAAGCTCATTAAATCCTGCATTGAGATGTGGGGGTTTAGCAGTCAAAGGGAGAGAATGAAAACAGTGGAGATGCACCGAACCCAGAGTGAGCAGGATCACGAGGAGGTCCACGTACAAGACAGCAGGGGAACGAGAACTGACAGCTTAGGTGACACCTCCCAAGTAATGCCAACCAAATGGGCAAAATCATTTACTGTGGCACTGCTGATATTGGTTCTTCATGATTAATCTCCTGTGCTTGTGTTTTTCTTCATTTGTAAGTCACATCTGCTAAATGAATCAATATAAATGAAATTCCTTACAGTTGGATTTCTTTGTTGTGCTTGTTTCAGTGCACTTTGATTTTAAGCCTTAGGAATGCAGCAGTGAGCTCACTAAGCCTGGATGTATGAATTACTGGATTTACATTACTTATTATGCAAAATGATTTAATGCTTTGAGTAAAGAAGCAATTTGCTGAGCTATAAAGCGTCAAAAATCCCCATCGCTATATGTTCACTCACAATGGGGGAAGTTGTGGCCTAATGGTTAGCGATTTGGACTAGTAATCCAAAGGTTGCGGGTTTGAGTCTCGGGCTGGCAGGGATTGTAGGTGGGGGGAGTGAATGTCCAGCGCTCTCTCCACACTC
This sequence comes from Barbus barbus, assembly GCF_936440315.1. Taxonomy (NCBI): domain Eukaryota; kingdom Metazoa; phylum Chordata; class Actinopteri; order Cypriniformes; family Cyprinidae; genus Barbus; species Barbus barbus. The sequence goes on from NC_136759.1 coordinate 13,002,075, forward strand.
AATACCACGACTGAGGTGCCCTTGAGCAAGGCACAGAACCCCCAACTGCTCCCCGGGCGCCGCAGCATAAATGGCTGCCCACTGCTCCGGGTGTGTGTTCACGGTGTGTGTGTGTTCACTGCTGTGTGTGTGCACGTTGGATGGGTTAAATGCAGAGCACGAATTCTGAGTATGGATCACCATACTTGGCAGTATGTTACTTCACTTCACTTCACTTCACAATGATGCTGATCTATAATTATTAAATCATGGCCCTCTTAATATGATTGGGTAGAGGATAACTTTCGTTTGACTTACGCTGATTTGTAATTGACATTATTGCCGCTATCTGCCATTAGATTTAAAGTTATTAACTTTAGATTTAAACAGCCCAGGGCTCCTATGAGTATTAGAACATGTTATTCCAAAAGGCCCAGATTATTGTGACTATGCTTTGTGAGCATGTCATTACTTGGAAATAATTTGGTGAAGGTTTTTTTCATGATGTCTGTACTAATGATTTGTGCAAAGTTGGGTAATCTAGTAGCTGTCGTAATTAGCTGGGAGAACCATCTTGTGTTGAAGACAGAGTATAAATCAGATTTTTGCCTTTTGCTTCTTACGGTCATCTTAACAGCAACAAAAAGAAGTCACACCACCTGCCTCACTAACATAACACAGAGTTAACAAGTACTCTGTCTTCAGCCATTGAAGGAATTAATTTGTGTTGTCATAATTTTTCTACAAGGAGTTTTTGTTTAAAGCTCTTGAAAATAAAGCAAAATTAATAGTGGCAACAACTGCACAACCAGTCAGATATCAGAACCTGCCTATATATATGGATGCATGTATGTAGAATTATAATAGAATGTTTGTGTGTGTGTACATATTTCTATGTCTAAATCATTTCAAGCATTTAAGCAGAAACTTTTAGATCAAAAGGTTTTTAAGATCAATTGAAGCAACCTTTTGACAAGTCATCTTTAGTATGATCTGCACTCTCATTTTTGAATTCCTGAATCTCAAATTTTACACTTTGATTTCCACATTAGCCAGTCTTAATTAAAAAAACATGATTTCAATTAATTCCCAGCCGTTCCATTCCTTTGGACGCCTTCACGTGGTAATATTAAATAATATTGTCATCATGCATGTCTAATTAATTAGTCACACAATGCTCAGTAATTGCATGCAGCACTAGTGACCTTTTGGTTTGATCGTATCTTTTTCATGTTCTCCCCTTAGCGACCCTACGCAAGCATAGCGCTTCTCACTGGCGCATGCAGAACATCGCCCAGGAATCTGTTGACAGCTCGGATGATGAGTTTTTTGATGCCCGAGGTAAGTGTCACTTATTTACAAGCCTTTGTAATAACCTGATGGCTTCAGCTCTTCAGCATCTGTGCCCTACTCTCTCTCATTCTCTCTCTCTTTTTATGTCCATCATATACTGTCCATTACAGGTGCCTCACGTCATAATGGATGTATTTCTATGAAGCAGGAATTAAAAAACCTGTAAACCTGTATGAAGTAGGCCTATTTCATGATGAACGCAAATGCTAAACTGTGGCATTCTGTTATTTTGATATGGACTGTTGTGATGTGACCTGACTGTGGGAAGTCGTGGCCTAATGGTTAGAGAGTCGGACTCGTAATCCGAAGGTTGCGGGTTCGAGTCTCCGGCCGGCAGGAATTGTAGGTGGGGGGAGTGAATGTCCAGCGCTCTCTCCACACTCAATACCACGACTGAGGTGCCCTTGAGCAAGGCACCGAACCCCCAACTGCTCCCCGGGCGCCGCAGCATAAATGGCTGCCCACTGCTCCGGGTGTGTGTTCACGGTGTGTGTGTGTTCACTGCTGTGTGTGTGCACGTTGGATGGGTTAAATGCAGAGCACGAATTCCGAGTATGGGTCACCATACTTGGCTGAATGTCACTTCACATTTCACATCACTGAAGAGTGTAGTCTGTCGTCTATCATGTACCAAGCCTTGATTTAACATTACTGTACTTTTGTCTGTAATATGGATCAAATAACAAGTCTTTACAATCAACAAGATGAAAACTGGCAGCCAATGTGCTTGTCAGCTTACTAGTGTCCCTGCATCAGCGAGCCAGTCGAGGCCCATACAATAAATAGCTCAAGATGTGCGTCTTCAGCAAAATGCCACCTTTAAACAAAATCCTCTATTTAAATTGACTGGGCTTCACTTTGCCTTCCTCAGCATTGCAACTATCCATTATCTCTTTATATAGGAAGCACTTACATTTAGCTGACGTAGTCAAAGCAACTTACCTTGCAACTTAAGGGATAAGTTTTGTACTCAAGCAACCCATTTTGTTTTCACTACTGTGACTTGTTTCATACTGGTTTACCAAAAAAAAGCACATCTTATGATAGTATGTTTGTATTTGGAATAACATGCATGGTTGAATCATACATTGAAAAATGTGTATTAGGAAGATAAATTTTGAGTCCATGTTGACTTTAAATGTTAATGGAGCATGTAAATGAGCAGATGAACAGATGTGGGTAGATTCTTGCTTTTTTGCAGCATACTATGTGCTGTTAAACCTGTGGCAGTCGAGTTCCAGAGCTGTCAGTGAATGGAGGTGTGACTAAAACAGGGGATTCTCCATTAGAGGCGCGAACAAGATCACATAGTCTCTTGAGACGCATCTGCAAATTAGTTACTTTGATTTGGTGTTCAAAATGAAATTATTCAGCTTTATAATTTATTCACATGAACTCTTGTGTTTGTCTACCCCACATTAGTAAAAACGTAAGAGTGGGTTGTAACAGTGTATAATGTAATCAGTATCCTGCATATAACCACATCATTCCACATCTAACTTTCATGAGACACATTTCTCATTCATTTTTAATGAGCCCCCCTGCTGTATCACACAACACAAAACCTCAATTAAAGTCCACATGTTACAGTGGGATGGAATGGGGAACATGCCAGATAGTTCCCTAATGTGTTTTTGGCTGTTTTTTATTATATTCCATCATTAGGCTTTGTTTAGATGAACTTTCATTTTTGTTATATGCACTACCATTCAAAATGTTGCACATTTATTTTTTTTCTTAATCAACTTTATCAAAACTGACAGTAGCCGGGTTTCCATCCGAAGCTGTGAATTTAACTTATGCGCAAAATTGTAATATCGCATAAAACGTTTTGCCAAACAAGCAGTTTCCATCCAACAAATCAAAGAGATATCAAAATCGTCACTTCCTCATAATCTGGCACTGTAAATCATATTCATCATAATTTTCATATATAATTAAATTATTTGCACCTCAGAGTGAGCAGACTAAACAAAATAAATGCGGTCATTGCTTTTGGAGGTGGATGCCTGCTGTTTGGAAACGGAGTTGTGTAAGATAGATCTGGGAGGCAATTATACATAAATACTTTGACCACAGACTTTGCTCTGGCATTTCAGAATGACCATAACAACATTTCAGATGCTGTGGAACGAGATCAGTCCACTGGTTAGTCAGGTTTTGCCGTCCCATAGCACAGTCACATGACTTTTTTTGATGTGCATTGAGGAATTTATTCTGCAAATGTGTTTCCATCTTCCATTATTCGCATTTAATCCTTTTTCACACAAATCCACCTCAAGCTGTCTATGGAGGGTCAGAGAGCTCTCGGATTTCGTCAAAAATATTTTAATTTGTGTTACGAATAAGAATGAAGGTTTTACGGGTTTGGAACGATATGAGGGCGAGTAATTAATGAGAGAATTTTCATTTTTGGGTGAACTATCTCTTTCATTTTCAAAGAATCTCATGTAGAATAATGAAGTAAAAAAATGTATAATGGCTGCGGAAAGTACAGTTTTGGCCTCATGGGAATGAGATGCATAATAAAATAGAAAATGGATGGTTGTTTTGTTTGTTTATTTATATATTTATTTTAAAAACATTAAAAAATTCTTACCAACCCCCAAAATTAGAATTGCAGTGTATGTTAGAGCTTGACTGATGCAAAGGGTTTTCCCACTATAGTAGTTTTTTCTCAGTTTAGAGAAGATTTAGCATGAAAGAAGAGACCACAAAAATGAGGAAAGTGAGAAATCATGACACTTAATATAGCAGCTGTCGAAATAAATGTTTTGCATTAGCATTATTCTTGAATGATAATGAGAGGGAACAGTATGGTGACACTATTGTCCACATAGAAAATAACTGCCCAAGTGCATTACCAAGATGACCACTGACTGAAATGACTTGCCTTAAAGGGACTTAGAAGAAATGTATTATACTGTCACAGTGCATTATAGGAAATATGCTGAGAGGATGACCAAGGCTGCAGGCACAGAGGGACCAACACTAAGTTGTTTATTAATGACAGTGACTACCAAACTTTTCAGAGCATTCAATGTGTTCTTGCATTTCTAAATTGATTAAAATCCAAATTTTGTGTATCAGAAAAGAATTAAGTATAGTTATAAAGCTGATCGTTTTTGCTTTCTCCTGCTGTGATCGATGAGTCACTTTTGAAATATTCTACTGTTTAAAAGGTTAGGGTCAGGATTTTTTTTTTAGAGGGATCATCCAATGCCCATTTTCCACAAGTTGATATGATTCTTTAGGGTCTTAATGAAAGATCTATAACATACTTTGGTTAAAATTTCTCAATGGTAGTGTAAAAATAATTTTTTTACCATGTCAAAATCAGTTCTGTTTTTAGCAAGCCATTCTAGTCCATGTTGCTTTAAATGCAAATGAGCTTTGCTCACCCCACCCCTCTCTTCCGTGGGGTGAATGAGCAGTACTGTTTACTTTAGCCACGAAACTGGCTAACTAGCACATTATTAGGAAAGGCGATTTGCAAAGATTCATAAAAAACACTTAGTCGCTTCTTCTGTAGATTAAGCTGGATCACGATGATTCGCACGAACATAGACACATTTTGGCAGATTGGCGATCGGCACATTCCCTTCAAAACGAATTAGAAAAAAAAATTAGAAAGAAAATTTAACGTTAATCCTCTGTGTCTTCAGTGGCTCAGATGTCGGGAGTTAATGACTGCTATTTTCATAATTACATCCAACAACAAAACACCAGTTTCTTAATCGTAGACATCTTGTCTTCCCCTGCACTGGAGTTGACACAATGGCAGACAGCTCTCAGCTCACTCAGGGCGGGACTAAGGTAAGAGGACCTTGTCAATCAGCTATCGAGGGAGCGGCCTGTGCAGAACTACGTCATTCTGACAGGAATGTCAGAACAGCCTGACTTGAGAAAGGGGATTTTACATTAGGGATTAAAAAAAAAAAAACACTGGGTGGATTTTTATCATTATAGGATGGATGTGTACACGCTTCCAACACACATTTATGTTCAAACAGCTTGTAAAGTGAATTTTGCATTTGATGACCCCTTTAAAGAAACTGTTACTTTTATTCTGTAAGGACACAGTAAATTGATCTAAACTAAGTGGAAGTAAATACATTTAAATGTCACAAAAGTTTTTTATTTCAAATAAATGCTTTTCTTATGTAATAAGAATATAAAATCAGTTTAAGGAAAATCAGAAATATTTGATAAGAAATATTTAATGAGCATCAAATCAGCATATTCTAATGACTTCTGAAAGATCATGTGACACTGAAGAATTGGCTTTGCAAAGCCAACATACTGTTATGCTATTTAAACTTTCTTTTATTATTATTCTTCTGAGACTATTTTCCAAACCTATCTCCTCCTAGGGCTTTAAAGCCACAAGCCCCAAACTCGGCAGAGACCTGGGCCCTGATGTCTAGTTTGTTGCTATATCTTTTCAGACTGATCAGACTTAGTTTTTTTTATTAATTATTAAAAATTTCCCATAGCCTTACATTGGCTGATGAAAAAATGCACCCCAAGAGGAGCAATTTCCCTTCCACTTGAGGGAGGAGTCTGATAACCCCTCACACTTAGTTTCACTTTATAAAACTGTTAGTTCCATTCCTCAATTCTGATTGGTCAGCAGCTGTGTTTTATTCACGATACAGCATGGCTAAGACCGCTTCACCAATCATTGTGTATCACTGAGCAACACCCTTAGCAACATAAACAATCAATAGCATAAAAACGTCTTTATTTACACATCTTAAAGCATTGTCAATTAAAACATTCCAGCGATTGAACAGAATAATAGTAGAAGAACATATCACAAAGCTAAATTGAGTGCATGTGATCTTTTTCATGTTTCACGGACATTTGTGTTGCATCGCGCTGGCTTAAACACACTGCCACGCGAAAAAGACGTCGCACGCACTCAAAGCGAACTTCCGCAAACACCACGATGACGTCATATTTGCCGTGCGAACCCAAGCGAGCTTGTGGACTAGTCAAGTATAAATCAGCCTTTAACGGCACTCGAATGGGCATACATACAGAAACTACATAATTTCCATGAATTTTAAAGCGTTATGAATTTATATATAATATTTTTATAAAAACATTCCAGCGATTGAACAGTAAATGTAGAAGAACATATTATAGAGGTAAAATGAGTGCTTGTGAAATATTTTTGTTTAACTGCAGAGCAACGCGTCGGGACTCGGACGCTCGCGCTCTGGAACGCATTCATCCTCGCTTCTCTCAATAAGGAAGACTTCTCTCGGACAAACACAGAGGAGATTATTTCAGAATACACGATAGCTTGGCGAATATGTAAATGTAAATCCTAAAACACCCTTGGAAACAGCCATATTTATGAAAAGGTGCTTGACCTATTGAAAAACAATATGAATGAAATTAGTGTTGATTTTTTTTGTAATGACAATTTTTGTTGTCATAAAAACCATGTTCATTACAATACAAACAACAGTAAAACAATAACTGTTGTACTTTTTTCATCATTGTATTGTTTATATATTATAATTGTTAAATAATCATCTAACAAGTCACATAATAATCCATCATTACTGCTTAAAAATGCAAGTCGAAAATTAAGATACAGAATCAATACATTTGAGTTTAATGTGGGTATATTATCAGTAAACTGCCCATACGAGGGAGCCACAGGATAGTAAATCCTTCAAGATCTGTTCAAAGACTTGGAAAAGGTTTAATTTAAGTGACTAAATGCATACAAATTCATTATTTAATCCATCTTAATTCATCATAAACTTTAATAAAGCCCAATATAGTAAGTATGCAAAACCTGTGATCTCCTAAATACTGATTGACCATTACTTTTTTATCTTAATTTTAATGGTATAGACAATGTATTTCTCAAATTGTTAGACATAACTGAATGTACGTCCAAGTGAAGAAGGGACACTATATTAGTTATCTATTTTCATATTGTGCATATAATAGTACTGACATAATGACTCATAATTTACTTGAAAAGAGACATGCCTATTGTGTAACTGTATCATCTACACAAACCATTGTGCTTGGACCCAGATGATCACCTTAAGTTAAACCGCATTGTTTCAGTTACCTTCTTTGTCGTTACCCACAACACTTCGGTGATAGGACTTTGAAATAGCAAACAGGGAAGACAATAAAAGGCATGACTTATTTCGCATCCAACTAGCCAACTCTGTTGAAGCTGTCATAGCCTAAGCATTTTTATTAGAATAGGAAATAGCAAGGGCCCATAGAAAAATACTGTTGTGCTTTTTTTGCATTGGGACAGCTCAAGAACGCCGGACACACAAGTACTCTGGCTCTTTTTGCCACAAGTCTGCCGAGGCTGGCTTTGCCAAGCCAACATTAAAGTTAGTTCACTAACTTTATAGCTTCTAGTTTCAAATTGTTATATTTCACAATTTTACTGCTTTTTTTTATCAAATAAATGCAGCCTTGGTGAGCACAAGAGACTTTCCTTTCAAAAACATTAAATACATCTTACTGACCCCAAATATTTGAAAGGTAGTGTTATGTGAGATGTGATTCATTGTATATGAAATAATAATATTAAAGAATAAATAACTAATTGAATGAATATATATATATATATATATATATATATGTATGTATATATGTGTATGTGTATGTATATATACGTGTGTGTGTGTGTGTGTGTGTATGTATATATATATATATAAAGTGAAAAGTGAAAGTCGTGACGTATTGTCAAGTATGGTGACCCATACTCGAAATTGGTGCTCTGCGTTTAACCCATCCAAGTGTACACACACAGCAGTGAGTAGTGAACAAATGCACACACACACACACACACACACACACACACACCGTGAACACACACCCGGAGCAGTGGGCAGCCATTTATGCTGCGGCGCCCGGGGAGCAGTTGGGGGTTCGGTGTCTTGCTCAAGGGCACCTCAGTCGTGGTATTGAGGGTGGAGAGAGCGCTGGACATTCACTCCCCCCACCTACAATCCCTGCCGGCCCGAGACTCGAACCCGCAACCTTTCGATTACGAGTCCGACTCTCTAACCATTAGGCCACGACTTCCCCATATATATATATATATATATATATATATATATATATATGTATATATGTATATGTATATATGTATATATGTATATGTATATATGTATATATGTGTATGTATATATATGTGTATATATATATATGTATATATATATATATATATATATATATATATATATATATATATATATATATATGTATATGTATATATATGTATATATATATATATGTGTATATATATATATGTGTATATATATATGTATGTATATATATGTATGTATATATATATATGTATGTATATATATGTATGTATATATATATGTATGTATATATATGTATGTATGTATGTATATATATATATATATATATATATGTATATATATATATATATATATATATGTATGTATATATATATATATATATATATATGTATGTATATATATATATATATATATATATATATATGTATGTATATATATATATATATATGTATGCATGTATGCGTGTATGTATGTGTATATACAGTGGCTTGCAAAAGTATTCGGCCCCCTTGAACTTTTCCACATTTTGTCACATTACAGCCACAAACATGAATCAATTTTATTGGAATTCCACGTGAAAGACCAATACAAAGTGGTGTACACGTGAGAAGTGGAACGAAAATCATACATGATTCCAAACATTTTTTACAAATAAATAACTGAAAAGTGGTGTGTGCGTAATTATTCAGCCCCCTGAGTCAATACTTTGTAGAACCACCTTTTGCTGCAATTACAGCTGCCAGTCTTTTAGAGTATGTCTCTACCAGCTTTGCACATCTAGAGACTGAAATCCTTGCCCATTCTTCTTTACAAAACAGCTCCAGCTCAGTCAGATTAGATGGACAGCGTTTGTGAACAGCAGTTTTCAGATCTTGCCACAGATTCTCGATTGGATTTAGATCTGGACTTTGACTGGGCCATTCTAACACATGGATACGTTTTGTTTTAAACCATTCCATTGTTGCCCTGGCTTTATGTTTAGGGTCGTTGTCCTGCTGGAAGGTGAACCTCCGCCCCAGTCTCAAGTCTTTTGCAGACTCCAAGAGGTTTTCTTCCAAGATTGCCCTGTATTTGGCTCCATCCATCTTCCCATCAACTCTGACCAGCTTCCCTGTCCCTGCTGAAGAGAAGGACCCCCAGAGCATGATGCTGCCACCACCATATTTGACAGTGGGGATGGTGTGTTCAGAGTGATGTGCAGTGTTAGTTTTGCATTTTGGCCAAAAAGTTCCATTTTGGTCTCATCTGACCAGAGCACCTTCTTCCACATGTTTGCTGTGTCCCCCACATGGCTTGTGGCAAACTGCAAACGGGACTTCTTATGGTTTTCTGTTAACAATGGCTTTCTTCTTGCCACTCTTCCATAAAGGCCAACTTTGTGCAGTGCACGACTAATAGTTGTCCTATGGACAGATTCCCCCACCTGAGCTGTAGATCTCTGCAGCTCGTCCAGAGTCACCATGGGCCTCTTGGCTGCATTTCTGATCAGTGCTCTCCTTGTTCGGCCTGTGAGTTTAGGCGGACGGCCTTGTCTTGGTAGGTTTACAGTTGTGCCATACTCCTTCCATTTCTGAATGATCGCTTGAACAGTGCTCCGTGGAATGTTCAAGGCTTTGGAAATCTTTTTGTAGCCTAAGCCTGCTTTAAATTTCTCAATAACTTTATCCCTGACCTGTCTGGTGTGTTCTTTGGACTTCATGGTGTTGTTGCTCCCAATATTCTCTTAGACAACCTCTGAAGCCGTCACAGAGCAGCTGTATTTCTACTGACATTAGATTACACACAGGTGCACTCTATTTAGTCATTAGCACTCATCAGGCAATGTCTATGGGCAACTGACTGCACTCAGACCAAAGGGGGCTGAATAATTACGCACACCCCACTTTTGAGTTATTTATTTGTAAAAAATGTTTGGAATCATGTATGATTTTCGTTCCACTTCTCACGTGTACACCACTTTGTATTGGTCTTTCACGTGGAATTCCAATAAAATTGATTCATGTTTGTGGCTGTAATGTGACAAAATGTGGAAAAGTTCAAGGGGGCCGAATACTTTTGCAAGCCACTGTATATGAAGGTTTTTAGTCCTTCTGAAATGGAGATTAGTTCTACTCCTAGTAAATGTAGTTTTCTAAAGAATTACATTTGTCATGATTCAAAGCATTGTAGATAATTGTCTATGCAGAGTGTCATTTGCAGACTTGTGACCTGTGAGAACTCTTTCAGAAATAACAAAGAAATGTTGTACACACTTAAATGTTGTTTTCTAGTGGCTGAGGGTTTGTTTAGCAATCACTTTTTGTCAGGAGAGCCACGGTGAAGTGTTTTGACTCAGACTCTAAGTGCGAACTTAATGGCTTTTTGTGTGAGCGACACTGCAAAGGTGTGTTTGTGAAATCACAGAGGTTGTGTGTGTGGATATATGTCTCTGCGGGTCTGTGTGGATACTCTCTGCGACTGGCTGTTGTTGACTCCTCTTCATTGACCTGTGAGATTGACCCGTCAGTCAGTGTGCGCTACAGATGATCAGAGCGCCGAGCGGCAGGGAAATTGAGGCTCATCACGGTTCCAGCTTTGTCAGCCTGCCTTCACCTCCGTGACACATGAACCCCTTTCACACGTCAGACTCTCACTTGCCCTGTTCATGCCTCTCATATCCGCTGGGTTGATCTCCTTCAAGTCGCATCATGGACTGTCTCTGTGTAGGATGCAATCTGAGATGTGTGACCAGGGCCTAAGTGCCAAATGCAAGTAAAAGTAGTAGCAAGTAAAGAAAATGCAAATGGATAGTGATTTTTATCTTTATCAATCAACTTTACCAACTTTTAATAGGAAATACTTCAACACTGTGCTGGATAAGTCTTGCCATGGGGTGTTTAAGGACAAAGCTGTTTTGATTATGAATGAGTGCGTTCAGAATCGTTTTTAGCTGAGATGTTGGTAAATGTCTAAGGAGGTTAATTCAGGTCTGTTATTGGAGCGTGTGCATTTGAGTAATGAGATTTGTCAGAGTGTGCTTAAACGGAGCCCATTTGTACAGCCTGAAATAAGATCGGACCCTCATTAAAACTGTGTAAAGTTCATCTGGAGACAGATTGCTGTATGCTTTCGCAGTCATTCATTGTGACTCTTAATGGTAAATGTTTAGCAATGCCTACACAGGCTTTGCATTTTGAGCTGAAGTGTTTTTCTATTGCATTGATTGTTCTTTGTAGTCTGGTAGCCCTGGGCCCTTTTTACACAAGATTCATCTGCATTGACAAATCAGCTATGGAAATTGGCTATTTATAACCTCTGTCAGATTATAAAGCATATCTGAAAATCATGTTACCTTACATTTCAATATAAAGACACTGTTAATTGAAAATACCATCTTAGCATCAGTATTTTTTATGATTTTATGAATATCATTAGCCATCTGAGAGTTGACAGCTTTTATTTGAATTCATATGCAACTTTGTATTATTAAATGTTAAATTGTGGCATACATGGACACGTGTCCAAGTTACAAAACTGTCATTGCCAATCGCGTAAGGAAAAAACATTTCTTCTTAGTATTTTAGTTGGAATTTTAAACCACCGTGTTGAGAAAAAGGTCAAGACGTGTGATTTTCATAACCAAATATGGGCCTTTATTTGGAAGTTTTTCAAAGAAAAGCCTGTTTTCATGAAACCGTGTCAGACAGACAACGCTGTCTTCTGTTCAATGCCTCTAGACTGCCACAGGCATCTACGGTCATATTCTGGTCATGGGGAAAAAAAAAGTATTATTCGGACAAAATATGTGAAAAATTAAGACTGTGCATGTAGAAAATGCTCCTTGGTTTACTACTTTTAGCTTTTAATGAAGCTGACTATAGGTTTGCATTTTTTTTTCCATAATGAATGTGAATGTTGATGACTGAGGCTGTCATTTTGTCAACATTTCCTGTTGTGTTCTACTGAAAAAAGTCATTTGGGTTTGAAATAACATGGTCTTGCTTTGAAAGTGCACATAAATGTAATTTACAAGGAAAATATACTCCCAGCAGGCTTGTGTTGCAAATTTGGTTCATATACTGAAGATGTTCGTAGGAAAGAATTGGAAATAGGACCAGCTGAATTCCACCAGTATTTGCCCATCTTATAGCCCACACGGACATGTCCTTTGACTCCTATCTTTGTCTTTATTTTGTCTGAGTAAAAGAAGAGTTGAAGAATGTTAATGGATAAGCTCTGGGCCTCCATGAACTCATTACCTGCAGGTCTTTCTAGAATTCATGAAATTTAGTTTCAGGTTCCTTTTAAAATCTTTTTTAATAACCTCCAGTCAAAGTGTTTCCCCACCTATACGCACTTTGTGTGTGTTTTATCTTTATCTTGCTGGCAGTGTTACTTACTGTTAGACTGTCAGCAGAATAAATTCTCTGAGAAGTTTCTTCATTCCCTAAATTCATTCTCTTTAAAGCACTGCTGCTACAGGCATCAAGCGTGGCTTATTTAACAAACACTCCGCCTTCAACAATACATTTCACAATTATGGTCAGACTTCAGATCTGTGAGCAGCGTTCCAGTTGTTACGCAATTCGGCTCTGTTTTTTTGAGGTCTATGATAGTTTTGTGTAATAAAAGATAATTTATTTGCTGAATATCTCTGTCTGTTAGTCTATTAAAGTGTTGCATATTGTTCTGTGATGTTTTTAAGTTGTTGATCTGTGTACAAATTCAGATTTGGCTGTCATTATTCACCATGTTTCGCATGAATTGCATTGTGTTTTAAGGTGATGTTAGTTAATGTGTTTTGACTTTTATGCTCTTACTGTACTGAAGCTATAAAGCAAGTAATAAAAAGCTATATTTATATTTTTAATGGTAATATTTATTATCTTATTGCAAATGTATTTTAAATGTATTATGTCGTATTATAAATATAAACTTTTTATTATTTTAACTGTTTATCTTGATCCTTTTCCACCATTTAAATGTTATATAAATCTGAAGATAAATATTTTCAAATTTGATTCAAGTCTGATGAATGTAGTTTTCTAAATAAATGAACATGAATAAATATATTTTAATGTTACTTTGACAACCCTTAAAATGCATTTTGTAACGTCTTCTTATAAAAACCATAAGTCTGTAGTTTTGCACATCCCTAACTTCCATAGTAACTAGTATCCAATAATTCAATGTACATAACATGAACGTTTTTTCATAATTGTGCAGATTACACTGAATACTTTAAAATGAAATCTTCTGAAAAGCTCATCCACTTTCTTTCTGAAAGCATGTTCCCACATTTTTACAATGTTCTTTTTCTTCTTTTACCTCCCACTTTTTGCCGTCATCCTTTCTCAGTGAGCCTTGCTGCAGACTCTTGTGCGTTAGCAGTTTATGTGTTTTATTTACTGAAATAGGTGGTTGTCTCTCCTTCAGGAGCCAGGCTGCTGTCGTTGCTCTTCTTTGTGCTAAGCAAATTTCACACTTCAGAAGATCTATGTTCTTCCTGCTCTCTCTAAGCGCCGTTCCATTCGACCCGACTCAGTAACTGGCAGTATTTGGATTATGATTTAAAACCCTTCGTCTCTCAACTCAGAGCTTCCCTCGCATTGTTTCTGTGAGCGTACTTGTTTGTATACCCTTGTTTGAGCCAACTCAAAAACCAATTCAAATGACAGTCTAGCGAATAGCATGCAACAAACAGCAGCCGATCGGCTCGAGCGGGTGATGCAGACGAGCAGGCCTGACAGAGCCCTGTCACAACCTCTCTTCCACACTGAAATATCGGCCCAGCGAGATCCGACACGGCATTGGGCTTACATTTCACTGTCACATGCTGTGAACCGCACAGCCGAGTCCTCCATCAAGCACTCAGGGGCTGTCTCACAAGGACCGGCGGAGTGGCTGATAGCTCGCTCTGTGCTCATTAGACGGACATCACTTTATGGCTCTAGCTGTATTTAAAGATAATTCGATGAATGTTAATAGTCTTTGATGTACTGCTGCATTCCAGCTGAGATGAGCATAGCATTATCCTGCCGATGAGCTAAATGATTGATTGTCTCATCCTGCTCTCATTGAATGTGTGTTTGTGTGTGATTTCTTTCAGAGGTGCTGGAGGGGAAGACGGCCATGCTTTTAGGCATGAGTCAGTGGAACTCTAATGATCTCGTTGAACAGATAGAAACCTTGGGCCACATCGACCAGACGCAGGGTAAGAGCTCATAAATGGAAATGTTATGGTTGCTGTCATCAATCTTACTTCTTATATTACAATTCATGGTTTATGTATATTACATGAAGATACTACAAATGTTCTACAGTGGTAAAAACATGTACATGGACATCTGAGTGTACCTGGGTCTAATGGCATGGGTTTAATGGGATAGTTTATATATTCTCCCTCATGTCGTTCTAAACCTAAAAAAATTTTTCTTCTGTGGTCTTCAAAAAATCATCTTTGGATGTTGGTTGGAACAACATGAGAATGAGTAAATGTTTTTCATTTGTGGGTGAACTTGGTATTTATTTTATTTATGGTGGGGCATTTAGGTTGTACTTTGTGATTGGGAAACTGAAACCAAGAAATTATAAATGCAGTTTTTAAAAGTATTTTTAACGACACACTTAAAAAGACATTGTTTGTGGTGAGAGACATGAAAGGATTAGTTCACTTCCACCGGAATAAAAAATTCCTGATAATTTACTCACCACCATGTCATCCAAGAAGGTTTAGTCTTTCTTTCTTCAGTCGAAAAGAAATTAAGGTTTTTGAGGAAAACATTCCAGGTTTTGTTCTCTATATAGTGGAATTTCATAGGGATCACTGGCGATTTAAGTAACTCTTATTCCTTGGCTGGGTAGAGCTCTTTGAAGCTGCACTGAAACTGCAATTTGGACCTTCAAGCCATTGGTCCCTGTTGAAGTCCATGTGGAATGTTTTCCTCAAAAACCTTAATTTCTTTTTGACTGAAGAAAGAAACACATGAACATCTTGGATGACATGGGGATGAGTAAATAATCAGGAAATCTTTACTGTGTAAGTGAACTAATCCTTGAAGCAGTGGCCGGAGACATCAGTGGCAGTCTTGATACATATGAACATAGACCAGCTACCCATCAACCTCACCCGGAGCACTCGAGCAGTCAAAATGACCCAAATGCACATCTCTAGCTCATATCCTCGAGAACAAACCAGGCTGTAATCTGAAATGGCATTTTATAACACATCTCATTATGTTTTACATTAACCACCCATGTCAAAGAAATTGTTCAACCAGCTGCTTACCAAACAAATCTGTAATTTTTCATTTTTGCCATGAAAACAGAGGAAACAGACGTCAGGCTTCATTAAGCAGCATCATGTCTCGGCTGTCTCCATTGATTTTTCTTACTCTTTGTTCTTATCTAGTCTATTCTTGTAATGTAAGAGTTAGCTAGCATGAGTCATTAGTGAAATAAACATCGTGATTCTTCACTTTCTTGCTGCTTGGAGCTTTTTGAAGTTGCTTTCAGGCTTAGTTTTTACATAATGTAGCTGTATTTATTAATATCTCATTCTTTGTGTAAAGGTCCATACATCTGTGAAACTTAAAGTGGCTCTTAGCTTCAAGCTAATGCTGCTGAGAAGTATCTTGCTCAGTGCTCTTCTTGTGTTATATTTAGATTTTGAAAGCTCTGCTAGTATTTTTTTCAGTGTAACCTGGAAGGAGAATAGTGTACATTTCTGCAAGGTTTGCTCATGTAGTAGCTGATATGTCCAAATTGAATTTACATACAAAATATTGCTCGCTCCTGTGAATTATTGCCTGTGGCGTATGCAATTACACAGCAATTACATATCGATTTACTTTTCCATATTGAGTGATACCGGTGGTGTAAATCCACCATATAAAAACCCTTAACACACAACCACATTACATTCCCATATATTACTGAGTTCTTGGAGCTGTTTGTTGTCCTGTCTTCCACTTACTTTTGGCATCGTTCATGGAAAATGCCGTTTTACCTCAGACTGTGCATGCTGGTATTGCTCAAGATAATTCAGCCTTTGCCTCAATTATTCAGGTGGCCTTTTCTCACATTTTTGTTTTCCTCCCGTGTGCAATATGATTGGTCTATTGGATGGCACTCGATGGAGACTTGAGCTGATGCGACAGAGCGATAAATGTGCTAAATGAGAGGCAGGCGTTGACCCCACCAAGCCCCTATCAGTTTAGTTTTCAAGTGTCTTATGCCACAATGCTTCTTCCTGCAAGATTAAAGCGATATTAGCTTTAGGCGGTCCCTTTAGTGAAATTGCATGAATAAATGCCTCTTTCAAGACCAATGCTGTGATTAATACTCAGTCCAAAAGAAATGCACTCATTATACTGAAAAATTTAATACTAATACTACATGCAGGTTCGTGTCCGCAGGCAATGAGAATAGTTTTGTTAATCCTCAAACTGATGAATATTGCTTGAATAAAAGTGTTTTTATTCCTGTATAATCTGAGTTTGGACTATTTGTGTTGACCTTACTGTCAAACTATATTCACTATATTTTTGACAGTTTTGTTAGTAGTAATAGATTAGTTTCGGATCTTCCTTGTTTTGCACCTTGAAAACTCATAATAGGGCTGGACGAATAATCAAAAAGTAATCGAAACCGAAATTCAGAACCTCTAACTGACATTATTTTCCCACGTTGGTTATTTTGTTTTTTTAATCTTGTTAATACTTTCCCCAGGTTTGCCAGGTCCACAAAACAAAACAAGCCCCATTGCTATTCAAAACTAGATGAAAACTAGCCAAATCCTGTTTTTTCCCTGAATTTTCCCCTCCGTTTGGTGTCCCCTCCATTAAAATCGTGTTAAGGGTGATCGTTTTAATTAAAAAACAGTCTAAAAAACAATCCGTGGCAGCAGCTAGAATTGGTATCTTTGACTTTCCCCTCAAAAACATACTACTTGTGTATTCATGTGACTCCATCTAGTCAGCGGCATGGAAGTAACCTAGCATTTGAAGCAGCCAGAGTTGCATAAAAATATGCTTTTTATATATTTTTAGCATGAAAACTGAAAAACTTTTTTTACATTAAAACTGAAATGTGACTTTTTTTATAAGATGTTTTCATTTCAAGAAATGTATGCCTTGATTTCAGTTGTTCGAAATATTCAATAAATAACCATAAATAGTTTGTTTCCTTCAATTATTTTAAAGTCACAAAGATAAGAAATGCACTTCTTATATAAAAAATTATTTTTTTTTAAATAAAGTGTGTGTAGGTCAGATCTTTGTGATGTTTTGAAAGTCAAAACAATAATAGTGTGAAATATTATATTTGGTGTCTCATGATCCTTCAGAAATCATTCTAATATGCTGATTGTGTTCTCCAGAAACATTTCTTGTTATTATTATTGAAAACAGTTGTGCTGTTTAATGTTCTGTTGAAACCATGATATCTTTTTGCCAGGAATTTTTTACCAAATTCATCAAAGGAATGAAAGATATGGACATCATCTAGAACTATATATCTTAGCTCTAATTATTTCTTCAAGTGGAAATGGCCTGCTTCCAAACTTAGCATTAATTATATTGAATCCCAGTCTTATTTCCCCATATTCCATTACATTTGAGACATTTTATTGACAGGATTCTCGTCCATATTCCAGCCAGCTTGAGTTCAGCAGAGCCGTCTGGATGCTGTCTGATCCTGTCGTGGAGTTAAACAGAGGGTTTCTTGATTGATCTGTGTGCAGTGCGGGAACACTTGAGTGACCGCTGTAGGTTCCTGCCCAATATCGACATCCTGCAGCATCCATCCTTCAAATATTACCATTAGCTGTCAGATCATTTGGTTAACCCTTCTACATGGGTAACATTTTGAGGCATCATAAAAATCTGCTGTTATGAAATAGTGTCACGTTCTAAGGTGTGGTCATAAATGGTATATAATTTCAGTGACATTTCACATGCAAAAAGGCAGATTGTACATTGCCAGTAGGAATAAATGTGTAACAACTCGCACAGATATCAGTTTAAAAAATGAACTGTTTTTTTTTTTTTTTTTTTTAGTTGGTGAACTTTGATTCCCTTCTGAAAATAAAAAAAAATTAATTTAAATTAAAAAGTGTTTATTTTTATTTCTTATTCATTAATGTGTTTTATTTTATAATCTTATTGTGGATACATATTTGTGCTTTGCATGTTTAACATGCTTTGCAATGTCCTAATGCCAAATTGTATTGAAATCAGTGGTCATTTATCCCATGTGTAGCACAGTTTGTTTGGCATGCAAAGTTATTGACTGAGTAGACCGTTCAATATCTTTGGCTAGAATGATGGACATTTCTTTTCAAATATCCTTTCTCTGCATTAAAGATGAGCTAGAGTTATTTTGATGGTCCTTTTATATAAAAGTCCATTGATGTCAAATCTTGTAATATCAGCAATACAGCTAGTTAGATAAGCCAGAGATGTGATGATTTTTTTTTCTCAGAAGTACCTGTAGCTTTTATTCTTTGTTTCTGAATACTGTCTTGCTTTTCATCAGTCAAACAAGCTCTTTGTGTGCTGCTGTACTTGACTGGCTTCTAAACTCACAGAGTTTGAGGGATTGCTTTTATTCCATCTGCTCCCCTTGATGTGAAAGCAGTATGTAATTTTTAAAATTTGACTTGTGTATTATCCATGCTACCATTTTTTCATTTTCATAGCAAAATGGTAATGATTCTATAAATCAATTTAATAGGGACTCATTAGGACCTTTAAAGCAGACACTCCTGCGAGGACCTGTTAATTGCAGGTCCTCGCAGGTAGAAATCTCATCAATCTCTGATCTAAAGGTTCTGGGATGCCTTCCCTAAGGACTACCTGATTGACGACCTAATTGACGAACTGATTATTTAAGGAATCACATGCGTGACTGACAGCTGGAGCCACACCAGACAGATTAGGGAGTTGGAGACTCTTGTGATACTCTCTGTAAATCTATAAACTCACGCCTTGGCAGCCAATTACATCCCTGTGCAGCAGCTCTGGGCTGAGGTTTTGTTTTTGCTGATTTAATATTTCAAGTAATTACATTTAGATCATTGGCATTGCCTAATCATCTTGATCACATGTGTATTAGTGGGGTGAGGGCGTCGTGAGGGCAGTGATTGTTTATGTGAGCACAGATGGAAGTTGGAGCAGAATCCCAGTGGAGTCCAGGAGTAAGGGGGGCTGTTGGCAGAGCTAGGGTGAGAAGACGGAAACAGCCTGATGAAGCCTCAGAGAGAAACACCAAACAGAAGCCAGCAACCTCCTTTATCTGGGTTGCCCTCTATACCTTCCTTTTCTGTCCACTGATTGAATTCAATCAGTGTAAGTATGATGGACTCCTGTAGGATAGTACTTGAGATTTAAAGCTGGAGCTCTGCTTTGAAGTCGTTTTTTCTTAATTTATGCATTTTTCTCGTGCTTCTGAATCTGTGTACAGTTGTGCTGCCTCTGAATCAGCAGCTTAGATGTGCTTTCTACCGTGGTTCTTTACCAGGGGGCCATTTCCATTTTTGAAAATGATTTAAAATATGACAAAACAGCATTGAAGTAAGTGAAAGCACCTTAAAATCAAGATATTTCTATAATTCTCCACTTTAACTTTTTGAAAATCCTTAATATATGAGAAAGTATCACTTTAAAAGTATGAAAAGTGGAAAGTGCTAAAAAGAAATCATATAACTACATGAGCATTTTTGTAATAAATAAATTTTTTCGGGTAGAATCACAGAAGATCTGTCCTCTGTGAGATACTGTAGTTGAGAGTGATTCATTGTTATTTTTTGTATCATTGTGATACTGAAATGAGATATAGTTGAGATGCTAAAATGAGAGAGAGTTTTAATTTAATGTATATATATAAAAAAATATATATATGTGTATATATAATATGTATGTGTGTGTGTGTGTGTGTGTGTGTGTGTGTGTGTGTGTGTATGTATGTATGTATATTATATATATTTTTTTATTTTCCCTCATATCTCATTTATGACGACGTCTTCCAAGTAGGGGTGTAACGGTTCACAAAATTCATGGTTCGGTTCAATACGACACGGTGGTGTCACGGTTTGGTACGTTTGGTACGGGGGTAATTGGCAATGTTGGAAATATTTCTGTTT
The DNA here is from genome assembly GCF_936440315.1 of Barbus barbus. NCBI lineage: Eukaryota > Metazoa > Chordata > Actinopteri > Cypriniformes > Cyprinidae > Barbus > Barbus barbus. Next base: position 13,022,631 of record NC_136759.1, read on the forward strand.
TAAACCATGAAGGCGAGCCAATGGATATCACACACAAGCAACATGCAAACATTGCGCAAGAGTTATGCCGGTGAACATCTTGATCTCAGTCAATTAATATTGCAGAAAGTAAAAGTGGAAGGACAGAGTTTTCGGCATCTGACGCTGCATATTCTCTCAGAGACAACGAGAGACGAATATACTTCAACATATGCTTATATCGGTACATAGCTGTTTTCATTTATTAATTTAATATTTCTATTGTGGCCCGTACATAGTGAAAACAAATGAAAAGAAATGTATTTTGTGTTAGACGGGTTGTTTTTGAAAGTCGGTGCTTGAATAAAAGCTTTTTATTTCATTGATTTTTATTAATGACTGCAGTGTTAATATTTTAATTGTAGCCCTATAATTCATTGTAGGTAATAGTTTTAAAATTCTTTTTTTTTTTTACATTTTAATTGAAGAGTAAATAGCCTTATTTTTTGTTATCCTCACAGCACATCAGTTATTTGGTAATTATTGCGGGGCAAATTCATTGTAATTTTAATGTAATAATAAAAATAACTTCAAAATAGGCTAATAATAATAATAGGCCTAATAAAAATAAGAATGTAACAGGCCTACATTAATTGGAAATGCCAAATCCTCTTAATATTGCCAATAATTGATGTTTTTGACAATACCTCTGGCTATCGCCGATACAAGATCATCGTCTTTCGACGCAACCCAGCAAGGGGAGGTTATCACATGGCAGACAGCACGTTGCCTGCTATGTCGTTTGGGCTGCCTTGTTGAGCGCAGTGGCACTGAGAACATTATAGTATACGTGTATCATTACACCCTTGGCTGTGGCCAGTTGTGCAGCTCACCAACATCAGCAGTAGCAATATATGACAGTCATGTAGCCACTTGGCCAACGATAAAACAAAGCAAAAAAAATCTTGCTCTTTAGCTTAATATTGATCTGAATTTTAATGACTTTTGATTCTACACCTCAGTGTCCAGAGTGTTTGTCTGACATAAATATATTATATATTTCACTTTCTGTTCCTTTCCCCCTTAACATTTTGCTCAAGTTTTCAAATGTTAATCAACTAGTCAATGGCGTTGTGACAAAAACAAACTCTATTCAGTCCGGTTTCTGGTTAGACCTCAAGCTCTGGCTGAATAAATTAGAACAGACGACTAATTAATGCAGAAAATCAGAGCCCTAGCCTCTGTCGGATGATCGAATCACACACGTTATCTTCTCCGCTTATCTGAGAGACCACGGCTGACAGGCTCACGTCGCTTCTAGTTCCTCACAGACACAGCCTCTCAGTGCCTCGCCAAAGCCAGACACTCAAACACACCTCATCTGTATTCTCCCCACGCAAGCTCCTGCCATGTTGTTTTTTTAACATATGCTTCTTGTAAGCAAAATCTCCCTCAAATGCTAATTCCCATTTAATTACTTTTCCTTCCTTTTCTTTCTCAATTTAACCAAAGAATGCCCCAAGCAGGAAAAACTGAAGACACACAAAGCTAGGAACAATACAATGACTCCACAGAGAGAAAGAAAGATAGAAAAGGGAGGAAAAGGACCATAATAAGATGTTGATGCAGCGTATTCACACAGGAGGAGGTCTCACGATTGCTGTATTAACATGTATGTATCTGCCAGCGCTGAAGGACACTGATACCAGTCTGCTGTTCTGAGAATTATGTGTTTGGGGTCCAAAATTAACACTTGCCAAGCACTAAAGCCGAGTAAAAATTGGCTTTGGCAAGTAGATAGAACGGCATTATTCGCCAGTTGGCTAACTGCAACATTACATGGTTTAAGATGAATAGTAAGAATTATGGCCTGGCCGTTCATGAAGTTAGTTATTCAAATCACCATCTACCAAGAAAAGAAAAGTACAATAATAATAATTTTGTCTTCAGTACAAAATTCCCCATCTTAAATTGATCTATTATGTCTCACATTTCCTCTTTACACAGACCTCTATTTATTACATTCCATTGAATATTTATTGAAGTATGCTAACAAAATACTAAAAATACTGAAGAAAAAGTCGTTTTTTTTTTCATGTTGTAACCATGTTGTTACCATGTTTTATAATCAACAAAATTGTCTTCACTTTGTGCTCAATAGTTAAGAGAATAGACTATAGTTTTGCCAGGTTTTTAAATCACACTACGAGTGTACCTACCTCAATACAAATGTTACTTCAGAATCTCTAGTGGCTGACACATTTCTGTCCTACAATGGGAGATGAATGCTGTTGATGCATCTAGCCAGAATAAATTAGCTTGCTCAGTATTAAAACTACACACCTGTTGTGATGTGTCCTTACAGGTTGATGTGTTTCTGTTGTGTAAAAATGTGAAGGAGGAGAAATGGGGATTGCGGTGGACAGCTGTTAGACCTGGACTCATCAGTTGTGCAGCGAGGGTGCCCAGACTTGTCCACACACAGCATGCCAACGTACACATAGCAGAGACTACAAATGCTCCGGGCCAGTCACTCCACTCGCATACACACACTCCAATTTGGGTGGAATTCAGCTCATGTGCTTTTCGTTGTGAATTTGTGGTGGTATATATATATATATATATATATATATATGTGTGTGTTTGAATGTGTGAGAGAAAGAAGGAGAGAGTTTGTGTTTTGCCTTCATATTCTCTTATTTGAGAGGGTGAGTGCTTGGGTCAGATTGTTGAACATATTGCTGTCCATGGCAAATTTGACGAGAAGCTGGAATCTGTTATTTTTAACTTGCTGCACCTGGGATTTGGTACAGCCAGGTGTGTTCCCTGGCAAGCAGATGGTCAAAAATGTCTGCTCTGCTCTTCCTGAAATCGCATACTTTTCCCATGTGGCAGTGACACCAAACTCATTGTGATGTGTCTCCAAGTAATGCATTGCAAGTGACAGCCTGTAACTGTTTCACAAAACGTCAATCACACCGTGCTGAAGCAATCCATTCAAATATTGGATTTATAAAATAAAATAAAAATATAACATGGTGATAAAAACATGGTCAAATAAAAACATGGTGTTACTATAGATTTTTTGGTTAAATTTAAATTAAATAAAAAAGAACATTGGTACTGTAGGTTTTTAAGTAACATAATATAAAATCAAATCCTGATAGTATTTTCAGTATTTCTAATATATCTGTTTATGAAAAAGCTTCTTGTTTTCAGGCTTGTTCCAGATTTAATAGAAACTGGGAGTCTTAGTCAAATATATTATCCCCGAAGGGCAATTTGTTTCACAGCCAGCAGAAAACAACGACAAACACCACAACACACAAACAAAACCAAACAAAACAAACAGAAACAAAAACCAAAACAAAAACAATGACTTCCAATAATAATATACATAAGATCATTTGTAATTTAGGAAACCAATGGCAGCTGGCATAAAATAATTTTTAAATCTATTGGTCCTACATAAAGGCATATAATATCTGCGACTAGAAGGAAGCAACTTGAAGACATTCTGCAAGGGATGGCTGGGATCATTCATAATTAACTCAGCCTTCTTCAAAATCCTGACCTTATACAAGTCGTTCAACTCATTTAAAGTGGTACCAACAATCTTACCACACACTTTAACAATACCTTGCAGTCTGTTTCTGTTTTTAACATTAAGTGACCCATACCAAGTATTGATATTGATGGTATTGATTGAGGAGTATTGGTATATTCAGATTAATTGTGATTCCAGATGTGTCAAGATTAAGAACTGTTTTTTTTTTTTTTTAACAAAAAACGATCGTTATTGAGGCAGAAAAATACGATTTCACTTCTTTCACATATTGATTTTGTTTTTTCTTCTTCATTTTAGTATTTAGGTTATAGTTATATTATTTTCATATATTAGAATATTCTATTTATTTAAATACTTTTAAGTCATCTTGTGGCCCCTTTGGAAGTTTGCTGAGGCCCCCTAGTGGGCCCCAACCCATGGTTGAGGACGACCAGTATAGGTATGATGTAAATTTGATATACTTTTGTTAACCAGATACCATAAAAACAAACAAATTGTTAAAATCTGTAAAAAAAAAAAGAAAAGAAAGTATTATAGCTTTATTATTTAAGCTCTAAATCATTTTGGCCTTGAATTGATCTTATCTGCAGAAGTTCAGCTTTTCCTTGAATTTCTGATACTGTTGCTGCTTGCTCAAGTCATTGGTCAAACCAATTGCATTCTTTGTCCATTTTTGCATTTTTGGTTCTCAATATACACTGCCCTCCAAAAGTTTGGAAACACCCAACCTTCCTAAACCTTCCAGAAAGACAATGACCCCAAGCACACTTCCAAGCTGTGCAAATCCTATTTGGAGAGGAAACAGTCAGTTGGCATCATGTCTGTCATGGAATGGCCTCCCCAATCACCCGACCTCAACCTAATTGAGCTACTGTGGGAGGAACTGGACCGTGATGTCCGTAAGAAGTGTCCAACTAGTATGAATCATCTTTGGGCAATCCTTCAGGAGGCTTGGAGTAATATACAGTATCCAAATGTTTCCAAACATTTGGAGGGCAGTGTATGATCCAAGCAACATTTCATCTACATCATTTCTAGCTCTTTTCAGTTGAGTTGTTCTCTTCACTTCTCTGTTCAGTCTCTTCATGAGCTCATTCAATTGCTGAGTTAAAGGCAGCCTGTGGCCGCTGTCGACCCGGGTGTATTTTTGGTAACACGTTCATGTTCCACTTTAAATGCGTATCTGCATTCTGAACAGCCTCTCTATCTCCTTCAATCTCAATCTATTTCACTCTTTTCTCTCTGTCTGTCTCACTGTTCTCTTGTTGCTCTGTCATTCTCTGTCTTTCCTTGATCTCTATCTCTTTATTTCTCTCTCTGTCTTGATACTTCACTTCCATGTATTACTTTACTTTACTTTTAGTCATTTAGCAGACGCTTTTATCCAAAGCGACTTACGTATGTTAATTAAAACTAAAAGTCAAAACTCTGTAAATACTATATACACACATTTAAGAAAATAAAGAAATTACATCAAATTGACAAATGCATACAACAACATTTCAATACTGGACATTTAAATGAAAACAAAATAATAAGCTAAAAACAATTCAAAATATTAAAACAACAAAAGGTATGAGTATAATAATGCTTATAACACTAAGCCAAACACCAAAAACCAACTACATGTGTATGTACAGCCACACACATATACATATACATACATATAAAATAAATTCAATATACAGTTGGGCAAAAAAGTATTTAGTCAGCCACCAATTGTGCAAGTTCTCCCACTTAAAAAGATGAGAGAGGCCTGTAATTTTCATCATAGCTACACTTCAACTATGAGAGACCGAATGGGGGGAAATAATCCAGGAAATCACCTTGTAGGATTTTTAATGATTCTAAAATCTTTCTGTCCATCTCCTTTTCTCTGTCACATTCTTCACATGCCCTCCATGGTTGTCTCTCTTTCTAATTGCTCTGTCTTTCTTCATGTCCCTTGAATCCGTATTTCTCTACAGGATGCTATAAATCTGCAGGAGTAGTGCTGGATGACTTGGTTGCTGTGGGAAATAGAGGACATGAGCTAAAGCAAGAGAGACAGGCAACTCCAGAGCAGAGTGAATAAGAACAAACTGTCCCCATTGCATTTATAGAGAAGTGACATTCTGGACCAGAGGGTGTGAGGAATGGGAGGGGAATCAATAATCTTGTCTAAAATTTTGCTCGGCACCCACCTTGTTATTTGATTGTCCTGTCATTATTGCTTGTTATCCTTTTTCTCCATCTCTTTGCCATGCTTTCTCACCTTTTGAGCCCAATTGAAACTAAACTGTGGGAGTTCCCAGCATTCCCTGATCTGCCACTCTGGCATAAAACTCCTACTGTGAAATTTCATTAACACACAAAGTTCAATAATTATCCATCTTTCTGTCAGTCTGTCTGTTTATCCATCTATAGTTCTGTTGTTGCTTCTATCATTCTATATGTCTGACCATTTGTCTTTCTAATTGTCTCTGTCATTCTTTCTTTCGTTCTATTTGTTATCTATCTATCTATCTATCTATCTATCTATCTATCTATCTATCTGTCTATCTGTCTATCTGTCTGTCTGAATGTCTGTCTGACCGTCCGTCTCTGTCATTCTTTCTTTCGTTCTATTTGTTGTTGTATATCTATCTATCGTCTGTCCGTCCGTCCGTCTGTCTATATGTAGTTCTTTCTTTCTTTCATTCTATTTGTTGTTCTGTATCTGTCTGTCTGTCTGTCTGTCTATCTATCTATCTGTGTGTATGTCTTATCTATCTGTGTGTATGTCTGTCTGTCGGTCTATTGATTGATCTAGACATTTTATTACTTTAATTATCCATATATATGGCTCATTATGTAAGCTGAATTGGTTTGTGTCTTACAGGCACCTGGAGAGGCAGACAGACAGGCGGTAGTAAGAAAGTGGCAGTGAGCCTGATAATGCTGTGGCTGATTGGCAGTGTATACAGTGTTAAGCACAGGAGAGAGCACAGCTCAGCGCCCTGGCTGTTTTCCTCATGGTGTGGCTGTGAATGAAAGCCTGCAGCTGGGCTGAGCACTATTGGGAGATTTTTTTTGCAGTCAGTACAGCTTTTCAATGAACACAATTGCTCCTTGGAGACCCAATGATTTAGAAGTGAATGAATATGCCATTAAGAGAAGCAGTCTGGTCTATCATCGGTTCAGTCTGTTTGATGTCATAGTAGCTTGGGGTTGTCATGACATCATTCCGGTGGTTCACATATGTGCAGGTTCCCACGCTTGTCTGTGAAAGGATGCATTATGAATCAATGTGGTGTTTGTTTGTACAAACTCTTAACAGGGTCTGTTTTCAAATGACGTTTTGTCATTACAGAATGATGGGATTGGACTTCAATAACTGTTGCAGAGTAGATTCATTGAAAAAAACACCTGGAATTTGACAATATGTTGAATTAGTAATGTGGAAAAGAAAACCGTTATTATTCATAAGTTTGCCATTGTCAAATAGAAGGGATGGAGTTGTTAAGTGTTGTGTTACCTTGAACAACCACTTCAGGGGGTTTTATTTATTTATTTATTTTTTATTTTCACTTTGTAGATTGCGAGTTTCCAGCATTTCCCCCCTAAGCAGATAGACTGAAAAAAGGCATTGAGAAGGCATGGACACAAGCTCCATGCTGACAGAATGACTGGAGGCCAACCAGAACAGGAGTGCTAGATCATGAGAGTGTGAGAACGAGATGGCAGAACAGAGCGGGAAGCTACAAACAGAAAAAAATAGAGCGTGGAATGGTGAAGGTGAGGTGTAATGACTTTGGCTGAAGGCCAGCGGTCTTATTTGGAGATTCAGAGACACTAAAAGGCTTTTTGTTGGTTCTGTTCACTTCCTCTCATGTGTAATTTGTTACTTGGTTTTGTTATTTTTGTATGACACCACCTGACATCAAAATGAAGGGGTTTGTCTGATACAAATCCCAAGCTCGGTCTGTTTCCTATTGATGTGTTTTGAAATATGATGGTACCAGTGGTTTCGATGATAATGCTACATTTTCTGTGTCGTCTTATGAAGAAAATAAATGGAAGGTAAAATCATTAATGAAAGGGGGATGAGTGGGCATTGTAGGATCAATAATCATTTGTGGTTCTGTTTGCTGTGCATCTATGCAAAGTGGCTATAATCACCTTTTCTCTCTCTCTCTCTCTCTCTCTCTCTCTCTTTATATATATATATATATCCCCATCTATCCATCTCATGCTCTTTCCTTAATGGGGTCAGAGAGTCTGTACCGTGTAAGGAGGCAGAAATGTGTCCCTCAGACTAGCATTGACGGTCTAGAGGAAGCTGAGGTAAGATGATCTTTTTGAATATTCAGTGTGCTACTGCTTTCTTTTCTATGATATTGTGTCATGACCTTTCCATGTCCCTTGTTCACCAGAACAAATGTCAGACGCATGTGCTGGTGCTGGTGGTTCACGGGGGAAACATACTGGACCTAGCAGGCGGAGAGCCAGGCGCAAAGAATGCAGATGTAAACACCCTGTCCTCAGTGCTGGAAAAAGTATCTCAAGCTCATTTCCAAGCTGCAGCTCAGCATGTCGTCATCAAGTTGGTGCCATGCATGGCCGTATGCGCAGAGGCCTTCTGCCTTGTGTCAAAGTAAGTAGCTAGTACTGAAAGCCACTTTTAATGACCATGTTTTTTGGAAATGGGCCATGGTATTTTTTGAAGTTAATACCATATATACCTGATACCATTACTGTTTCCTTCCAGCAGTACTGTGGCTGAATTTCCTAGAATGGAGTGTTTTGCTCTATTGTGAATATAGACTATGAAAGAGATGCTACATAATTAGAGGTTTTGCTCTGATGTCATGGAAAAACCCTCAGGTGAAATGCACGGCTAAATGCACAAAACTCGTTTTTATGGGGAAATGCTGACAGATTCAGTCACAGTTGTTCTTGAGAGTTGGTTTTATGAACTAGCTGAGCAACTCGACTTCAACTAAAGAACATTTGAATGACATGTTACAAATTTATGTTCTCAAATAAGAGCCCATTGGCCCCCTTGTTTCACCGCTGTTCAAAAGTTTTGGGTCAGAAGATAAAACATTGTACATGTTTTTACTTTCATCCTTGATCAATTTATTGCATCCTTCCTGAATAAAAGTATTAATTTCTGCTCAAAAACAAACAAACAAAAAAAGCTCTGTACAGACACTCCTCTTTTTAATTGTACATTTTCACATGGAAAAGTCCAGAAGGGAATGCAGTATTTTTTTTAATCAATTTTTTGATACATTTTTAGTTTGCAATAAAATGTCTGTATTAAAGTTGTAACAATTTAGAATTATTTACAGAACAAAAAGCAAAAAAGTTTAATGTAACAACCTTTAAGAATATTTTACAAATTTGTGTCCTCAAAAATCCCCCCATTAGCCTTCTACTACAGATTTTCTACTAGATTAAAGAGAATTCATGAGCAGTCTATTAATTCCATTGCCTTTCGCATAGCATCTCTTCATGTCATGCAGGTAGAAAAGAGTGCAGATAAGATTCAAAGCCTAAGCTTAGTGTGATTTGTTTTCTTGATGAGACATAATGAATTTTGTCATCCCTCTATGCTGCTTTTCGTTTATAAGGGATGAAATGAATAAGTGGAAAGAAGACAGCCCCAAGTAAGCATGTAACCCTAATGCTTTCTGTGAGAATCAGCCTTTATAATGAAGAGACTCCTTTTAAGCCGTGAAAGCGGATCCATTGCTTCATGAGCTCAGTGGCTCGGGGCTCTTCTGAGGGATTTCTTCTATAGCTTTATGGCTTTTGTGTCCTTTTTTGTGTCTTTGTCATCACCTGGGTGAAACAATGAAGAGGAGCTCCATAAAGTCAGAAAGGGTCTTTGATCACATGATCACAATCTCTGCCCACTCCACACATTGTCAAATAAAAAATGTCAGTCATTGGTGTACCACAGAGATTAACATGATAAACCCTGTTCATGAGTGACATACAAACTGCATTTGCTCTTTTGCTGTGGTTTTATGGTTCAGTGGCTGTAGCTGCAGTGAGTATTAAACTGACCTGAGCAAAGGACAACAGAATAGATGCAGAAACCATGTGTAGTTTTATGTCTCTCTGTCTGCGTTTTTCCAGTACTGAGAAAGGGGATATGATAAAAGTGATATAATAAAGAACAACAGCCTACAGGGAGAGACTGAGTAATTGCTGCAGGTCGTAATTGTGTGTATTCTGGAAACAGAATACACACAAACACACACCCTTACAATCACACAGTGGGGTTTTCTTTTATCAACACGGCTTCCTTTTGCTTCCCACAGGATTAATGAAGGCATAGGCGGTCAGTTTACTCGTTGCTTAGACCAGCATCAGCTAAAACAACATCGGTAGACTCTGGTTCTCCAGGAAGAGACGTGTGGCTGATTTGATCTCCTGCTGAGATCTGGCAGCTTGTTGGACAGGACTAAACAATGGGGTGAATCTAAGGAGCCTGTCCAAAACATGTTCAAATCACATTTCGCTCCAAAATCAAAGCAACAAATTAAAAAGGACATTTTGATTGAAGTAAATATAGTAATTTATTTTGCAGTTTAACTTTTTTTTCAGATTGTGAAGGAAATGTATATTTTAAGTAATATATTTAAGGAATTATATTCATTTTTAATTTCTCATCCTTCAAGTTCCTGCAGCCTACTTTGTGACTTCTTGCGTTTTTCTTTTTTTCCTAGCAGTTTTAATTTCAGTTGTTGCAGCCTTAATTCTATATCATTTTATTTAAATAGTGTTTTACTGGCTTAATTTTCTTTATTCATTTGTCTTATTATTTTCTTCATGGTGTTGATGTGAAATGTGACCTGGAAATGTTTTTGTGAGAATCACCCAGTTAATGCTCACTGCTCTCTCCCCCTTGACAGACATTTCAGATGTAAACAGCTCACTGCTGTGTTTAGAGCCCCTTTTATAGCACACACATCTTCTGTCAGTACAGCTGTCGTGCATGTATGTTCTCATTTCCTCAGTTTAAGAGCTTTGGGAATTGCCTTTGAGACCTGTGGCCGTCCTGTCAAGCCATCACTGCTGCTAATGAGTTTCCTCTCCTAATGAGATGTGTTTACAGATGTGGCTTTACAGTGTGTGTATGAAGCAGCGACTCATGCACACAAGACACTCACACGTGCATTAGTGTTTGTGGAGAGCAAGCATACAAAAGAAAAGGAGGGGCAGAATGTTATGGAGCTTTGTTTTTGCAGCCTCCACACAGAATTTCCAATTAGTAACTCTGGCAAAAAAGCCTCCACATTGATTTTCTCTCACCGAAGCAAGTCAATTCAAGATGTGATTCCTGGAGTAAAACAATTTGGGGCTCTGTCACAGCTTAGATAGGAAGATAGGAAGTGCACACTGATTTGTCTCTCGAGGACAGTACCACCTGTGAGCATTGATGGTGTAAGTTTGCTCAGTCTTCCTCTTGTACTTTGGGACTAGACAACCTGTAACTCCTCGTTAGTCTTTGGCCTGAATCTTTGACCATTTAGTCATTTTATTATGGGACCAACTAGTCTATCGACTATTTAAGCTTCTTTAGTTTGCTGTCTTTCCTCCTTACTTGTCTCCTACTTCAGTATAGTATATATTAAAGAATATAGTGCATATATAGTTAAGCAACAGTTACTTTTGGTTCTCATAAACTGTCAGTCTGCGCATTAAGATGGAGATTTGACTGGCTGTTACATACTTATGTCAGTAGGTGGCGACAAGTGACTGTCAGTGAGTCACTGAATCACTCAATTAGCCTAAGAGTCATTGATTCATTCCCTTAACTGACTTGTTCAAGAACAAGTAATAAAACCATTCCCTCAACAATAACACTTTAGTAAAGGGACCAATTCTAACCATTCAAATATTGGCTGTTCATTAGTACTTACAAAGCACATATTCTGCATAACCATATTCTACATCCCTAAGCCTACCCAATGCCTAAACTTAACAACTACCTTATTAACTATTAATAAGCAGGAAATTTGGCCTTTTATTGAGGCAAAATTTGTAGTTAATGGTTTGTTAATAGCAAGAATTGGACCTCAAAATAAACCCCCTTAACCAATTTTTCTTTTTAAACACCGATTCATTCAGGAACCAGCGAGTCATTGAATGATATACTCAACTGATTTGTTCAAAACTGATTCATTCAGAAATGAGTGAGTCATTAAATCATTCACTTAACTGATTTGTTAAATGATTCTGATTTATTCTGTTACTGAATCATTCACTTGACTGTTTTCCCCCCCAAAAGATACTGATTCACTTTGTTGCCTTTGTTTGGAGCTATTTTCATTGGTAGAGCAAAAACAGACAAAGTATATTGTGTCTTAAATGCAATAACTCTAACCTCGTAAATATAGCATATTTATAGTTATAGACTTTTGTTTATAGTAACTGGTGTAGGAGACAATATATCAACATTGAAAAAAATTACGCCCGTCAACTTTAAGACAAATTAATTGGATTGTTTGTGGCAGATGTTAGCTCCCTGACATCATGGAAAGGATGAGGAAATATTTACTATTTACTAATCTTATGTTGATTGAGTGATAGAAAGACGTAGCTTTCAGATAAATATCTTTTATCTGAGCCCTATTGGCCCTAATGATCGGAAGAGAGATCTTGTTAATGAGAGCTACTGCTTTAGAAACAGAAATGAGATTTATAATGAGACGCTCCTGCAAATTAGATCTTCAAACAGATGACTTTCATATGTGCAGCAGTGTTTGTGAATGTCTGGTTAGATTTCAGCTTGTGTTTTTACAAGAGGTATTTTGGCAGTCTAAAGGTGTGTTATTGATCACAACTCCTTCCTCTTGCCCTCCTCAGCTGGAGCTAGGTTATTTTGAGACCCAACAGTCAAAGTGGAGCAGGCTAGCAGGGAGCACAGGGGTCTTCATTTGTTCTGAGTAGGCTTGGAAGGTTTTGTCTTTGAACATGGGTCACTTCTGCTAGTGTGAGTCATACTAAGATCATTAATGAGGGTGGTAGAATTAGTATGCTAGGATTAATATGACATTAGATTGATGGATACATTCTTGTGTTAATTATTTGCACTTGATGTTCATAAGAGAGAGTTAAGTATGTCTCCTGACTGTGGTGTTATATGGTAGACTTAAACAATTGTGGTACACTACTTTTTCAAAAGAAATATTTTGAAATATTATTACAGCTTGTAATATGGGTTTTCTATTTAAATATATTTTAAGTAATTTATTCCTGCGACGGCAAAGATGAGTTTTCAGCAGCCATTACTTCTGTCTTCAGTATCACATGATCCTTCAGAAATCATTAATATCCTGATTTAGTGCTTAAGAATAATTTATTATTATCAGTGTTGAAACAGGTATATTTATTAATGAATAGGAAGTACAAAAGAAAAACATTTATTTGAAGTAGAAATATGTAACATTTTAAAATGTCTTTACTGTCACTTTTGATCAATTGCTTAAAGTCCTTTCTGTATTAATTTAAAGAAAAAAACCTGACCTTAGACATTAGTCATTTTGGAGATCTCACTAACAAAAAAGTACCATATTACATATTATTTTTGGACATGAAAAATGATAACAGCATGGCATTATTTTGAACACTGTTTTGTATCAACATGGTCATTCAGTACCATAACAAATTTCAGACTATCCTAATTTTATTATCTGATATGTACCTTTGTACTGCTACGTGCTGTCACTTTTTGCATTATCTTTGCTTGTTTAAATTCACAATTGCTAGTACTAAGCTAACATTTTCTTGTACAAGAGCTTAGTATTCACAACTTAAGGGAGGGAAACTAGATGAACATCTGATCAAAATGTTATGGCTAACAGGAAAGTTCAGTGCTCATTTTCTTTCTTCTCTCTGAATTCCTTGCAGCTTCCTCACTAGCTTTTTTTCTGGTGAGATTTCTTTTTTGACTCCCCTCAAGTAAAGAGTGTAGGCAGTTCAACGATAAAGACATTTTTTTGACAGACAACGGTTCTTAAGATGCCGTTTCTACTACGGACATGAATAACACCTCAAATCATGCTGCTTGTTGAGAAGAGGTGTGCTATTACTTTTCCAAGCAATCTGACTTTCACCTAGCAAAGAAAATCGCAGACTTACCTAGACTTGATGGCCACTTCTAACTGAAGTAACCACCTAGCGACCACACTGAACACTAAATCAATGCTAGCATCCACCTAGAACAGCCTAGCAACAATGTTGGCATGTTAACACTGATTAGAAAATTGTATAGCAACCACACAACATTTTGATGTTAGCCTTGCCTAGACCTAATGGTTTCTTTCTGGCAAATGTTTTATACAGTGCATGTTTCATTTTGTAACTTAATTTATAATTACAGTTTATCATTGTTATTTTTCTTACTATAGCCATTTGATTTCATGAAGGGCAGGCAGTTATAACAGCCAGCAAGGCTACACATAAGAGTTATGAGAACTACAAAGTCTCAGAAAAGACAGTCATTACTCTTAAAAAAAAATGACAGGTTGTTACACTTCATTACTCAGCCTGCTATATTCATATTAGTGAGGTAAAACAGCACCCCAGCAACAATGCCAGGTGCTAGCATGGGCCAAACATTAATTACAGACTGTTTAAATAAATAATGAAGCTGGTGAGTGGCCATATTGAGAGGTTTGGAGGTGCTCTTTGAACCCTCTCCTGCTGTGAAGCCTGTCTAACAGGGCTGGCCCATGGTCTGCAGGCTTGTTACTGTAATGGCTATGTCCTTCTCCAGCCAGGAGAGTTCATGTAAACATGACAGGAACTATTGTTCACACTGGGTCATAGCACATTAGCCTAGTCTTGTGAGGAGTCAGGGTGAAGATCAGCAGCCAGAATGCAGTTTGGAGGAAATTTATGCATGATTTAGAGAAGAAAACAGCAGTAGATTATTAACGAGAAGGGGGAAAAAAGCAGGCTTTGCCTTACCATGAGTAAGGTGTAAATGTGACCTGCTTTAGTGTTACACAGGCAATGTCACTGAAGACTGATTGCAATGAGCTTATAGGTTGTCATTATAATCAGAGAAGTGACTTCTCTGTGACTTCTCCTTCACAGCCCTCCTAGAGCTACATAGTTGCCCTAGTCAAAAGGATGATTAAAGGAGCTTGACTACTTTTTCAGGTCTCCAGCAGACAGATCCATTTGGGACTTGTTCATTTCCACTTGGAGGCTTCACCTTCAACAGTCATTTATCACCAGTAGCCTGTGCCACACTTTGCCAAGCAGCAGCCTATCACAGCTACACACCTGGGAAGTTTCATATCTTGGCTCTGCACATCACTGCCATTTTGTTGCCAGAGTTTGGCGCCATTCAGATTTGAATTGAAAATGCCTGTTAAATTCCAAATCGAAACTTGAATTTTCATTGGTTTTGTATTGAGGCAGCAAGCGGGATGCGGAATTGCAGTTCAAATTTGAACGTAAAGAAGTTGAATTAAAATGATTTGAAATTCGAACTTCTAATTCTAAATAAAGCCTTGTTTAAAAGTTCAGAAAAAATATTTAAAGCCTTGAGGTTTGAATGTTCATAGGCCTTGCTGATGGATGGATTGATGAATAGATGGACCTCTTAATTTCACAGAATACCGTACCTGTGTTGTGTTTGAATTATTTTTCCTGTCATTTCAGTTTAAATTCCTGTGGGATGAGTCCATTTCAGTTCAAATTCCAACTCAAGAATTGAAGAAGAGAACCTATGATCAAATTTAGATTTTTGCACAATTAGACCATTGGGTGGTGTGTTCTCCTCAAACAGGTAAAGCTCTTGCCCCAGTCCTGGCCTGGACTTTAAGAAGCCTGTACCCCCTCCATCATCAGTACTACCACCCCGAGCACTGCTGTCTCTCTGTCAGAGCCTTCGGGTTGCTAATCGTTGTGCTTGATCGATGGCTCTGAGGTTAGCACAGCTGTTCAAGGTGACAATGTTGGGGCAGGGCAATCTTTCAGTTTTCTCTTTATTTTATTCTGTGCACTCATTCTGTTGAATCATCTCTGACCTAAGTCATGCATTTAAATCATCGCTGCTGAAAACCTTTTTGCTGTGAATTGGGAAATGGTAATCAGTTTCTAGCTGGTCTAAAATGGTTATTAGTTGGTATATGGTGGTCATTAGCTACTTCAAGCTGGTCGTTAGTAGTATGAGCTTGTCCAGCAATTCTAGTTGGTCAAAGATAGTTGTTAGTTGGTTCAAACTGGTTATTAGCCAGTCAAAACTGGTTGTCTGCTAATCTGAGCTGGTCATTAGGTGTTTGTCTAGCTATTCTAATTGGTCGAAGATGGTCAATAGCAGGTTTAAGTTGGTCATTAGATGTTCTGAGTTGGTCATTACGTAGTATGAGCTAGTCCAGCTATTCTAGCTAACCAGCTACCAGTTATTGTTTAGGCTGGTTTGGGAACATCCAACTTGCTAATGACCAACTTGGATTGACTAATGACCAGTTTACACCTAGAAACCAGCTATTACTTTGTTCCAAAACACTACTACCATCTTTAATGGATTTTCCTTAAAAAGAACAATCAATCATTTTGACATGAATGAGTGGCATCAACTTAAGTAAGTACTGGGGCACCTGCCAAATGTCCGGTGTTTAAAAAAACTTACTGATGTTGTGTCTGGTGCATTTAATCTCTTAAAGTTCAGAAGGTAGCAAAACTAAAATGTCGCATGTCTTCTGTTGCTTTGTCAAAGGGTCACCAGTTTGGATACTAACATGCTCTTCACTTCCACAGTCTGAACCCTTACAGCTATGACGAGAGTTGTGTGTCCAGCAGCGTAGACCATCTACCTCTGGCCGCTTTACCTCTGCTCGCCATAGCTGCTCCACACTACCAAGATGCCGTCGCGGCCGTGATCGCTCGGGCCAACCAGGTGTACCACAGCTTTCTGCAGTCTCCAGAGGGACAGGGGTTCACAGGGCAGGTGAGTTCAGAAGCACCTAATAATCTTAAGGTGTGGTCACAATAGCAAAATTTTGGTTTATAAATAAAGCTTTGCTTACACAGAATTCAAGCAGCTTACTTTTGATTAACGCAGCATGAAATACTTTTTCACCATTATGCAACATTTACAATTGTGGAGATTCCTATAGATCAACAGTCCACAGAGAAACTGATTTATTTTTAGAGAAACTGCTGATCATCAAGTGGGCATTTAAAGACAGGCCTATTGTGAGCTCTGAGGTTGGTGGTATCATTTTTCGTTGATTCATCTTAATTTTTTTAAATAAGAATTATGCTTAAGAGTGGAATTCCTGGTGGAAACACTACACTAGCCATGATGTTGCAAAGAAAATTCCACCAATCAGAAAATTGCGGTGAGCCAATTGTGGCATAAAAAGCTCGACAGGGAACACCACTCCCATGAATCACAACAAATTAATTAATCAAGTCAGCCTTGCTATACTCTCAACAACTTTGAAACCATTGTGGTATCACTTTACTTAAAGTGCATTGTAAAGGGCTATTTAAGGGTGTTATGCATTATAATTATTCATAATGTGCATTGTAATACATTATATCTCATCGTAAATAATTCTAACCTAATTTAAAATGCATAGTGTAACAAAGAATTAATAAGTGTTGTAATGTATTAACTGTGGTCACAATTCATTATTAGATAGTGCATTACAAGGCATAATTAATGCATTAAAACTACTTTTATAATGCATTATACATTATAAAAGCTTTAAGTGCTACCAGTGTCGTTTCACCAATGTTCAATTATGTTGATTATGTCATTCGTATAGTTCGTTGCCCTTATTACAGCTGTTACGTAAACTGTTTTTCTTTTTTGTCAAATTTTCAACTACTTTTGGTTGATTAACCACATAGATGGTTGGTTTGGTTCACGGCCTATAATTCCTTAACTTTAACTCATAATATATTTTTGGCTGTTTTTTTCACAACAAATGAGATTCGGCCACACAGGCAGATGAGGGTGGTCCCAGATTAGTATTAGGAAGGCAAACTGTACAAAGCAGCAGTGGGAAGGGTGTGTGGGTCTCTGCCAGGGAAAGTGACTCATCAGTGATGACTCATTCAAAACAGACGAAAAGGAGGGAGTCTTTCCACTCGTTTTACTCCATAATCTCACACGATTAATCCAATAACACACTCTTGTCAATTTAGAAGGCACAATGATTTCCTGAAGTGGTGACCGCAGTTTATGAGCTACGTGTCAAGTGTTGACTCTCTGGAGCTGGACCATTCAAATAGCGCCTGAATAACACATTAGCCTTCTGATTTGAGGGAAAATTGGGGTGTTTTTTGACAAAGCATAGCCTTGTAGTTTATTTACAGCATTTCACAGACTCATCTGTTGTTGACACAGATAATTAGCCCTGTGGATTTGTTTGTTTGTGGAACATCCATACATTATTTGAGCTCAACACAGAGGTGCTCATCAACAGCAAACAGGAAAGCATAGAGTTGCAGCTGTGTTGATTAATTAAATGTGCTATTGTCTGTCAGGCTGCCCTGTAGATTGAGCTGTCATCATGCAATCCTGAGATTTGCCTGACAGTGTTGATTGCATGGAAGAACGCCTCACTGATTCTGGCTGAATTTGTGTGTGTGTGTGTGTGTTTTTTGTACAGGTGTGTTTGTTGGGAGACTGTGTGGGAGGTGTGCTGTGTTTTGACGCTCTATGTTTCAGCAACAGCCCACGACACAGCAGCCGACATAACAGCACAGAGAGCTTAAAGGTATGTACAGAAACACTGAATCACTCGCTCAGTTTGAAAACACCTGTAACTTTGGTTCTTTGCTTCTCTAGTCTTTAGAGTGAATCTGGTAATAAAAAAAACACCTGATTAGGGATACACTCGACTGATGTCAGTTAAAACAGATGCCATATGTTATACAAAATATGTAAAAAAATAAAAAGCTTAAAAACTAGAATCAGTCATTTTAAATGCTACAAGTCAGTTTAGGCATCACAACTTTATAATGTGCAATATGAAAAGTGCATACAATGAAATATCCCAATATTAGCTGATAAAAATATATTACATTTAACAGTGTTATTACATGATTCATGCTTGTAATGATGATGATGGCAAAGAAAAATAAAGGTACCACTTCATAATAAGATTCCATTTGTTAACATTAGTTACTACATTAGTTAACATGATCTAACAATGAAAAATACTTCTAAAACAATAAATATACTTATACATGATTAAAGACAAATGTTGTATCTGTTAATATTATTTAATGGATCTGAACCAACAATGAACAGTTGATTTTTTTTTTTTATTAACTGACAATGATAAATACTGTATCAACTGTATTGTTTGAGATTGAGAATATTTGTCTGATTTTCTTCTAGTCGTATCACATCTTTAAAGTTGTAGATGAAATCTCAACAATGTCACAAACTCTGCTCAGATATGCCAAGATATCAAAGTCTGAATATTTAATATCTCAATAAAAAAATGTCTCATCAAAATTCATGGTGAAAAATTCTGAGCTATTCTATCCTCATTAATTTCATTGCTCTGTATTTTAACTCTAAATGTTGATAATTGTCTCAGTTGTGCTTGTTTTTATCTTTTGAACCCTCTGAGACGAAGTTGATAAAGAAGCTTCACTGAGAGCTCATTTTAGTCTTCTGAGCTATCACACTACTGTGATCTGCAGGGAGCACAGAACAGCTGTCACTTCAGTCACACCATCCAGACACTGTACTTCAGTGCTCATTTATATTATTTCCACATTTATATAAATGATGACTCTGTTCAGCTGGCTATGTCTCATATTTTCCACACACTCAGGATAACCCTGATGTCAGTCCGAGTCTGAGCTCCAGCAAACGTCTTAGCAGGAGCAACATTGACTTATCTGCCCCCAGTGAGACCCGCAACAGGAAAACTCCACTCAGCCGCAAACAGAGCGACTCGTATGATGGAGACTCCTCTGGCAGCCAGCACCACCCGTTCCTCAGCAGGTACTGCATGCATTAAAGAACACACACCAGAATTTGAACCTGCTTCTAGAAGTGTTTCTATTACAATATTTGCTCCATGCAGAAACAATCTCTGAAGAGTGTCAATGTTGCTCTTGTAATTTGGTGTGGTCATTTTTTCGAACAATGGCAGGACAAATTTGCCTTAGTTTCGTAATTAGTTTTAGTAAATTGGCATATTTTCATTGTTTTTTGGTGCAGATAAGCATTCTTAGTTATTATTAGGATTATCTATGCTTCTATTTAATATGCTTATTGCTTGTAATAAGAAATCAGAACAAGATTACCCAGATGTGTCCTTCTGGACAAGCCATCCATAAATGTGTCACCTTTTTTCTTCAATCCTCTTTATCAATATTGGCTGCTTGGTGGCATGTTGCGTCTGCCTGCAGTGCTATTAATAGTCACAGCTGCAGTCAGTGTGCGAATACTGTATGAGAGAAGCAGAAGTTGCTCAATGCCACAGCAGCAAAGGACCAAATATCTGACTGTTTATCTTCTAAATGATCCTATTTAGGGTATTGATGTGGCAAGAGAGATTTCTCTGCACTATTGTTGTCGTAAGTCTACAGCAAAGCTCTTTTATTTAAAATGTTCCTGAATATTCCTGTGTACAACAATAGTATTCCCTCAGTTACAGCTAACAATTCACGTCATTGTGCAATTCATGTCATCTATCTATCTATCTATCTATCTATCTATCTATCTATCTGTCTGTCTGTCTGTCTGTCTGTCTGTCTGTCTGTCTGTCTGTCTGTCTGTCTGTCTGTCTGTCTGTCTGTCTGTCTGTCTGTCTGTCTGTCTGTCTGTCTGTCCTTATTTTTTTATTTATCAATTTGAGTATTAAATGTAGTAAGTGAAACAATTTTTGCATGTTAATTTTTACTATTGAATTACAATATTTTAAAATATTTATTTTCATATATAATATTATACTGTAATGTTCACTTCAGTGTAATATACTGTAACATAGTCCACTGTAATATTCATTTTAGTGTAGTAAAATTTTCAGCATTTATTTTTACTTAGTATTTCCTAGTTACAATGTGTGCTATCACTTTTAGTCACAAAATTGCTTCATTTAGTAATTCAGCCTAATAATATTTCAAAATGCATGTTATTTATTGGCAATTCATCAACAAGCCCCCCACTTTTTGTATGTTTAAATGTATGTGCGATAAATTTGCTGTTACGTAAAACTTATTTTGTTTGCCATATAGAGAATACATATTGATAGGCAAAATGCTATAAAAATGCTGGCTTAAGGGCACCATGATGCTGGTTTCCTATTGATGATTGATCTAGCGACCTTTTCATTACCAGCCCTTACAATGCAAGTTATCTTGTCATAGGTTATTATATCTTGCGCCTTTGTGCAGTCACTAAACGGCCGCTGAGAGGAGTACTGGACAAAAGCACTGTTTCTCACCCAGGACTGATAGCGCTGGACCTGAGGGAGACTTATCACTTAGCTCATCCATACCCCTCAGCTCTACTACATTTCACTCCCAATCATCTGTCCCCAGGGTCCTGTACACCCCATCCTTTTCACACTCAGTCTGGGATGAGCTAGCCAGTCAGAGTCTTTAAGAGCTTTGCTGTCATCGCTCCTAGCATGATGGTAATAAAGACAAACAATGTGTGAAAACAGGGTGGAGATTTGAAACGCATTGAGAAGAGTTGTTGACAGTCCAACCGAAAGACTCATACTGTAATCCGTTGGTGTTGAATATGATTTTATATCAGGGCATTTTTGATATCCGTGAGGACAACTGTATATTCTGCTTTTGTCTGGGTATTCTGGAAGGATTAGCGCACCAAAAATGAAAATTTGCTAAAAACGTACACATCCTCAGGCCATCCAGGATGAGTTTGTTTCTGTAGAAAACAATATCATGAATAGAGGACTTGCATTTTAGCTGGAAGCAACAGTTTAAATAAAAAAAAAATTGTTTCTAACAAACATGCTGCTTTCTGCTTCGCAAGACATAAATGGATGTAAATTGACTTCTAAATTGGTTTGTGTGGATTCAAATTATTCTGATTAAGAAACACATGCATCTACGTCTTGAATGGCCTGAGGGACAATTTACAGAAAATATTTGTGTGGACTGTTGCTTTAAATAACTCCCAAAATGCCAAAGACAACAACTACGTGGCATACTATAACTTTATAAGTAAATGCCATCTTTTGTGTGTGTGTATTCAGTCTGATACAGGATGGAACAGACCTGAGACCGAGCAGCAGACCCAGTTTAGTATTGAATCCAGGTCGCTTTGACTTTGAGGTGTCGGATTGTTTTCTGCTGGGTTGTCCTCTTGGATTGGTGCTTGCAATGAGACGCACTGTGCTTCCATCTCTCCAGGGTTGGTGTGGAAATTCTCTAATTAATGTTCAGGACACATTGTCCTCTGAATACATTCCTGTTATGGTTTCTCTCTCCTCAGTCATATTTATAATTAATTTTGTCATCTTTATCTTTTCTATTTATCCTGCAGTGTCTCAGCTCCGGCCTGCATGTTCACAGATCGTCAACCTGTTTTACCCCTCTGACCCATCGGCCTCTAGACTCGAGCCGTTGCTGCACTCACAATTCCACAAACTGCCTCCGTTCCCTGTGCCCCGCTACCAGCGTTATCCTCTGGGAGACGGTCGTTCCAACCTTATCGGTGAGTGAGATATCCCGCCGAGAATCAATTATACTGTAGGCTGCTAAACCACATGCACAAATAAAGTGCAATATTCACTCATTTGTTCCTTTTATTATGTTTCATAATTGCTTTGCCACAGTAATGCGCTTATCTTGGGTTGCCAAAATGTCTCCGTGTGCTATTTTGAGGAATTATTCTGCTTTGGCTGTTAACAAGGTTTTCTGGGGAAGAAACTAAAGTGGATTTTTCTGTGACTTCCTGCTTTTCCAGACAGACAACTGCTAACCTGTGCAATACTGTGCCCCCTCTCGCCCCCCTTACAGTCTTTTACTCAGTGTCAGATTCCCTGGAGTTTCACCAAGTTCTGCAGGCTGGTGTCTCGCTCTGTAATGAGGTCCTGATTTATTTAGAGCATATTTTATCCTGCTTTGCAGGCATATTTAACTTACATGTCATCCATTTTAGGCTCGTTCTATATTCTAGGCTAGGCTTAGAACTAGGACAAATATTATTGAGCTAATGATGTATCGTTTAGAAACATTTCAATGACAGAAATAATGAATCTGGCTAAACTAGTGTTTTAGTATTTTTCATATAATATTATAGTATTTATTAATATTTTCTTTTTAGTTTTAGTTTAAGATTTAGTCATTTAACGTGATTGTCATTTTTATTAGATTTGTTTATCTTTCAAGTTTGCTTATTGATTTTTCAGTTTTAATTACAGTAATTTAGTATTTTAAAGGGGTCATCGGATACAAAATTCACTTTACAAGTTGTTTGAACATAAATGTGTGTAGGAAGTGTGTGTACACATCAATCCTATAATGAACAAAAATCCAGCCAGTGTTTTTAAAAAAATCTATTTTAAAATCTCCTTTCTCAAATCAGGCTGATTCCTGCACAGGCCGCTCCCACGATAGTTGACTGACAAGGCCGTCTTACCTTAGACCCGCCCCGAGTGAGCTGAGAGCTGTCCGCCATTGTGTTGTGCAGGGGAAAACAAGAATGTCTCTGATTAAGCGATTGAGGTGTTTTGTTGTTGGATGTAATAATGAACATAGCAGTCGTCATTAACTCCCGACATCCAAGCCACTGAAGACGCAGAGGATTAATGTTACTTTCATTTTGAAGGGAATGCACCGATCCCAATCTGCCTAAACGCGTCTATGTTCGTGCAAATCATTTGTGATCCAGCTTCATCTACAGAAGTGAGTATAAGGGTTTTTTTATGAATCTTTGCAAATCGCCTCTCCTAATAACGTGGTAGTTAGCCAGTTTCATAGCTAAAGTAAACAGTACTGCTCGTCACCCCACGGAAGAGAGGGGAGTGGTCAGCAGAGCTCATTAGCATTTAAAGCAACATGAACTAGAATGGCTTGCTAAAAACAGAGCTTTATTTTGACATGGTAAAAAAGGTGTTTTTTACACTACCATTGAGAGATTTTAACCAAGGTATGTTATAGACTTTTCATTAAGACCCTAAAGAATCATATCAACTTGTGGAAAATGGGCATCCGATGACCCCTTTAAAGCTATTTCAGTTAGTTGCTATGTTTTCTAATTTTGCTTGAATTGAAGTTTGCATCTAATACACACACACACTAAATATTTTTCAATGTTATTTCAACTAACTGACTTTTCAGAAGATTAAAAGATGAAAATGTATTCAAAAACAAACTGAAATAATGAATAGTAAACAAATTTAAAAATGCTCAAGGATAATAATCTCAAGGAACATAAAAACTCCACTCTAAATATGATGTGTAAATGAGCTGTTTTTAAGATCATCTGACAGGGAAGCAAATACATACAGTATTAACTATGAAACCTTCCTGAAAAAGGAGGGATTACAACCCTCATCTACACAATGCAACAGAGAGAGGCATCAGCCATTGAGAGGAAGCAGTCTGTGTCTCACAGGAAATGTGACACTGACTTTTAATTATATCAAGTCTCACTCTGCTGATCATAGGTGAAGAATGTCACAATATTTGTTAGATACTGAGGCGTGGATGTGTCTAATTTAATGCATGTGCACACACACATGCCCTGTTTTAATGCAGTACTTAATAATTGCCATCCCAATGGAGTATCTCTGGAGCACCCTCCCATGTGTAGGGTTCTTTCATTATGAATCATTACAGATTTACTCAGCGGGCCTTTAATGTGAGAAATGTATCTGATAGCCATCTGTTTTCGTGTTTATGCTGTTCCTGGTGCATTTGGATTGATTCATTTCATTTGGCGGCTGACTGAAAATCCAGAGGCATTCATTTCAAGTAGCTGGAAACGGGACTGCGATCCCAAAGCCATATGTGAAGCGACATCATGGAGTTCCTTTTCTCATTATGCTGAAGAACAGCCTGATTCTTTCCAATGAACTCTGTATTCCTTTCATCTCCGCATTGCCTTCAGCCCCTCATGCCCAGAGCTCATATACCACCTCGCCCTCATCTCAAAGGTCCCTCGTGTTATTCTACAGTGTAGTAGTAAATGCTGTGCCTTAGTCTTCGATCTTCTCCGAGTTGCCCGGTTGTTTTATAAGTCATGCTAAGCCAGTATTTTGAGCAAGACCTTTTGCTCAATTGATCTTCCTTTTTGTGTTCCATTGCGTTTTCCTTTTTTTTCTTCCTAAAAGTTAAACATCCCTTACCGCTATGTCCCTTACCTCTAGTCATGGCTCCTGACTTAAAATAAAGTATTTTGACGTCACAAACCCGGGAAGTAGCTCATTATAGTCCCTGTCACATGCTCCAATTTCTCCTTCCTGACCACATTTTACCTGTTTTCATTTACTTTATCTCTTATCGCTATCACTTTCTCTCTGTTGCTCATGTCTCACTTCTCAAGTATAATTGAATGGGTGACTCATGAACTTAGGAAGTGGCCATTTAATTGTATGTTTTCAATTATGCTCCTTGATGTATTATCATTGCATCTGTGCTTCCAAGCCAAGTGTTTGTTCATTTGTCAAACTAATCTCTCACGCAAATGTTTTCGTCAGTGTCGTGATCACACCAGAATATGTTTGCTACTATTTATATGCATGCTTCGTCTTGGTAAGAATGAGTGGGATTGTTGTAAAAAGCCCATTGCTCACATAAATAGATGGCTTTGCTAACACTAATGAACTCTGTATCGAAAGTGTGATCAGTCTCCCTGCCTGTTCCTCATGTCTGCATAAAGAGCAATAGTCTTTCCTGTGTTCATCCAGGTTTGGTGTAATGGTGCTTTCTGATTCCAGTCCACGCTTTCTGAAGAGAGAGCTCCTGTGAATTTGTATTCTGTGGCTGCCTCCAGGGCCTTTAGTGACATGAGAAATTAAGCAGCATACTGTGCCTGGCAAAAACTCTTCGGAAAATGTCAAGCTGAGAGACTGTGGGGGTTAACTCTGCAAAACTGTACCCAGATAGGAGAGCATTTTGCAGTTTGTGGCTACAGTTGTAGCGGGCATAAGCAGATTCTGAACACGCCTTAGCCAAGCTCTCAGAGATGTCAGCATGACTGGAAAGGAATAAAATCACTGAGGATCGTTCTGATGACCAGCACGGATAGGGCTGCCCTTGCTTAGAATTCACACCTAGCCTCGGTATCGTGCTCTCTGTCCACCAGC
Organism: Barbus barbus; assembly: GCF_936440315.1. Classification (NCBI taxonomy): domain Eukaryota; kingdom Metazoa; phylum Chordata; class Actinopteri; order Cypriniformes; family Cyprinidae; genus Barbus; species Barbus barbus. The sequence continues at coordinate 13,048,413 of NC_136759.1, forward strand.
CCTCCACCCTGCTCATCTCCAAGCCCTCCATTTCCCCTTTTCCCGTCCCCTATTACCAGGGTTGTACCAATCATTATAACTCGCCTCATATATTTATTTTTATTTATAAATTGTCGCTACAGTGTTTTAGAAAGCAAAATAAATTGTTGCAGAAATACTAAAGTGATGGACATTCATGTCAAGTTTAGTTTTAAAACTTTCTATTCACCTTATTTTTAAGAGTGGGCGTGGCCCTTTGTACATTTTATGGGTCTGGTTCATAGACTGTATAAAACATGGAGGTAGTGTCCATGACGTCACCCATAAGCCCAAAGTGGGAGGAGTCAGTCATCGCCATCTTGACAGTGCGTCACTGTGCGTCACTCGTGGATAAACCAAAATGGGCAAAGAGGCGGGACGTGGGTCGAGCGAGTAGTGACCATAGTGACAGCAGCAGCATTCCACCTGTACCTCAAGTGGCCACGCCCTTAATTATGCAATACTTTAAGGCTTAATATAATTTAAAAGGATGAGTTATAAAAAAATTCACCCCCCTCACAGTTATGAAGGGCAAAATGATATTGCAAACTGGTGTATATTACCATATTGTTTTAATGTATTATCTTATTTATGAACACACTGGTTTGTAGTCCTCAGACATCCAACCATCCCCGTCCCCCTCATTTCAGTGACTGTCATAATAATTGAAGCCCTGGCCATTTGTGAGCCCATGGCAATGGTAAATGAGAGAAGCCAATTGCTGGAATGACAGAGGAGAGGTGACCTTTATCACCTGTAGTGGTCAGTGGCACACAGCTGCCAATGTGACACACATATATTCCGGCTCACACGTGCATGTGGTTGCGCCCATAATGTGGGGCAGCCTAATGGGATGTTTTCTGCACAGGCTGCTGGACTAATGAAAATAGATTCAATTTACCCCTGTCAGAAATAACAGGCCATGTGTGCACGAGGCAGCAGGCATATAAAGGGACAGATTAGCCAGGGTGGATACTTAAAGAATTTCTGCCTGCATGTCTATGTTCTCAAAGAGGGAGGAAAGGAGAGCGCTTGATCCCTGTCAGGAAGCATTTAGGGCCGTTGCACAAACATAGTTTGACGTTGTGCTGAGTTATATTGAGAGTGAAAGGGAGGTTTTTGTTGTTTTGGTTGTGCAGTGACTGAGGGTTTTATAAATTCAATTTAAACAGGCTCCTCTGGGGTCATGGTGTGGTGTTGTCTAGAATCGTGCCAGTTCTCTTTCTTTCTGTCTTTCTCACACATGCTTTCCATGAAATCAAAGACAATCCATAAAATGAGGCAGATATGTTTTAATATGTTTAATATACTGTTCATACATTTCAGTTATTTATTGGTTTTAATAACATATACATGTGCACACATTTAATATTCACAATTTATCTAATTAATTTTTTAGATGTTTAACACAGCTGGTCAAATTTAATTATAATTTAAGTTAATGAGATGTTGAGAAAAGCCAATCAAATGAAAAAATAAAATGTAGTGAATTGTTGTATTATTGCAGCTTTGGATTAACAGTAGGTTTGCATCTCCCAGATACTTTCCAAATTAATTACTAATACTTGAACATTATTTTTTCGTTCTTTTAAAAGCTAGGGATGTGTTAACTACAAAAATAGGTCAAGAATTATTGGCATTAAACGTCTGATTCTATTGACAAACCTAGTTTCATTTCATCATTTAATTTGTTCTAAGGTATTGATTTTTATCAGTACCAGAGACAGCTATTGTACCAAAGCCAAAATTCTGATATTGATCCAACCCTAATCTACATATCCAACTTTCACCACAATGAAAATGTTTTTTTTTTCTGCAGTCGATGAGATCCACAGCTACCCTGACTTGTTCCTGCCCGGCAGCACAATTCCAGTGGGCGCTTCGCACTCCTCCTCTCCCCAGACGGAGCACAGCGCAGGTGGGCGGGTGGTTGGCGAAGTCCGCAGGTCCAGTTTGACCAGCATGGACAGCCAGTTATCGGGCTGCTGGGAGAGCAGGCTGAGCAGCACCGTCACCAACAGTGAGTGGGCAGCGGGTGGGCGAACATTGGGCACAATATTAAACTCTCTTTCTAAGTTTATCTAAAGCTCTTTGATCTTTTGTCAGACCCAGTACTGTTCAAACCTCGTAATTAGAGATGCTTTCTGCTCTCTAGCCAAGCAATGCAGTGTTAAGGGCTCTCTGTGCTGCCAAAAGGCCTGCTGCAGTGTATTTAACTCTGTTCAAGTAGATCATATCTCAGCAGCAGAGAAAGCACATAATGGCAGTTATTAGTCCAAAAAAAAAATGGCAGTTATTAGTGTTTTACTGGCACTGCTTTATTCTTACAAGATCTGTCTGTCTCTAATGAGATATATATATAATGGTACAGTAGAGGCAAGTGTGCCATAATGTGTAGCATTATTCTCTATTATATGTTTTTCTCTTTTATACAAGGACATGAAAATGATCTTAAAAGTGGGGAAACACATTATAAACCCTGTATTCCTGGTTTATGAATGTAAATTAGGTCCTCTCGATAATAACTGAAAATTATGTGGTTGCCAGGTATCTGCTTTTGTGATTCTTTAATATTTAAAGAAATCTTACTGATTTCAAACAATTGTGAACAATAGTGTGTAGTTTATATAAACATATACCAATAGTTTGTTTTTGTGTATGTGATAGTTTCCAGCAACTGGTGGGGGTCTAAGCGGTTGGATTACGCTCTGTACTGTCCGGACGTCCTGACAGCATTCCCTACTGTGGCTCTGCCTCATCTGTTCCACGCATCGTACTGGGAATCCACCGATGTGGTCGCCTTCCTTCTGCGACAGGTACATTCAGAGCCATTTATTAAACTGGGACAAAGCTCAAAATCGTTTTCCATTTTGCTGTGAGACAGTGACACCTCAGATCTTCCCAAGGAGTTTGCTATAGCCATTTTATTTTATTGTTTATTTTTTTTGTTTTATTGTGCATCTTTCAAATCAAAAAATGTAATAACTTTCAGACTCCCTTACTATTGCTCTCCTCATGCCAGAGAAATCAAATTAGTACTACGTGACAAGACTGCAGGACTTGCCTTTTACCACAGAAAGATTTTAGATACGCTGTTCTCACAACCTCTATCTGTCCTCTATCAAAAGAGTCCCTTTCTCTCTGCCCGCTGTTCCTAATTTTTTTCCTTCCTTCCAATCTGTCTTTTGTGCTGGAAATTTCGATACAGCCAAATGTCTGAATAAGAATAAGACTATATCTTATTCTAATATGCCTTTTTTTATTCATATCAACCATACCTCTGGCTGAGAGATAAATAAATGTGGCACATCCTTCACTTTCAGAGGCTTTTGAAGATCAAATCACCAATGTAGTTCTCAATGCAGATGTACACGGGCTTCACTTTAGAGTGTCAAAAGCAAATGGGACCTCTTATTAAATTCACTCTTAAGAAGCGGCCTCGGCACAGGTGGAAAGGAAGTAGTCAATTTAGGCAAATCATAGACCAATATATCTTTCTGAATGCAGTTCCTTCATAATTGTCTTTGCCTGCGTGAAGGAGAGGAATAGAGCTGACTTGAGTTCCAGCTGCAGTGTTTGATTTAGGTGTCACACACCAGATAGTGTTGTGATCTATGTGCAAATTTTGTGCTTTTGGTTTCATGTTTTATGTATTTGGTCTAATATGTTTGTGTTCTTAGTTTATTGTGCATTCCTCAGGGCCTGCTAAATGGAAAGCTGTCATTGTAGATGCCATTATGACAAGATTATGTTATTACATACCACTTATACATTTCAAAATGTCACATGAAGAGGATTGCCAAAGTGTGTACAATCATTCAGAGATTTAAATATGGGTTGTTCAGTCTGAAAAACTAGGATTTCTCTGCATTTTTTCTCTGAAGACTCATTGGTCCAGCCACTTCATCCACATTTCTGTGTATTAAACAATCAAATATGTTCTCATTGGCTGTGACTGTAACGTCAATTTGAATTGAAAAATAATCACTGGGCCTTATGACTCGATGTCACTGGTGTTCGGTTAATGCCTCCACTGACAGTCTGCATACAATAAAACACCTTTATCAAAGTCAAAGTTTGACATTGATATTTTGACAAAGATTTAGATCCTCAAGTGCAGTTATCACAAATCCTCAAGCCCCAATAGTAAGACGAAAGACAAGTAAAAATTATCCTCTTGATCCAGCTCAAATGTTACAGCAACAAAGATGTTTCATCTACACCTGTAGTGATTTTTTTTTTTTGTTGTTGTTGGTGTTAAATACAGTAGCACAGGTCATAAGGAACGTTTTTGATTGTTGGTGTATTTCTCACAGTAGTGAGTTGCACTGCAGCAGGAAACGGATAAAATGACAAATTTTGTATTTCCTTCAAGAGTTAATACTTGCATTCTGATTCAATCAGACATGTGCAGTAGCAGCATTTAAAGAATATTGTTTATCCTTGGGGAAAATAGCTTTTCTTATTATTTACGCTTGGATGGAAAATGATTACAACTTGACTATTCATCCCTTAAGAAAAAAGGACAATACTGCTGATTCATAGTTGGATTTAACACCGCATACTACACATTTTATTATCAATTTTGTATCAAGGAAACCTGTCACCTTTTGAAAACAATTGCAATTCCGTGTGTTGCTTCTAATTCCACAGAAATTACACACTTCACCTTTAACCTACCTTAGAGGTTGCACAGCCTCGTGATAACAATAATGATTGGTTACTAATATCTGTGTGATTGTTTGACAGGTGATGCACTGTGATTATGTGAAAGCCCAAGGGATGGACAACTCTGACTCCGCCCCCTTCTCACCTTCAAGTCCGAGGGAGAAGTGGCTACGCAGACGCACACACGTCAAGCTTAGGGTAAGGACAAACATGGCCGAGCTGACAAAACAAAGCATACTGTCAAATACATTGGAAGACTTCCAAACACCATTAAGCTTTGTGTTCTTACCAGGTAGTTCACTTGCACTTGCTTTTCATCTTCAGTGTCTGTTGTGATTAATAGTACACCTCTTTGCATTAAATCTGCTGAGTAATGTTATCCATCAGTTAGGTGGCAGTGTTATAGAGGTATCCGTCTGCAGCAGTGTCAGATATTTAAGATGCAATGTTTGCCTCTTGGAATTGATTTTCAGTTGTTAATATGTGGGCATGTTGTTTTTCTAACCACATAAAAATGGGACTGCATGATATATTGGTACTATATTGGTTATCGACTGAGTTTTTTAAAATTATATTTATATCAGTCAATGTTGGAAACTTAAATTCTTAATGTAAGTAGCAGTAGATGTTTTCATCTGTATTGTAACATATATCCGAGTAAAACAGATTATTGGAAAAAAAGAAAAAATGTAGGCCATCGATTGTAAGAAACAAATGGATTTAAACTGACTAAATGATTGGAAAAGTCCAGCATATTTCACCAGAGAGAAGTCTGACATTTTACTGTATAATCCAGAATTTTAATATCAATTTAAATTGAAATCCCTAATAATAATAATAGTAATTAAAATAGTTATCTTGTCTCTATGTCGGAGTGTAAAGTATACTGTCTGCTGTCACTGTAGATTTTTATGTAATAGCTGTTTCGATTGGGGACATTTTGTTGGCTCCTATATTTAAATATCCAGCATTTTTGTCCCTTTTGAATGGTATTTTTCCCCCCTGAGCCCTGGCTAATTTCTGACTCTGGTCTACAGATTCAGACAGACACACACACACACACACATATCACTCAAGTGAAAATGTGGACTGCAGCAGAGTCCTGACATTGTAGAAGAACTAAAAATATCCCCCTCTGCCAGGGCTTTGAGTTTCTCAAATGCGGCACAATAGCTCAGCATGTGTGGGCAGAAATCCGCGCCTTACGAAAATAAGCATCGCGGCCGACCTTGATTTACTGCTCTGAGGCACATCAACACAATTACCTAACAGTGCTGCTGAAAACTACTGCCTATGCAGGTTTACAGGGTATTTTAGCGCTTGCTTTCATAAGAACCCACCATAACAAAGACCAATTCTTCCCAGTCCTTCACTGAGGTTAAGCATAGCTCAGTGAAACACTTCTGTGTTAAGACTGCTACCTTTTCTTTTCACAGGGAATGATTTTTTGATCACTCAGGACCTTGATCTGAAATCGTGGTTATTTCTGCCGCCCGCTGAGCCCTTCTGAATGCGCTGATGGCCTCAATAGCATTTGATCAGAGCGCTTGCTAGCCTTTCAAGTCAAAGACGTTTCTATACAGTCGTGTTGTTTTTGAAAGACTCTCCTGATTCCGTTGTGAGACCCTGAATGCTTCTATTTGTGTGTATATGCTGCATCATTCTGGCTCGGTGAGCGAGCTGCAAGGCATAAAGTCGGCACCAATCTGGATCCATTCCACAAACATACATGCTTTTCCTACACAGCAACATGCTCCTTTTAGGATTAGCCTTGTGTCTGAAGATCCACTCAGGTGTGTCACCAGCACATATGGTGGTGTGTTGCTTGTTGGCTGTTTGTGTGTATCTCGGCATATGAGTTGGTTTGGAAGCCCATCATATGGCAATCATGTATGGGCCCATGCCAAGATTAATTATTGACTGACTTAATATGCAAATGGCTGCAAGCTGGGAAATGTTTAACCGCTTCATTAAATGACAAATCAGTGCAATCGGTCTCATTAGCTTTTTTGGGCTAATGATTTACGGGGCTGTACAGCTCTCTATGTGGTCTCATGCCATACCAACATGATAGCATAATATTAACAATACTAACAGTACTTAGATTCTCATTCAAAAGTGACCATGGCAAGAGTTATTTTAAAGTGACGCACACACTAATGTGACAAAATGACCTGAAGTTATTCATTTTCAGTGAGAGTTGGTGAGAGCATGAATGCCAGTGACTGTTCGGTTGAGTTTCAACATTTACATGACATTCAAACTTCAGCTGAGATTCAGCTAGTGGGGCTTACTAATTCAAGCATTGCTTTGACTATTTCTCATACTTAGATTTTTTTTCTGACTTTTGGACAATAAAACGGGCAGAAAAAATCCCTCAGACTTTCACTGTAGAAGGGACGAGCCATATGTACATACCAGAATAACAGAGGATGGGCTCTTTTGATTTGTAGTAACTAACTAATAAGCACAATCATCAAAATAATGACTTGGTGTTATTATCAAATCTCAAAGGCTGCGTTTTAATTATATAAATACTGTGTGTTTAAGAGTGCAGCTCTGTTTTCTTTTACAAGCAAGCAGCTCATTATCCAGTGTTTTCTGTGTCTTAGAGTGGCTTTGTGAAATGCAACTTCACACAAGCTCATCTTTGCATATGCTTTGGGTTTGGGTCACTTATAACATGCATTTAGGAATGCAACATGCACCAACAATCTTCCCAAAGTTGTACTGTAAAATTAAAGTATTATTGTGATGATGATTATCAAATTTAAAGAAAATTCTGCTACTATGAAATATTACAATAGAAATATGTCTTATTTTTATTTATTAATAGTAATAATCATAATAACAATACTAATAATATTTATTTAGTCATTTATAATCACAGCATTTTGGCAAAATTGTGTAGCCTTACAAACAAGCTCTGCAAACAAGTATCACAATGTGCTGTCAATCGAAAAATCAATAAAATTAACGAATTAATCACACATTTTTTCTAAAATGAATCGAATAACTGTGATTTATGCTGCCTTCACACCATGTCGTAATTACCGTAATTCCGAGATGACAACACGTGGCATTTTACTCATAGCTTTCCATGTTGTCGGACTCAGAGGTAGCGCCCAAGTAGTGCCAAAATGAACCTGGTGGCGGTCACGTGGTACATCTGTCACTGGTCCAAGTCGTAACTCTCAGAACATTCAGAGTATGTGAGGGCTTTGGCATTGTTGCCATAGAAACAAATAATTTACATAGAGTAGAATGTCACGTGTTGTCATCTCGGAATTACGACATGGTGTAAATGCAGCATAATCCCACCTAACAGTTTTTCACACATTAATTTCACATTCAATCTTATTAATGTAGAAACATATTTTTTATTTTGTTTAATGTTTTTGTTTGTTCAAGTAATTCCTAGATTTATTTTCATAATGTTCATGACTCGCACATGCATGTGATGTCTCCAGTACAGCAGGCAAGCTTGGAATATGGAAAAGCTTACATTCAGCAGATGGAAATATTGCATTATATTGATTTTGTCAGGAAAAAAGATGATCTGAACACTGTTGTTTAAGTTACGGCTGTACTTTACTCTGGCATTAAATCCCACCCACAATTAGCTTAAAGCTGCACATGACAGTTAATGAGATAAATACAACACTTCTACTTGAATGTCACTAGTAATCACCCCTGAGTGTTTGTAATAACTTCTGACTGCGATCCAATGTGGATTTTGGTCAAATGATGAGGCAGAGATATGTTATTAGTAACATTCTAGAAGAATTGTATGTGGAAGATACACAGTTACAACTTCTGTGGGGCTTGAAGAAACAGTAATGTAACTAGTAATGTAACTAATTACTGTTGCCCTAAAGTAACAAGTAAAGTAACAATATTACGTTTGAAAGGAGTAACTAGTAATGAGTAATATATTACATTCTTTGAGTAACTAGCCCAACACTGGTCCTAATTAAGTTAACTGGTAGAGGTGTGTTTGATTAGGGTTAAAGCTAAACTGTACGACAGTGCCCTCCAGTACCAAGTTTGCCCATCCCTGCTTCAACTCACAAAGAGGCTTCATAAAAGATAAACCCATTAATTACATACTGTAGATAATTATGAGAGTGTCATTTACAAGATGATTAAATATATTTAATATATTTTAAAAGATTATAAACAAATGTACAGTATAACAGTGAGTGATTTCAGAAGAAAATGTACCTTTATTGGTATTTGCTGCTATTATTTTACAACCCCATAAAGACTATAAGCACAATAACTCATTAGCATTTGTCTTTATAATATTCTTTTTAATTGTTGAACATGTTCTTTTTAAAAATACAAATTACAAATCTTCATCTCTAGCATGTTGAGCTGAAAAGGGGCATCACCACAGTCCCCTGGGGACAGTATCTGCAGCATGACAAAACAGATTTCACAGAAATAAAATACAGAAAAAATTTCTTTGTGTTGTGTTAAATTTCAGTAATTTTGGCAAAGTTGACAAGCTCTCTGATGAGAAACACCACGAGGGGATTCAGGCTGATGCTTTGTCTTTGCGCACTCTTTCCGGTAATCCATCTGATCTGTGACTCTGAATGGCATTTGGTGCCACCAGGGTTGATTCTCAGAATGAACCTGCAAGCACAAAAAAAAAAAATCAAAGAAGTGTTTACAGAATTTGCCCTAACTGCCAGATTTGTGCTGTATGCACTTTGAGATTAATAAAAAATACGATATACTCTCTGAACGCACCTACAAGGAAAGTGCATAATTAGTTAATCCATCACAAATCATTAAATTTATAATCCATTCCTTATAATGCATTCCTGTAGATCAAAGTCAAGTTAAGTCACCATTATTTTATAGACCGCCTTTTACAATGCAGATTGTGTCAAAGCAGCTTTACAGTATTAAACAGGGAAATAGTGTGTCGTTCTCCTCTGGCCAGACGAAACCAGCAGGTTGTTCCATGCTGCAGCAGAATCAGATTGTGCAAAGGACTCATCTGGTTCCTGTGGTCTTGTCCCAATGACCGTCTTGGAGACAGGGTCTTCACTGGGGATCAGTGTCTGGGGCTCATCTAGGTGTCCTGGCTGTAGAGGTCATCTCTAGCTGCTGATCCACCATCTGATCTGGATACAGTCTGGATCTGGGTGGCTACGGTGATCTCGGAATAAGAAAGAAACAGACTAATATTAGCGTAGATACCATTCTTCTAACAATGTAACAAGTACATCAGGTGTTTTGGGAAGTGTTCCCGGTTCTGGTTGACCTAATTAATGCAGTCTAACAATCCTTTAATGGATTTGAATTATAGAAATGCGATCGTGTATTATGTGTAAGCCAGGTTAAAGAGATGGGTCTTTAATCTAGATTTAAACTGACAGAGTGTGTCTGCTTCCCGAACAGTGTTAGGTAGATTGTTCCAGAGTTTGGGTGCTAAATAGGAAAAAGATCTCCCACCCGCAGTTGATTTTGATATTCTAGGTATTATCAAATGGCCAGAGTTTTGAGATCGCAGCGGACGTGAAGGACTATAATACGATAAGAGCTCACTCAAATACTGAGGCGCCAAACCATTCAGGGCTTTATAGGTAATTAGCAAGATCTTAAAATGTATACAATGTTTAATAGGGAGCCAGTGCAGTGTTGACAGAACCAGGCTAATGTGGTCATACTTCCTGGTTCTAGTAAGAACTCTAGCTGCTGCATTTTAAACCAGCTGGAGTTTGTTTATTAAACGTACAGAACAACCACCCAATAAAGCATTACACCTAGATGAGCCTCGAGGTCATGAGGTATTAATGTTTCTGCATTTGACATTGAGAGCTTAGTGTTATATTGCTGAAATAATGGGGTTGATTCCCAGGGAATGGATAGCGATTTAAAAACCAAACAAACAAAAAACCTTTAACTAGTTTAATTCGGCTAACTTAACAGTTGATGTTATCCCTGTTATGATGGCTATCACAAAAGAAGCCTCCAACTGGAATGTATTGCAGATGATATGATCCAGAGCACAAACTAGAAAATAATAATAATAAAAAAGCAGTAATTGAAAATACTGTTTGGGTAACTTAACTCAATAAAATGTGTACATACTGCAGCACAAGTTGTTTTGGATTAAAGCATCTGGCAAATGCAGGAATGTAAATATAATGTAAAATCAAATGTATTTTGAGTTACCTAATTTAAATAAAGTTGACAGCTGGCCATTTGATGATTCTGCCCCTCATAGTCAGCATCCCTGTTTGTGCTCGGAGCAATCTCCTGTAACAGAGTCACAATCCTGTTAGTGTTATTGTAGTTTATGGTCAGAGAAAAAACTACCATACAATAACAGATCTTACAGGTTATATTAAAATAAACAACATTCATAATATTTGTTAGCCAAACTTCCTATATATTGCTAGTCCGTTCCTATACAACCTGTGGGTTATTGAGCAGCAGCCAGTGTCTAATTCGGCTAATATAGTTGATGGCAGCTTACTCACCTGTTGTTAACACCTCTATGATTCAATCACAAGAAAAGACTCCAATACACCTCCGTTGCAGGTGACTTTACCAATAGACTAAAACCTGAAAATAAAATACAAAAGATGTACATAACAGCGGTGTGTCTTAACTAATTTTTCTTTACTATTTTCACGTTAGCTCGCTGTTATGTAACATCTGACATAACCTGAGATAAAAAGGCAATGTAGAATTATTCTGCTTCCCTGATTAATTCGGTAAACTGATGTTATAACTTACCTTACCAGCTGATGTAATCACCGTAATGATGGCTCCAAACCACACCCTAGACATTGCAGACAAGAAAATCCACAAACTTGAACATAAAAACATGAACAACTAAAAAATAACAAAAACCGGATACAGTGTAGCTCTTCTGATTGGCTGAAATCCTCTGATCTCTGAAGAGTGCTGATCACTTTTGCACCATTTATCACACAGATATGTGGTACAATAGGGAGAGTGCGCGAAACTAGTCATTTGCAGGAGAAAAACAGCGTTAAGACTCGTAGCAGTAGATTCAAGCTGTTGTCGTTGTGTACTTGTGTTTGTGCTCGAAAAAGCATCTGAGGAAATAAATATATACATGTAAGAAAACATTCTACAAGTGTGCAAATCTCATTGCAAGAATTCAGATACTGATCTGTGGATGTAGAAAATTCGTCCGTGACTTCACATTTTTTGATGCAGGTGTGTGAATGTGTTTTGCACCATATTCACTGCAGCAATAGCAGCAAAACATGTGAGTACGAGTTTCTTGATTTGTGATTCGTAGAATAGGATTTGTGTCTCTGGAATGAAGGATCCGAGAAGGTGCAACTATTGTGTTGTGTTTGTGGGAGAGAGAAAAACATCTACAAGTTTGCAACTTTTGTCTGTGGCTTCAAATTTACTGATACACATGTGTGGCTATTCTCTACAACTACAAATTCTGCTGTCACGGACGCTCAGCTGTTTTGGTGACTATTTACTTTCATAGTCAACTTGACGTCATTCACCATAGTAATCAATGGATATTCGAAGATACCACAGTCCTGCACAGCTGATGGTCTGCGAACCCATATTATGGTGAATGACGTCAAGTTGACTGTTCCAAGATGGCGGTTGCGTCTACAGGGCTCTCAAGTTATATCGAAAGTTTGGAGTGAGATTAGGGGAGGGGTCACTCAAAGGGGAGGAGCAACTCAAATATTTGCAGCACCCAAGTTTTTGCTAGCAGTTCAATTTTACCTATTGTTCATAATTGACCAGCACACATAGAAGTTACAACATCTGGTAAATCTGATGAAAGACAAATGTATTCTAATAAAATAAAATAAAAAGATTTATGTATTTAAAAATACAAATGTATAAAAAATTTAAATAAATTTTGCCCCAAACGAGCCAACTGAACAGCAGTACTCAATGTGCATACTGTACACATATACAGTAGGATTACAGTACTTACCCTGAGCATGTATGTCAAGCTGTGTGTGTGTGTGTGTGTGAGAGAGAGAGAGAGAGTACACATTTCAGCTTATGTTTCTTTTTTTTTTTTTTGTAAATGTTTGTTGCACATTTTGATGCCTGATGACAGGGGTAGAGGACTCCCACATAAAGCACTGTCATGATAGATAATAGTGCCCAATCCAGAGTCAAACTGTTCCTAGTTTTGGTTTTGTTCACACCCACCATGGAATTTGCATCTGAATTTGAGTGGGGAAACCACAGTGCTTTATATGGGAGCCCCCTACCCCTGTCATCAAGGCATCAAAATGTGCAACACACAAGCACACACACACACATAGCTTGACATACATGCTCAGGACAAGTACTGTAATCCTACTGTGTGTGTGTATACAGTATGTACATTGAGCACTGCTGTTCAGTTGCCATGTTTGGAGCCAAATTTCTTTTGTATTTTTTTATACTTTTTTAAATATGTAAAACAATTAATTTTTATCAGACAATTAGTCTTTTATCAGATTTACCAACTGTTATAACATCTCTAGTACATTCCTTTCAGGAAGCCAAAGCTAAATTAAAGCTTCCGGTTACAAAGCACTTGGAGAGTTTTTTTGACTGCATCAATAATACTTTAGCACGAATTTGGCTATATTCCCCAACATCAGGTCTCACTATCTTTTCACAGGCCAGTGATTTCGTCCAGGAATCGGAAAAAAAAATGAAGTGGTTACCTACAGCATTCATCGGATCTTTCTCTTCCAACTTACACTCCATGTGCGTGGCTGTGCGCGCATCCATGTTGCTTAGTAACGAATGCGCTTGTGGCCGAATCGTGTAATTTAAACGGAAACAACAACATCCTAATTTCTGATTGGCTGGTAAGTGGCATTAAACTCTGTATAACTCGAGACAGCTATGAACTCGGCAGAGAACTTACCTCCGTATTCCCTCATCTATTAATTGTATATATAGCAGGACAAGTTATTCCTTCTCAGCGTGAGAAATACACGGTGTGGCGTGAGAGCGTGTGAACTGGATGAAATGCGTGTCTCAAGGTGAATGCGTGAGACTTGAGAGCTCTGCATCTGTGCTTAGAGTGGTCGAATGGGGCATCTATATATATCTATGGCTCCAAGCACACATATGCATCCGCCATTCTAAATAATAAGGCATCTACCTATACATATCTATGGTTGTACCTGCATGAACGGTCATGTGCCATGCGTTTTCAGTTGTGTAGTGTGGACAGAGATCATTTCTGAAATGCAGTGAAAGCGCCAGTGTAGACAAGGATAATTTTCATTTTAAAACGCCGTTTCAGGACTTCAGGCCTTAAAGTCTCTACTAATGAGCTGACAAGTTGAATCGGGTGTGTTCAGTGTTGCGGTGCTCCATGACCATTTAGAAAACCACTGCATTTCAAAGACATGTTCATAAATGGGACTAGTATGTAACAAATACTTGCATGCATTTTCATGACTTAACTGACGACATAACTATGACATTGCATGGGGCATTTGAAAAGTTTCCCATTTAATGTGGCCGTAAATTCATTCTCAGTCTAAATAAACGCAATTCTCTTGGTGTTGATAGCCTTGTGGGCAGTGCGCCGACATACACCGCCGATCCCAATCCCTCTCCCACTTCGCTTCCTTTCAGCTCTAATCTGTTCTAACATAATAAAGGCAAAAAAGCCAAAAGTAAATTCAATTCTTGTCAAGAAAAAAGAAACAGAAGCAGCAGTTGTGAGTGGGATGGCCAACCCTAGATCCGCCTAATTGCGTTAAATATTTTTGAAAAAATTAATCGCATGCATTAATGTGCTAATTTTGCCAGCACTAATCACAACTTGACTTTTTTCCCGCCAAATCATGCAGCCCTATAAATAACCATCTAGCAACCACATGGCAACATGCTAACAACTACTCACAAAGCCTTAGCAGTGGTATATAAAGCCGTGGGCAAGCCCCACTCAAACTTAGTTCAGAAATGTGAAAATCTAGTACTGTTTGCAGTTTTTAAGGCCCCAGTTGATTTAAGCTTCAGTATTCTGTTGGATTTCGTCACTATGTTAGCTGGTATGTGAGAGGGATGTTTTGAGTCAGGCTTATGGGAAGATGCTTTTGTGAATTCAAACGCTGTCTCAAAGTCTTGCCTTTGCTCTATAAAGGAATAGAGTAAAAGCTTCTTTCATTTATCTTCCTCTCTGTTTGTCTGCTTCCTCTGCTGGCATGAAGGTGACTGTGGCCAGTTATTTTCAGGATTTGCTTTTGCTTGCTTTAATTTCCCATTTAAGCAAAGCTGCCTCAGTAGGGGCAGTAGGATTTATCTTCACTAAGCTCTGTGTAGAATAGCTTTATTACTGAAATGAAATTTACTGAAGAAGGGAAGGATTAGAGTGTGACACCCTCTTTTGGAAGGACTTTGAACTGCATACTTATTAAACTGCCCCTTTCTCTTTTTCCATCTGTCAGAAATGGTGCATGACAGTATTATCAGTGTCATTTACACTTATCCTATGCCTTATTTGTCATAACAGACTCTCTTGTGGCAAGAAAATGATATAACCTGACATCTTTTTCTGTCTGCAGAATGTCACCGCCAACCACAGAGTCAATGATGTCATCGCAACTGAGGACGGGTATCAGACCCTGGTTGGTCGCTTCATGTACGGTCCACTGGATATGGTGACCCTGACTGGGGAAAAGGTGAGAGAGCTGTGGTCCACTATTATAGAATATGCATTCAAACAAGGTTTTTTTGCATGCAACCAAAATGTCTGTGGAATTGTAAAGGGGTTGTTGTTTTCACAGTGAAACTACTAATAAAAAAACTAATGCTAATACTGGTACTTCAGCCGCAAGTGAAACCTTACCGGTAACTTTTACAGTATCAGTACACATTCAGTTCTCTGTGATAAGCACTTGCACCTTGTAATGTGTGGCTGCACATGTAAACATCTGATGAACCTCATATTTAGACTTAAAGGAGACATATTATGTCCCTTTTTACAATATGTAATATAAGTCTCTGGTGTCCCCAGAATGTGTCTGTGAAGTTTCAGCTCAAAATACTCCACATTTTGAAAATGCCTATTTTGAGTGGAAGCAGAAACATGCTGTTTTTCTGGCCTGTCTCTTTAAATGCAAATGAGCTGCTGCTCCCTGCTTCCTTTTCCAGAATAGAAATGAGTCATTACAGCTCGGACCTGCTAAAAACATCTGTTTTGGTTCTGATTATCCTGTTAATCGCGCTGAAATCATGCGTTTTAAACCATATGAGTTTAAACTTCTGATATACGGTTTTCTGAGCGCACATATCCGAAACACACGGACAGAAAGCGGCTGTCACAGCATGTAAACTTAAGTTCTCATTCACACACAAGTAGGGCTGAAACGATTCCTTTGAATACAAATTTGAATACAAAAAATCAAAAGGCCGCCAAAAATATATGCTGTGCCACATCGTTGTTCTACTTGGCGGAAATCAGTGTTCAGGTTTCACTCTCATCACTGCGCCGTGTGACGCTCCATTCAATATTCCGCTCTATGAATGTGCATTCTGCTCATTTAACGCTCATGAAAAAGCTAAGTCCGCTCAAATAACGCGTATAAGAAATATAATAAATTTCTATGTAGTATACTTGTTCCTGCTTGCAGTAGCGCTACTGTGCTGTGGCATGCTGTAGTACAGCTGTACTGGGCAACGCTGGTTAAATCTCCTTCACTGATCTGCTTCTTCCGCTACACTCTGCTCACATGCGCTGATAATAATAGCTTTGCAAGGGTTTTTATATTTTTTTATTTTTATACATGTTACTTGATATTTGTTCAGCAGAATGTACATACTACCACTACTAAAATGATGAAAACTTTATTTTTTAAGGAATGATCGCACAACATTTCTTCCATGTTTTAATTTTAATAGTGAATCCCCTTTGTTTGCCAAAAAGTTTAATTTTCAATAATATAAAGATAAATGAAATTGTTTTATGGCTTCGTTTGAGAACCAGATACACCACACATAATTTCTGAGGAAAAAGAAAACATTTCATAAGGCTATTTTAAGAATAAATAACATTAGGTGAGAGAAAATAAAACACAACTTTATAATTGTCATTTTCGTTAATCATAGCTATAAATATTATAACACCTAAAATATGTTGCGTTTAAAAAGTGTTTGTTTCAGCCAGTTGATGGTAGGTACATTGTGTGCACATGATCAGGATGGTACCACCTCTGCCGAATTTTGAGAAAGGAAAAACCGTTTGCAGGACTATACATTATTTGGATAATTAGTCAAAAACAACAACCACAACAGTTATGACTGATTCTGTCGCATAGAACTGAATAAAAATGATACATTGATATTTAATATTAATATATTTTCTGTCCAATTTTCTTTAAATAAAAGTGCGGTTATTTTATTGGCTTGTGTTTTTTAAATTCCGTGTCATTAAAATTTAGTTAAATTTAAAAAGTCTTACAAAATTACTTTATTTTATTTAATAAAATAAATAATTATTACAAAGCATTTTCGGTTTCGGTTTTCGACCAAGCACATCCAGAATTCTCAGTTTCGGTCCAGAATTGTCATTTCGGTGCATCCCTACCATTTACTATAACTGCATACAGAGCACTGTGTTTGCAACTACATGCTCCTTTTAAAGGATTACACACACACACACACACACCAGTATGCAGAGAGACATTTAAGAGGTTCATTCTCCACATAATTTTAAATTCATGTTGCTGAAAAATGTGGTAAGAAATTTTATGTGTATGGACTCTTGTTTTTGTTCCACGTTAGCTGTATGTTCGGTAGAATACTCGATTGCTAAAATATTCGATAGCTACAGCCCTACACACAAGTTAACGTTAAAAACACACAAATTACAAAAATAGTCGGTTATGTCTGTGAAGGTAAAAAGCTGGGAAATAAATGGCATGTTTATTTTAGATCTGTGTGGCAGCAGCAATATACAGTAAATAAATCAATAAATCCACTGCTTTCTTGTCTCCTCTGAGACTCTAAATAGTGTTCTGTGCTTGTCTGTGCAGCCAAATGCAGAAAAGTTAGTATGTTTTGCTCAAACTTTCGCCATGCCATTAGAACTGGTACACCGTTGTCACTTGATAAGTCAGAATGATGGGGCCTTGGGTGGAAACTTACAGATTAAGGGGCGGTAATATTATAATGAGATCCCTTTGCCACATCACCAAGGGAGCGGAATCAAGGGACGCTTGCAGAAAAAGGCTTACCAAAACAAAGTTACTGGGTTAAACTTTTTCACGTTTCCTTGGTTGGTAGATGCACCGAGGACCTGATTATAGCACTTAAAACCTGGAAATGTCCGATTTTCATCATATGTCACCTTTAAAGGAAAGGAAAAGACGTGACTTGTGGCCAGGTATAGTGACCCATACTCGGAATTTGTGCTCTGCGTTTAGCCCATCCAAGTGCACACGCACAGTAATGAGTAGTGAACACACACACACACACACACACACCGTGAAACCTTTTTTTATTTTTTATTCAGTGATGGAAACAGGCTTCCATACTTATGCAATATTATTATTAATATAAAAATAATATTTACTTCTAAAAGCATATTTACACTGCCATTCAAAAGTTTGGGTTTTGTCAGTTTTGTTTTTTTTGTTAATATTGTGAAATATTATTGCATTTTAAGGTAACTGTTTTATTGTTTTTATACATTTTAAAATGTAATTTATTTCTGTAATTGCAAAGCAGAATTTTCAGCTACATTACTCCAGTTTTCAGTGTCACATGATCCTTCATTCTAAAATGAAATATCAAGTCATTCTAAAATGCTGATTTGGTGCTCAAGAAAAATTTCTTATTATTATCAGATTCTTTTATTAAAGTAAAGTTCAAAAGAGCAACATTTATTTGAAACAGAATTCTTTAGTGGCATTATAATAAAGGAAAAAGGAAAGGAAAGGAGGTGACTTGTGGCCAAGTATGGTGACCCATACTCTGAATTTGTGCTCTGCATTTAACCCATCCAAGTGCACACACACAGCAGTCAGTATTGAACACACACACACACACACACACACACACTGTGAACACACACCCAGAGCAGTGGGCAGCCAATGCTGTGGCGTCCGGGGAACAGTTGGGGTTCGGTGCCTTGCTCAAGGGTCTGACCTCAGTCGTGGTATTGAGGGTGGAGAGAGCGCTGGTTATTCACTCGTCCCACCGACAGTCCCTGACAGACCTGAGACTCGAGCCCACAACCTTTGGGTTACAAGTCCGACCTTCTAACCATTAAGCCACATTAAATGTCTCTACTGTCACTTTTGTTCAATTTGTGTATTAATATTTAATGCTTCAAATAAAGGAGTACATTGAATAGCGTGACAAAACAGTGCTTGCTGTGGTTTTGAAACTAGTATAGAGCAGTGTCACTGGTACTGGTATCAACTACTGACATTTTGGTGTCGTGACAACCCTAGTATGCCTCAATAATCTCCCTCCATCTCACTCGCTTCCTCCCACTGTCTGTTTCTTTGTTGTTTTCTCTCTCAGGTCGATGTGTACGTGATGACCAAGCCGCAGTCGGGTCGCTGGGAGCACTTAGACACCGAGGTGACCAACAACAGTGGCAGAGTGACCTACACCATCCCCACAAGCAAAAAGCTGGCCGTGGGGGTCTACCCCATCAAAATGGTTGTCAAGTAAGTCAATGGGACCCTGAAGATTACTTATAATGTATCCAAAATGGCCGTACTCTCAAGGTTGTCTCAGCGGGGATAATTTGCAAGCATTCAATTGGCACTCGTAAAACTCTCACCCTGAGGGCTGAAGGAGAATTACTCCTCGCTGTTAAATTGATCTCGGGCTTCATGCCGCATCTTGAGCTTGATCAAGAGCCGGATCTTTGTTCATGTCACTGTTTTCTCGCAGGGGTGACCAGACAAGTGCGGAGGCCTTCCTGACGGTCTTGCCGCGGGGGATGGAGTGTGTCGTCTTTAGCATTGACGGTTCATTTGCCGCCAGCGTCTCTATTATGGGCAGCGACCCTAAAGTACGGCCCGGAGCTGTGGATGTGGTCAGGTAACAAATTCAAAGGGTGGCTTTCTGTGTAAATGTGTGTGAGAGAGAATCGATGCTTTCATTTCATGCCATGGCAATATTGAAAAGGGCCGGCCTGTCGGTGAGTCACAATTGGATTTAATTTAATAGAGAGATAGCAAAGTGCTGATATCAGATATCAGATGGGGTTTGGGATTTACAAATAGACAATCTTGGGTTGTTTCCCAGACTGTCCTTGGGCAAATTTACTGCTTTGTCAAATGCAATCTGTTGCTGGAGGACCAGGCACCGTGACTATCCAGGCATCGGTCCCCAACTGTTTTTCACCAAGCATTATGGGATTGCTGAGAGGTTAAATGATTGTATTGTGCATCCAGACACTGGCAGGACCTGGGCTACCTGATCATTTACATCACTGGCCGTCCAGACATGCAGAAGCAGAGGGTTGTGTCTTGGCTGTCTCAACACAACTTCCCTCAGGGGATGATCTTCTTCTCGGAGGGGTTGGTGCACGACCCTCTTCGCCAGAAAACCATCTTCCTCAGGAACTTGGTGCAAGAGGTTAGTTTTCTGCTACCGTGTCCACATATTTGGTAAATGGGTCATTCCTGTTTTGCATTACCTTTTGAACTCTGTAACTGCAAAATATGAATATTCCTGTGTTGTGGTTTAAGGAAGTGTTTCTATAACAGGGTACACTACTGCTCTGGTTAAGCTCAGGCACTTTATGAGTCATAACTTACGGGCACATTTTAAAATGAACAGGATGCCTATCAGGATGGGAATAAAAAGCTGTATTTAACCAGTGCTCAAAGAGGGATTTAGATTTAGCACACATTTTGCAATTGTTTAATTAACCATCTTTCAAATGTTATGACATTTATATAGGTTTTGAAATTTAAACAAGAATAAGAATTAGAGTAAGATAAACAAATACCACAAAACATCAAAGCATTGCAAATTTCTTCAAATCCATTGCTAATACTTGCTGGTGCTTTTGCTGTTGGTTTCCCACCAAAAATGAGGCTTTTGTTAGTTTTTGTAAGAATTTTTAACAGGATGTAAAGTGAAATTCAAGAAATATTTTTAAAATGTTCAATTTAAATTATATAATATATATATTAAATTATATATTATATATTTAAATTTATTAAAATGTTATAAATTACCAGATTTTCACGTTAGAAGCACCCCAAAACATAGCAAAGATGCACAATTCCATTAAAACTAGCAAAATTGTTTAAAATTCACTTTTATGTCCAGTTAATTGTGATAAACTAGCCAATATGAATTCTGTACTTAATACTAAGAAAGTATTTTATCCTATATATAGAAATATACACTACTTTTAAAAAGTTTGAGGTCAGTTTATTAATAAATAAATAAATAGCGATGCATTAGGTTAAAAATACATTTTATTTAGAAAGGATGCAGTAAATTGATCAAAAATGAATACTTTTTATTCAAAGAGGATGTATTCAATTAATCAAAAGTGACAGTCAAGTAATTTGTTACACAAGATTTATATTTCAAGGAAATGCTGTTCTTTTGAACTTTCTGTTGATTCTGGGGGGTAAAGCATATCACTGTTTTCACAAACATATTATACACTGCAACTGTTTTCAATTTTCATAGTAAAAAATTATATTTCTTGAGCACCAAATCAGCATATTAGAATGATTTCTGTGACCCTGAAGACTGGAGTACTGACTGCTGAAAATTCAGCTTTGTCATTACAGGAATAAATTACATTTTAAAATATACTCTAATAGAAAATAGTTATTTGAAATTGTAATAATATTTCATGATATTGTTTGTACTGTATTTTTGATCAAATAACGCAGCTGTGGTAAGCATAAGAGACTCCTTTTAAAAACATAAAAAATCTTACTGACCCCAAACTTTTGAATGGCAGAGTGTACATTTCAAATACTGCATTTGATGGAGACATGAAAATACACTTTTCTTTCTTCCTTTATTTCTGCTTCTCTTGGTCCATCTCTCACGCTTGCTTCCTCTGTCTCACGCATGAGTAGTCACACAGGAACTGAGGTGTTTTTGTAGTGTATCCTCAGCCCGTCTATCACACTTTGTCCTTTTCTCATGTTGGCAGTGTCACATTAAAATCAACTGTGCCTACGGCTCCATGAAGGACATTTCCGTCTACAGCATGCTGGGCCTCAACCCCAACCAGATATATATAGTGGGACGGCCCTCTAAGAAGTACCAGAATCAGTGCCAGGTTAACTAACTTTGATTTCAATCATCATCTTTCATTCAGTTTCCCCCATAACTGGTCAAAATGAATCTAGTTTTCTCTAATATCTTTTCATGTCTTCTGATCTACGACAGTTCCTAAGTGAGGGCTATGCAGTGCATCTCTCCTCCCTGCAGTTCAGTCACAGAGCCCGGCCCAAGAAGAGCTCCTCGGTACGAATGGTTCTTCGAAAGGGCTCATTTGGTCTGTCAGCTAAACCGGACTTCCTGTGTAAGCGGACACACCTTCGCCGCACCATGTCGGTGCAGCAGCCTGAGCCACCCATGACACCCAACCCTAAACCGGAGCGAGCTCAGAGCCAGCCCGAGTCGGACAAGGACCACGGGGGTGGAGGGGGTCCAGGCCATGCCATGTGGGCACGGGGGTCCATGTACCGTGGCGACACCACTCCCTGACCCAAGAGAAACATAGGAGGGATGGAAAAAGGACAGATGGTAATGATCTCTTGGTGGACAGAGCCCAGGTAAGCTTTGGTTTTAAGCCTGTTTGCACAAAACACAGGGCTCTCAAGTTATAGCGAAAGTTTGGAGTGAGATTAGGGGAGGGGCCACGCAAAGGGGAGGAGCAAATATTTGCAGCACCCAAGTTTTTGATAGCAGTTCAATTTTACCTATTGTTCATAATTGGCCTGCACAAATAGAAATTATAACATCTGGTAAATCTAATGAAAGACAAATTCATTCTAATAAAATAAATAGATTTTTGTATTTAAAAATACAAATGTATCAAAAATAAAAAGAAATTTTGCCGTACTCAATGTACATACTGTACACTTATACAGTAGGATTACAGTACTTACCCTGAGCATGTATGTCAAGCTGTGTGTGTGTGTGTGAGAGAGAGAGAGAGAGAAGAGAGACTGAGAGAGTACACATTTAAGCTTAGAGGACTCCTACATAAAGCACCGTCATGATAGATAATAGTGCTCCGTCCAAAGTCAAACTGTTCCTAGTTTTGGTTTTGTTCACACCCACCATAGAAAACACACTGCATCTGCATTTGAGAGGGGAAGCCACATTGCTTTATATGGGATCCCCCTACCGCTGTCATCAAGCCATCAAAATGTGCAACAAACACAACAGTGTTGGTTTAAAAAAAACAAAAACAAAAAACTCCCTCTGTCTCTCTCTCGCTCTCGCTCTCTCTCTCTCACACACACACACACACACACACAGCTTGACATACATGCTCAGGACAAGTTCTGTAATCCTACTGTGTGTGTGTGTATACAGTATGTACATTGAGCACTGCTGTTCAGTTGGCATGTTTGGGGCCAAATTTCTTTGTATTTTTTTATACTTTTTAAAATATGTAAAACTATTTATTTTATTTGGAAGAATTTGAAGTCTTTTATCAGATTTACCAACTGTTATAACATCTCTAGTACTTTCCTTTCAGGAAGCCAAAGCTATGTTAAAGCTTGGGGTTGCAAAGCAGTTGGAGAGTTTTTTTTTTTTTTTTTTTTTTTTTTTTTTTTGACTGCATCAATAATACTTTAGCACAAATTTGGCTATATTCCCCAACATCAGCTCTCACTATCTTTTCACAGGCAAGTGATTTCGGCCAGGAATCTTAAAATCGAAAAAAAAAAAAAATCCAGGAGTTACCTACACAGCATTCATCAGATCTTTCTCTTCCAGTTTACACTCCATGTGCATGCGCGTCCATGTTGCTTAGTAACGAATGCACTTGCAGCAGAATCGCGTAATTTAAACAGAAACGACAACATCCTAATTTCTGATTGGCTGGTAAGTGGCATTAAACTCTGTATAACTCAAGACAGCTATGAACTCGGCAGAGAACTTACCTCCGTATTCCCTCATCTATGAATTATATATATAGCAGGACAAGTTATTCCTTCTCAGCGTGAGAAATACACGGTGTGGCGTGAGAGCGTGTGAACTGGATGAAATGCGTGAGTCTCACGGTGAATTCGTGAGACTTGCGAGCCCTGAAAACACATTTTGCATGCTTTTACATTTTTTCACGTAAACATGCTCTAGACCAGTGTATCTCAACCAGGGAGCCGGGACCCACTAGGGGGCCTAAGCACACTTCCAAGGGGGCCACAAGATGGCTTGAATTTAAAGTAAGGCTTATAATGCCAATATAAATAAGCTTTAAATAAATATAAATAAAGCTATAAATTAATATATAAGCTTGAAATGAAATAACTAAATTATGCTTTTTGAAATAAGCTTTTTTTAAGGCTCACTGAAATATATTTATTCATATAATTTTTCTCCTTATCTATGGTCATTTTTAACAACAATTATTCAATGTAATTTTCTCCCCTTTCCATTTTTTTTCTGTACTTTTAAAAGCAAAATATACCGTGTTGAACAGTCCCTTAGGCTTTTTTGTTTAGTCTCTAATGCATAACAAACAGATTTTGTGTGTGGATAGGGCATGACCATGTTTTAAATTTGAGTTAAATTAAAATTTCAAATGAGCATGCATCCAATATTCTCACCGCATTACAATTGCGCTGTAAAATTTTCCTAAATTCAATCTCAGCATCACTGAATTCATAACCCAAAATTTGTATTCAGAACCTAGCAAGACCTCAACCCCCACGATATCTGTTTGCAACCCTCCTTGAATGATTTAGCGGCTTTATCCCGGCAAATGGACAAAAAGTGATTAAGGAGAGTACTAGTGGCTCGACATCCTTCCGAACCTTGCCATTAAATGAGAGGGTACCCCTCCTCTAGCTCTGGTTCATTCATAATCAAGACTATAAAAAAGGCTGAAGAATTATTAATAGAGCTCGGGCCTCCCACCGCCTCATCACCCATCACGCCGTGCCAATCTGAATGCAAATGCTCCTCTGCTGGGCCTGGTGATCCGCAAATAAGAGTGCTCAGACATGCCCCGACTCAAGCGCTCTTCCCTTTTGCCAAATAATGTTTGCCTGATGAGATAGATGCTGACCGCGGCCTGCGTGTGGCTCCTTGGGAAGCCGTTTGTAATTTTCTCTGATTATTTTCGTAATGAAATAGATATTTATATGGGTGCTCATTGAAGCGTGGCTGCTGTGTGAAGTGCTCATTGATTCACAATCTCTTTCCTCCTTCAACCCCACAGCGTCTTTACTCCTTCTGCTGATATCACACCATAAAATAAGACAAATCCCACCTGAGCTGATAAAAACTCCTCCTGAAGTGCCATCCGCATGGATCTGACACAATTACGCACAAACTCTGAGTCCCGATGCTTTGTTTCGGGAACAGGAGCAGAGGAGAATCTATTTCTAAATTCAGTTTCATCCATCTGTGATGCTTTGGAGAACTTCTGGATTTATTTAGCATCATACGAAGGATTCCTCGCATCACCCATCAGGAACAAAGAGGATATCTGATAAGATCCTTAGAGAAAACATCAAATTTCCTCACGCCTAAGCAATATGGAGGAAGAGGGAGGGTGAGCATCCCGCTGCTCGGACAGGTGGCAGCGCTGACTCCTGCAATAATCCCTCTGTTTTAATATTGCAGGCATTTGTCTGTTCTCTGGGCGGCTGTCTATGGCCCGCTTGTGGCCAGAAGGACTTGCAAACTGTACATTAACCTTTTGTGCCAGAGTGGCGACCTGGCCTGAACTCTTGTTGCCCCTGTCTGTGTTCAGCCACTCAGCCAGAACAGAGTCTGGCAGCAATGGCCACTGCTACTGAACTCCACCCACTCCTCTGCCAGGTCACGCCACGACTGCAGAAGCATATTTACAACCATCGGTGGATCTTCTTGTGCCTGTCTCTCACTCGTGTTGTAAATATATAATAAGTGGCACTGAGGCGAACTGAGTATGTACAGTATGATGTATTTGTGTGTGGCAATAGCTGACTCCAGCAGTGCTCACACTGCAATGAAGCATTTTCTTAATTGGTATTTTTGCCTCTTTTCCAGTACAAATATTTAAACATCCTTAAACAAGATTAAATTTCATGAAGCATAAAACGGTAACACTTTATTTCAATAGTCCACTTTAAACATTGTACTAACAGTAAGTAACTTTGCAACTACATGTCAACTAGCAGTTATTAAAGTATTAGTAGACTAACTGCTTAATATCTGTTAACACTTTATTTTGATGGGTCCACAACATACAACATACTGACTATATGAAACTTTATGAAAGTATATGTCAACTTATTCTACTAACCCTAAACCTACCCTAACAGTCTACTCTGAGAGTTAGTAGACATGTAGATGCAAATGAATGAGAATTAGTTGACATGTAGTTACAAAGTTACTTATAGTTCGTAGAATGTCTAAAGTGGACTATCGAAATAAAGTGTAACCCATAAAATTATTTTCAGACAGTATATTTCGGGAATAAATAAATAAATGGAAAAATTGATTATAGCGTTAGTGTAAGAAAAATAACCATAATAATAAACATGAATGCAATTTTCACTTGTACAAATGATTTCCATATTAAATAAAATAATGTTCTTTTGAACTTTCTATTCATCAAATCCTGAAGAAAAAAAAACACGCATTATGGTTTTCACAAAATATTAAGCAGTGCATTTGTATTCAACACTGATAGTAATAAGAATTTTTTCTTGAGCGGCAAATCAGCATGTGACCCCTGGACAACAAAACCAGTCATAAGGGTCAATTTTTTGAAATTGAGGTTTATACATCATCTGAAAGCTGAATAAATAAGCTTTGTGAGGATCAGACAATATTTGGCCGAGATACAACTATTTGAAAATCTGGAATCTGAGGGTGCAAAGAAATCTAAATATTGATCTTTAAAGTCTTTAATATTTCCTTGAAAGTGTCCAAATGAAGTTCTTAGCGATGCATATTACTAATCAGAAATGAAGTTTTGATATATTTACGGTAAGAAATTTACTAAATATCTTCATGGAACATGATCTTTACGTAATATCCTAATGATTTTTGGCATAAAAAAAAAAATTGATAATTTTGACCCATACAATGTATTTTTGGCTATTGCTACAAATATACCCCAGCGACTTAAGACTGGTTTTGTGGTCCAGGGTCACATATTTGAATAATTTCTGAAGGATCATGTGACACTGAAGACTCCATGAAAGGAATAAATAACATTTTAAAGTATATTAAAATGCAAAACACATTTCAATGTATTACTGTTTTAGTGTATTTTTGATCAAATAAATGCATAAGAGACTTCTTTCATAAGTTTACTGACCTCAGACTTTGGAACAGTAATGTGAATTTAAAATATGCATTCTCTTAATTCTTTATTTTGCTTCTCAAGTAAATTTATTTTTTTATGAATGCTCAGATATTTTGACTGAAAACCAAGATTTAAAAATCTGATTAAGAAAACTTTTTTTTATAGCACACATTAAATGGCCAAATAACCGTTTTAAATTTGTATTGTAAAGTGACTGTGGTTGTCAAGATGTTGTCGTGTCACATTATTGGTTTTATCGGTACGACAACTTGCGCAAACACAACACGTCGATATTGTTTACATGTAAATCCATCTCACGGAGTACGATGGTCTTGTCGAAGAACATACTATATTAGTATTTTAAACTATACTTGAGGACAACCTTGGTGTTACAATAAATAAATGTAAATCAACAAAATACATTCAGACCACTATAATGCTGTTCTCACCACGAGGGTGTTCCGTACTCAATAGTTCTTGTAATGTCACATTTTCCTATCGTAGTTCTGATTTTGGTATTTTGTATGGGGCTGTCTATTGAAAATTGCATTTGCACAGCGCCAGTATTTATGTAATTTTATCTTGTTGTATATTTAACTGTACATCTTTATATAACACTAGAGACAGTGTGAAAGTGGGTAGGCATGAATGTTTTGGCCTGTATCTACGTGTGCACATGTCTGTTACACGTGTGCAAGTCTCGTGTGAGTGTTAGTTTGGAGATTTTTTGTATTGTACATATTTTTAATTCAGAGATCATACTAGTGGCCTTTTGATCCTCTGATAGTTATAAACTAAGCCTGTAATTTGTAGAGATTTTATAGGCAAACTTTTTAATTCTTTCGTGTGTGATCATTGCTGAATTGTCAACATATATGAACGTGTTTTCAGCCTTATCAAGATGTATATTTATTTGTCTAATATCTATATTCTCAGATGATGTGTGAAAAAGTATATTTGTATTTTAAAAACATGTAAAGTACATATATTCAGTACACAACTGTGTCAAGGCCTCTTGTGGTAATTGGTCCAGTCGGTCTATTTCAGTGGATGTGCTTCTGTTGGGCCTATACCGAGCTGTATACTCATTCTTCAATAAATCATTATAAATCCTGCTTGATATATCTGTGTAAACTTTAGATCTGTCAGTGCTGTGAAGATTTGTGAAGTTGTGACCTTTTCTCTTACCAGCCTGAAAGGTGAGTACAGCTCTATCTGTTCACACACACAACGTCAGAGGAAGCAGCTCAGCGTTTTCACACTAAATTACTCTGTCAAGAGTAGCTATGCTCTAGATGGACTATTCCTGTTCTTTAATATGTATGCAAATCCAAAGCTAATTATACAATCCGATCACTTTTACGCTGGTATAAATGATACCTGAGCAAAACCAAAACACCCCAGTTGCTTTTGTCTTCCTCATTCAATTCTGTTTGAGTAGTTTAAAACAAGTGCAAATAACATCTGTCCTTGAAAGCGACAAATGTGCAGACAGCAGGTTTCCAGTGAAATTAACTTTTTTTTTCTTTCCCTCTCAAGGGACAGTTTTTTCCTTGCAGGCTATCGCCTGTGTCACCATTAATGAATGTATCCCGCTCATTCTTTGGGATGCTATGGAAATGGCCCTTTAATCTCAAATCACACACTTTAGCTGATTAATGCTCCAGGCATGTGCCGAAGAGGTCGGCATGTGCAAATTGTGTGAACGTATCGCTGGGATTATTGATGGGCACTTGTTAATCTATTGTTCTCGACGTGCCAGCATTGTTGCACATTTTTTTGATTGAATGCGTCTTTGTTGCTTCGTCTTTGCATGGTAATTACATGGTAAATAATGAGGTTTAAAATGAATCATTTCCTTTCTATAGTGCAAAGCAAAAATCATATTTGTATTTTGTTGTCAATGGGTGGCTTTGAAATGAAAATGCCCTGTCCGTGCTATTCTGTGTGTTTTTTAATAGCTTAGGGGAATAAAAACAGATTTAACTATTTGCATTTTCATCTGATCAGATTTGAACTCAATTTCTCCTTTTATAGAAAAGCCACGGACATTTTTCAAAGGCAGGGACCATATCTGAAACATCACAAATGAAAGCCTATTTCAATCTGATATTATACTGTAGCTTTAAAAAATGAATAATTACACATTAGTGCCTTCCTCATCATTATGAAGATTGGTCCCAGCACGACACCATCTATTAGTTACTGTTCTTTTTCCACTCCAGCCTTTTTATGGAAGCCAATCAAACACTCGACACATTATAGATATCATTCCAGTCAAGAGGGCCCTTAAGATCAGCAGTTTCATTGCAGCGTTCGATCAGCATTGCCATGGAGATTTGTGTGAATCTGGGGCTTTTGAGACTGCTCTTACTATTGAGTGACTTCCTGGATGATTTTGGAATAAGTACAGGAAATGTTTTGACCTGACAAGCAAGACTCAGGGATAGAAAGCTTACCCTGAATGCAGACCCTCTGCAAAATGAACACAAATTGCACAAACTATTACATGCAGCAGCCCGTCTGTCATAATCCATATCCTGCTACAGAACATTCTTCAGCTGCAGGGTCAAGCCCATGAGGCCCTGGGGACTAGTTTCCCAGTCACTGTTGTTCATGGGAAAGTCATGTAGTATCCAGCAGCGTCTCCAGCAAGCCTGTTAAAGGCCCTGTTGAAATGTTCCGAATCATCATTTCTGTTTTCATTTTTGTTTTTTGTTTTTCTTCAATTATTTGTATTATAATTATATTATTTGATCATTTTATTTAATTTATTTGTACTGTGCTTTGTAGCTGTGTTTTGTTTATTTTCCATCTCTTTTTCTCATTTTATACTTTTTGTGGAATTTTAGTCCTGTTTTTTTTCTGTTAGTTTGTCTTTTTTTACTGTGCTTTTGATTTTTTTTGTATTGCATTTTGTTTTGTGTTGCATTGTGGTTACTGTTTTGTAGCAATTTTTTTGTCTTGTGGTTTTATTTATTTTTTTCATTTAGATGTGCCTTTGCTTCATTTTGCTTTGTTCTGTTAATTTCTTCTCTACTTGTTTATCGTATATTTTTTTTTCTTCATGCTCTCAGACACCACATTGGACTCTGCTTTCAACCTAAGCATGAATATTTAACTTGAATGTCATATCTTTTGTGGTTTTAGATGCATGACTTCATACAGCCTTACAGTAATGTGTAACCTATTCTATTAGATGCTGAAATCATTGTGGTGAATCATTCAGATAATTCAGCCCATAATTTGGTATCTGTCCTATCCAGAAAAATAACTATTACAGCATCTCTTCCGTCCATTAAAGCCTGGTAACCATGAAATGAAAACTAGAAAACTTCCATATTTTCCATATTTCCATATTTTATTTTAAGATTCATGAGCTATGATTGTGAAATTTTGGCACATCTGTTATATGTACTTTCATAAGTTGAGAGGAGAACAACTCGTACATTTGATGTATGAGGAGGAGGTAATTTAGTGAATAAAAATGGCCTGGTGGTAACTATGTTTTTTCCATCAAGGAAATAATGACAAGGCCCTGAAAACAGTTTGACCTGCTCTTGCTGTCACTCACAAAGACACTTTGGAGAAGAATGTGACAGATGAAATAAGTTCTATTAAAGATTTTTGTGCCACAGTTGAAAGCCTCAGGGGATTTAATGTGACACGTGACCACCGTAGTGTCCTGGTTCAGAGTGTAACCATCCTCCAGCCTGACATTGTGGGTTAGCATGTACAGAACAGCCTCAATCGCTGTTGCCGCTTTCATTCTCTAGAGGGGATGTGCACTGTGTACTAGCCTTTCTGATTGCATAACGATCAATATATTACAGTGTTAACCACAAAGCAACGGGGCTATTTTTACATCATTCAAACCAATTATCTTTGAAAGTTCATTCTCTCTAAAATGGTCTGACAAGAGTGGACAATAAGAGGTTCCCATCACCTCTAGACAGGGCTCACAGTATTTGTCCATCTTCATTAGATGGAGACTGTTTATTCGGTCTTAAGTGGCAGGTGAAGGTGATCTGGTGATCTTCTAAGGTCAGATTCTTTTCTCCATTTGTTCCTTCTCCAGGAAGCTGGTTTATTTGTGTTCAGTTGAGGTAACAGTAAAAGAATTTCAACAAAAACTTGAAAATTTAATGTGATTTGCAAACATGCTTAATTCTTTCTCTCACTCCATACTTTTGATTGCACAACTGATTGTGATTGCATAATTTCATTAAACCATCTGCCAAATGAGAAACTACAACATATGCCAAAGCTGTATATAACTGGTTAGGAAAAAAATGTATTATATGACTGGCTTGAAGTCGCAGCATTTTTGGGTGCATATAGCGTGCTTTTTTAATTTTTGCTGTAAGAATAGTGCTGAGTTTATTCTGTCTGACATATTCTTGCACTATGATATTATAGGGATAATAATCTGACCTTTGTTTTCCTATTGTTTACATATTTGCTGAAGATAATGACTGTTTAACCAATAGAATGTATAGGCATTGTTCATCATCAACCAGTCGTCACGTGCAAGGTGATGTGGGATCTACAGAGAACGGTCGTAAAACTTAGAGAGATAAACTCTTGGAAAAAGAGGAGTGGTCATCCTATTGTTAATATAATTACTAAAAGATTTTCATATGTGTTCAATTTCACTATGAATAAAACTTTGCACACAGCTTTTTCGACAAGAGGGCTCTTAAAAAAGTCATATTAAACTAAGCTTAATTTGAAGTGTGATGTTTTACATGCTGTCCTTATTTTGCTTCCATTCAGGTTCTTCCAGACATCAATTTCAAAACATCAAGTGTCAAGCCTGTAAACATTTATAAAAGCTGCCCATTATAAATTCATCGAACTGACTGAAATCTTAAAAATGCATCTTGCTGACTTTCTATCAAATTCACCATCTTTTTATACTACAAATGTGTCAGAGAGTTTGTGCAGGATAAATGATGCTGTTATTTTCCTACCTGCTAGGCTATTGGATGATATAGAAAGCACAGGAGAGGGCGAAAGGCCCTTCACATTTGGGTTATTTTCATTCCAGACTGCCAAAGCTAAAGGTAGAGTACAATACAATACATTATACCTGACAGAAATAGCCAACAGTGGGCTGAGAGTTTTGAGAGCCCACTTCTGTATATAGCACGAAAACCGGAGCGGGAATAAACAAGCACCTGACCCATAAGTCACACGACAAGCCGTATTGATTTGGACTGTACCAGCAAACTAAATAATAGTGCCAAAGAATCAACATAATAGGCAGAATTTCATTTGCTGTCACCCTCCCTGCTCTCTAAAGCAATTTATTTGAGCTGATTGGTGAAATCGGGATGTATATAGAATACTGAGACTGTCATTGAAATGCTATTTAAGAACAGAATTGAATCGCTACAAAATCTTCACGGAATCGTCTCGTTAGCCGTCTTCAACAGCCTGTTCAAACTTATTGTTATTGGCAAAACATGACGACGCAATCTCCATCATGTCAGCACAAATCATGCGTTTCAGTTTGCTTATAGATCAAGACGTGTTTGCATGGAGACCCCTTCCTCTCTGCGCCGCATCCTAGGTAATTAGTAGATGATCACACCTTGACGATACACTAAATCTGGGGCGGAAAATTAAATCTGCAGAATTAAGCGTATGTAAATGTCGTATTACAAACAATTAGAGAAGTTACGTGAGGACAAGGAAATCAATATCAAGCATTCCCCTAAGTTATATCCCTGATAGCACACATACATCTCGGAGACATCTATTTGATGTCTGCATTTACATCTGCAAGACGTATTATTTAGGGTGTTTGCTCATCTGCAATACATCTATAGGACGTTTCCTTTTAGATGTCAAATAGATGTCTATTAGATGTCTTTAAGATGTTTATGATTAAGAAATAAGAATGTATGTAAAACTGACATCTTAAAGACATCTGTCAGACGTTTGTAGACAGCAGATGACTTTCCAGATCAAGAGATCTTGCAGACGTACGTGTGCTATCTGGGATCTGTCTGCGCTAGATATTGTATCTGTCATGTATTATCACTAGATTTCTTTGTCAGGAAACATGCTGTCACGCTGTACAATAGTACATTAGGCTACTAGAAGAACAAGACAACTCTATAGACTCTATATACATTATGAAGTTGAAGAACGTCCAGTAGGCCTATAATTAAAGCTCTGTTGCCCCCTCTTGTGTGCAGTTCTAGTTCATGTGGAAGAATAACAGTGACATAACAGGGATGAGAATCTGGAACGATTCCAGTCCCTTATGATTCCATAAACGAATTGTTTAGCACATAATTGTTTTCAAATAACATCAGTCATTCTTCCCATGTGAAAAAGACATGCACTTAAGTATACTTTTACAAAGTATACTTATTGCAGAAATAATATACTTTAAAAGAACACACATAAGTGCAAATTAAATGTTATTTTCGACGTTTAAATACATTGTAATTATAATTAACTTCAAATGTATCACATTTTAAAGTGATATTAAATGCAATAAGTTGAACTTTTGAGTGAATTTTTTTTAAACCACTTAAGTGGTACTTTTTAGTACATCTTTATATGTACTTTCATAATTGTTTCTATTGTCTTTAAAATATGGTTAAAGTGTACTACTAATGTACTAACAAGCAATTCATGTTAACTAAAATACACTTTAATGTCAGTTAACAATACACTTAAGCATGAATTAAATGTAATTTTTTCGACCAACTAAATGCATGTTATTTGTAATTGATCGCAAATATGTTAGTTTAAAATTACATTAAATGCAATTAGTTGAACTTTTGAGTGATATTTTTGAACCACTTAAGTGGGACTTTAGTATATTTTATATGTACTTTGAAATATGGTAAATATGTACTTCTCATTAAGCAATTAATGTGAACTAAAATATACTTAAATGCCATTTCAATGTACTTCAATGTTATATATCTCTGGCAATGAAGTTGAAATTTAGTATAGGCTATTTAAAAAAAAAAAAAAAAAATCTCTTAATTACCTAATTACAATCAACACAAACACAAAATTAAAAACCCACTACATTTATTGACAAAACAATCTCTGAAACAAATACACAAAAATGATTTTTGCTTATGCACAAGAAAAACCCAACACTATACACAGCTGCAACACTTTAACTCTCTTATTACAAAGAGTCTGGAGAACAATGCAAAATCACAAACATACAAAAGTACCTAATCTCGCCATCATAGAAAGAAAAATAAGACCGTTTCCTCATTGGGGACCTAAAAATGTCCACAAGGTCAAAATTTACTGGTATTACTATCCTTGTGGAGTCATTTGGTCTCCATATCTTACAGGATTACTAACACAAAAACACATAGTTAATACAAAAAATTAAGAAAAGTATCATTCGTACAACAAATGAGACCTTATTGTAAAACATTACCAAACTGTGTTAATAGTACGACAAGGCTTAAGACCAGCCCCAGACTAACATGTAATTCTGAGCTGTTTCGACTGAAAGAAACTTGCACTGACTGATCTTTAAAAATATCAGTGCCTTTGTTTTGTCTTAAGATGCACACCAGTAATGTTTTTTATAAGGCATGTTAATGAAAATGACTTAAATGTCCTAATTGAACTATGGCCTAATCTTGGCTTAGTCCAAGCCCTGTCTGTGAAACCAGGTCATAAATTCTCAAACCTGTACTAGCACCAACATTAAACAGGACCGAAAGTTTTCTACTAAAATCTTACTCCAGCATTAGTGAATGCAAGTTTGACTAAATAAATAAAGTTCCAAATGAACTTGCTGGGAAGTGGTGTTTGTCAGTGTCCCAGAAGCTCTTCATCGGCAGTAAACTTCAAATGTCATGAAGCTGCTCACCATCTCTCCACAGTCTCTGTGGAAATGTTCCAAAGAGGCAGGAAAGTTATAAAACATATCTAGTCATTATAAATGGTTCAGTTGAGTGAAAGCAATAGACACAGTTGCAGTCCAAAGTTTACCTTGCAGCATCTGCAAAATGTTAATAATTTAAGCAGTAAGAGGGTAGAGGGGTAGAATCATTAAAAAAATTGCAATTTCTGCTCAGATGAAGCAGTTTATTCTGCAAGGTGTGTGTAAACTTTTGACCACATCTGCATCACCTAAGAGGTGAATTACCTCAATCATCAGGGCAACATCGTAGTAGAATGCTGGGAGATGTTCCTTCAGATTTCCAGACCTCACCATCTTCACTGACACAGGGCTTTAAAATATATAAAAAATGTTATTCCTACTTTACAGGGAATAAAACATAACTTTATCAATTACCCAAATACAGATAAATATCCCAAAATCTATGAAAATTAAGAAAGGTACTTTCATTTTTTTCCCCTCATCGTGCCTTGCAAGCTTCTCTCGCACATCTTCATGAAGAATGTTCCTGTATTTACCACGACTGACACAGCAAAGCTGCTGTCATCTCCCTTTGGTTTTTTACCTGTAAAATATAAGATGATTAGAGGGGGATCTGTAAATGCACAGGTGGGAATATATTACTTGCAAATGGAAAATATTCAAAGCATTTAAAATCCACAGGGATAGTGAATATTACATACAAATACAGCACTCATAAATGACAATGGCGCAAGAGCTGGTGATGGAAAATTCAACAATAAATTTTATTGGATTATACTGTATAAGAAAGTGTATTTAAGTTTAGAATAAAAATAAATATCAAGTGCATTAATGCACAGTATATATTGTAGACTAAATACATTTAAAATACATTAACAAATGTAATTTTGAAGAACACACTAAAGAATGGTGAATCGAAATGAAAATAAATCATTTTACATGTGCTTTAAAATATTGATAAATATATCAAAATAAGTGTACGTATTTAAAACGCAATAAAATCATAATTATTTAAAATGTGTGTTTAAGTAATACTTAATTAGACATTTTTATAAAGTGCATTTTTAAAAAGTGCACTTAAGTATGTTAAGACATTATAGTGTACTCTCTTTAAGTACACTTAAGTGGCCTTTAATTTAGATTATATTATATTATCTGCAAGTGCACTTTTTAAAAAGTATACTTTTAATAATTGAAGTACACAAAAAGTACACTTTTACTGCAATTAAGCACACTTCTTTTTCACAAGGGTTGAGACATGGGACAATACATGTCCAGCAATTGTACCTGCTATTAGGTTTAAAAATAAAAAATATATTTTCAATTGTAAATGTTATGGGGGTTAATAATACAATGTATTTAACACAATTATCCCCTTCAATTTAATTTTATCATTATTATGTGAAATCTATGACACTTATTGTCTTCTCAGTACATCTAAAACAGTGTGTCCACAGAGAAGGGTTCAATCATTCATATGCTATAAAATGGATAAAAATGTTTTTTAATGATGAAAACTTGTTTTATGAAAAGCAACACTTAATAATGTCTCATATCAAAGCAAGGTTGTTTTTCGGTGACACGTGCATGTTTCATAAGGTTTCAAAGTTGCGTCCCACTTTTTGTCAACACCATCAATAATAAAATCAGGGAATATCAGGGGTAGCTGTCACTCTAAAGCACGGTAGGACCCCCTTGCCACAATCCTCTGCAGAGTACAACAATGTCAGACAGGCTCAGTTTGATAGTTTTAGAATATTTTAAATCCTAATGTTAATATTTCCTGTGTCACAACCATGATATGTCAACACCATCTTCCAATTTCTGAGGAAATTATTTGAAATATTTAGATCATTTTATTTTCCTGAAGCAGGTTCCATTAGCATCTAGCATCAACAGAAAAAAAACGAAATAAAATGGCTACTACATGAACTCTATTTGTTTTGTGAAAGAAATTCCAAATTTGTCAACACCGTCAGATGTCACCACCGTCAGATTTTGTGTTCCAAACATACTTAAATGTGACTCTTGTATAAAAGCTTTATGAACAATAACATACTCACTGTTTGTTGTGTTTGTTTTAATACAGTAATTGATTGATTCAATGCATTTGATAGTTAAAAAGACTACAAATTCAGGTTTTCGTCACCACTGTCAGATGTGTCAACTCCGTCAGTTCTGTCACCTCGGTCAAATGAATATTTTGATCACATTTCATTATATTTTCTATTTGTTGAGGAGTCATTGGTCACATGTGAAAGTGTAATCTGTCTGCTAACATGAGAATGTGTTTTGAAATGTTAAAAACATCTTGAATGCTGTTAAAGATCAATTTGAAATGATATTACACAGTCCAAGGTAAAAAAGCACATTTTGTTAAAAAAAGAGAAAAGTTGGGAGGTTGCATCAAAGCATAGCTCAGTAGCTTAGTACATATCAGATTCATAAATGTAGTTTCATTTGTCTGAGTACAAAGTTATTTATTTATTTTTTTTCTATTTTGCACCGTTTTGTCCCACTTCTCAAGAATGACTGATATATGAAAAATAAGTGTTCTTTAGCTGATGAGAGAATTTTAATAAAAACATTTTTACTGTCTTCCGTAAATAAGAATTCAGAATCATTAGATAGAAGGACATTTAAGAAAAGTAAAATTTGTTTTAATTTTTGTTTGCTAAGATTTTCTAAGCAAATTAAGGCCTAGTAGCCCGCCCCAATTTGGTTGTGTAAGTAGGTGGGCTGTGCTTTAAAATGGCACTGAAAATAATAATTTTTCTAATTTTTCGATTTTGGACTACGTTTTACTAGAAAACACTGTTTAAAAAAAAAAATAAAAAAAAATTTGCATTTAATTTGTCGTCACTTGACATTTCTTTGCAATTATTTGTGAAATTTACTAGCAATTTCTGAGTTTGTTCTAAAATTGTTTCAAAATTTTTTTTCCATTTTATGTGTACTCTGTCATTCCATTTTATTCAATGAAAATTCTGATTGTTCTGGCACTTTCCTCAAATTCCCATCTTGTAGCCATTCTGAAGAAGTAAAGGTCTCTATTGTATTTAGGTCATCTAGCTGCAGATTTCAACCCTTCCACTCATATGCTTCATCTAATCAGTAAGCTTTTAAGATGGTGAAACTTTGGCACATTGACCTGTTAGCAACACAGCTGCAGCAGCGGGACCGGCCCCTGCCGCGTCTCTGGCCTCATTGCAGATCAGGTCTAAGGAGATCATGGACGTTTCAAGTCCCGGGACTGAAGCTTCATCAATGGAGCCTAGTTCCAAGCTTTTCCGCTGTAGATCCGTGAGGCGTTGCATCCCTCTGGTATATAGACAGGAGCTCTACCACATCCTGTGCATGACCGGACCCCTGGTATGAAATTTTTTTCTCTCACTTACACCCATGTATGAATATAAAATATGAATCTGTTCATATTTCCATAAAGGAAACTTTATAAGTTTTGTATCAATTTCACCTCATGTGGCAAAGAATGAATCTGCAAGCCAGAAAAGCAAAGAAATGTCATTATTTCCTCCATACAGCTCAGTGCTCTCATATACTTCTCATCCACTGAGAATTCTCAGGTTGTCATTCCAGGTTGCATCGCGCATTCTGAATTATCTCTTGCCATTTGTCATAACAATGTTTTGCGGTCGCCTGGGAAACAGTGTGCTGGCTGGTTATGGAATGGCCTCAGCTGTGAGTTTATGTTTTGCTCTGCTTATTGTTTCTCTGTAGTATTACATACTGCTTTCTTTGTGGTAAAACAGAAACACTGGTGTATGAAATGCAAATGTTGGCACAGTATTGTAAAGGTTCAGCCATCAGGGGTTTGACGTATCACACACTTTTGGTTTTGAAGCTTGTGTATTGAAGTAGTTCAGAGCATGGCTGAGAAGAAGCTGATGCTTGTTATTCTGATTTATCAGACGATAAACATAACAACTGCAGCTACAGGTGGAGGTCTTGCACTGGCGGCTGACACCCTTATCTCTCAGGTATGAAAATATGCATGGCTATGCAGTGGGGTCCAACAGAATGAGACCACACCAGAGAGCTGGGATTTAAACCTAAATTGAATTAGGAAAAAAAAAGCTAAATAAAACATTGGACCCCTCTGGGGCTCCTGCAATGAAACATGAAATATATAGCATTCTATATTTTGTACCATATGAGTCATTCAGGAATACAGAATAAATTTGAAGTGTCTGAGTTCTGATCTTATGTTCTTGTCAGACCTTCGGTGGGAAGAATCTGCACCGCGTTGGCATCATCTTGCAGAGGAGTGTCCTGATCCTCCTGATCTTTTGTTTGCCCTGTTGGGGTCTGCTCATCAACACCCAGCCCCTCCTCCTGCTGCTGGGTCAAGATCCAGAGGTGGCCAGGTGATTCATTAATTTTAAATTAATTAAAATATTGTTATCTTCTTGTTCAATAGAATATATATTTTTTTGTTCATATTAAAAATGTTGTAAGATATTAAAATACATTTAATTGTGTTTGTCTTATCCTATTAGCATTGTGCTTTTCCTTGTTTTAAATGTAATTTAATGAACATTTGCTGAACATTTACTTACCCTCAGGCCATCCAAGATGTAGATGAGTTTGTTTCTTCATCTGAACAGATTTGGAGAATTTAGCATTACATGACTTGTTCACCAATGGATCCTCTGCAGTGAATGGGTGCCGTCAGGATGAGGGTCCAGATTGCTGATAAAAGCATCCCAATAATCCACAAGTAATCCACACGACTCCAGTCAATAAATTAATGTCTTGTGAAGCAAAAAGCTGCATGTTTGTAAAAACAAACAAACAAACAAACAAATGTATCATTAAGGTTCTATCACTTCTGGAAAAAATACCAATCCATAATTCATAATAATGCTGGATTACAAACACGCAGCTTTCACGTCACAAGATATTAATTGATGGACTGAACTCATGTGGATTGCTTCTGGATTATTGGGATGTTTTTATCAGCTGTTTGAACTATATTTTCAGCACATTTTCACTTTTTGGGTGAATGTCTAACAAAATGTATAGAGGTTTATACAAGAAAAACTAATATTTTTCATTGGGAAATATTCTCTAAGACATTTTGCTTCAAGAAAATATATCTTGTTAAGACATTTATGTTTTACTGGATAACAAAACAAAAATATAGATTTATTTATTGGCCAACACTAGGTTGTGTTAAAAAGTATGTGCTGAATGACTCATTGTTTACTGTTTAGAATGAATAAATCATTTTGACAAGAACCAAAAAAGCAATATTTATTCATGTTAGTGTAAAGTTAGAGATCCCCAAGGTTTTGTACAAACAAGATAGTGTCTGAGAATGACAGTCCTTCCTATCTCTAGCAAATATATTTTGGAACATATTTTCCTAAATAAATATTGACGATGGTGTTAAATGAGGCATTTTAATGTGCACAAGCACACGTTCTAATACTCAATTTAGATGCATGCCAAGATGGAAATGGCACTGCGCAGCAGATTTATTCTGCTGTATGATAACTCACAGCTCTCTTTTTAAAATCATTCATGTTCCCTTGTCCTCTAAATCACAGTTACAAATGTGTTTCTTTCCAGGATAGCTCAACTCTATGTGGTTTGTTACCTGCCAGCAGTTCCAGTGAGTCATAAAAAATAGCATAATTTTCCTCTTGCCAGCACAGTCACATAACATACATGATACAGCTTGAAATATAATACATATATACACACCCCATCTCCAACCAGCAGTTTCTCATTCTCTCTCTTTTCACACAGGCTATGTTTTTGCATCAGCTGCAAGTAGCCTATCTCCAGAACCAGGTATGCAATCTTTTTTTGGCAGATAAGTGTAGATAAGCACCTTAGCTGAGCTCTTCAAAATCTTAAAACTTGCAGAGCTCTGTAACTATCACAGTCAGCCTCCAGCTGTTACGGTATGATCTTTATTGGTAGAGATCATCTCGCTGTATGATACAGAGTGACTTCATTTGTGTCACTCAATGTAATGTCACAGCAGTGACTGTAGATCCAAAGGATGGTTTAAAAGTGGTTGTTTTGGGCTTGTAGGGAGTGATTCTGCCTCAGATGTATGCAGCCATTGCAGCCAACATTGCAAATGTGGTGACAAACTACATCCTTCTGAACTGGTTGGACCTTGGGTTATA
Source organism: Barbus barbus (assembly GCF_936440315.1). Lineage (NCBI taxonomy): Eukaryota > Metazoa > Chordata > Actinopteri > Cypriniformes > Cyprinidae > Barbus > Barbus barbus. The sequence continues at coordinate 13,089,616 of NC_136759.1, forward strand.
GTAAGTTTGAAGGGTTGTAATCCCTGTCAATCATTTATACACAGTCGTGCTGTTTTGGTTATTTACACAATAGTTCTGGTTCTCAAAACAGATTGAACATATTTAATCATGAAGTAATGTAAGTACTTGAGCATTTGAACTGTTTATTCAATAGATTCGAAGACACTGATTCATTTAGGAATAAATCAAGTCACTGGCTTTATGAGTGTGTTATTGCATCATTCACTAAACCAATTCATTCAAAACACTGATTTAGGAATGATAGGCTCTAACACTTGCGACACAATTCTATGAAAATCATTCTAAGAAAAAAAAATCATGCTTTAAAAGTCATAATTGTTAGATAAAAAGTTGAAATTATAGCCTTAAAGGTCAAAATTATGACATACCAGTAGAAGTTTTGACTTAAAAAGTTGAGATAAAAAGTCATCAAAATTATGACTTAAGCCCGAGACAGACTGCACGATTTTCGGCTGTCCCAGATGAACGACTGGCATCGCGAAACAACGCCATGATTGTTCCACGATGCCAATTTTTTGTCTTTTCCCAAAAGGTTGCGAGTTCGAGTCTCAGGTCCGGCAGGAATTGTAGGCTGGGGGAGTGAATGTCCAGCGCTCTCGCCACCCTCAATACCACGACTGAGGTGCCCTTGAGCAAGGCACCGAACTCCCAACTGCTCCCCGGGAGTTTTGACTTCAAGACTCTCTAACCATTAGGCCACGACTTCCCCAAATACATATAATATACAATCATATATTCAAATCAAAATTTTGAATACTGTCATTATGACTATTTTATGATATCAACTTTTTGTGATAATTACACCAATTAAAGTCATTATTTTGACATAATTATGACTTACCACAGCATGATTTTTTTTTCTTATGTGGCAGAAAGAGGCTTCCACGTGCTTTTGCTATGGCTCTGTTTGGAACTATTTTTGTTAGCAGAGTAAAAATACTGTGATGCTCGATGGAGAGCGAAATGACATGGGTGGAGTTTGTCCTAGTCCAGCTCCACCTCTATGGATCTAATGGGTGGAGCTTGACCTAATTAGGGTTGGGGATAGGGTTAGGATGTGGCTGGACCTTCAAGCACCTATTGACTATGCACTGACCATGTTGTAACTAAAGTGTAATTTATTCAGTATTAATCGTAATCATAATCGTACTCTTATATTCGGAACAACTACACTTGTTTTAGTTTGATACTGCTTAAATTTGAATCTATACAAGGACATACAACTACTGTACCATTTTTACAGTCCTGTATTTTTCTGGCTTTTGTATTTCAGTGGATCTGCTGCTGCCAATACCATATCTCAGGTCTATATTTGTGTTTTCCTCTATGTATATATTCGCTGGAAGAAGCTCCATGTTGAAACATGGGGAGGTGAGCCAAATAGCTAGTTAAACTTACAGATAAACCAGACAAACATACTATATTGTTTAAATAAATGCATAAAATACCACTCTATGTCTGTGATATCTTTCTCTGCTCTCCACAGGCTGGTCATGTGACTCACTGCAGGAGTGGGATGGATATATGAAACTGGCCATCCCCAGTACCATGATGCTTTGCTTTGAGTGGTGGATTTATGAGGTTGGAGGATTCTTAGCAGGTGCTTTCTAAAATCTAAAGTCAAAAACAAACCTTTGTGTTAATACACAGAAGCGACTGCCTGTAAAATTAATTGAATTATGCAATTTATTAGGCCTAGACATGAAGAATGGCCTCCAATTAAAATGTCTGTTTGGATATAGTGCTTAATGTGGTTTAGGTTATTAATTTTGGCCTCAGATTATTTTTTTATGAGTGATTGCTTCAGGAAAATAGAAAATAGTTGTGTAAAAGCTTTAGCACAGAGAGAAACCACTTTAATGTAACATTATAATGCTGTTAAATGCATTCCCTTATGTCCTTCTCTTTCAGGCATGCTAGGAGAGTTGGATCTGGCAGCTCAACATGCAGTAATTATGCTGGCTTTTATAAACTACATGGTAATTTAAGCCCTAATATTTACCCAATTATAAAGTTCCTGAAGGAATATAACAGATGCTTCCGTTTTCCCACTATGTTCCTTGTCAAATAATGATTTACTTGATACATTACCAGACAAGCAAACTTTTGAACTTGAATCATAACTGTTTCCAGTATTGCTAATAATACGAAATATTTCTTGAGACTCAAACCAGTCAGCAGGAAAAAATCTGTATATTAGAATGATTTCTGAAGGATCATCTGACACTGTAGACTGGAGTAATGGCTGCTGAAAATTTGGCTTTATCAACACAGGAATAAATTACATTTTATAAAAAAATATATTAACATAGAAAAGTGATTTTAAATTATAATAATATTTTACTGCCAACATTTTTGATTAAAAAGTGTCTTTGAGCATAAGAGATGTCTTTCAAAACATAAAAACTGAACGGTACCTTTGAACAGTAATGTATTTTCCTGGGATGCCAGTTTCCATTAGGGATTCAAGGTGCGGCGTGTGTACGTGTGGGCAATGCACTCGGAGCAGGAGATACGGCCGGAGCGATCCGCACCAGCAAGGTGTCCCTCACCTGCGCAGGTTTACAAACAGTCATATTCCTTTGAGACACATTCATCTTTCATTGTCTGCTCATGTTTGACATGTCCTTTTTCTTTATCTTTTGGATGCAGCTGCCTTGGCTGTTTTGCAAGGTCTTATGCTTGCATCGACAAAAACTGTGATTGGTTTCTTATTTACATCAGACGGGTAGGTATTTGCTTTGCAAATCAGACTTGCAGTAATGATGTTCTTTAAACAGTACCGTACTGGTGATTGTGTCTTATTTTGTAGGCATATTGTGGTGCTCGTCTCCAAACTCTTGAATGTCTATTGTGTACTTCAGTTCTTTGATGGTCTTGTTGTGAGTACTTTACATTGCTATTACTTTTCTTTTTTTTTCTCAGAAGAATTGACAAGTGATTATTTTTAAGCATGGTTTTAGATGGCTGTGTTTTCCCAATGCACTGTTGTTGTTTTTTTCTTAAAGAATATATATAATGATTTTACAAAGTTGTAATTAAAACAAGATTAAAAGGAAATACCATTTCAGTCTTACCTGCAGCGTAATGTTTAAAGGGATAGTTCACCTAAAAATGAAAATTTTGTCATCATTTACTCACCCACATGAGTTTCTATCTTATTTTGAACATAAAAGAAGATATTTTAAAGAATGCTGGTAATCAAACAGTTATGGTCCCCATTGACTTCCATAGTATGAATGGGGACCAACAACTGTTTGGTTGTTCAAAATATCTTCCTCTGTGTTAAACATAACAAAGAAACTTTTGGAACAACATGAGGGTGAGTAAATGATAACAAAATTTTCATTTTTGGGTTAACTGTTCCTTTAATTCAGTGTGTTTCAGTGAAATTTGCTAACAATGTTTTTTTGGCAATAAACATATACAGTAAACAAAACATATATAATGGATAATGGAGAATATATCACCTCATTGGTGAATTGTGTTTTTGAAGCATAATTTGAACAACAATATAGTTGCCAGTTGGGTAAGAAAACATTTTGTTGGAAAAAAATCTTATGCAAGTTTTGCTCCTCGGTTAAATGTTTAGCTCAACTGGAAGGCTGTCTGTAAATGCAAAAATGTACATATCTAAATGTATTCTTTTGTTCTGTCCTCAAGTGTGTCAGCATGGGTATTCTGTTGGGTTCTGGGCAGCAGAAGATTGCAGCTGTAGCTAATTTTTTTGGGTATTACTGCATTGGACTTCCACTTGGCACCTCGCTCATGTTTGCTGCGAAATTAGACGTTGTTGGTTTGTTTTCCTTCATTTTTTCATGCTGTGATCTTATTAACAATTCAAATTGTCACTCATTGTAGCATACTCATTGATATTCTGTGACCTTGTCATCTTCTGTGGTCACCATGTTAGCATTTGGTTTCTAAATCATAATTTCATTGGGTTGAAGCACGTAGAGGACATCAGTGGATGCAGTACAGGTCCCTGCAGAATTGCATTAATGCATCTCGAGCACCCAGAACAGCATTCATTAAAACATTTCTGTAATGAGATAACAGCTGTCCTACAGCAATGTCCTCTCTTGCTTTCACAGGCTTTTGGCTGGGACTTCTCATTTGTGTATGTGTGCAGTCCAGTTTTTTCATTGCAGTCATTTTTAAGCTCAACTGGGAGAGAGTGACCAAAGAGGTACAGTATATTTCAATATTTAAGGTGTGCTTTCTATTTTTTTAAGATGTTTAGTAAAAATGAATGACAATTCACAGTCTATTTTACTTCATAATGTGTTGAAAACAGATATTCAGTGAGGGAAAAAAAATATAGGATGAGACTCTATGTCCTTCAGGATTTTATCAGATTATGAAAATTGGTTTTACATACCAAAATGGATCCAGAATGAATGTGAGTTTGATAAAACAATGTCTAATTAGTTAATTTAAAGCTGTATGTTAACATTATCCAGTAGCTTGTACTGCACAAATGCAGAAAATAAATAAAAAAATATGATTAATAATATAAAATAATAATTACATTAAATATATTATTTAAAAAATATTTTGTAGAAATTATTATTAGTATTATAGATTAAATTAGTAGTAGTATTATTATAAAAATATGATTATTTTATATATTCATATTTACAATGTGAATTTTGACTTTTTATTCAGCTTTACACTGCAGACTGATGCGTTATGTGTATTGATTGTTAAGTAAAGCTGATAAAAACATATTTTTTTTTGCTTTCTTGCAATTACAGTTATTTCCTTCCAAAAATGCAAGTGTAATTTTAGTTAAAATCTCCCAGCTTTGAATTCTTTTGTTCTCATCAATTATATGGCATGATGAATGTACATCCATAATATTTCAGGCAGTTGAAAGAGCTGGAAAACGTAAAATACCTGCAGTGTCAACTCCGGATAGTCTCACAGCGAGGCACAGAGAGGTATGTCTGATGACTTTTACTGTATTTTAACACAAAACATCTCTGAAAACTGATCTTGATGTCTTGTCTGCTCTCAGAGTGTGGATGAGTACATGAGCATGAACTCAAATGATCAGAACGAGGAGCCAGATGTGGAGGAAAAGCTCTCTACCGCTCAGCTGATCCTCAGGAGGGGTCTGACCACCCTCGCTGCTCTTCTCATCCTAGCTGTAGGGATAGCTGTCCATCTCATTGTACCTTTACCTGAGGTGTCTTATGCTGTCAGAGCAAATACTACTTTGGATTCAAACTTTACTACGCCTTCATCTCTCATCCATTCAACTTCAATCTCAGTCTGAAAACCAGAGCCTAGAGCTATAGCTGTTTATACATATATCCCAGGTATTTTCTGTTTAGCAATTTCTAGAAAGTTATAGTTTCCAAAACACATTTAATAATTTCTGAAGCATTACATACATGAGGTTTAAAAAAAGTAATAAAAACAAACAGAAAATGCAAATATATTTGGTTTTAAGAATAGTTAGTTTTATTTGAAAAGGCAAAACACTGATTAAGAAAATGTTTTATTTGAAAACCTGCCTACTTCTTTTTTTTTTTTTAAATTTCCTTTCGGTTTTTCAAAATTGTATATTTTATTTACAATTTTTAAATTTCCAGCTTGCAGCAGCATTTACTGATGTTTTGGACTCTCGTGTTTGACTGAAATTGTTTGAGAACAACATTGATAGTATAATCTATTACATCTTAACCTTTTCCCCAGGGATTCATGGGGCCGAAAGTCATTTGTACGGTCACCTTGAATGAAACAGTCCCATCGGCTGACCATGTTCTGCCGTAATGAGAAAGGAAAATGCCACAATCCTTAGAAAAAATCAGGGCTTTGTACCCTTTTCCTATTTTACTCATGTCCTCTGACACTTTTATGTTAGAATTTCTGAAAAAAGAAACAAAATACAAAGCACTTTTACATGTATTTTTAAACATCATTGTCAGACCTCTGTCCGTGTCATGTGTTCCCACCTCTTGTTTCCATATTTGGTTTGTTTCCTGTCCTCGTCTAGTGTGATTATTAGTTAATTCCATTCAGCTGTGTTTGTCTCTATCTATGATTATTATGTGTATTTATAGTCCTGTTTGTTCAGTTTAATTTCATCTGGTCTACTTGTTACTCCCCGGTGTTCCTGTCTGTCTCAGCCTTGCCTTGTCTTGCCCTGCCTTGTTTGGATTCATTAAAGACTTTTGATTTGAGTTTACTCCTCGTCTGCGTGTTCCTGTATCCTCCTCGTGCATGCACCGTGGCAATCTAGCTTTGTATAATATGCAACAAATACAACTGCAGAGTTTTCAATCATGAACAGTCTGAATCATATTTTATATAATCTTGCATTCCTGATTTGATTTGTTTTGGTTATATATATATATATATATATATATAAACAGTTTAAAGGTGAAAATGATAAAACCGATGTTCTGATATTCATTCATCCTTAGCACACATCCTTAATATTTTAAACATAATTTAAAAGAATAAAAGGAGACATATTGGTGCATGCGCAATATTTATTTGGCAAATGAAAGAAAAGTTTTAATTAAAATGACTAAAATGACATACGTTATGTTAAAATGTTATGTTAAAATGTATATACGATGTTAAAATTCATGTGTGCAGCTATAGCCACTCAGAGCAGCTGTTACAACATCTTTTTCTTTTTCTCTCTCTTTTTTTTTTTTCTTGAAATCTTGCCAGAACTTTCAGCTTTGTGAACATCACACTGGTTCAAAGGTTGGTGTGAGGCACTGAGGAGGAAGGGAAAAACATGTTAATCTTTGCCTTTCTCCTTAAAAAAGTAATCTTTTTAATGAAATCATATCTACTGTATATGATGGTCCAACACGTGTGAGTCTAATGTATGTTAGTTTAGGTATTAGTCACTCATGAAATTGATTCTTGGAACCTGATTGATGACTCACTGATTTGTTTGTAAATGTTCTTGGCTGTGAGATGCACTATATGAAGGAACAAAACTAAATAGATCTACAATTACATTGACATTACCGGCAAACAACAATCGAAAGCCAGTTGTAATGATAAACAAATCTTGGCTTTTAAATGTTAAAGTCTGTTTGTGGCTCTAGCTTGAAAGAGCAGCTGGATGAATCATTTCATATGGGTTAATGGAGGGGGATGTGAAAAAGAGGAAAAGAGAGATAATGTAAATAAGGCAAAAATATTTGTCATTAAAATCTGAAGGTCATTGAAAGTGAAAAGACCAAAGGTTATGTGGAGTATTAAAAAAAATGATGATTTAGTAGTACAAGTTTTATGCAATATATATATATATATATATATATATATATGCTTTTACACCCTGTATTGTTTAATGTTTTAAAGACATCTCTTATGCTCACCAAGACTGCATTTATTTGATAAAAATACAGAATGCTGTGTAGAGTTTTCATATGTACTCCAGAGAACCCTCCACTAGTAAACGTTCCACCAAGCTGTGATACAATAAGTCAATAATTGAAGTATAACAATAAGTAATATGTAACACTTTTTTCAAAGTAGGAACTTTGTTGTTATGGTGGAGCTAGAGCCAGCTGTAACTCGGGCATGGGTTACAGAGTTAGAGGTCTTCTGCTGTTAAATACACTAAACTATAAATACTCAACACAACTCAATACTGGCTATATTAAATATAATCATTATTCTTATTACATTTATATGTTGCAAATACAGTTTTTAATCAACTTGTAATTAGATTTTAAAAATAACTGATTGATCTTGTGAAACAATCTATCGTCACACAATGCAACTCTTTGCCAGGACTGCAAACATCCTCCTCCCATCCTGTGGATTAAATCAAAGCTTCTCATTGTCTTCACCTCAGTTAATCAGTAAGCCTTCAAAGGTGCTGAATGCGGACCTGAAGAATGAACAGCGGTTGAAGGGCCCCTTAAGTCTATGAAGCAAAGCCAGGCCTCTTACAGAGTCTTCGAGGATCACAACTGAGAAGATCATGGACGCCTCGAGTCCCAGAACTGATGGTGTATCAATGGAGCCCAGTGCCAAGCTGTTTTGCTGTGGTTTTGTGAGGCGTTGCATCCCTCTGGTGTATAGAGAAGAGCTATACCACATCCTGCACATGACTGGACCCCTGGTGAGAAGTCTGTCACACACACATCATGATAATGTGCTATGCTTGTTTTGTATGAATAGTAGAGAGCTGGCAGAGAAATGCAGCTGCTTATACCAAAATTATCCATTACTGAATAGACCATGATCTGTTTTGGGTAGAGTTTGTATTATGTCTTCATGCATGTCCATTTGAATATAAATGAATCCTGGATGAGCTGATTCTTGATTGTTAAATGCATCCATAATAATGTATGATATGTCTTGCATCTTGCATAAAATAAATACTGTATAAAAATATGCCTGTCAAAAATAGACTGGAAATCACATTAAGAGTATGGGATATTTAATATATTTGATATATAAGAGTAAGGATATTTCATTTAAAGAAATTGGTTTACAAATAAACTTCTCTCAAGAATCTTCACAGAGGTACTTTGTTTTTCATCTTCGACTTTGTACTTTCACAGCCATAATCCATGCGAGTCCAGAACTTTCATCTTCATTTTGTGCTAAATATTTCTTTGTTTGTATTCTTAGCTTGTGTGCCGGTTCCTGAATTTCCTCCTTTTCTTTGTGGTGACAATGTTCTGTGGCCGCCTGGGGAACACTGTGCTAGCGGGTTACGCCATGGCCTCAGCTGTAAGATCTGTTTGATTCAAAACTTCTGCCGGCCAATACGTGTTATGGACCACATTATGAATATGTGCAATATAGTTATAGAGCATTAAGTAAGATGTGTTCGATTTGTTTTCCAGACAATAAATGTAACAGCTGCAGCGACGGGGTTGGGACTTGCTTTGGCATGTGACACTTTGGTATCACAGGTGTGTTTTATATACAAATAGCACTCCAACTGCTTAATAAAATAATAAACCAAAAGCCTGAAATAAAAAAAGAGTTAAATAATGAAAGGACTACCATGAATCACACACAATTTTTTGACTAATGAACATGAGGCTGTGAGGGACTGAAGTACAGTGTGTTTAATGGGGCTTGTTCTGTTGTTTAACAACATACCGATTGTTCAGCTGACAAAATGTCTTTCCGAAAAAATCTTTCAGTGGACAAAAACTCCATAAACAGATGTGAAAATTGTTATCTATCAGTTTTATTCAGTGCCTGCTTGTTAGTTTATCCGTCAGAGCCTCATTCTCATCTGTGAGAAATTCAATATGGCGTCTAACCTAAGGTCTATAAATAACTTGTATTTATTATGTTAAAATACTTCAAAGGCATTAGAATACAAATGATTCTCAATTGTTATATTGTCTTGCATTCCCTATAGATTAAATGCTGTATAACATTATGGAAAGAAATCGTCATAAATAGCAGATTTTATGCATTATTTCCATTATAGATCAGTTAAAGTAATTGGTAAAAACAAGATTCTGTCATAACATTTATAGTCATAAGACATTCTTAGGTTGATTCCCCCAAACCTTTAACACACGTCAGAGTAAAAGGTATAACGCTTTCACTGAAGCAAAGGTGAAAAAATCTAAAATGTACATTTTTGTACTTAAATTATCTCCATGACGGTATATAATAGTACTTTAAAGGTTCATATTAGTACTTTATTAAATGACATATTAATGATTATTTACTTACATACCCAAAAAGTACGTTAATACCTTTTGAAAAGGTATTGTTCGAGTGAAGGTTTTGTACCTTGTTTTCTAAGAGTGTGTAGTAAAATAACTAATAGTTAATAGCATCTTGCCCTCAGACATTCGGGAGTAAGAACCTTCTCCGTGTAGGCGTCATCCTGCAGAGAGGCATCCTGATTCTGACGCTCTTCAGTTTGCCCTGCTGGGCTTTGCTTGTGAACACCCAGCCTCTCCTTCTCTATCTGGGGCAGGACCCCGAGGTGGCCAGGTGACCGGCGCACTCTTTAACACACACTGACTATATTTGGATTGATATTGACTGTTGAATGCTTAAACTGAACATTGATGCACTGGAGTACACTATGGAGACTGACTGACTGACTGACTGACACTTTCTCTCTTTCAGGATTGCACAGCTGTATGTGATTGTATATTTGCCAGCAATTCCGGTAAGGTCCACTAATGGATGATTATGGGTCGCATTTACAGCCCAGATGAACTCAAATCAAATAATTCTTTGGATACATTGCTGTTCATCCACATCCTGTCCCATGTCTATATTACAGGCCATGTTTCTGTATCAGCTGCAACTGTCATATCTTCAGAACCAGGTACAAAAAATGATTAAGTAAATCAACAACTTAATAACTGCATTCAGTTCTTGTATGTTGAATTTGTCATGCTCATGAACCCTCTGCAGGGAGTGATCAAGCCTCAGATGTATGCATCTGCAGTTGCCAATGTTGCCAATGTGATAGTGAACTACTTTCTGCTGTACTGGTGGGATTTTGGAGTCTAGTGAGTATAAATGTTTTCCATATTATTTATGTGATTTTTCACATGTCTTTGGTTTTCGATATTTTCATATTTTTCTGTTCATTTTTAGTGGATCTGCTGCTGCAAACACCTTTGCTCAGGTTTTTAATTGTATTGCCCTGTTTTGTTTCATCCGCTGGCAGAAGCTCCATGAAAAAACTTGGGGAGGTGAGTTTTGTGGATGCTACTTTGAAACTGTAGTTTGCAAAGCTACTTGTTTGTCTATTTTTAAACAACCTCAAGCTACTTTTTGTTACTTTGGTCTTTTCTGGAAAAAAATTACATTTTGAATGATGTTTAGGGCAAACCAGTAATTCGGATTTAAGCATGACAGGGAGCATCTTTGGAATGATTCGATTGAATTAGACTTTTCACGGCTGTCTACTAGGGGTCGATTCACTGGAATAATTATTTCGTATATATATATTCTTCCATGGCAGAGAAAAAACAAGCACATGAACTAAATTGAATAAAACTTTCCAAGAAAATAAATTGAATCAGACTAACGCTTCTCACTAAAATGAATCGCTTATAGGAAAGTTTCTGAAGAGCGCATTTGTCCATTCAGCTTGTTACTGACAACCTACTAAATATTCGTATAGCTGAAAGGTTAGTATACTGTTGCTACATTTGCTTATTTACTTCTGAATGCAGGTCCCTGTGTGAAGGATGGTTGGGTCGTGAAGGTTCAAAACACACTCAGACTTAGAATTTCTTTTCATAGAGCTTGGGGAAAAATAGTTACTCTGTAGCTCATTTCTTAGTGTTTTCCTTTTCCTCCAAAAGGGTGGTCTTCCGAAGCCTTGCAGGATTGGGGGTCCTACATGAAGCTGGCCATTCCTAGCACACTGATGACCTGTTTTGAATGGTGGATCTATGAAGTTGGAGGCTTCTTGGCAGGTACATTCCATGGTTGTAATAGTGAACTAAAACCATAGAAAAATAAAAACATATATAAAATATCGATAAGAACTATTATAGTATATCAATAGTTGTAACAGTGGCATATTCACAGTACAAAAAATAAATACGCTTACGTTTGTATACCTAACCAGTTTGCTTATAATATTGTTTTTTCATTGAATCATTCCCTGATGAATAACTCTCCTCTTCCCATCAGGAATGCTGAGTGAGATGGACCTGGCTGCTCAACATGTGGTTATAATGCTGGCGTACATCAACTACATGGTGTGTTTGAGAATATTCTTATTATCATAAAAAATGTGCCTTTTCCTTTTCATGATGGTGCTGTTTTTGGTCACCTCCTTTCTTATATGCCAGATCCCATTAGGAATGCAAGGTGCTGCGTGTGTTCGTGTGGGAAACGCACTTGGAGCTGGGGAAACAGCTGCTGCTATCCTCACCAGCAAGGTGTCTCTCATCAGTGCAGGTAAAAACATTACATATCAATCATTCGCAAGCCTGTCATGCAGCACCAGTTGATATCATGTAAACACGTTCATTTTGTTCCCCAGCTGTTATAGCAATCTTTCAAGGTTTTGTTCTGGGCTCGACAAAAACAGTCATTGGCTACATATTCACTTCCGATGAGTAAGCCACTTATCTCATTATTTCAAGCACAAAAATAAAAAAATATAAATATTTGTTGTCATAAGTACACTTTAACAAATCTGTAAACACTCTAGTCTTCAAATTAAGAATTAAGATTTAACAGAAACAATGTCAACAACAGCTGTGTTTCAACTATCCATTTTGTGATGTTTGTCATATTTAGGGCCATAGCAGAGCTTGTGTCTCACCTACTGAACATCTACTGCCCTCTTCAGTTCTTTAATGGAATACTGGTGAGTTCTACGCAACTTTTTTTCTCATTTTTATCAGTGACTGTATATAAATTGAGAGGAGAATGGACCACATGCATTAAAATGAATGGGATAATCTGTAATGGGTAGGAATGAAAGTCCTGCCTTTTAGTTGAAGAAACATTTTAGCATGAATTGAACTAAAGAAGCCCAACTTATGATGCCTTTGTTGCAGTATTATTTTACTATCATTGATATAATACCATAGTTTTTGTTAAATTTTAAATTATATTTTATATTTTAAATTATTTTATATTCAATGTTTAAAATATATAAATTGTATTTTATTTGAATTATTATTTTTAGTTTTCTTGTAAAAGTTTTAGCAATTTTGTTGTTTTTGTCATGTTGCTATAAATGTCTGTATATTTTCATAATTTTTTATTCATTGTTTTTAGTTGTTTTAGTATTTCAAGTTGAACTAAAAAAATTACTGAAATAACTGAAATAAAATTTATGTAATATATATGTGCCTGTGTGCAATTACTGTATTAAAATGAATATTCAAGTCAAGTCACCTTTATTTATATAGCACTTTTTACAATGCTTTACAGTGTTAAACAGGAAAAAAGTGTGTGTTGATAATGCAGGAGGATAATAGTAAACAGTCAATTTTTCAGTTAAAGTCAGTTCATTGTTGATTTAGTGATATCATCAAGCTAAGTTCAATTCTCTTCAAATAGTGTCTGTGCAATCAAGCTGACAATATTGCCAGAAATTAAGTTCATATTATATGTAATTTTTTTTTGGTTGGTTTATGTGTATTTGTGTATATTATGAGTTGTATTACCAGTGTTGGCCCAGATCCGGCCCACATCTGTTCCGCATGGATTTCACACAGGCCAGATGTGGGCCGGATCTGGGCCAATGTTGCTGTCTGGGCCTGTATTACAGTTGTTGTTTTTTTTCTTTCAGTGTGTTGGCATGGGCATTCTTCTTGGCACAGGGCAGCAGAAGATAGCCGCTATTGCTAACCTCTTTGGCTACTACTGCATTGGACTCCCATCGAGCATTGTTTTGATGTTCACAGCTAAATTACAAGTTGCTGGTTCGTATAAATGCATCATATTGGCTCTTGTCACAATCACTGGTATTCAATTACAGAGAACCTTTTAATATTTACAATTATTTACTCTCTGCTCTTTCAGGCTTTTGGCTGGGCCTCCTTATTGCAGTATTTTTGCTCGCAATTTTTTTCATTGTGGCTATTTTCAAATTAAACTGGAAGAAAATGACAGAAGAGGTAGGCATATCAGGTCTATAATTATGCTGCTCATGATCATGAGCTGAGTTGACGACTAAAAGAGGTTCTTTCTCTTTTAAAGGCAATTGAGCGTACAGGAAAGAGTGCAAATGGAGCTGCAAATGGAGCAATGACCCCAAATCATCGCAACAGCTTCTACCAAGTGGTGCTCAATGCAGAGGTATTTTTCTGTCTTTGTCATTTTTATTTTTAATAATCAACAAAAACTAGAAGTTTAGTTAAAAAAAATTATGTATTCAAAATCTCTGCTAATTTTCATACATACAGTACATATTTAAAGGGATGGTTCACCAAAAATAAAAATTGTTATTTGCTCATCCTCATGTTGTTCCTATGATAACTGTCTAAGACTTCATTTGCTTTTCACAGAAGAGATTAAGATATTATGAAAAATGTTTCAACAGTCGTGTCCATATAATGAAAGTCATTGGGGTCAAAAACATAATTGTACCTAATTCACATTGATTGTGTTGAAAAACGCTTACAGTCTAAGAATGGGATCTTACAGTTTCAGAATGGGAATGGATATGTGGTTGTGAGCTCTCAAGACCAGGATGAGGGGCTCAACCATACTGTGGTGAACGAGGGGCCAAACGTGACTCAAGTGGAGGAAAAGCCCGCAGTTCTGCTCTCTACCGCTCAGCTGATCCTCAGGAGGGGTCTGACCACCCTCGCTGCTCTTCTCATTCTAGCTGTAGGGATAGCCGTCCATCTCATTGTGCCTTTACCTGAGGTATCTTATGGTGCTGGTGCAAATTTTACCTTGGACTCAAACTTTACCACAGCCACTCCCATCTATTCAGTGAGTATCGTTTGAAACCTGGACCTCAGATAGATTCACTGTGAATATCACTTTGCTGTGAACATGAGAGGTAATGAAGAAATTGTATTGAATTGAATTTTCACATTGGTCTCAGGCTGTATATTGTGACCTAAACAGATGATCATATTTTTATTCTGTGTGCACTTGCTTTGTCCACAGCATTAGGCCGAGTAGTAAGAAAATTGAGCAGCTTAGCAGGAAAAGGTCTGTTCCCCAGTGACACAGTCATATAATCTCTTCAGTTGACATTTCTAGTCAGGCAGCTGGAGAGATGCTGCCAAAAAGAAGACATTCTATAAAGCTGCTGTCATATATTGAGAAATCTGTATTATTAAACATGGTGGAATGGTGGAAACTCAAAGCAAACGTTGTCAATTGCACGTGGAACCTTCCTAAGGAATCCTGCCTGCCTATATTAAGGGGCTGTTCAAACAGAACATGTTTTTGTTTAAAAGTGTGAGTTACAAAAGAGATTAGATTACAAATAAATGAGTGGGTGGATTTATAGCACATTTATGCTTGTTTTTTTTCACACACTGCGGCCACACAACTGTGTTCAAACACCTTATGAAAGTGATTTTTGCATAATAGGTCCCCTTTAATACTTTGTCCGTCCAAAATACTAAAGCTCCATCCTAAGCCTACTAATATACACTGAACACATTTTTGTTTAAAAGTGTGAGTTACAAGACTCACAAAAAAAAAAGTTTAACATCTTTTAACTTGAGTGCTGCATTTTTAGAATACAGTGTCTTGCATGAGATGCTTCAAAAGACATGAGATGCAAGCACAACTGTCAGAAGCTTTCTGTGTGAACAGCCCTTTACACTGCCTTGACTCTTGTGTTTTTAAACACAAAAAACACATTCTGAAAGAATGGTCCCTAAATGGTTTACACTGGAAGCGTCAAAGCAAATGTTCCGATCATTTTTAGTTTTAAATTTAAGTGGCTTTGTGCATAAACTGTATGCACCACTTATATATACTACATTATCTACTTTTTATCATTAAAGGGGACCTATTATGCTCTTTTTTACAAGATGTAAAATAAGTCTCTGATATCCCCAGAGTGTGTATGTGAAGTTTTAGCTCAAAATACCCCACAAATAATTTTTCATAGCTTGTTAAAATTGCCACTTTTAGGGTTTGAGCCATAGACTCTGATTTTGAAGCCGTTTCAAAGTCAGTCATCTGATTACACTGTGCATAATAAATTTGCGTTTATGAATTACACAGACAGAGAGCACAGCACCATAAAAATAACAACATAGCTGGTCTCATGGTGCATGGCATGCTATCACAAACTTCACAAGTCCCACTCGTGATTATGAGCTCAACAAACTCAAGCGATGGGCTCACATTGCTTTCATATGCAACTTTTAACTACCACATTCCTATTCACGATCATTAATGAAGACAGCACCAGAGAAAACAGACAGAGACAATGGTAGCTTTAGCATCATTAGCCTTACAGAGTGCCAAGAAGCTCTTTCAGAAAGGCAATTTGGAAAACAAACGCATGATACTTACTTTGTCTGGAGCTGACGTTCGCGCACGAAGTGTTGGTATTGATCTCTATACGTATTGGGGACTTTACCGATTTTTTCCAGGACATTTCCTCAGAAAATGAAACTTAACCACAGTGTCCACAGTGGCTCTGATGGAGGGAGTCTATGGAGACTCCTATGCTCTTTAGTGCATCCCAAAACACAACACTTGAAAAGCCTCTTTGGCGCTGACATAATCAGTAACGTTAATGGCGGAGGCGGACCGCAGCTTCTCACTCAGGGCTGTGTCTATGCTTATAGGGCAGCATCACTAATGGGCAGGACTTATTCCCCTCGGTGACGTAAACCGAGGGAGAATCTGAAACAGCTCGTTCTGACAGACTGTTTATGACTTTATTAGATTACAAATAAATGAGTGGGTGGATTTTTACCATTATAGGCTTGTTGTTTTCACACACTGCGGCCACACAACTGTGTTCAAACACCTTATAAAAGTGATTTTTGCATAATAGGTCCCCTTTAATACTTTGTCCGTCCAAAATACTAATGCTCCATCCTAAGCCTACTAATATACACTGAACTAAATTATAAACACAACACTTTTGTTTTTGCCCCCATTTTTCATCAGCTGAACTCAAAGATCTAAGACTTTTTCTATGTACACAAAAGGCCTATTTCTCTCAAATATTGTTCACAAATCTGTCTAAATCTGTGTTAGTGAGCACTTCTCCTTTGCCAAGATAATCCATCCACCTCACAGGTGTGGCATATCACGATGCTGATTAGACAGCATGATTATTGCACAGGTGTGCCTTAGGCTGGCCACTGGGATGTTTTCAGCTTCCAGGAATTGTGTACAGATCCTTGCAACATGGGGTCATGGATAAATGGCACAACAATAGGCCTCAGGATCTCGTCACGGTATCTCTGTGCATTCTAAATGCCATCAATAAAATGCACCTGTGTTCCATAACATACGCCTGCCCATACCATAACCCCACCGCCACCATGGGCCACTCGATCCACAACGTTGACATCAGCAAACCGCTCACCCACACAACACCATGGGTTTCTGCCATCTGCCCTGTACAGTGAAAACTGGGATTCATCTGTGAAGAGAACACCTCTCCAAAGTTCCAGATGCTATCGAATGTGAGCATTTGCCCACTCAAGTCGGTTACGACGACGAACTGCAGTCAGGTCGAGACCCCGATGAGGATGACGAGCATGCAGATGAGCTTCCCTGAGACATTTTCTGACAGTTTGTGCAGAAATGTTTTGGTTATGCAAACCGATTGTTGCAGCAGCTGTCCGGGTGGCTGGTCTCAGACGATCTTGGAGGTTAAGATGCTGGATGTGGAGGTCCTGGGCTGGTTAACTGGTCAGCTGGTCTGCGGTTGTGAGGCCGGTTGGATGTACTGCCAAATTCTCTGAAACGCCTATGGAGACGGCTTATGGTAGAGAAATGATCATTCAATTCACGGGCAACAGTTCTGGTGGACATTCCTGCAGTCAGCATGCCAATTGCACGTTCCCTCAAAACTTGCAACATCTGTGGCATTGTGCTGTGTGATAAAACTGCACATTTTAGAGTGGCCTTTTATTGTGGCCAGCCTAAGGCAACACCTGTGCAATAATCATGCTGTCTAAGCAGCATCTTGATTAGACACTATTTTCCTTTTTTGATATTGTGCAGTTGCTTTGACACAATTTACATTGCATAAAGAGCCTTGACTTGACTTGACATATATGCTGATATGCCTCTCCACAGCTCTGCTGTCATATTGTTTGTTGCTAACTTGTTATATGTAAATGTTTGATCCACCTATAGGCCATTAAGATTAACTAATCATAGGAATTTACCTGGTTAAACAGTCTGATGTGATTGTGACTCTGGGCTGTGTTCAGATAAGTGTCACATGTGGAAGGGTAATTCAGCTGTAGGGAGCAAAGAGTGACATTAGTGGGGATTGTTTCATTGGAACTGATAAAGTCAGTGACATGATTTAAATTGAACAAGACATATAAAAACATGCATGCCCTGTGCTGGGCAGTCAGGGGTTTCAGCACTCCCCGTTTATAATGTAAAAAGATAATCTATAATTAAATTTAATTCATACTTTCAAACAGCTGCAAAGATTGCACATAGCTGACTTAGAGCAGCTTATCACAAATGACAATCCCTGGGTCAATAAATCACTATCCCATTATATAGAGAGTGTATGGGGTTAATTTTCTATATCAGATATATTCAGAGCCAGGTCATCTAAGGACAAATAAAATACAAAAATGTACTACAAAATGCACATCCCCAGATCCTGGCATGTTGGTCCAGCGTGAAATCCAACGGCATCTATGTGAAAGTTATAACTGCAATGTGGCATGGTCTCAGTCGACATGAGACAAAAGTTGTGATAGTCTTTTCTTTCATATTGCAACAGTTAAACGTTTTTGAACCAAAAAAAAAAAAGTACAGTGGGACTTGATTTTGTCCACTTTGAATTGATTGGATCATTATTGTTTGATAATTGCTGAGATCATAATGACAGGTTGTATGTTTAAATCAATTTTATGAGTACACATGAATTATATGCATAAAAAATTATGTGCACTGATAAATCATTTATAATAAAAACTGCATAATTTCATGAAAAAGGATACTTAATGTTAATTTCACAGTGGCTTCAATTACACCAGCGTGCAAAAAGTAGATTTTTGTGCATTTCAGCTTCCAGTCCATGAAATAACATTAATTTAAAAAGGTTCCTGATATTCATGTTTGTCATTTGTGTTTGTGGCAACACATTTGCTTTTTTAATATAAATTCATGAAATGATAAAGATGTGAGAGCATGTGAGAATGAGAAAATAGCCTTATATGCTGGATTTATTGTAGGATTTGGGATTGTACAGGTTGTTTTTGAGTAAATGACATATTAATAAATATATTTATATGAATAAATATAAACATTAATACAAAATGAGTAAGTATAAAATGACAAAATTAAACAGTGCGTGGACATAATGGTCTGAAGTCCCAGAAAGCTGCCCCCGCTTTGTGCCTGACAAGCCTCACATGCTGTGCAGATACAGTACAAAGTGGACATAATGGACATGTTGCAATGGTTGCTTTTGGATGGCAGCCTAAGACGTGCACTGGCTGGACTCTCTGTCTGCTTTAAGACACTCTACCATTTCCCCAGTACCAGTCCTTCAGCTGTTATAACATCATCTCTTTAGAAAGAACTTAACAGAAAGTCCAGCAGCGAGGAGCGCTAGCATAGCTGCTAGAGCCAGACCGCGGCGCAGCACTAACACACTCAATGGCAGCTGCACCCTCACTGTAGCAACTAGCACTTCGGTCTCCTCATTTACTAGCCCATCCATATCTGTAGCATTATTCGCATCACAGCCATCAATATATCCACCGTCCTCTTGCGCACCTGTCAAGAAAATGACCCTCATTAGCATAAAATAAAATTTAATGAGGCATAATGAGGCAGACTTCTTGAGTTGTTAGTGTCACAACAAACATATTACCATCATCTGTCCCTCTCGTCAGTGCACCCGCCCTGATCTGTGCCTGGAAAGTGAAAAGTTCATCAGTAGATCAGTGAAAAGTGTCACTTAAGCGCACTGTAAAAGGACTAAATCAACTTTTAATGGAAGGAAATCCTATATTCCTCACCTCTTCAGAGGCTTTCTTCCAGTTCAGTTTGTAAAGAAGTGCAATGAGGAACACTGACTGAAGGAAGACGGAAATTAACAGCCCAGTCCACAGACCTTGAGAAGATTAGAGAATGGATAGAATGAATAGAATGCAAGACAGAGTGAAACAAAAACAAAAAAACATATATAAATATATAATGTTTTAAATGATATTTTAATGTATATAATATAAATTATAAATATTAGATTTAGATAATTTATTATGTTTGTGTATTATTATTATTATTATTATATACACACAATTAATATTAAGATAAAAATAATTAATTACATATAATATATAAGCTTAATAATAATACATTGTATTTAACAGTAATAAAATTAATAATACATTTTAATATGTAATTGATTAAAAAAAATCTATATTTTAATTGCATTCATGCGTTACCAAAAATTCCCCATTTTGCCGCAAACATCAGGGATATTCCAATAGGAATGCCAACAGCACAATATCCAACAAGGTTGCAGACTGCCCCAATCTTCTGCTTGCCAAGACCTTTCACTATACTGCCACCTGCTGCCTGGTTGGTTTGAAGGAAGAAATAATCATTCATATTTTCTCCCCAGATGATCCAATGCAGTGTAGTTTCAGATGTGTTTGAGTATAAGGGATAACATCCAGTATAATTAAGGTTTGAATTCAACTTTCTTGATCACTGTGTTGGTGTTGTCAGTATTGTTATTAACACTAATGAGGGCTGTGAGTGCTCTAACACAACTCTGCTAATGACTTACCGCTGTGGCATCAAGAAGATGGAAAGGAGCAAACAAGACCATTACCTTGGCAACCCTCATTGTGATGTCTCTGTGAGTGGAAGGAAAGAAAACCATTGCCCCAATATTAGTCCTGTTTTTCTCAAAATGCTGTTTTCAAAGTAACACTTTTACATATTTTATGACTTTGATGCTTTGAATTTTGTGGCTTTAAATTATTTTATTTCTTTTTCAAAGCAAGTTAATTTGATGTTATTTATAGATGCAAAATATATGATTACGAATTAAAAAATGTATACTATATATGACTAACTTTTTGTTTGTATTTGTATTAATGTTAATCTAAAACCTCTTGATTTTGAAATGCCTTAAATACATAAATTTCATATTTAAAGTACTACATGAGCAAAGTTCATTCTGGAATTGCCACTCAAGTACTAGTGATATTAGGAGAAACATACAGAGATAATTATGAAAAGTAGTTAAGAAGCAAATGTTTTTAACTAAGGAAGAACACTCACTTGTCATTTGTGAAGATATAAGCAATTACATTCCTTGAAGAACCAACGACAGTTGCCAAAACCACTGCAACAGAGACTGAAAATAAAATACAATAAAATATTTTCCACATTTTCATAAGAGTTTTAGCATGGTATTAAAATAATTAGCTGTACTAGCTAGGATTGTATATAGGCATAAGGTAATTTGTGTAAGCAAAATCTAAAATCTTTGTTTTTTCTTAGTATTACCTGCACAAATTATAGAGAGTTTGGCAGAGAGCTTGGCTTGAGCAACATCTCCTGCTCCCATGGCATTGCCCACTCTCACATTGCCAGCTACACTGAACCCTATAGGGAGCTGAACACAGGTCACTGACTTTAAGTGTTCATACAACCTTGAAATAAAACACTTTCACACTAATAAATATATACCATATATGCAATATTTGCCAGTCCATACATAACTGACTGAGCTCCGAGCTCCACTTCACTTATCAGACCTGCCATTAAAAAAAAAAGAAAAAAAAAAAAGGTCAGGAACAGGGTTCATTTAGAGTCAAATCTGAATTAAAAGGGATACAAAATTTCAATTAAATTTTGAATTTCAGAAAGTAGAATTAAATTTAAATCATACATCAAAAATATGCAAAAACTGCTGCTGCGGTATAAAGTCCATAAATCGATTTCTAAATTCATCAAAACACAAATCACTCCAAGGCACTAGAAATTATATTAAAAATGTAAAAAGCCTTTATTCACATGGCTTTACATTAAAAATAACACACACAAAAGTACACCGACGCACTGTAGCTAACAAGCCTTCATTATGGTTGTCACCCATAATTTCAAGGGCCCGTTTCAGAAAGGAGGTTAAGTAAAAACTCTGAGTATGTTAACCCCGAAATCAGGGAAACTCTGGGTTTTCTGTTTCATAATGGGAGGTTTGTCAAACCCGGGAAAGCAGGGTACGTCAAACCCGTTTCTGAAAGAGAGGTAACTTATTCTCAGAGTCAGTGGTACCTTATTCTGTGAACCTAACCTGGTCGGGAGCAGGTTTTCTTTGGTAAACCCAGAGTTTCTTTCCGTCTCCTCCCCATTTTTAAAGTGTAAGTGACATTTCAATACCGCATTCATTCATTCATGCTGCAAAATAGCTTTTCTTACTGAGTATTTTTGTCTTATTTCAAGTACAAACGTTAAAAAATTCTTAAGTTAAGATGCATTTTCTATAGATGAAAAATGATCTAGATATTTAGTTTTGTTAAAATATAAAATTGTTCTCCATAGGGTAAGAAAAAAAATCTTAATGCAAACGGAAACAAGAATAGGTTCTTTTTAATTTCTTACCCCATTGCCAGATAATTTGGAAAATAAAATAAAAAATCACTTAAATATTTTTTTCCCTTCATGGAAACAAGACTAAATACCTTATAGCCTATTATTTATGTTATTATAAAAAATGTTTTACACCGTATTCATGTGTTTATTTAGTTTTCTTTAAAACATCGGAGATGCAGAGCACATTATAAGTCCTGTATGCAAATTTTAAGGAAAGTGTGCATCGCTCTCACGCTCTTTCTGAGATTTTTTTTCCTGCACAAATCCGTCAAAGAGGAGTTTTCACAGGACTGTAGGTCAGTGGTGTAGCAATGAGTTTAAATAAGGCTAATCTGATAAATGATGTTCACTTGATAACAACTTTCTGTGACCTGTGGAAGTAACCCGAAATAATCAGAATTTCCTTCAGGATTTCCAGTGTGGTTGGATGCATTGGTGACAAGCATATCCCCTCCATCGCACCTCATGAAACTGATTACTGTATGAAATGGAAGGATGCCAGATGGAGCCATAACCACCACCACCACAGCTGTTAAATAAACTAATTATACAATTTTTTGGTCATCTTTATTTCCTAATACAATAGCAAAAGTTATTCTTTTTACTTTTGGATTTTAGAAATCTTCCAATACTTGAGCATCTCCTCTTCATCTGTCAGTGGTTCTGGTGCACTGGCCTCTGCCTTCTTGCTGTCCAGTCAGTAGTTAATTTTATTACTCTAATTAAGAAATGTAACAGGTTGGATTAGAGAATATTTAATTATGTGAAAAGAGTGTTAAGCCCCTTTCACACTGCACGTTGCTCCCGGAACATTGCCGGAAAATTGCCAGAGTGCCTTCTGTGTGAACGCAACCACGACCCGGGATTGATTCCGGGACCAATCCCGGGTTGGGGACCTAGGCTGTATCCGAAATCGCCCCCTATACCCTCAAATAGTGCACTATTTGAGGGGACAGCCATTTTAAGTGGTGTTCGAAACCATAGTGGATATTCTCGAGTGCATTCATTCAATCCCACAATGCACCGCAAAAACGAGTGTACAAGCGATGTACACTCAACCATAGCACTCAACGGCTAGAGAATCCCCAGAATGCACTTGAGAGAGTCGCGCGCCGAATGAATTCCTGCGTCTCACCAGAAGATGGCGCCCACAGCTGAATCATCCATCCATTAATTTTAGAAGCACTCGTCCACGGCGTAATACAACATAGGTACAAATTAATTGTAAATTGACTATTAGGGTTTATACATAATTTCCGTGACTGAGTTCTAGATAAATCCTTCAATCTTACTATTGGAGCTGCCCGTATCAAATTATTATTTAACAGGAAGCAAACTATGCAAAAGCGGCAGTCCTTCCGGTGCACTTAGTGTCCGAATTCACTCACTCGTTTTCATTCACTCCTTCAAGTGAACTATATGAGTGGACTAATGTAGGGAATAGTGAATGAGGGTATAGGGGGCGATTTCGGCTACAGCCCTAGTAACATTGCCGGGTTCAGTCCCGCGTTATATACGTCACAGGATGACGTCACGTGTCATTCCGGAACATTTACGGGTTGTGTGTGAACGCGCGAGATTGAGGTCTCTGCAGAGTAAAAGAGGGCGTTTCTGAATTTGTGGGTGTTTTCAAACTGCTGGGAGTTTCTCAATCATACAAACAAAATGATCCCCCTTACCTAACCCCACCCCTAAACCTACCATCACTATGACGTCAGCCAATCAGGACACATGGTCTAAAAACGCCCCGATCTGGTAACTCCCATTACTTTGCTGCAGAGACCTATACTTGGAACGCGCGCACAGATTCCGGAAAATCACTGGCAGTGTGAATGCAGCAAATTAACGACCCGGGAACAATTGCCGGAACACATTACCCGTGTATTTTCCGGAATCTCTGTGTGAAAGGGGCTTTAGACTATGAGGAAAAAGCTGCAGCGCATTGAAATAGACATTGAATGATATTTAATGTCAAATGTAAAGTCATTTAGCCCACACCCATGAACTTTTCATGTTTAAAGCTTTACCTGGATTGAATTGTGTTTTTATACTTCATTTTTAGCTGCTGCCACGTTCTTGTTTCTTTTTCTGTCTTTTTCCTTCTTTTTTTTGTCATTAAAATGAATATTAGTTCAATAATTTACAGTTTTCACCTCTGATGTTATAGCAGTTATTAAGTTATAGACAGTTATTAAGAATTAATAATTACTTTTTTGACCCCCCCCCCCACCCCCCAAACAAGAGAAAATGTATCTCAAACCCCGTTGCACACCATTTACAGGAAGCATGTCGTTCAACCCGGAAACCGGAGCAAAACGTTGGGCACCGGTGTGACCCTGAACGTGCCCCTGTTCTGTAACCGAAAACTCAGAGTTTCCCATCTCAGAGTAAGTCGACTCAGAGTTCAAGTTTAAACTCCGAGTTGGTTGAACCTCCTTATTGAAACGGGTCCCAAGTGCCTTGGAGTGATTCGGTTTTTATTCATTTAAATCACATTCATACATAAATTAGTTTGCTGTAAGAGTAGTGTTAAAAATACATTTTATGTTATATCAATTTTATATAGTTGCTGTCAAATGATTATTCACGATTAATCGCATCCAAAATCAAAGTTTTCGTTTACATAATATATGTGTGTATAATGTGTATATTTATTATGTATATATAAATACAAACACATGCATGTATATATTTAAGAAAAATATGTTGTTTATATATTAAATACATTTATATATAATATAAAATATAAGGATATGAATATATAAATGTATAAACGTAAATATTTTCAAAATATATATTGTATGTGTGTGTGTGTATTTATATATACATAATTAATATACACAGTACACATATATAATGTAAACAAAAACATTTATTTTGGATGCGATTAATCGTTTGACAGCACTAATTTTATGTTATCATACAATTAACCATCATATTATCAGAAACATTTTTAAAATACTAATAATCAAAGAAAATAAATTTTCATATATATTTTTTAAAGACTTTTGCATTTTGCCTTTTATTGCAATAGGACAGATCAGAACTGACAGGAAGTGAACTGCCCGTAGCTCTGTATGTCGACGCGCGGCCCACAAGCCTATCAGTGCTAACATATATTTACATATTTGAAAAGTATTTTATTTCTGTCATTTTTATGTTAGGTTTTAAATTATATAGTTTATATATATTATAGAACACTTAATTTTCCAGAAATTTACCACAAAGTCATAAAAAATGCAATAAAACGTATTAAAGTCATAATTGCTCAAAATTAATAGTGTATTTATGTTTTGTGAGCTAATTAAAAAATGTAACTTCTTTCTGTCATTCCAATTCAACATCCTGTGAGTTGTGGTCTATTCAATTCCAATATCAACTCTAATAATACTAAACAAATGACTAGACATGCTCTAAAAACGTTGTATAAGCAGTTTGATAAGTGTGCACTCTAACCTGACAGCAATCCTCCAATCTCATAAGTCCACCACTCTGCACACATCATGAGCATGCTTGGAATGGCCAGATGGATAAATGAGTCCCACTCCTGCAAACAGTCCATTGACCAACCTATACAGCAATACAGAAATGCTTTATATTGTCTCTGTCAACTGGATCAGCTTGCAGTGACTGTTGCAAACACACACATGGAGAGAGGTCATATAATAACAGATTTCTCATCAACTTACCAGGCCAAGTATCCTTATGAAGACCCGTGCATCGGATGTAGATAAACAATATGATCGCCAAGCTGTACTGTGAGATTGTATTAGCAGCTGCTGATCCACTGCAGATGAAATACACATGGTCGGTAAGTTCTTTTGCTACTTTCTGTGGCGTCGTTTAACAGCAAATATTATGGAAACTCACGGAACACCCATGTCCAGGACAAAGAGGAAGATATAGTTGATTAAAGCATTTAGGACATTTGCCACTACTCCTGTAACAACCAGAGGCCAAATAATTCCCTGTAATGAGAGATTTCATTAAGTTTCACATTCATGCTTTCACAGAGCTTTACATTTTAATGTCTTTCTCATACCTGATTCTGTAGATATTTTGCTTCAATAATGAACACAAAAGTAGCCTGAGACAAAAATAACGGTGTTATTTTTCTACACTGAGAACCCCAAATACATTAAATGATGTACTTGGTCATGAAAAATCATATTTTAGTCACCAGGTCTATGAAATAACAACCATTAGACCAAAAAGGAGAAGGTTTTCTTTTAAGCATTTAGTACATTTGAGACGTGACAAAATAAAAGTGTGTGTAACATTGAAGTGGGGATCGCTTTTCTGGATAATGGAAGTACATACCGGAAGACTAGGCAAAAAAATGTTCACATACAGCTGAGATACTCTGAAACAGAATAACAGTTCTGAGGTTATGCTGTAGCCTGTTTCATCTTTAATAACAAATTCCTGTTGAGCACATGAATATGTTCCATAAAGCTATTATTATTGAAGGATGTTATTGCATAGATTTTTGCTTTATTTCAGGGTCAGTATATGCTGATCTGCTAATTACAATCTTGAATAGCGCTCACCTGGCAACCTCTGGGCTTTGCCCTACAAGCAGTAATATTGACTCTGTATTGATAAGGAAGGCACAGCATGGCAAACAAGCGAGCAGCAGAATTAAAATTGCTTTCTGAGTTATAACACCAACTAGATGCAAGTTACCAGCCCCAAAAGCCTGCAAAAGACAGCGTAACAATGTAAAAAAAACCTAAACAAAAATGGTTATGTTTGTTTATATGTGAATGAACAGGAAAACCTAGAGAACTCTACCTGAGAAATAAGTGTGTCACATGCTGCGGACAAGCCATAACCAACACCAATACCCATAACACTGATGACCTGTTGGTGAAAACACAGTGAACTCTCATTAATCGTTTATTTTTTTTAAATATATTTAAAATTACATTACACATATCAGTTAAAGAGGAGATAAATATATAAAACTCACAGCTGTGGCAAGAGTCACACCATCAAGCTCTACATTTCCCAGGTGCCCACAGAACACAGTGCTTACAAAAATTATTAAATAGTCGAAAAGATAGGCCAAACACTATGAGAAGAAAACACAGAGACATGGATCACATGGGTGACATGGTCGGTGAATAATAAGGTTTAGCAGCAAGCCATTTCTGTGATGCTAGCTCAATTAAAAGATTGTTTTATATAAAGATTTTTTCCACCAAAACAGTACTATTACACTGCTATTGCTGGCTTGAAACAATCATGATGGCAATTGGTTTTCAAAGAAAGCAGTTTTCCATTTATTTGCTATTTTGTAATTGGTTGCAGGTAGTAGAAAGCAGACATTCTCATACCAGAGAAAAATACTGGATAAAATAAAATAAAAATGTTTTGACCAGCAGGCGTCACCAGCGTGTGAATCTTTTACGAAGCCTTTTTACTTGAACTGGAAAGTGGAAAGCTTCGTGTCTCCCATCAGGAAGTTTCTAATAATCTTGAACATCTTGCTTAGCTGGTTCAGGTGTGTATTAGGGAACTAAACTCTGATTGATGGATTGGACACCTCTGGCATAACTAAACAGGGCCCAAGAAGACACACTACACCTTTATGGATGATAAACTAATGTAGACCTACTGTACAAATACTGGTTAAAAAATAATGCTTAGAACCGTACTAACATAAAATTAAACCATAAAGTTAAATGTGACTTAAATTTAAAATAATCAGACGAGGACGTAGTAGTGTACTTACCACAGGCAGAGCTAGAGAGCATAAGTTTACAATTTCTCTTGTAAAGTGCACAGGTAAAAAACTTCTCAAGCACCCTTGACATCTGGATGTGTTTTCTGGCTCGTTCATCCTGACAAATGGTTTGATATATCAGATATAGCCTAGAGATATACGTGTCTTTAGAAAGCTGTTCTTATCTTTGTAGTTCTGGATATAAATTTCGACAGTTTACTTTCTTTTGGTGGTCCAAGTCCAATCCAGCTGACGTCAGGTGGGCGGATCGATCTTGAAATATTAATGGATACTTGTTTGGCGACAGGTGAGAAGATAGATCCCATAATAACATCGGTACTATGTTTCTTGAACTAGTGGTTTTATTATTTGTTTATCGCCCAGATTAATGCGTATCGTAAGGTTTAATACCGAAACACACATAGAGCAGTCTGTTCACTGCATAGCCACACACGCCAACAGAACATTTAGAGGTAGTTTGAGGGGTTTGTGGCAGAGCTCACATCGTGTACACGTCTCAATGTGCACCCCAGTCTAAATAAATGTACTATTATAAGAGCTTGTAATATAATAGCAAATGTGTCCCTCAGATGTTTGCCAGAAGCATTTGCTTGCTGTATCCTTCAATATCCAGTAAAGTATTGAATCCCATGCAATCTTGAACACTATCCTTATAATGGCAAAACTAACATTTGATATTTCTAATCGGTTGCTTTGTTCAGTCAAACACTGCTCATGGACATTACTACTGCTGCTACAGTTCCTAATGTCGCCAACTGGTGGCGTTATTTGTTGTAAAATTCTAAGAGTTTGAATTTTGGATTTTTGTTCCTGTCAATATTTCACAGGGTTGATTTATGCATGTTCTATATAAGCACATACCTTGATTATATGTAGGTATTGACTACGAAAAAGGATACTAGGCCCAATTCCACTACTGCTCAGGAAAAAACAAACAAACAAAAAACAGTTATGATCTTAGCAGTGGATGTTGTCACAATGGAGGCTGCAATTAAACAGGTTATTATACTATTTAGAGCTTATTTTAGTTTTATTACAGTCATTTAAGCTGTAAAACATTTATGAAACAAAACAATTAATTAAACAATAAAATTAAACAAATGTAAGGGTTTAGGACAGAGCTAACAACAACAAATAGCCTATACATAAATATAGTGGTGTGAAAAAGTGTTGGCCCCCTTCCTGATTTTTTTTTTTTTTTTTTTTTTTGCATGTTTGTCACACTTTAATGTTTCAGATAATCAAACAAATTTTAAAATTAATGAAAGATAACACAAGTAAACACAACATGCAGTTTTTGAATGAAGTTTTTTATTATGAAGGGAAAACAAAATCCAAACCCACATGGCCCTGTGTGAAAAAGTGCTTGCCCCCTAAACCTAATAACTGGTCGGGCCACCCTTAGCAGCAACAACTGCAATCAAGCAATTTTGGCCCACTCATCTTGGCAGAATTGTTGTAATTCAGCCACATTGGAGGGTTTTCGAGCATGAACCACCTTTTTAAGGTCATGCCACAGCATCTCAATAGGATTCAGGTCAGGACTTTGACTAGGCCACTCCAAAGTCTTCATTTTGTTTTTCTTCAGCCATTCAGAGGTGGATTTGCTGGTGTGTTTTGGATCATTGTCCTGCTTCAGAACCCAAGTTCACTTCAGCTTGAGGTCACGAACAGATGGCCGGACATTGTCCTTCAGGATTTTTTGGTAGACAGCTGAATTCATGGTTCCATTTATCACAGCAAGTCTTCCAGGTCCTGAAGCAGCAAAACAGCCCCAGACCATCACACTACCACCACCATATTTTACTGTTGGTATGATGTTCTTTTTCTGAAATGCTGTATTACTTTTACGCCAGATGTAATGGGACACACACCTTCCAAAAAGTTAAACTTTTGTCTCGTCAGTCCACAGAGTATTTTCCCAGAAGTCTTGGGGATCATCAAGATGTTTTCTGGCAAAACTGAGACGAGCCTTTATGTTCTTTTTGCTCAGCAGCGGATTGAAAAACACTTTTTCACACAGGGCCATGTGGGTTTGGATTCTGTTGTGGATCCCTTCATAAAAAAAACCCTTCATTTAAAAACTGCATGTTGTGTTTACTTGTGTTATCTTTGATTAATATTTAAATTTGTTTGATGATCTGAAACATTAAAGTGTGACAACCATGCAAAAAAAATCAAAAATCAGGAAGGGGGCCAACACTTTTTCACACCACTGTATATATATATATATATATATATATATATCTTTAATTTTTTTAATTCAAGAAGATCTACAAAAGCTGTGCTATAGAAAATTAGATTTTTCCCCTCAAAACCTTATAGATGCTAGTATATTGGCCTTTTTGGTAACCTTCCTTTGTGACCCAGTCTCCACCACAGTATATACTTTGTCACACTAATACAGGCTAAATGTAAATTAATTATCCTTTTAGCCACCATATTATTTTTCAGAAAGAGTTAACCATATTCACTTAGTTCAACAAAAGGTCTTACTCAAGAATAACTTCCAAGCAGAGATGAATTTTCTTCTTACTAATTTTTTGGGCTCTCATATGTATACAGCCAAATTGGAGGCTGAGGTAGGCTATATGCGCTTTTGGTTCAGATGGATAATGAGTGGGTGTTGAAGTTGCCGAAAAGCAGAAAAAGGCACTGTAATTATATCTGTTCCTTCCCTCAAAGATCCAAGATCATAGTAATCACAGTGTCACTGCACACCCAACCGCTTGTTAGCTGCTTACTTGTTAGGCCTATAACAATTTAATTTCTTAAATAGAAAACAGGCATTCTGTGGTGAATGGCAGACCTTTTTGAGGACTTTTTTCTGTAATTCATTTTTATCGCTTTGTTTCAGGCCAATGATTTTAATTTGTGTCTGACTGTGTATTTTTAAGAAGCATTTCTTTCTTTGGCACACTTCCCTCTTACTGCTGCCCATTTGGCATCATGCATGTGATCTAAACCTAACCAAAATCGCAACATTCCTGTGTAGCTATTGCAACAATTGCAAGAAATTATCATGAGGTTTTAACCTGGTCATACCTTAGCAATTGAGGATTACTATGCACTATGGGGTTGCTGTGTGGCCGCTGACTGGAGACTATAAACACATGGTCGTGAAGTCTAGTCTTTTGTCTCCACAAGACCGTGAACTATCATTAATCCAGTGCTTCTGACCTTGGCAGGTTTATGAAATCATCAGGTGGATTTGCAGTGGTGCAGTGCTGTCTCCCCTTAGGATTTAGCTTAACCTTAGATATTTTCATTGAGAGTCACAGTCAAAACCAGCCTAACATTGACTTGTTACTAAAACCTACAGAAAACATTCCTAGAATGTTGTTATTTAGATCCCTAAATAACCAACTGGGTACAGTGAGCACTGATTGGAGAATTGAAGAAGCATGCACATTCACCAACTGTAAACTCTGTTAAATGACAACAACATAGAGAGATTACTATAGTCTGATTCCAAAAAAAAAAAAAAGAAATTCCTAGAATGTTATTATTTAGTTTCTAAAATATCCAAACGGGAACCATAACCATATTTTCTGGAAGGAAAGTTAAGAAGAAAAAATATATTGAATTGTCAATCTCAGAGTTTTAGTTCTTGTATTGATCCTTCATGTGGAAAACTACTTTTATTGTGCTCCAGGCAAGTTGAAACACTAAGGATTTGACTTTGCACTTTGGGGAAAATCCGCTTGCTTTGTTTTTATATTACAGACTGGCATTTTATTTTTAAGTGACAAAGGGCATTTCTGGTTCTGCTCGCATGAGAGAAAGTCAGCTGAGCTATTTTATCGGACTCAGTGTTTATAGTACACTGTCATTGATTCTGTGCCATGTTGTTTCCCCAAATAGTTTTTGCTTCACATTTAATTTGTACTGGCGGAATCACTTTGAAAGTAATGAAACTTTATGAACTTAATGAAAGTTGAAGTTTTAGTGTACTTGGTGTACAAAGTTTAAATTGCATAATTATACTTATTTTAAAACAGCTGTCAGTTTTTCTACATCTTCATATACCAGTATAATATAATTTATTGACGCTAAATTTAACATTAGGCCTCTGAGATGTTATGAAAACCATTCTTTGTATAAATATACAAAGTGTCATTTAGGATTTCATCCATAATAATAAGCATAATGCAGGGAAAGATTTATGAAGTTTTATTCAGTTTTATCTCTTTAACATAACAGAACAGCAGTTTCAGCACATATTCCACTCACATGCCCTATAAGTGTTTTATTTTTTATAAACAGAATTATTATTTTTTACTTTTATAATTTCTCCAAAATTGCAAAATAATGTTTCAGTAAGTATTGCAGTATTCAATCAAACAAAATGAGATACAGTGTATCAATGAACTCACACATCACACTGGTAATGTGCATTAAACTCTGAAAGGCCATCCCTGCGTGTGCGTTAAGGTCAAACTCTTTCCAATTGTGCAGTATTTTCATTTTAGAAATATTCAAGTCATTTTGATGATCTAGGTACAGATGGGAATTATAAAAACATAGATGTATACATAGTATTAAAGTTGCATATATGAACTCTGTTTAGAGAGATTACAATAGTTTGATGTCCCAAAACAAAACACACTCATATAAAACAAAAGAAAATCAGTTGTTGCATTGATACAAGGAAAAACTGTAACATTTTAAAATTGCACTTCTCCAGTGATTTAATAATGCATGCATTTTTTTCATGCAGTTTCTGCTGCATAACACTATAAATTGTATATATAGAGTGAATATATATATATATATATAATTTATATATGTTCAAATGTTTCAACACACCTGTTATGAACTAGGATTATTTCATGTGTCACAACCATGAGGTATTTGCAGAATTTAATCTAGGAAATTGCCTGTGATGTGTCTTACTAGTTTAATGCCCTGAGATTTAAGGCAGTTGTTGGTGAAGCTTTCACATATCAGTCAGGTTTGTCCTAGATAAATTACAATTATTCATCATAATTAGAATGAACATCCACAATATTGTTTTTTTTTTTCCTGGTCATCATTTAGTTGAGAAAGGGATAGTTCAATTAGTTGTGATCTTATCAGATGAGCATGTCATATATGTTTGCAAATATATGAAATGTTTGAAACATCTGATTGCATATTTATTTGATAAAGTTGTGTTACAAAATGTGATGACCATGTACACTAGTGTTCAAAAGTTTGGGCTCAGTAAGATTCACCCTTTTCTGTTCATCAAAGAATCCTAACAAACATGGTTTCCACAGACATATTAAGCAGCGCAGCTGTTTTCAGCATTGACAGTAATAAGAAATCAGCATATTAGAATGATTTCTGAAGGATCATATGATACTGAAGACTGGAGTAATGGTTGTTAGAAAATTCAGCTTTGCCATCACAGGAATAAATTACATTTTAAAATATATTAAAATAGAAAATAGTTATTTTAAATTCATTTATTGTATTTTTTATTCAGATTTTTTATGCATTTTTGATGAGCAAAAGAGATTTCAAAAATATTAAAAACATCGTAAGAGCCCCAAACATTTGAATGTACTGTAGTCTATCCTGCTGCTTAGTTAGTTACTGTAGATCTTTAAATGAAAGAGGTTATGAGTGTGCAAAATAGTCCTGCAAGACATGGAAGATTTCATTTTCTCTCTGCTGCAGCCTTGATCCATGACATTTATGAGAATGATGTGAAGAAAATAAACAGCTTGCTGGTTTTCGTTCGGCCTTGTACTGTCTGTCATATTACTGTTTGGTTGGCCCATGCAGGAAAAGAGTCTAGGTTGAACATGGCCTTGCCCCAGGTGTTGATGGATAAGGTGATGCAGAAAATTCCTATGATATTCATCATTATACCAGTTTTTGCCTGAAAAAACAAAAACAAAATGTTAAGTATCACTGAGTGAGTTTATTGGTCACTGGAGCAGCTGGGAAGGAAAATCTTTTAGAAGTGGTAAAATGACTTGTGGTTTGTCTATATATGGGGCCACATTTGTTTTAACAATGCTACATCACTGACATAACTACTTATAAATGATTGATGTCTGGCAGCTGATCTTGTAAACTGGTTCCTCTGTATTATGATGAGTTTTTAAACACACTTTGAATATGGAAATAGGCTGAAATTGCCACTTGGGCTGAGAACACCAGAAGAGGCTTTTTTTCTGTATGGAATAAAATTGGTTTCCAGATTCTGGAACTCACCATGTCTGAAACCTTGAGGTATCCATAGGAAAATACTATAGCGTTTGGTGGAGTTGCCACAGGTAACATAAATGCAAAGGATGCACTGAGTGTGCATGGCACCATGATGTAAAGAGGGTTGATTCCAACCGATTGAGACTGAAACAGAAACAGAAATGTCTAACGTACTTATACAGCAGAAAACAAGATTTAATTGTGGACAGAGCTGACTCATACGTCTCTGATGTAAGTGTGTGTTTTCTAAGCTTATCACAAAGTGTCTGTAATTGGGCTGTAATTCTTAAAGATTATAACAAACGGTGAGTCATGTCTGCACGGAGGCCGACTTTCAGTGAAGCCTTGCTCAGCTGGTGAGCAATACAACTTCACAGATGATGCTATTCCAAGAATTTAAGCACCTGCCTAAAATGATGCGTTCAGATATGATTATCATATTTCATTGTATTTTTTCTCATCTTCTGGGGATCTATTACTTGGTAAATATCAGAATTTTACAGCTGGTTTTATATACAGGTCTTACCATAGAAGCAAGGACAGGAAGAAATAAGGTAGCTGTGGCCACATTGCTGGTACACTCAGTGAAAATGGCAATCAAGAGGCACAGGATGATAACAATGGCCCAGGGAGGGATGCTATGTAGGGGAGTCAACTGGTTTCCCATCCATCTGGACAGACCTGACTCCTGAGATACAAAAGAAATATATGAAGTCAGATGCAGATCACAAATGGAGTAAATAAATAAAATTATGGTAGTTTTTTCACCATTTTCTTAGTCTTAGTCTTTTTATTTATATAGCACCATATAATTACAATGTTTATTGTCCAAGGTGCTTTACAATTCAAAGATAAAACCAAATGCCAACACAAAGAAACCAATATAACCCTAACACACAGTTAAAAGAAGAAAGAACAAAAGGTCACATACTGTATATACACATTATTTAAAAGCAAGAGAGAAAAAGTCATCTTTAAGTTTATGCTTGAAAATAGACAAAGTGGGTACGGATCTGATGTATTGTGGTAAACTATTCCAAAGACTGGGACCGGCTATATGCTCTATCACCCCTATGTTTAAGTCTAGATCTAGGCACCTTTAGTTGTGTAGGAGCCATTTGTTTACCTTGTTTGAAGATTTGTATTGGTAATCATTTTTGTAATCTTTAATTTTGGGAGATGTGCCCCCTCTGCAGGACAATAGAAGCTTAAAGGCCTGGGTGTGGCTTACTGGAGTGTGGCCTGCTGGGAGCACATGGTCTTTAGACCTTACCTTCTGTTTGGTGGCTCGGAAAAAACTTGTTGGATTTCATTAAGCTTGTATTACCTCTGTTTCTTTAGTTTGTTTTTATCAAGTTTACAATAAACAACAAGAATGGCACATGCAACCTGGTTTTCCGTGGAATTTCAGACATAGTAAGCGTCTAAACGCTCAGCAGACCCAAGATGTGGCTAATGTGACAATGGATTAAGGATAGTTACAACAACAGTCTAAAGACCCTGCTTTGGAAGCACCAAGGGGATTATTTGGATTTCCTTGGATTGAGCAGTGAAGACTGGGATAAAGCATGCTTCGAGTTTGGTATGTAGAGTTTGCAATTTTAACTGCAAGCAATCATTATATTGGATTAAAATAGTTTGAAAGAATTTGGAAAGGGATGCTTACAAACCTTGGAAGCTCGGAAAGGTTAGAAGAAATTTGGAAAGAACTTGTGAAGCAAAGGACATGTGCTGTTCCAAGTTTTTTCAAAGAAGGTATTTTTCTAAAAGAGTTTAAGATTTTCTTGATGCAAATATGTCTGAGACTGCTGATAAGGAAGCCATGGAACAGAGTGATTTGGGCTGTGAAAACTCTGTACAAAATATGGATGAAATTAATCAGATGCGGACAAATAGAAGAGCAAGATTAGCACAGCTAACACGCAGATCAAACATCATCAAAGAATTGTTGGAGGATAGGTTGAACTCTGATGAAGTAAGACAAAGTTTGGTGAAATATAAAGAATTATTGGAAGAATTTAAGGTAGCACATGTGGATGGAATGGAGGATTACTTTAAAAGGGCGCACAAAATTTCTGTTTCAAAAACTCAGATAATTGAAGAGGAGCAGGAATCAGTAAGGGTCAAAGTGGATATCCAAGGCTTACATCATGAAGAACCCCTTTCTTCAAAGAATCTAGAGACCCTGAAGTCAAAAAAGGTTCCTCCAGTGGATGTCAAGGCTGGTTCAGACATCTTAGATGTAAGTTCACATCCATCCACTCGTATGAAAACCCGCCCAGTTTTTTCAAAAGGAATGAGATTTGATCCTGCATACAATACTGATCAGACTTCTGAATCTGAAGCGGAGTCTCAAACTACTTTTGTGCAGACTCAAGCTCACAGGTCAAGGAAAAAACGCCCAACACCTCAAGATGCCGCAGCATCTAAGCAAGATTCAGCATTGTATAGTATTCTACAAAAGCAAAATAATATCGCATCATCTCTCATCAAGCAAACACTTCTGTCTTCTTTGCCTTCAAAAGAAGTGAAAATCGTTGATGGTGATCCTTTGGAGTTTAGAGCATTTATGAGATGTTTTGAACATGTTATTGAATGCAAGGTGGATGATGCACAAGACAGACTGTATTTTCTAGAACAATACACAAGGGGGCAACCAAAGGAATTGGTAAAAACTTGTCTTCATATGGACCCTGCAAGAGGGTATATAAGAGCCAAAGCCCTTCTTAAAGAGCATTTTGGCAGTGAATTCAAGATCTCTAATGCTTACATTGATAAGGCCTTGTCATGGCCAGCTGTCAAAGCAGAGGATCCAAGGGCTCTGCAATCATTTGGACTGTACCTCAGAGGATGCTGTAATGTTATGGAGGAGATAGCATTCATGGAAGAGTTGGATCTTCCAATCTAAAATCTCTGGTATCCAAGTTTCCATACAAGCTTAGAGAAAAAAGTCTCTGAACTTCAAGATGGAGCAAACTACAGAGTCAGATTTCCTGACTTGGTCAAGTTCATTGAAAGGCAAGTCAAAATATTAACAGACGCTGTGTTTGGTAATATCCAAGATCCAACTAATCGAAACGTGGCAAAGCCAAAGTCTACAGTTAAGACTTTCAATCCTAAATCTTCTAGCAGTAGTTTTGCCACCACTGTGGGCAGTGTAACAAAATCTGCTGAAAACTCACAGTACAAAATTCTTAACCCTACAATGCCTTTCTGCCTGTTTTGTACAAATGGCCATGTGTTGGATGATTGTCCTCAGTTTAAAAAGAAAACGCATAAAGACAAAATCCAATTCATAAAAGAAAAAGGAATATGTTTTGGATGTCTTATTCAAGGTCACAAAAGTAAAGCATGCACAAAACGTGAAACCTGTAAAATCTGCAATCAGAAACACCCCACGGTGCTTCACATTAGAAAAGTGGATAAAGGGTTAGGAACTACAGAACAACCGCTTGATGCCAATCAGACAATTTCTTCCAACACTTGTGGTCATATTGGTGCCGGTAGAAAGGAAGAGGTATTAGCAATTGTGCCAGTCAAAGTGAAAGCTAACAATGGGAGCAAAATAGTACAAACCTATGCATTTCTGGATTTTGGTAGCTCTGCCACATTTTGTACTACATCTCTCATGAATCAACTTGGCATGACTGGAAGGAAAAACATTTTTTTACTGCGAACGATAAATCAAGAGAAGACTATGGTTAGTCATGTGATATCTGGTTTGGAAGTGAGTGCATTATGTGAGAACAATTTTATTACCCTTCCAAATGTGTATACTCAAACTTCCATGCCTGTCAACAAAAACAACATGATGGTATACCCCATCATGGGGTATACCATCCAAAGAAAAATAAGTTAAGGGTAGTGTTTGATTGTGGAGCCTTGTTCAAGGGTACCTCTCAATTCTGAGTTGCTTCAAGGCCCTGATCTTACGAACAGACTCACAGGAGTCTTGATGAGATTTTGTCAGGAGCCAGTTGGGATTATGGGTGACATTGATGCGATGTTTCACCAGGTAAAGGTGGCTGAAGAGCATGTTGACTTCTTACGATTTCTCTGGTGGCCAGGAGGTGATGTAAGTCTTACCCCCTTAGAGTATCGGATGACAGTACATATCTTTGGAGCCGTATCTTCACCTAGTTGTGCAAGTTATGCACTCAGGAAAACAGCTGAGGAGAACAAGCAGTACTATAGGCCTGAAGTAATTAACACAATCTTGTTTAATTTCTATGTGGATGACTGTTTGAAGTCTGTAGCCAATGAGGAAGAAGCAATCTTGCTTATCCAAGATTTAACAGCTGCTTGTGAAAGAGGAGGATTTCACCTTTCCAAATGGGTAAGCAACAGTCGATCGGTGTTGTACAGCATTCCAGAACCTGATCAAACCAAGGAAGTAAGAAACTTAGACTTGGACAAAGACAAACTTCCACTTGAGCGAGCACTGGGAATGTATTGGTGCATGGAAAGTGATAATTTTACATTCAATGTCACAATCCAACCACAGGCACATACCAGAAGAGGAATATTGTCTACCGTAAACTCAATTTATGACCCTCTTGGGTTTCTTGCTCCTTTTACTCTACCTGCCAAGCTGCTGTTACAAGAACTTTGCAGAATAAATATCGGCTGGGATGAAGAAATACCAAAGAGCTTAAATGATAAGTGGGTCAAGTGAAAAGATGACCTTAAGCAAATAACCAATTTCCAAGTAAGCAGGTGTATAAAACCCAAACACTTTGGCTTGCATATACAAGCGCACACTTTGCTGATGCAAGTGAGAAAGGGTATGGAACTGTGAGTTATGTGAGGCTCGTCAATGAGCAAAATGCAGTGCATGTTACCTTCCTGATGGGGAAATCCAGAGTAGCCCCTCTGAAAAAGATGACAATTCCCAGGTTGGAGCTATCTGCAGCAGTCCTGGCTACTAAAGTAGACAAAGTAATCAAAGCTGAACTGCAACTGAACTTGGGAACTTCCATTTTTTGGACAGACAGTGAATCTGTACTAAAATATATAGCCAACGAGCATACAAGATTCCACACCTTTGTTGCAAACAGAGTCTCTTTGATAAGAGAAGCCACAAAATTATCACAATGGAAATTTGTGGACACAAAAACTAACCCTGCTGATGACGTCTCTAGAGGTCAGAATGCAGAAAGGTTCCTGCAAAATAAAAGATGGATTCATGGTCCAGACATCCTTTGGGGAACAAAATGGGATTGGTCCTCAGCAAAGCTTAGAGAAATGCCATCTCTGCCTGAAGATGATCCAGAGGTGAAGAAAAGTCCAACAGTGAATGTAATTGCTCAAGATGAAATCAACCCTACAGACAGATTAATGTCCTATTTTTCAAGTTGGACAAAGCTTAAAATCACAGTAGCCTGGTACTTGAAGCCCAAAGAAATCTTAAAAGACTTGGCTCTCAAAAGAAAGGACCAAACTTCTACAGTCAGTCATTCAAAACCATTTACACGAAGCATGGAAAAGGAATTACAACAAAGAAGCAACCAGAACAAGATCCTACTGGGTAAGCAAAACCTAAATGTTGCAGACTTGGAGATGGCAGAGCAGTCTATAATTCAGTACATTCAAGCAAAACATTTTGCAGAAGAAATTTCCAAGAAGATATCAGGAAATGTCAAAAAGGCGAGTTCAATTTACAGGCTTGATCCAATGTTAAAAGATGGAATTCTTTGTGTAGGAGGATGTCTATCTAGAGCTGCTCTTCCAGAAAAGGTAAAGCATCCTGCCATTTTGCCCAAACATACCTATATATCCACCTTAATTCTCAGACATATACATGAAAAAATGGGACATGCAGGAAGAAGTTTCATGCTCTCAGAACTTCGTAAAAGATTTTGGATCATCAATGCCAATTCTGCAGCACGAAAAATTATAACCAGTTGCATTGTGTGCCGAAGAAATAGAGCCAAAACAGGACAACAAAAGATGGCTGATTTACCACAAGAAAGATTGGTTGCTGATTTGCCCCCTTTTAGTAATGTGGGTGTATATTATTTTGGACCCATAGAAATTAAAAAAGGACGAACCACAATGAAACGTTATGGAGTATTATTTACATGTATGACCAGCAGAGCTGTTCATATTGAAGTTGCTCATTCGCTTGACACAGACTCCTGTATCCAGGCTATTAGGCGTTTCATTTGTAGAAGAGGCCAAGTAAAACACATAAGGTCTGATAATGGCACAAATTTTGTGGGTGCGGAAAAGGAACTAAGGGAAGCCCTTGCTGCTCTCAATCAAAGTTACATTCAAAAGGCTTTACGTCATTGTGGAGTAGAATGGCGTTTCAATTGCCCTGGAGCATCTCACCGTGGAGGAGTGTAGGAGCGTCTGATCAGGTCTACAAAACAAGTGCTTCGCTCTATCTTAAAACAACAAAATTTGACTGAAGAAGGATTGCGTACTGTATTATGTGAAGTAGAGGCTATTTTAAATAGTCGCCCAATATCGACAGTATCTGGGGATCCACAAGATTTAGAGCCTCTCACTCCAAACCACATTCTGCTCTTGAAATCTGATCCCATCTTTCCTCCTGGATTATTTCACAAAACAGACCTGTATGCAAGACGCCGTTGGAGGCAAGTCCAGTACATAGCGGACATATTTTGGAAACGGTGGATTCATGAGTTCTTGCCTCTTATGCAAGAAAAACAAAAATGGAATAAAACAAGGAAAAACTTTGTGATTGGTGATATAGTTTTGGTGGTAGATTCTGCCGCCCCTCGTGGTTCTTGGATTCTGGGAAGAATCGAAGAGGTCATGCCTGACAGATATGGACTTGTTAGAACTGTCAAAGTAAGAATCCAACTAACATCCTAGAAAGACCCGTAAAAAAGATATGTTTGCTATTAGAAAGCCAAGATTAACTTCTCCTCCATTAACAAGCAAAGATAAGTATTGTTTTTTTTATTATTATGCACTTAAATGCATATAATGTGTATATAGCATGGCCCCTTTAATAACATTTGTAATTGTTTTTGAAATAGCCCAAATACAATTAGGGGCCGGTTTATGTAGGAGTCATTTGTTTACCTTGTTTGAAGATTTGTATTGGTAATCATTTTTGTAATCTTTAATTTTGGGAGATGTGCCCCCTCTGCAGGACAATAGAAGCTTAAAGGCCTGGGTGTGGCTTACTGGAGTGTGGCCTGCTGGGAGCACATGGTCTTTAGACCTTACCTTCTGTTTGGTGGCGCGGAAAAAACTTGTTGGATTTCATTAAGCTTGTATTACCTCTGTTTCTTTAGTTTGTTTTTATCAAGTTTACAATAAACAACAAGAATGGCACATGCAACCTGGTTTTCCGTGGAATTTCAGACATAGTAAGCGTCTAAACGCTCAGCAGACCCAAGATGTGGCTAATGTGACAATGGATTAAGGATAGTCACAACAAGTTGGATTTGATTCGCTGACCTAAGCATTCTGGAGGGCTGATGAATTGAAATAAGGTCAGAAAGGTATGTAGGAGCATACTTATGAATTGACTGATAAACAAATATAAGTACTTTAAAATCAATCCTATATCTTACAGGCAGCCAATGAAAGGAGGCAAGTACTGGCGTAATGTGCTCCCGCTTAAGTGATTATTCAAAAGCATGAATAATCTTTTTTGTGTCCATAAAATTAAGAAATGACTTTATTTTTGAGATTTGACAAAGATGGAAAAAGCCTGACCTAACAATTGAATTAACTTGCTTATCTATTTAAAGGTGACTATCTATAATATAGCCCAGATTTTTAACATGTGGTTTCAAATCAAACTTAAATTGAGAGAACTTTGCTTTTAAAGTGACTGAGGAGGATGCTGGACCAAACATCATAAAGATGATTACAGTCAACACATCAGTATGTTTTAAGTAATTAGTAATGTTTTTTTTATTATCAGAATAAAGTATGAGATAGTGTTGGGCGATTTGATGAAAAAAAGGATTTAGGATTCTGGTGGTTTGACAGTTTATCGTGGTTTGTCCCTGACTGTGCCTTTATATTAATCAGAATACATCAAACAGTTGCAGAACCACTGAATTTTAATCACGATCCAAACAAATATGCATATTGCTTGAGCAGATTTTGATGTAAATTAGATTGAATATTTTTTTTAATTTATAACTAAACAGAATGGTCTGACATTTGTGAAATGTTACATAAAAGACCTGAACAAAACAAAAACAGCAGACGGGCTGAATGAGAAGGCAAATTCACTCACTGACAGCAGGTGGCGCTAACAGCAGCGATACGCGTTTCCTTCACTGCTGTAAACAAACCAGTGCTGCGCTTTTAAAATTTTACATTCGAAATCCAGTCATTTCAATAGAAATCCATGTGTGATGGAAAACATTTCGCCACATAGATTTTGCATTGGCTCAAGTTGGTCATGCGAATTTGCTTCATTGACAAACAGAAAGCTGCTTGGGAAGTGATATCCATGTGGGCCATGCTGCATGCATTCCTACACTATTGACAATGGACAATAGAGCCCTTTTCCCTGCTAAATTTCATGAATGTGACCGATTTATAAGCATATTGCCACTATTGTAAATGTAGTGTTATATAGACGCACTCTTATAAATGCATTGTAATTTTATTTATCCTGTAATTTAAGTATATTTGAATGAATCTTCTGTCAAAAATGTCTGAAAATTGTTTGCACACTTTAGAAGCCAATTTCTCAAATGACAGCCACAATTTAAACGATTATCTTCATAACAGTTTAGAGAAACAATAATTATGATTTTAAAGCAGAGACATTCCTTTTTCATTGAGTGCTCTCACCTCGCTACCTTTGGCCAGGGCAAATCCTCCACCTAGGAGCAAAACTATGTTCCAGGGTAACTTCTTTTGAGCTACTTTCCAGGAGAGCAGGGCTGGACTGGGCTCAGAAGAGAGTTGAGGCTCTGTAAATGAATATACAGCGAGTCAAACCAAACCAGAACAGTAGATCCAAACTCTCTGAGTCTTCTGTGTAGATCTTTTCATTGTGTGAAATTCTTCTTACCTGTTTCAGAGCCTGTTGATGACCAGAAGCAAAGCCGGGGTGGTTTAGATGGCAGAATGAAAAGCAACAGGGCAATGAAGACTGCAACTGTAGCATCTGTCACATATCTGAATATACAGAATATTAAACACCAAAAAGTCATATTATTATTCCAATATTTTTGCCTGCATACATACTCTTGTTAAATATGAATATACATATTTTTATTGATTTATTTTGATCACTAATATGGTTAGTGACTTTGATAAATTGCAATTTTGCAATAAATTTGTCAATCTAAGCCTGTAGTGTAAATCATACTCTGCTTCAGTGTTAAAGGTGTGTGTTGCCCAGCCTGTTACAAATCCAGGATCTCGAGTAAACCACAGTGCTACAAGCAAACTGAAGAGAGCCAGAACGCTGAGTTCTCCAAAACACATCGGCCCCAGCTGAAGATGCTGCTCCCGGATCACGTTATAGGCGGCTATTTCCTTCTCTGACTTTACTGCCCCACATCCCCATGTCTTCCTTATGCTGGAGACATGAATAAAGCACTTCATTAAAGGAGTGGAAAAAGAAAATGTGAAATGTAACAGATCAATTATCTATCATACTTGAATCCCATGAAAATGAACTGAAGATAGAGCCAAGCTATCGTCAGCATGATGATCATGTTGGGGAAGGCAAACCCAAACCATGAGGCAAAGTTGATGACATCACCATTGTCAGGAAATAATCTGAGGGAAATAAATGAAAGGGTTCAGTTTCTTGAAACAAAATGGTAGAAGTGAAGTGTTTATTCAGTACTCACTGGTTCATCTGACCCTTCAGTACTAGGTTAGGTCCAGTGCCTGTGAGTGTGGCCGTTCCCCCAATGCTGGCCGCATAACACACACACAGAGTCATTCCTTTAGCCATGAGCCGCTTCTCTGCTGATTCCTTTTGTTTGGCCTCTGGTGAAACATCCAGCATGCGTAGCACCACTAAGAAATAGGGAATCTAAAAATGAAAATTGTGTCTCGAAATGAAAACTACTATAGTGTTCAAAAATGTGGGGTTGGTGAAATGGTGAGAAAAATCCCTGCTGGGGGATAAAAGTTTAAAAAACATGATACATTACTCTCATAACTTACAGTTCAACAGTTTGTGGTCAGTAAGTTATTTGGATGTTTTTAAAAGAAGTCACCAAGAAGTCACTTTGCTCACCAAGGTTGCAAAAACACACAACATTAAATCAGTAATGCTGTAAAATATTATTGCAATTAAAATGTAATTTATACCTGTGATTTATACCAAAGCTGATTTTTTTTTATTGTTTTTTATTTTTTTTTGTTGCTGATTTGGTGCTCAAGAAACAGTTCTTCTTTTAATGTTGAAAATGTGATGCTTTTAATGGATACCATGCTGCATGTTTTGTTGTTGTTGTTTTCAGGATTCTTTGATAAATAGAATTTGTTTGTTTGAAATATAATTTTTTTTATCTTTATAATCATTACTTTATAATCAGTAATCACAACCTTTTATCTTACTATTGTGAGTTATTGTGAGAAATAAGCTAAATTCTGAATTGTTTGATATAAAATC
This sequence comes from Barbus barbus, assembly GCF_936440315.1. NCBI lineage: Eukaryota > Metazoa > Chordata > Actinopteri > Cypriniformes > Cyprinidae > Barbus > Barbus barbus. Next base: position 13,134,372 of record NC_136759.1, read on the forward strand.
ACAATTGAGAGAAAAAAATCTGAATTGTGACATAAAGTCACAATTACCTTTTTTTACCTTTCAGAATTGTGAGATGGGAACTCAGAATTCAGAGAAGTCAGAATTGCCAGATATAATTCTGAAAGATAAATTCAGAATTCTGTGTTTGTATCTCATAATTCTGACTTTCATTCTCTCTGAATTGCAAGAAACAAATTCTAAAAGATAAGATGAAATTTTTTTAAATAATTTTCCATAATTTTTCCACAATTTAATGCTCCCTTGCTAAATAAAAGTACTAATTTCTTTCAATTCTTTTTTTTTTTTTTTTTTTTTTTTTTTTTACTGACCCCAAACTTGAACGGTACTATATGTACCGCTAAAATACATCTTATTGCATGAACTTCATAAACAATTCTTCGCCTGACCTTCTGTGTCTTTTGCCGTCTGTTTGTATTCCGCCTCAGGGGCCTGGGGCCGTTCCTCACCGCAGGTCGTCTGTGATGACTCTATCTCCTGTTTGTTCAGCTGTTCCAGCACAGCCTGCACTATGGGGACCATCATGGCCGTAGTAGCTGTGTTACTGATCCACATGGAGAGGAAAGCTGTCACCCCCATGAAGCCCAGCATCAGGCTGTATTAATACAAAGGAAGCAATCAGAATGTGAATACAAATGTGAAATCTATACGAGTAAAGATTGGATTTAACAACCTATCAATGACTGTACCCATTACAGGGTTTAACTTACAGCGCTGGACGCACCCCAACAATGAGAAGCACTCTAAGGGCGATGCGTTTGTGCAGGTTCCAGTGCTCAACTGCCACAGCGACCATCAGTCCACCCACAAATAACATGTTAGTGTCCTTCAGGTATTGCATACACACCTAGAGAACAAAATCAGAGTCTTAGCTTTTTGATATGTGCTTTTTTTGTTGTTCATCTCTAAATAATTTTATGCTTTTCTTAACCGGAAATACTAAAACCAACTTACCATTTTGGACTGCATGGTGCCAAGCATGGGGAAGAGGACAGCAGGTAGCAGTGAAGTGACAGCTAAAGGAAGAGCCTCAGTACACCAGTAAACTGCCATCAGTATGATCACATAGGCACAGCTGGCCTCCTGGAAGATGGAAACGTGCTCTTTCAAAACTGCATGCTAGTATGATTATGGACATATTTTGGGGACATGTTGTTATGGGTATCTGTGTTTTGTGTTTGCTTTAGTTAGACTTTGAGTTTTCACTGTTTCTAGATCAGTTTTCATCTATTTCTGGTTACTCATGTTTTTGTTAGTGTTTGCACCTGCTGTTCATTTAGTTGACTGGGTTGATTCAGTGTATTTAAGCCCTGTGTTTGCTTCTATTCTTTGTCAGTTCTTGTTGTGTTTAGCCTGGTTGTTCTGTTCAGTTCCTGTTTCCAGTTTTGAGATTGTGTAAATAAATCTAAACTGCTGTATTCACCTCATCCTTATTTGTAACCATTTTGTGACAGAATAACTGATCCCAAAGGATGGATCTAGCAGCAAAAATAATCCTCCTCCTCTCGCTGGGAAACCAGTCCCTAAAGAGGCACACACAGGAGTTTCTGGACCTTTACCATCTCATCCCTTATGATGATAACTGCCTGTGTGTGGTTTCCGGACAAGCCTCAATGCAAAAACGAGACTGTGCTTGCCTGAGTCTTTAGGGACTTTTATGGAGTACGTAGAGTGGGTACTCCTTCATAATGGTTCCCCCTTACCATCCATGAGAGCAGTGTTGGGCAAGTTACTCTGAAAATGTAATTAAATTACTGATTTTAAAAGTAATCACGTTACTGTTCTGATTACTTTATTTTAAAAGTAATTAGTAACATTACTAGTTACGTTACCTTTTTCTGTGGCTACATCCATAAAATTTACATGAAATCCCAGCATAAAGGCTCCTGATAAATATTTGTTATTAAAGCATCAACGTTCACAAAACGCTGTTATTTTTAACTAAAGCAAGCATAGGCTGCTGCGTACATGGTTTGGCATGGCAGAATACATTGTCATGGTTTGGCACTGCCCCCGATGGTTCCCTCCAGCTCCTCGGCTCTATGTTCTCCACTTTGCAATGTGGATGAGCCTCAGATCTCAGTCTCCATCTCTGTTCTGGGATGTCGGTCCTATGGCTCCACCTTAGTCCTCCAAGCCCTGGACTCCACCTCAGCCTTCAGTGCCTCCTTGGCTCCACACTCCCTTGCCTCCACCAGATTCTGTCAATTCTCTGACTCCAACGGGCCCCCTTGTCCCTCCAGCTACATCTTGGTCAGTTGTCAACCTACCTCCACCATAGTCTTCCACTCCTCTGGATCTGCCTCGTCCCTACATCACTTTGGCTCTGTCGGGCTCCCCGTTCCCTCCAGCTTCATCTTCGTCTTTACTCCCTCTAGCTCCGCCCTTGCCTGCCAATTGCAGCTCTACCGTGGCCCTCCAGGTCTCCACTGTCACTCCGGGTCTCCGTCTCCTCAGCTGGTTCTCCTGGTTCTCCACCTACTTTGGCTCTGTCTCAGTCTGTAGTATCCCTGGTTCTGCCTGGCAAGGCTCCACCATGGCTCCTTCCTTCCTCGACTCTGCCATGGTCTTGCATCCTAGTTCTTATGCTGTGGGTTCCATTCTGGCTTTTTCCACATTTGACTCCGTCCTTGCTCTGACTGCTTCATTCTCCACCCTGGCTGCTTCTTCCTTCGCCTCCACCCTGGCCCTGCCTGTCCTGTATCCCACCCCCCATCTAAGACCCCTCCTGCCCTTCTCTGTTGGACCTTTTTTTAAAGGCACAGGGATGTGCCTCCTTGTGTGTGTGTGTGTGTGTGGGGGGGGGGGGGGGGCTGTTACAGGTCATCTGTGTTTTGTGTTTGCTTTAGTTGGACTTTGAGTTTTCACAGTTTCTAGATAAGTTTCCTTAGTCAGTTTTCATTAGTTTCATTGATTACTCATGGTTTTGATGGTGTTTGGACCTTCATTTAGTTCACTGGTTTGTTTCAGTGTATTTAAGCCACTGTGTTTTCTTCTGTTCTTTGTCAGTTCTCAGTTTAACCTGGTTGTTCTGATAAATTCCTGTTTCCAGTTTTGAGTTTGTGTAAATCTAAACTGTTTAGATACCACCCACCTCATTTGCAACACATTTTGTGATGCATATTTTATTTATTTATTTTTTCAAAATGTTTTAGTATTTGATATGACATTTTGCTTGGAAAATGGAAAAAGCAAAGATGAAATGTACCAAATTAATTGTCTATCAGGCTCATACTTAGAGCCAAGCTATCATTAGCATGATGATCATGTTGGGGAATGCAAACACAAACCATGAGGCAAAGTTGTTGTTTTTTCTTCCTAATAAGGTATTTTATTGAAATTATTATTTTTTTATTATTAAAATAAATTACAGAGTGTCTTAGTATTTTAATGACAGTGGCACTCATGTTATCCTACATGATCTGAAATGTATCTAAAGTGTATCTTGTGATTCAATGAACGCAATGAAGTTTTGTTTTATGTTTATTATTTTGTCTTTTTGACCGCGTTGTAGTTTTATATCCCTGTTTAATATGTTAAACATGGTCTTTGGTTCTTCAGGGACTGTTGTGGCCTAATGGATAGAGAGTTGAATTTGTAACCCGAAGGAGTTCGAGTCTCGGGTCCAGCAGGGATTGTAGGTGGGGGGGAGTGAATAACCAACACTCTCTCCACCTTCAATACCATGACTTGGTGAGACCCTTGAGCAAGGCACCGAACCCCCAACTGCTCCCTGGGCGCCGCAGCATAAATGGCTGCCCACTGCCCTGGGTGTATGTTCACTACTGTGTGTACACTTGGATGGGTTAATATAGAGCACAAATCCCAAGTATGGGTAACCGTACTTGGCCACACACCACTTCCCTTCCCTTTATTGGCATCGATTGTTCCACGAACAACCTTTAACATCCCCAGAACTTTTTAATTGTACAAAAGTCTCTTTTATAGAGGAAAAAGGTTCTTTAGATTTTTAAAATGTTCTTTACACTAATCATAATTCACTGAAAGTTCCTTTGGGGAGCCAAAAGTGATTCTTCTATTGCATCACTGTTGCATCACTGTAACTGTTTTTGAGAGTATGGGCCTGGCAATAAGGATTTTTTCGAGAGGTCATTTTTGATCTAACTGTCAATGGGAGCAGTTAATATTAGCACTGTCTCAAATATGCACATGAGGGTCATGACCATAACACATTGACTCAGGAATTTAGACTTATGTGTTCCCACGCTTGAACATACACAATGACAAAGGGTTAAAAAAAACAAATTTGAGGCACAATGAATCCATGGAGGCCTCAGGGTATGAATATAGTCCCCATGTATTAAACACAGAATTTGTATTAAACTGCGTTTATACAGTGTTTGACAGGTGCATAAAAACTAACAATTATATCCTCAGACAAAAACATACAAAATCTACATAAAAGAAGTAATTAGACAAGCGTAAAGTGTAACAAGTCATTTAATTCAAGCACTGAATTAAAAATTTGTGGAAATTTTGTTTAATACATACCCTTGTGTTGATGACCACTGGGAGTGGAAGAAAAATCAAAGGAGTGAAGAAAAGAACTATCCCATTCTTCAAGTTCCATATGGATTTTAGTGTTGGGATCATCTCAAAATAAAGAAAGTTTGTGCATAAAAAGTAAGTTTAACAGTGTTGGACACGTCCTTTTAACCTGCTCTCTGGGGTGGAGTGAGAGAGAGAGAGAGAGAGAGAGTGAGTGAGGGAGAGTGAGAGAGAAAAAGCAATTATTATTACAGACTCCTGCACACAGCCAGCTTTGAAATCATATTCTTATCTTTAGAACTTGATGATACTGTAAGGAAGTAGCTGCTGTTTCTGGGCTGTTGAGATTGAGCAGAAGTGTAGATGCCATTTATCATTGTTATAGACCTGTGTTTATTTATTAGCTATATTAACATCTTGAACGAAAATGGTTACAAAAGTTTTATTCAACTGTGTTTTTTTTATGTTTAAGATGAAATAAATCCATGTACTCAAATGTTTAGTTTGGATGTTGATCCATGAATTCTTGTTATAATCAAGCTAGAAGTAAGGGACTAGTTTTGACACTTTTCACTAGTAAATATTTACTGTATTTTTGAAAGTACATTTTTTATTTATTTATTTATTTTTTGTATAGACATGTACCTTAAAGTCTGGAATGCATACTGTACAATTTAACCTGCCATAAAACAGCATATTATAGATTTTGCTCAATTTATACCGTAATTAAAATGCAATACAATGAATTTGGTGTAGGATTTTGCAACAATTTTCACTCAGAAATTGCTAGTAAATTTCACAAATACTTACAAAGAAATGTCAAGCAACACACTGAATAAACATGACACTTTTAAGTAGAAAGACTCTAAGAAAAGTGATTTTATTTTGTTCACTTCTTACCCAAAAGCTAAAAATGTGATGATTCTGAAATTGTATATTGGAGAACAGAATTTGCATAAAATTTTAATTAAAGAGGATTTTGAAAACCACTTCTATAGAAAGCACACACTTCTGTAACGGGACATTTCGTTCAAAACCTAGTTTTATAATACTGACATTTTTGGGGGAAGTCGTGGCCTAATGGTTAGCGATTTGGACTCGTAATCCAAAGGTTGTGGGTTTGAGTCTCGGGCCGGCAGGGATTGTAGGTGGGGGGCGTGAATGTCCAGCGCTCTCTCCACCCTCAATACCACGACTGAGGTGCCCTTGAGCAAGGCACCGAACCCCCAACTGCTCCCCGGGCGCCGCAGCACAAATGGCTGCCCACTGCTCCGGGTGTGTGTTCACTGTGTGTGTGTGTTCACTGCTGTGTGTGTGCACGTTGGATGGGTTAAATGCAGAGCACGAATTCCGAGTATGGGTCACCATACTTGGCAGTATGTCACTTCACTTCATTTTTCCATGTGACAACTATAGGCCCGAGACATACCCCCCCCCCCCCCCCCCCCATCCCATAGTTGAGTTTTTGCATAGTTAAGGCTAAGAAAATCTGAATATACTGAAATTGAAGATTGTATGGGCTACTTTTCCATAAGGTTTTTTGTTTGTTTGTTTTTTGGTGGGTCTGTGACTGTGTTTAGAACGTCAGAACAGCTCAGTTATAAGTCTTACAACAGAATTAATAGCAGGACGCCCTCTAGTGGGTTTTTTTTGGCAACAGGTTTATTTTTCGGAGTCAGCATGAGATCGCCTTATACTAGTCATGTATCGGCGGCATATCATGTGTTTGTCAAGCTGCTCAGTAAATTGCAAAATGCCGCCTGTTTAGACCTATAACTAAAAGTTATATATATTTTTTAATTTTTTTCATATATATTTTTAATTACTGTTTCTCCAGCTGTTGGACCCCCAGCACTGCACATTTTAAATATCTCTCATGCTTCAGCTGATGCCCTGGACTAATTTTTATTAGAAATCATAAGCTATTCGCATTTTATATAACAGTGGTTCTCAGTCGGGGGGCAATCCGGGGTCCTTAACAAAGATGAATCAAAATGACAACATAAGTTTAATGTTTGATAATTTATTTATTTTTTTCTTTTATAATCTTGAGGGGACTTGTATTATGACACAATTCTACTGGCTGAGAATCACACGGTCTGGGAGCGCACGCAAGCACGCACGGAGATGAGAGTCACGTGAGGCTCTGAACTCAAACACTATGGCTTCTGAAGACAACAAAATATTCTCGACTTCTTAGGAATTTTTGTGAGGTTATGGTAGTTCTCAAAGTACTGGAAATTCATATAAATCCCGCAAACATGGGACTTGGCGTCGTGAAGGCAGCTGTTCCAGAGCGCAGTTGCTGACAAGCAGCAAACAGTGCAGAGGTGAGCAACAACAACAGCTAGATGGACAGATCTCCTCTCTTCCAAATGTTTGCTTAACGGAAGTGCTTGTGTGTTGACATTAACCAAACAGGTCGTGGCTTAATGTATAGTGTAGTGCTCCTTTGAATATGTAACTTTACAAGCGAGAACTGACAGAAGTGCACTATTTCCTTGTTGTCTGTAAGAGGAACTATAGTATAAATGTTGAAATGAAATGCAGAAAGCAAAGATGAATGCATGTGCTACATTTTACATGCTCAATCTTTCGAGAATATGTTTTGGATGTTATGAATGAAGTTTATTATTTCTGATGAAGTATGGGAGAATACAGTCACGGGGTAATGCATGACATTTTCAGCGATGACATCATTAGTTGTTGCTATCCTGAAGATGATTTGATCTGCAAGCATCTACTGATACATATTCTATATTGTTATTTGCACAACGTTATAATAAATTACAATAATTCTGTAATCATTAAATACTCTGTTTAATTTCCATTATTCTACAGGATTTTTAAAAATAGTTTACATCTGTACGTCATAAACATTGCATTTAAATGTTTTTATTATTATTAGTAATATGCATTGTTGCCATAATGTGTTGAGTGGATTTCTTCTGAAATGTAATTACGTTACAATACATAGTGTAATCTGTAACTATTTTTAGATTACGCTTTTAAGATCATCTGTGATAAAGTAACTTTTATTTGGATTTAACAGGACAAAGTGCATTAAGTATATTATTCAAGTTTGCAGTGGATATAAAACACACTTTCCATGTGTCTCAAGTTCATGTTTTATTCATTATTTTATGTCATAAGCATATGTGTAATACTAATATTGTCTACAGAACCTACAGATAGTAGTATCTTTAGTACTTTTTTTTTTTTACTACCTGTCCTGACAATTTTTTTTTTAGCTTCTTATAGGGGCCTACAAGGGCCACAGTCTGGTTAACTGAACGAGATCATGGAGTGGCTAGCGCCAGCCTTGGAGAGGGACCTGGGTATTGATCAGCGGCAGACTGGACCCAGTCAGCGACCCAATGAACTGGTGGTCCTGGTCCCAACTCGATGGGTAATGGCCCTAAGAAACAAGAGAGTTACTCGCTGTGCGCGATATGAGTGCTTCAGCGAGGGAGAAATCTGCACTCTCCTCCAGCGCTCTCAGATGAAATTGCCATCTGGTTGGACACGTGTTTGTATCCAAGGCCTTAGGAAGCGCAAACTGGGATACAGATTAGCCAGGGAGCCAGGCTGCCATGGGGAGGGACTCTCACAGGACTCTTTCATGACTCTGATGCAGGGAGTATCCCAGTCTAATTTCAGGTACAATACTTTGTTTTTTCTAGATGTTTTTGTGAGAGTATTTGCTGTAATTGTTGTGTTTTTAATCCTGTTGATTAAAACAATGTTTAAAATCACCTTGTATTCAGATGTGAAAAACGTCCACTATATATTGATGTTAGAATTGGAGATTTAATTGTACTTGCTTATTCCATATAGAATTATTCTCTGTGCTGTTACTTTTATAATAGCAATGGTCATTTGGTTAACTTTTTCAATCAGTGTTGACTTGTAATATCCTTTTTTATTTCATTTTCAGAAATCTATGGCGTGAAGCGTACATGAATCATGTGCAACCATATGCAGAGTCCATTGAGCAAACACCTGTTTTGGCCATTGATGCTGTTCGCCAAGCCTTACAGAAACTGTTTTGCTCCAGCATTATCTCTACCGATCGCGTGTCACCATCCCTCTCTCCAGCCAAAGAGAAGGAAAAAGACAGCCCATTCCCATCCAACTACTCAGTTCTTAAACAAAGTACTGACAGTTTGTGTCCAAATGTGCTACCTGCGGAATGCTTGCTGGAGTCAGAGGAGGTTCTTTATGTGGTTTTCCCGTACACACAATACACTGTTCATGACATTGTCACTTACAGTCCAGCTAAGCTGGCTAACAGCCATGCTAAGATATTGTTCATTTTGTACCAACTGCTCATAGCAATGCGTGAATGTCATGCCTTGGGGCTACTGTGTGGCGAACTCTCCTTACTTGACATTGCAGTTGATGAGCAGCTCTGCAGTCGCCTAAAGATATCTCTGGCACATTATGAAAAGTTTGGAGAGTACATGGATTCTGTGCCGTATGCATTAGGAAGTGCAGTGCCAAAAAGTGTTACAGCAAAAGACAATCAGAGTCATAACAGTGGTGTGAGTGAACATCTTTGTAGAAATTGTCTGGATGAGCTCAAATCTCTGGTCTTAGACTGGGTTAATGGTCAAGTCAGCAACTTTCAATATCTGATGGAATTAAACCGATTGGCAGGGAGGCGTGAGGGAGACCCAAACTATCACCCAGTTTTACCTTGGGTGGTAGATTTCACTGTGCCATATGGAAGGTTTCGTGATCTCAAGAAGTCAAAATTTCGTCTGAATAAAGGTGATAAACAACTGGACTTCACGTATGAAATGACCAAAGAAGCACTAGCAGCAGCTAATGGAAGTGGTGGAAGCAATTTTGCCTCAGACCTTTGTGGGCCGGTAGTACCTGGTGGCTCAGGCCAGTCAGATCACCTCCACGTTCCCCATCATATCTCAGATGTTCTGTCAGACATTACTTATTATGTCTACAAAGCTAGACAGACACCCAAATCTGTACTGTGCAGCCATGTTCGTTCCCAGTGGGAGCCCAATGAATATCCGGCTAGTATGGAACGTATTCAGAGTTGGACCCCAGATGAATGCATCCCAGAATTTTACACGGATCCCTCAATATTCCACTCCATTCACCCAGACATGCCAAACCTTGATATACCTCCATGGTGTAACTCCTACAAAGAGTTTATTGCTGTGCATAGACAACTGCTAGAGAGTCGAGAAGTGTCTCAACAGTTGCATCACTGGATTGACCTAACATTTGGCTACAAGTTATCAGGTAAAGAAGCCGTCAAAGCTAAGAATGTGTGCTTGCACTTGGTGGATAGCCACACCCATCTCACCAGCTATGGAGTTGTCCAACTGTTTGACCACCCTCACCCACCTCGTCTTGCACCTTACCAGTATTCACCTCCAGAGCCTCCCCACTTTGGGCCCGTCAACGTAACGGCCTGGCAGATTCCACCACTTGAAACCACAATGGATGGTGTGGATGGACTGGTCCCAGAAACAACAGGATGTGAATCCAGTGGTTGGTCAGTTGTTGACCGGGACGAAGAGCTTGAGCAAGCAATGGAAGCCCTTGACTTAAGTGGCTCGTCATCATCTAATTCTGTTCCTATCCCTTTGGCTGGTTCTGCTGGTGGAAAGACCAGTGGAGAGAGTATTGCTTTGGCTGTGTCTCCTTCTCATGGTTCTTTCCCTGGTGAAACACCTGGAAATGTCACAAATACGCTAGGATCAGGTATTAGAGCAACCATGCTTCACAGAGCAGCCTCTGTTGGTAAAAGGCCAGAGGCTTCTAATTTTGAGGATTTTAAGATAAGCCTGCCAGAGGGATTTAAACCTTTGCAGCCTTTGGAAGAGTTAGAAAAGCTCAACAACTTCTTGGTGAAAGGTCTACACTGTCAAGCCCAGCATACAATGGGTCTTGACATGAACAAGAAAGACTTGAGGCCTGTATTGAAAGTTCCTCTGTCATTTACAGATCTTTTCCAGAGAGATATACAAGCCTTGGGTGTTCTCATTGCTGAGATCTTTTATTCCTCCAAACTGCGGGGACTGAGACCTGAAACACACCTGAGTGATCGATTTCAAGCAGTATTGAAGCTGTGCTCTACAAACCTTCGAGATGTTCCACTACCACTCCATCATGCACTAGAGTCACTTCTGCAGGTCCACAAGCATTCCTCTAAGACAGAAACATTCACAATACACCCGGAAGGACTACCGTATCTGTTCAAATATGACCCTATATGTGAGGGTCTCCCACCACCAAACCCTTGGCAATTGCTTAGCCCTGTTCTCTCCCCTCTACCCTTTCCAGCATATTTCCCAACACTGCATAGATTCATATTCTCCTACCAGTCCAAGATGGAGTCCATTAACAGTGTTCAGGGCCGTGACATTGTGTTCAACTTGTGGCAACAGCTGGAGACACTTCTCAGGGACAACATAAATGCAGAGGGGCTTGAGATTCTTCTACCCTTTGTGCTTTCTTTGATGTCAGAGGAGTCCACTGCAGTTTATGCTGCCTGGTACTTATTTGATCCTGTGTCCAGGGTTCTTGGTCCTCGCAATGCCTCCAAGTACCTACTAAAGCCTCTGGTTGGTGTGTACGAGAATCCCAGATGCCTTCGAGGCCGCTTCTACCTCTACACGGATTGCTTTGTGCTGCAGCTTATTGTAAGACTGGGTTTGCAAGCCTTTCTTTCCAACCTTCTTCCACATGTTCTGCAGGTCATCACAGGCTTTGAAAGCTGCAATACAGCTGCAGGGACTGAATGGGAGGGCTTGAAGGTTTTAAGGGGAGCTGCTGGTGCCTTGGATGAGGAAGAGGAGGACTATGAGTGTGAGGATGGGAGGTCGCCTGCTGCCACGTCATCTGGCAAAGTAGGAGGAGGCAGTGGAGGAGTTGGTGGAGACCAAGGACTTGTGGATTACTCCTCAGGCATCAGTCTCAACGACCAGGTTTTTCTGACTGAAGGTGAGGACTTTCAGAATGGCTTTTATGTGAATAATAGTGCATCTGGGGCAACAATGGCGCTTAGTGCCAAACAGCAGAACCAAAGTCTAACAAACAAAGATCAAGACCAGGAATCTCTCAGCGTGGGGAAACTGAGCGACAAGAGCAGCGCTAGTGAGGTGTCCATTGGAGACCGTGCAAGTTTAAAGTCTGCTGACAGCAGTCAGGACCTAAAGCAAGCTAGTGATGGTGAGGACTGTGGAGAGCTTGAGGATGAGGAGACAGTGGAAGACCGAGAAAATACAGTGCAAAGGGTGCCCAGTCTAGAGATGACTCTTTCAGTTTGCACAGAGGAGTCTGAGGCAACCGTGGCCACACTTGAGGGAGACGTCATGAATGGAATTGTGCAAGAAGATGCAGAGAAAAACATGGAGGAAGAAGACACTGAACATGACCCTTTAGAAGATTCTGAGGAAAAAGAACACAAGATACTTTTAGGTGAGTCAAAACAGATCTTTTTAGTAATTTTTGTGCATTTCTTTGATTTATTTGTACATGTTTAGTATTCAAAGTAGCAGTATGCCTGAATAATGCAATAACAAAAAAATACACTGTTTTCCAGACATTGTTTGCAAAACTGTCAGATGGCTGTCTGCAAAACTGGGGCCGACATTGACATCTCGATTCATAGCAAGGAACCTGCTGAGACTTCTTACTACATGTTACATAGGTACAATTTCTGATTTATGACAAATTCTATCTCTATATTCTGTGGTATTTGGTGGTTTTAGCTTTGAAAATGTATAATCTTTGTTATAAGCAAATTATTAATTTTTTTTTTTTTTTTTTTTGAAGGTCTTGATAAACACCAGTTCATGCTCTCTGCAAATGAGGAAAATAGCCTTGAGAGCGTAGGAAGTGTATATGAGAAGAAACCAGTTGTTGGTGACCAGACTGCACGACCAGTTCTTGAGTGTCTTATTTACATAGCACATCTCTATGGAGAACCAGTCTTGACTTACCAATATCTACCCTACATTGGTTACCTGGTAACTTGGAAATTTCTGAATCTCACTGATTAACAGTTCGGCTTGTAAAATTTATTTTTCTTTATAGATTTTTACTTAAAATGTTACTTCCTTGAAACTTGCAGGTCTCTCCACCTTCTTCTTGTCGTTTGAACACTCGAAAGGAGGCAGGGCTTTTGGGTGCTGTGGTACTCACTCAGAAGATTATAGTGTTCCTGTCAGACACCACTCTAATGGATATGCTGATGAAGATTAACCAGGAGGTTCTGCTGCCTCTGCTGGATTTGTTAACATCAACTAAGATGGGGTAAAAGCTTACATATACATTACATCAGTCAAAGTCAGGAAGTTAAAACTTGGCAACTTACAGTCAGGTCCATAAATATTGGGACATCGACACAATTCTAACATTTTTGGCTCTATACACCACCACAATGGATTTCAAATGAAACGAACAAAATGTGCTTTAACTGCAGCTTTAATTTGAGGGTATTTACATCCAAATCAGGTGAACGGTGTAGGAATTACAACAGTTTGCATATGTGCCTCCCACTTGTTAAGGGACCAAAAGTAATGGGACAGAATAATAATCATAAATCAAACTTTCACTTTTTAATACTTGGTTGCAAATCCTTTGCAGTGAATTACAGCCTGAAGTCTGGAACGCATAGACATCACCAGACGCTGGGTTTCATCCCTGGTGATGCTCTGCCAGGCCTCTACTGCAACCGTCTTCAGTTCCTGCTTGTTCTTGGGGCATTTTCCCTTCAGTTTTGTCTTCAGCAAGTGAAATGCATGCTCAATCGGATTCAGGTCAGGTGATTGACTTAGCCATTGCATAACAGTCCACTTCTTTCCCTTCAAAAACTCTTTGGTTGCTTTTGCAGTATGCTTCGGGTCATTGTCCATCTGCACTGTGAAGCGCCGTCCAGTGAGTTCTGAAGCATTTGGCTGAATATGAGCAGATAATATTGCCCGAAACACTTCAGAATTCATCCTGCTGCTTTTGTCAGCAGTCACATCATCAATAAATACAAGAGAACCAGTTCCACTGGCAGCCATACATGCCCACGCCATGACACTACCACCACCATGCTTCACTGATGAGGTGGTATGCTTAGGATCATGAGCAGTTCCTTTCCTTCTCCATACTCTTCTCTTCCCATCACTCTGGTTCAAGTTGATCTTGGTCACATCTGTCCATAGGATGTTGTTCCAGAACTGTGAAGGCTTTTTTAGATGTCGTTTGGCAAACTCTAATCTGGCCTTCCTGTTTTTGAGGCTCACCAATGGTTTACATCTTGTGGTGAACCCTCTGTATTCACTCTGGTGAAGTCTTCTCTTGATTGTTGACTTTGACACACATACACCTACCTCCTGGAGAGTGTTCTTGATCTGGCCAACTGTTGTGAAGGGTGTTTTCTTCACCAGGGAAAGAATTCTTCGGTCATCCACCACAGTTGTTTTCCGTGGTCTTCCGGGTCTTTTGGTGTTGCTGAACTCACTGGTGCGTTCCTTCTTTTTAAGAATGTTCCAAACAGTTGTTTTGGCCAAGCCTAATGTTTTTGCTATCTCTCTGATGGGTTTGTTTTGTTTTTTCAACCTAATGATGGCTTGCTTCACTGATAGTGACAGCTCTTTGGATCTCATCTTGACAGTTGACAGCAACAGATTCCAAATGCAAATAGCACACTTAAAATTAACTCTGGACCTTTTATCTGCTCATTGTAATTGGGATAATGAGGGAATAACACACACCTGGCCATGGAACAGCTGAGAAGCCAATTGTCCCATTACTTTTGGTCCCTTAACAAGTGGGAGGCACATATGCAAACTGTTGTAATTCCTACACCGTTCACCTGATTTGGATGTAAATACCCTCAAATTAAAGCTGACAGTCTGCAGTTAAAGCACATCTTGTTTGTTTCATTTGAAGTCCATTGTGGTGGTGTATAGAGCCAAAAATGTTAGAATTGTGTCAATGTCCCAATATTTATGGACCTGACTGTATAAAAAAAAAAACTTTTTTTTTTCCTCTGTGTTCAGCTTTCCTAGTGGAGTGCAGACTCGTTCCGCTGTGTGTCTAAAGATTCTGAGCCTCATGGCACTGATCTGTTTGCGGATTGGCCGAGAGATGGTACAGCAGCACATGGCAGAAACCCTCTCCAGGTTCTTCCATGTTTTCTCTTTGCTGCAGTGTCTGCAAAATCAGGTAAGCAAAGACAATTTACAATATTGCATGATCTATAATTCTGGCATTTTTTTGTAGGGATGCATGCTTCATCAATATCATATTTGTAATCGGATGATATTATAGAGGTTTTTTATTTTTTTTATTTTCTCTGGATATTGGATATTTAATTGCTCATGCTCACTTCATCTGTTTTTATATTTAACCTTTGCCATCATATGATACTTACATAAAGTTAATCTTTAAAAATGACATAATTTTACAACACGGATAGATGTACTCTAATGCACATCTTAACAGTATCCTGTTTTCATACTGTAGATTAAAATGCTGTGATGTCTAAATTCACTTATAGGATTTTAAACAGTTGGTTTTAGTTTTATTAAATGTTTTATTTGGTTTAATTTATTCAACAAAAAAAGTATTGGAAATGGTGTAGAATTTTTATATCGCAGATCCCTATTTATTTGTTTTTCATTTGTTTAGTTTCATGTTGTATATATGAGTCTTCCTGGCAGTTTTGTCAAATTTGAATATATATTACCATTGAAAAATGTGGGTCTTTTATTTTAATGTTTTTGAAGGATGTCTCTTATGGTCACCAAGGTTGCATTTATTTAATCAATTTTATATTAAGTGTCACACGATACTTCGGAAATCATTCTAACTGTGCTTAAGAAAAAATTTGGTAACACTTTATTTTAAGTTGTCCATAATACAGAATAATTACCTAGTTAAGTATTTAGTAGTAGCTATTGTACTTACATGAAACAAAATGTACTTATCATGTAACTAAGTTATGGAACAGCCGGTACTTACAGTTTGTAATTATGTAGATATAATAGGCAGCTACTGTTACACATATGTAACAGACCGAGTCTGTTACACAGCTACTTATGTAACCAAAAGATTGTTGCATATGTGTTGCAGACTTTATACACCGCAATTATAAATGTAAGTACTTAAAATAAAGTGTGTCAAGATTGTACTTAAGTGTACTAGTAGCTGTGTAACGGACTCGGCATGTTACATATGTGTAACAGTAGCTGCCTATTACATCTACATAATTACAAACTGTATTTACAGTCTGTTCCATAACTTAGTTACATGATAAGTACATTTTATTTCATGTAAGCACAACGGCTACTACTAAGTACTTAAAAAGGTGTTGTTGGTTACTCTGTCGTTGGTTACTCTGTATTAAGATACCTTAAAATAAAGTATTACCAAAAATTCATATTATTAGTAATTTTGAAAACAGTTGTGCTGCTAAATTTTTTGTGGAAAACGATACATTTTTTTTCTTTTGTAACATTATAAATGTATTTTACTGTCATAACATTTTTAATTATTAAAATAATGTCTTTCAAAAAAAGCGTAGTATACTTTGGTAGTATACTTTGGTAGTATACTTTGAAATTATTATCAGAGAATTTTTAATACTTGAAGTTGGCCGAAATAATTTGTAGTCCATTTCATAAAATACTACATCATTACATAATAAATTAAATTAATTTTCTTTATGTACAGATGGGAAGTGCCCCACGTAGGGAGGTGGGAGACAGCACATACTTGGATATGTGCATTCCAGATGGAACAGAGATTACCTGTGAGCTTGGTGTTTTGGAGGAACTTCAGGCTGTGTTTAATCCTGAAATGGCTTATGCATCTTACATTCCTTTCTACTGTCTTATTGGTAAGACATTTCTACTAGTTAGCTTTTAAGCGTTGATAATGTGTTCCTATTCATCTTCATTAGCTGAGTTATATACTTTTACTGAGTAGTATACTTTTTTACTTTTTTTTTCTTTTTTTTTAGGTGATGCATCGATTCGCAAACTAGTTACAAATCATGAGCTAGTTTGGAGTCTGGCTCAATCATATCACGAACGAGCAAGTCCAGGTAGCCCAGAAAGCAACCCTGCTGGAGGTCAGAAAACTACTGCTATGGGCCTCTCTCCTAGCATGGGTCGCCAGATGGGTCGTAGTCCCTTCCCTGCTCCCTCGTCCACTTCCACACCACTAGGTGGAGACATCCTGCCTGAGTCAGGAACATTTGGCAGTCATTTGGTGGGAAACCGTATCCAGGTACCCCGGGACACTGAAGCCTGTGGGAGTCCTAACTTGTCTTCTTTGGAAACATGGACACGGCCATATGGTAGCAGTGCTCCTCAGACAAGTCTAGCCACCACTGCACTTTCCTCAGCCGGACCTTCTTTCTCTCACTCCTCATACTCATGGGTGCTGGGACCCACTCCGGAGGACAGCGCACTGAAACAGGACCTCTCACGCAGCAGTCGCTCCCTGCAGGGTAATTGGCTTGCCTACTGGCAGTATGAGATTGGTCTTAACCAGCAGGATTCACATTTCCACTTTCACCAGATCCGTCTCCAGAGTTTCTTGGGCCATTCAGGCACGGCAAAATGTCTGGCACCACTAGGAGGGGAGGACTACTTCCTGTCTGGTAGTAAAGACAAAACGGTGAGGCTGTGGCCGCTTTATAACCACGGTGATGGCACCCGAGAGGTCGAACCCCGACTCATGTACACAGACCACCGCAAATCTGTCTTTTATGTCGGCCAGCTAGAAGCCTCACAGGAAGTGGTGAGCTGTGATGGTACTGTGCATCTCTGGGATCAATTCACAGGTGAGAGAATAACAGTACTGTTAATTTGAGCATCTGACAGTGTTTTAGTAACTGTCCTTTTGTGGCATAGGACAGGTGACTTTGTGTGATTAAATTTAGATTCTTTAATTATTTCACATTCACTACCGTTGAAATGTTACAGGTCAGTAAGGTATTTATTTTTAAAGAAATTAATACTTTTATTCAGGAAGGATGCTGTATTTTATCATTTTTATTCACCAAAGAATCCTAAAAAATTTTATGTATCACAGTTTATACCAAAATATTAAGCAGCACAATTGTTTTCAACACTGATAGTAAGAAATGTTCCTCATATGGCAAATTCAGCTTTGCCCTGTGAGAAGGAATAACATTTTAGACTAAATTAAAATACAAAGCATCTTTTTTCTTTTTAATACAATTTTACAATATTACTGATTTTACTATATTTTTTATTAAAATAAATGCAAACTTGGTGAACATAGAGACATCAAAACATATATAAAAAAAAAAAAAAATTCCCACCCCAAAATTTTGAGAAGTAATATTTGAGAGATTTCAGTTTTAGCTTTTAATCACACCTTTAGTATTTGTACTTTTCAGATAGATTTATGTGTAGAGACTACATTATTTACCCTCATTCCTAACCCAGACTTGCACATTTAAGCTTTGAAAATCCATTAAAAAATATGAATTATTACATGGAAAACATTTAATTTACAATATATTTTATTAATATTTATATACTACTTTTTAAAATGAAATAATCTAATAATTAAATCATAAAATATTATTTACTGTGCAAGTTATTTTATATACATTTTTAAAAAGTTATGATTGTCCCACAGCCATTTCCAGTGTCAGCAGAGAAATATTAAATGTGAAATATTTTTGTGGATTCAGCCAAGCTGTATATGATGCAAATAGTATGAAAATATTATTTTATTTTATTAGTCAGATACATAAAATGGTAGTTTTTAGATTAATTAGCCATTGCATCTTTTTATTACAAAAATGCATTTCTACAACTGTTATCTCCATTACATAATGATATTATTAATAGATCATTAATATACAAAATGTATACATTACTACAAATTCCACTACAGATAATGCACATATATTCTTATATAGATTGCCTTTAGCCTGTGTCTGTCAGACCAACAGCTTTCACATAATGTCTTGTTTTGCTCTCTAGGAAAGAATATTCGTTGTTATGAAGCTCTGGATGGGAAGAACCCCATCACGGCCGTCGCCACTATGCCTGCTCCTCACTGCAGTGTAGTGTTTGCTAGCGCAGACTCTGTGCTGCGTTTCATAGACGCACGCAAACCTGGCTTACAGGTATTGCTCAGTCCTTTTTCATTAATACACGTTATGTTACAAGCCTTTATTTTTCAGCTAAATTTTTTTTTAATCAAGCATTATAATAGCCAGACTGGTTTCTATACTGTATATTCCTTCCTGCAATGCTTATGATTACCAGTAAGAACCCTGTTTTTTCTCTGTTCACAGCATGAGTTCCGTCTGGCCTACAGTAACATGAGCGCTGGCCTGATCCGCTGCCTGGCTGTCAGTCCGAGTGGACGCACTGTGGCGGCAGGCTTCTCCACTGGATTCATAGTGCTGCTGGATGCAAGAACGGGTCTGGTGCTAAGAGGCTGGCCCGGTCACGAGGGAGATATACTGCAAATGAAAGTGAGTGCATGTCGTTGGTTAATGTGTAATTTAAGATGTGCATGTGACTGCATGCTCTGTTGTCTTGTAATATTTTTGTAGATCACATCCTGTATTGATTTTAGGGAATATTATGTTATATGAATACACACAGTTTGTAAAAATTTCTGAAACAAGCTCAAATTTTTAATCAGATCACTCATCATGAAGAGTTATCAGTCCACATTTACAGGATGGCTACGTGTATAATCACATATTAGAATGGAGTGAAACCAATCATTACAAAACATGGACTAGATTTCCATCTTTGTTTTGGGGTCTTGATTCACTTCTGTATTTGAGATTTCAGTATGAGTAAAAGTTGTACCCTGTTGGTTTGTTCAAATGCAGTCAACAAGGGGCTAGAACTAAGCAAACTTTATTTAACCTACCCTACAATTTATTTGATTTGTAGGGTCAAAGGTCTGTCTCTGCCACCAGAGGCCCATGTTTGGGCAAATATAGACATGAGTTACTCATTAGGACAAAATCTATGAGCTATGCAGATTTCTGCACAATTACTTTATTATTTGTTACTATCTGGAAATGGATGAACCTTAGTAGGGCTCAACAATAAGGATATCTTGCAGGACCAGGGCCAGTGTGAGGGCGTTTTAGGCTGCTGCTTTGTTGCTATTAATAATCTCACATTCATGAGTCTTGTACATACATTTGTATGCTTTATGAATGTAAATATATGGTTTTCTGTGATATATTCAACATAATCGCTACACCTTCTGCTCATTAGTAATCATAATCAATAAGTAAGTACACTTGGGTTCATAAGTTTGAGGTCAGTAAGAGTAAGAAATTTTATTATTATTATTTTTTTCTTTTTTTTAGCCTTTATTTTTGAGTAAGGATGCATTACATGACTACATAAGCATGTATAATGTTACAAGATATTTCTATTTCAAATAAATGCTGTTCTTTTAAACTATGATCCTCAAAGAATCCTGAAAATATCAAATAAATACTGCCTTGATGAGCATAAGACTTTTTTCAAAAACAAACTAACAAAAAATCTTACTGACCCCAAAGTTCTGAACTGTGCTGTATGTGTTGAAAACTACTTATAAATCAGTAATGGTTTGTATCATGTGCCATTCTTTTCCAGCAAAAGTGTAATTATGAATTTATGGGGTTACTTTTCTTTGTAAGATTTGTGAAATTTTTAAGTCACAAACTGATTTGTAAAGAAAAATCTATTTTTGTGAAGGAAAAAATATTAAAACTTGATGAAATTAAAAATATAATTATTTTTACAGAATATACAAAATAAATAGTATTCAGAAGTACCTGGCTGGCTAAAAGTAGATACTTCCCCATCTCTTTGTTGCTAACTGTGTTTTATGCATGTGTATCATTTTGTAGGCAGCAGAGGGAAATTTGCTGGTTAGTTCTTCATCAGACCACACACTGACCGTTTGGAAAGACGTGGAGCACAAGCCACTTCACCAGTACAGGACTCCATCCGACCCCATCCATGCATTTGATCTTTATGGTGGTGAGATTGTGGCAGGTACTGTTGCTAACAAGATCGGGGTGTACTCCATTTTGGACAGCACGGCCAACCTGGCGGGATCCACCAAGCTCAGCACAGAGAACTTCCGTGGGACTCTCACAAGCCTGTCCGTGTTGCCTACAAAGAGGCTTCTGCTGCTCGGCTCTGACAACGGTGCCATCAGGCTGCTGGCTTAAACTAGCTAGTGTTGCTTTTCAGAATATTATATTTCTAGTGCCACCTTTGGCTCCTTTCCCAGAATGAAACGATCTTGCCAACCATGCACAAAGAAACCTGTTTCAGTCATAGAAGGAGCAAGCCTGATATTTCCATTTTAAACTCGCTGAAAGAGAACTTAAAACCTCGCTTTTTAGTAAGTGACCAAAACTGAATATTGCCTCTGATTCATACAATCAAAAGAATCGTCTTTTGTATTATTTTTAGGGTTTATGTGATATAACTGCACTAGCTGCTTTGTATGTAATAGTCAACTCTGTAAATTCTCTTCAAAAAAGTCAAACGAATGGATTGCATGAGATGAGCTGCTCAGGAAAGTTCAAGTGTGGTTCTAGTGTAGCACTTTCCATTAGACAAGTGAAATCACCAAAAACAGCACTGTGAGAATCACAGGTTAGACTATGTTGATCATATCATATGATTCAATTCACCAGACTTGCTCAGCAACTATGCAGTATTCATGGTAGACCTTTATAGTGCACCATGTTTGGTACTTTTTTTTCTATATTACGCAGTACGTTTCTTCATCCACGTCAATGAAGCTTAATGAACAAGCAAATGTGATCCAAATGTGACTCCAAGACGACTCTTAATTCTGTTATTGTACACCGATTGAGAGTGTAAACATCTAATATGCAACCGGATGGTCCTTAATGCTGAATTTGGACCTTCTGACATTTAAAATGTATCTAATGATTATAGAGATCAATTTGATGCTGTATTAACCTTGGTGATGTAGTTGTCACATCAACCCCAGGTCAAGCACCATGTTACATTTTACACACACCATACTGTATGTATGTTACTATATACATACACATTTATATATATATATATATATATATATATATATATATATATATATATATATATATCTCTTTGTTTAGCCTAATGCTTACTATCTAAAAGAATACTTTTATGCAACATCCTTGAATAGATATGAACTAGAAACTAACTACTTAATTTATTACTGGAACGCTTTATGTAAAACATTATCGTCTCCAGACATTCCAATTATATAATGTTCAAATATTTAATGAGAATTTATTCAGATTACTAAAACATACATTACTGGCTTTCTAAGTATATCAGCACTATATACTTTCCCACCATTTGTCAGGTTTGGAAAATTGGCTTGTGGATTATGAGTTCTGATATGAATTCATGCCTTTATTATTTTGTGTTGAAACAGGCTTACTAGTGTTATAGTGTTCATTTTGAAAAGCACATTATTTTATGTTACTAAGTAGAGGATTGTAGTGAATCCTATATGGCCAGACAATTTGGAAAAGTGGATATCGCTTTATATCGGAATTCCTATAAGTATTTAAAAATGCAATTGGTTGTATTTTACTCCTCAAACAGCTTGATGATTTTGATGATTCATGCTAAAGACGATGTCTGTTTGAGATTGACACACATCTGTCTGATGTACAGTAGCACAAGCAACACACTGTCTTGACATTGGCCATTGCTCTTTTGTATTTCATTGCGAGTATTTTTCTTTTTTACTTTTAAACTGACCTTTTTTCTATATGCTCACTAAAATGAACCTTTTCAATGATTTAAAGTAAAAGAAATTGATCATAAATGTGTCTCTTAATTTTTTATTTTTTTTGTCTGAAAAACTTCAAACTGGGTGATTGATGACCTACTATTGATGAATGAGCAAGATTGGTCCGTCATATGGTTTGCTCTGTAGATTTTTGTGCTTGGAATCTGAGCACCCACCGGAGAGGTTACTCTGATAGGACAAAGTCCATGAGTGTTTGCAACACAGTGCCTTTCAACTGCTCTCAATTTGGAGATCTTGGCATATGCCTGCGGATGACCCAAGGTAATGGTGGAGTCTGGCACTGCCTTGTTTGTCTGGCATATAAGAAAGCAATATAAAAGCCCTCTATCCAATAACGGTCTATATTAATATCAGCATTGGCAGTGTTGACTTGTCATCTCCTCCTCATTTATGTGCAGTTTTTCTTGTGCAGCATGTTTACTCGTGTTCAGTGTCTCACATGAGTTTATTTAGCTCGGCAAACTATACAGTACCAGTTTATAACCATTCAAAGTCTTCACAGATCCACAAATCTACACACTTGAGTTTGATGTTTGACCCCAAGGTCTCTCAATATTTACATCTATGAAGAGGTAGGTCTAAGAGCTATATGAGGTAAAGATCAATGAAAGTTGAAATGTAACTGCCTGCTCTGAGAGTGCCAACCCCTACAGCAAAGAATTTTCCCATTGCCTATTCTGTGTGTTTCTTTCCCCAATCAGGGCTGGATCCACTGGAGATTTGCACGGTAAGCTCACAGTTTTTTTTATTCTCATATATTCTCACCATAAATAACTGTTTGCAATATATTACGTAGATATTGTGTCAAAATATACAAATTTAATCCGTTGCCAGCTCTTTTGGTTTGTAAATATGTACACCATCTTTCGTTTGTGTATTTTTGTAGTGTAATTCCTAGATGGTTTTGATACAAGAATGTTTTGATACAACATTTAACAAAGCATATTTTATGTGCACAAGAAAATTGATTAGTAGTAATGCAGTAACATTTGCATAAATACATTGTAGATTTAAAAACAATATGTTTTTTAATTTACCTGCAGTCGGAATTTATTTAACCTGTAGCTTTAAACTAATTTCAAATGCTTGACCATGGAATTATGCAACAGCTGACAGACCTTTAGCCATGTGAAGCGTTTTATTGATTATTTGACTGAATATTTTGTCTAATCTGCAAGTTAAAAAAAAAACAATCCACCTGAAGTTGGAGGTGTTAATCAGATCATGTATTGGTTTATTGCCAGTAGCTAGATTACGGATTTCTGTACAAGTGAGGGAGACCTTCAGGAATGATTTTTGTTTTTAGACAGTTTCTGTCAAAAATAATATATTGATTAAAATGTGTGTCTGAGGGTTCTTTTCTTCTGTTTCTGCTGAACAATCTGATCTGATGAAATGCATCCAAAATTTGTATCGATGGATATAATATGTTTCATCTAATGATAATATTTATATATATATGGATATGTAAAATGGAAAGAGTACTTTTGTACAAATGACCAAAGATCAATGCCAAATCATCCCATATTCTGTATAAATTGTGCTGTTCTTTGGTTTTTAGACTAACTTCTAGAACATGAACTTGTGTTTTCTGGCATTCCTCCTCCTTTGTTATGCCAAGCAAGGCTGGACGGTAAAGCACTCAACTGATCTTATGCTGTTTATTTTTTTCCAAATTATTTCATTCTATTTTTATTAAATTATTGATTTTATTCTATTATTTAAAAAAAGCCTTAAATTGCTCCTTGTCACTGCAGGAAGATGCGATTGAACCAGAGGATGGAGCGGAGCCTTTAATTCCTCTCATCCCACTGATGCCTAGTACACCCATATCAGTAAGAACCCACAATGCTACATTCTTGAAGGTGTATACATATTTAGACTTTTGACACTCCAGTCGCCTTGTCCCTCTCAGGACTTGAAGGGCACTCTTGACCCCACCATGACCGAAGCACTCACAGTTTCTCCAGATGGCCTCGAAGCAGATCCTTCAGCCTCGGTTCCCTCTCCTGGGCAGAAAGAAGGCTCCTCTGAGGAGGACCTTGATTCACTCTGTGATGGGGACATGACCAGCCAACAGATTAAGCAGACTATAGGCAACAGCATTCTGAAGCTTGGCCTCTTGGTCTTGGAAAACTTGAAGCCTAGTCCAGAGCAGCCCAATGTAATAATTTCCCCTCTTAGCTTGTCTGTTGCACTCTCACAGCTCGCACTGGGTAAGTCTACAATGAAAAACAAAAGACTGAGAGAATAACAAATGGTTTGGTTTCCATTCCATTCATATTGAGTTAGTGCTATTATATGTGTCTCAATAAGACAATCTTGTTGTTTATCTGAATCTTAGGAGCAACTAATGAGACAGAAGAGCTGCTTCTACACCACTTGCATGCGGATGCACTGCCATGCTACCACACTGCCCTCAGCAGCCTCCTGCGCAACTTCCGCAAAAGGAGCCTGTCCATCGCCAGCCGCATCTATCTGAAAACTGGTGAGAATCGCACGTTTACAACAAAACCGATATTGTCAAGGAGGTTGATACTGTGGCCGCAAAAAACTGAAGACGCTGCTTATAGAGTGCGGGAGTATTGAACACAGTTATTTTTGCTGCTTTATAGGCCTTGAACAGTTAAATACACATTTTTATGTGTCAAAATGCCTGTCTTTGCAGGTATCCTCATAATCACAGTAGGTCTTAAGTGAAAGCAAACAGCTGAGAAAGAAAACGTGTAATGGTATATTGGATCCGGGCAGCTTTTAAAGTTACAGCAGTCTAATATTCCTGCTGTCTGTCAGTCATGTTAATCAAACTACAAAAGAGAAAATCTCTTACTGCATTTGACTAAATCACTTTTGTAACTTTAATAAGAAGAGATATATGCTTAATTTAATTAGTGAAAAATATGCAGTGTTTTTATATATTTTGATAATTACTTTTTATGTAGCATTTCTTATTTATTTGTTCATCTGTAATTTTTTGTCCTATTGCTTGTAATTAGTTTTTTTTAGGGATGCACGATATTTATCGGACCGATAAATTATCGACCGATATGAGAGAAAATTACGTCATTTTTATTGCTCCGATAAATAAATTAAGTCCGATAACTAGATCCGATAAAGTATGCTTGCTGGTAAATCAATCAATCAGTCTGATTTATCTGAGATTCATCTTCTTTCCGAGTGCAAGTGATTGCAGCTTTAAACTGCAGTGACTCTCAGCATGTGTTGTGCTCATTACGTCATCATTTGCTTAAATAGCTTGTAAAAGTACCGTGCGTGTTTTATTTTCACTTTTAAATTAACGGTAATTCGGCATCAATTACAACATACAACATAGAACATACAGCTAACTTTTATTAACAAAACGAATAAAAATGCACCATGCTATATGCCTGATATAAAATAACAGATAACTTACAAATTTTAAATATGCATGGTAGGCCAAAAACTGAAAATCAGTAAAGACTGAGGAACAAATAATTATAAAACATAGAATGTTTATTAGTGAGATGGAGGCACGGACTGCATACACCTTGATGTAAAATAATGGGGAAAATATTCCAGTTTAAATACAATAAAAATCAGCAAATACTGTGGAACCAAATAGGCTAAATGAGAAACGAATGTTTAAAAAATAAATAAATAGACCTTCCAATATCACCTTAGATAAGTGGCAGGTCAACAGGCTTTTCAAAATCCACAAATATTTTTAAAACAGGCGCTTTTACATTTCGTTTAGAAACTCTTCTGCCATTGTCTTGTCTTTTTCACCTCACTCTTGTCAGTCAGCTCGACTCACTCTCCTCAAGTGATAAATTAAATCTGATCTGTGATGCGCGACTGTTGTTCGTTCACAAAAATGAACCGAAATACATGCCTTACAGACATGATAAATATATCTAAAGAAAGCTTTAAATTGCTACTTAACGAAATAAATAAAAACAAAAACTATTTAATACAATCGTTATCCGTGAAGATACACTTCTCTCTAAAGGCGCGTCTAACGAGGAGATGGCGAATCCTTACTATTTCCCCCCGGACACATTCATTGTAATTACTTTTGCTGGGGCTTTTGCTTTATTGTGTGTATTTGAAGCAGAACTCTTCATCTGTGCTGACGGCTCGCTGCTGCGGGACACTAAACACCGTCAAGTCGCTCTTGACAGTCGCAGCAGCACGGACTCATGTTGTATCCACCAGCGCGGCAATTTTTTTCATCAATAATTGATGGATGTCTAAAATATAAAGATAAGCAGAAACCTAAAATAGGCCCGAGGCCCAGCCCGCGTCTGAACTATGACGTTAAAATTGGCCCGAAGCCCGGCCCTAGGGACATAAAAAAGTAGGTGCCCGACTTTAAATTAAATTTAAAATAATAATAATAATAATAATTGGGGGCTAAAAGTGTGTTGTAATGCAAGCGTTACTGAACATGTACCGAGTAAAATATTACTGAAAATTGATTAGTAATGCCTTACACTACTGCCTTACAGCAAAAAGTAATACGTTACTGTAATGCATTACTTTTGTAACGCCTTACTCCCAACACTGCTTAAAGACTATATAACTTTCTCATCCTTGTGCACTAAAAACGTTGAATAGATTCATTTCTTTATGCATGAAATATATGAATATAAATTTGTTGTTAATGAGTTGTTAATTGCAGATAAACCATAGTTCTGTCATAATTCTGTTAAACCATTTCTGTTACAAAGTATTGTGGTGCCTTACACAAAAAATAAAAAAAACATTTGAAGAGTCAGGACTGATGTTTGCTATAGTTAGGCCAGAGCTACTAAAATATCAGTTTAATCAGTGAATCTTAGATTTTGTATTCTTCTGGGTGCACAAACTGCAGATTATATGAAAATTATAATATAAAAATATGAACTCATCGGTATCGGCCATGAGAAGGACTTAATTATCGGTATCGGTTAAAATTTTTCATATCGTGCATGCCTAGTTTTTTTATTTTCATTTAATTGCTGACTAGTGAGCTTGAGTTATGAAATCCATGAATATGTTCCACTAATGATTGACATCCAGAAAATATCCATCTTTCTCTCTATAATTATTTTAAATGATATAACATATTTTACATTTATTCATATTTTAGGTTACTTTTTAAAAAAATATTGCAAATACATTACTTTAATAAAGGGGTGTGTTAAAAGTCCCCCAATACATTTTTGGGGTCACTGTATATGGCTTGTAATGAAAAAAATAATATGTGTGTGTATGTAGGTTATTTGAATAATTTTTCTTTTAAACAGGATTGGGAATTTGATTACTGGTTGTTTTTGCTTTCTGATTGAAATTTGAGTGACGGTTTATTACCATACTATGCAAAGATATGAATGGTTTTCTCTTTTCACTTAGGATTTAAAGCAAAACAGGACTTTCTGGAAGACTCTCAGAAACTGTATGCCTCCGAGCCGGCCACACTGACTGATGTTAATGACATCAATGAATGGGTTAAGAAGGTCACAAATGGGCACATCTCAGAGTTTTTGTCCAGCCTGCCTCTCAGCTCCGTGATGATGCTTATCAATGCTATTCACTACAAAGGTCAGAACAAACACCTGTTACCAGCAAGTATTTCACAATTTCCTCTTTTACATCAGTGAGTCACATCAGAGGTTTCGCATTACTCAGATCTGTTGCATTATTGTTCCCTTGTTATTTCACAAGTGTAAATCGATAAAGGACCACAGAAGTCTAATTATACAAGTCAAGTATACAAGTCTAATTTTCTCTCTCACAGGAGAGTGGCTCACTCGTTTTGACCCTCACTTCACCTCCACTGAGCTCTTCTACATAGATGAAAACCAGATTGTTAATGTGGATATGATGCTTGGGCCAAAGTATCCTCTCAGCGTTTTCACCCTCCATGAGCTGGATGCCCAGGTTCCTGCCTTTAAGATGCTACTTTATAAAAAGCGCTGATTAAATCTCTATTCCTCACTACTGAACTCTGTTACTCACTGTTTGATCTCTATAGGTTGCTCGATTCCCCTTTAAAGGTGACAAGAGTCTACTAGTAATAATGCCAACATCTGGACATGTGAATGTATCAGCCGTTGCAGCTAAGCTCAATATCTCAGATCTTTACCGTCGATTACCACGAGAAAGAAACATGCAGGTCAAACTCCCAAAATTCAAACTTGACTTCAACCAGGACCTTCAAGACGCCATGACAAACATGGGTAAGATGTCTTGCATCTGATTCATGCACATTATGACAAAATAATATAACCACAATGGATTCAAAATCATCTACTTAATTATGTATATTAATATGTAATTCTACTCCAATCCAGGTCTAGGAATGCTATTTAGTCATCCGAAGCTGGACCGCATCTCTGAGGGCCCCTTGTTTGTGTCAAGTGTACAGCATATGTCCAGTATTGAGATAAATGAAGAAGGGGCAGAGGCAGTGGCAGCAACAAGTGTGGTCATCTCACGTTCTAACCCTTCGTTTACTGTCAATCAGCCATTTTTCTTTGCCCTAATGGATGACTTAAGTCAAACGCCATTCTTCTTGGGAGTAATTTCCAACCCAAACCCTGGAGCATCCACTATGGTCACAAACCCTGGCAATTCAGATAAAGATAATGACAAACCACACTCTCTTGATGTTCCTCCAAAGTAGATTGTTTTCATACATTTAGCAGAATGAGTCCATAAGTGATTGTTGACTGCGTAGTTGGTCCCCACTGGAAGGCAAATTAAGGACATATCTCCTAAAAGTTAATTCTAGCAGATAATTTGAAATTACTTCCCTTATGTAAATTAATGTTTTTCTAAATATCCTAATCTTAGTTTAAAAAAAAAAAAAAGTCATGATTTTTTTTGGTTTGTTTGTTTTTTAATTAAAGAAATTTGACCAGAAATTCCAAGTGTTTTGTTGCTTTTTCTTTTTAGTGAGATTTAGTGAAATGTTGCCTCCTTTCAGATACTGTATAACAATATGCTGCACTACTAACAGAGAAATCACTTTTACAAACATATTTTACAGACATGTACTTGAGATTATTACAATTTTTATAATTTTTTTCAAATAAATACTGATCAAAATTTACAGGAAACAATTAAATAATCAACTTTTCTTGAAACATACACATGACAGAACACAAAAACTGACTGAACTCAAAGCTGAGCCTCAGGTTCGAGCCTCCATTGGGGACAACAAGCCAAGTTTGTTTACCATTAACCTTCAGGACTGGATGAACTCATGAATGAAATCTTTGTAGTTTATGTGCTTTGTTTCTTGTGAAAGAAAAACTAAACATTTTGAAATGTAAAAAACAAAACAATGCAATTATTTTGTTTATTGAGAAAATATCATATACACAATAATAAAACCAAATTTCTTACATTTAAAAAAAGACTACATAAATCTTTTGGAAGATGTTAATTTAAAAAAACATTTTTTAAAGCACTGACATTCATGCAATTCTCATTCATAGTTAATGTTATTAATAAAGTGTATTTTGCTGTTGTGGCATTAAATAAATGTTAAAAGAAAAGTTTAAATACAACCTGAATTCTTGAAATGTTGGGACGTTCTTTAAATTTGAATAAAATGAAAACTAAAATACTTTCAAATCACACGAGCCAATATTTTATTCACAATAGAACATAGTGAACATAAATGTTTAAACTGAGAAATTTTACACTTATCTACTAAATGAGCTCATTTCAAATTTGATGCCTGCTACAGGTATAAAAAACGTTGGCACGGGGGCAACAAAGGGCTGAAAAAGCAAGACATTTTGAAAAGATTCAGCTAGAAGAACAGCTAGCAAATAATTAAGTTAAGTGACATCAGGTCTGTAACATGATTAGCTATAAAAGAGATGTCTTAGAGAGGCAGAGGCTCTCCAATCTGTGAAAGAGTGTGTAAAATGATTGTGGAATACTTCAAAAACAATGTTCCTCAATGTCAAATTGCAAAGGCTCGGCAAATCTCATCATCTACATAACATCATCAAAATATTGAGAGAAACTGGAGAAATCTCTGTGCGTAAGGAACAAGGCCGAAGCCCTTTGTTGGATGCCCGTGCATGGTCATCGGGCTCTCAGATGACACTGCATCACTCATCGGCATAATTCTGTCATTGACATTACTAAATGAGCCTAGGAATACTTCCAGAAACCACTGTTGATAAACACAATCTGCCGTGCCATCTGCAGATGCCAACTAAAGCTCTATCATGCAAAAAGGAAGCCGTATGTGAACATGGTTCAGAAGCACCGTCATGTCTTGTGGGCCAAGGCTCATTTAAAATGGACTGTTTCAAAGTGGAAAAGTGTTCTATGGTCAGACGAGTCCAAATTTGACAGTCTTGTTGGAAATCACGGATGCCGTGTCCTCCGAGCTACAGAGGAGGGAGACCTTCCAGCGTGTTATCAGCGTTCAGTTCAAAAGCCAGCATCTCTGATGGTATGAGAGTGCATAAATGCATACGGTATGGGCAGCTTGCATGTTTTGGAAGGCACTACGAATGCTGAAATGTGTATAAAGGTTTTAGAGCAACATATGCTCCCCTCCAGATGACACCTATTTCAGGGAAGGCCTTGTGTATTTCAGCAGAACAAGGCAAAACCACATACTGCAGCTATTACAACATGGCTTCGTAGTAGGAGAATCCGGGTGTTGAATTGGCCTGCCTGCAGTCCAGATCTTTCACCTATAGAGAACATTTGGCGCATCATTAAACAAAAAATACGTCAAAGACGACCACAAACTCTTCAGCAGCTGGAAACCTATATACAAATTCAAACAACAAAACTCCAGAAACTCATCATCTCGTCTTCAAACTGTTTTGAAAAGAAGAGGAGATGCTACACCATGGTAAACATGGCCCCGTCCCAACTATTGAGACCATGTAGCAGGCTTCAAATTTGAAATGAGCTCATTTTGTGCATAAAATGGTTCAATTTCTCAGTTTAAACATTTGCTATCATTGTTCTATTGTGAATAAAATATTGACTCGTGTGATTTGAAATTCTTTGTTTTCATTTTATTCAAATTTTAAAAACGTCCCAACATTTCCGGAATTCGGTTTGTAGAACAAACCTGTGCCAGATTACATGGTCTAAAACATGCAAATAAAAAACTAATTTTAGTGTATCAAAGCGGGAATAATACTAGTGTGCGTCAAAAATAAGTAAGTAAATAAATAAGGCTCGCCTAGTGTCATATTTATTTTGAAGTTCAGCGGAAGTTGTTGGTAACTGGAAACGCGTCATTGTGTGTCGCACTTTCGCGCGTTTGGAGAGAGTTGGCGCGAGGAGTCAGGAGGCTGCAGTTGCAAGAGACGGTTGTCGTCTATCATCGTTATAAGATTTAATCTTCGATTCGCTGCGTTTTTGTTGAAAATATGACTGTTCGACTGTCAGAAGGGGCGATTGAGGTAAGAATAAGGCAGCAGCGTTATTTCAATGTTTACAAACATAAGCTTGCTAAGTCTGTTAGCCAGCAAGTTTACATCCGCACTAACGGTATGACAGTAAAACAAAGCATCAAATCAAATCATTGGCTTTCACGTTTCATCTCATTTTCCATGATTGCATGTTTTAACTAATGAGGTTAAGTGGATTGAATAAAATTTTACGTGCTAACACATTGCAGTACAAATGTAAAGATTGTTCTAAGTTATATTGTCAGCTCAATGTAAACTCGTATAATTTACATGCATTAAGTATATAAGAAAGTCAGAGACATTGTAGATGAAAAATGGATCATGTAGTCTTTTTTTGTTTTTTTGGCGTGTTTTGATTGTGGGGGAAATAAAGCACATCTGAATTTAGTAATATTGTTCATTTGATTTATATGGTGACGTTTGAAAGTTTTGTATACTTTTTCTTTTCAGTCCCTGACAAAAGGAATTGAAGTCAGCAACCCTGTTCTTCAGTGTGTGGTAACTGTCAGATTTCTTGGCACACTGTTTACACATTATTATTTTCTTACTACAACTTATAAAATAGGGATGTTGATGTCAAGGTAGATATTGCAGACATTAATGCCATAATCAGATTTTGTGATTTCTGAGGGAAGTAAAATAATGTTACATTTATATTATACCTAACATTATTTGTAGTATTTCAACTGAAACTTTTAGTAGTATATGAGACTGTTTTGTTTCTCATTTTTTCATTGATCATATCAGTTTTGTTACTATTTGATGTTTTGTTTACTCGCTCTTCTTTTTGGATTTGTTTCTTTGTTTGGTTAAGGCACAAGACTATTTATTTTCATTCTAGTCAACTTTATTCTGTTGAATATTCTTTCCAGAATATTCGTAAGATTGATGGGGGAAATGGCCTGTCCCGTTTCCGTCTCATGATGAGTGATGGGCTACACACCATGTCCTGTAAGTTCGATTAGTTTTTGGATGTGTTTAATTTAATTTGATGTCTGTCCTTTAAATCAAATTTAATTTCCATGCTCAGGATGTTCTTTTGGACTTTTTCTGTTAAAGTGTTTTGCAAAACAGCTGTTACTTTAGTTCATATGTGGGACTTTGTTTGGATAGTCATCAGCACTAAAGCCGTATATTTTTCTGCAGTATTTTTGTTAGGTGCACAATTGTAAATGTCTATGTTAGGTGCTTATGTCTTTGAAAGCTGGTGTTGGGATAATTTGGACAAGGATTTTCTTTAAAGTTAGGAGTGAGTGATGTTTATGTTCATTAGCCATTAAGATCTAATGGTGTTTCATGAACGGGATGCAAACCCTAGCTATTCTATAAAATTAAAATAACCTGGCACCATGTATTTATTTTTTTTTATAATTTTTGTCTATTTTCCCCCTGCATCCAGCATTCATGCTCTCCACACAGCTCAATCCCATGGCTGAGCAAAACCAGTTGGCCTCTAACTGTGTGTGTATGTTAAAAAGAAGCGTCACTAATGTTCTCAAAGATCAGCGGTAAGCATTAATCTCCAGGTCTTGATCTGATTTACACATCAGGGTGTTTATGTGTGATTTTGTGGCTCTGCTTTATATATACAATTAGATAAAAAAAAAAAAAAAAAAGTTGTGTGTAAGAAGCCTCTTATACTCACCAAGTCTGCATTTATTTAATAAAAAAATACAGTAATTATTAATATTTTAAAATATTACTGAAATTCAAAATTACTGTTTTCCATTTTAATGTTTCTAAATTTTTGTTTGCTAAGCTGAATTTTCAGTAGCCAACTACTGCAGTTTTTGGTGTTACATAATCCTTCAGAAATAATTCAAATATGATGATTTGATTGTCAGGAAGAATTTTGTATTACCAATGTTGAAAACAGTTGAGTTACTTAATATTTTTGTGGAAACCGTGATTTATTTATTTATTTTTTTCTCCATGATTTTTTGTTGAATAGGAAGTTTGAAAGAACAGTTTTTGTCAAATAGAAAACTTGTTCAATTATAAATGTCTCTGTTGTTGCTTTTGATCAGTTTAAAGGTGGGGTAAGTGATTTCTGGAATCCAATGTTGATATTTGAAATCACCAAAACACGCCCCTACCTCAAAAGGGTCTCGCCCCTATTTTGATAGCTCCACCTCTCACATACGTAGCCTACGCAACCCAGGCAACGATTAGTTCTGTGAAACAAAGCAAAACCAATGTTACACCGTGTCTACACCGGACGCGAGCGGCGCAACAAAATACTATAGAAGTCATTATAATCATGATGCTGTCTACACTGGATGCTTCACGGCGCGACAAATCTCCGTCAGAAAACTGCTGCCATGTTCTATTTATGACGTACTGACACAAATTTCGAATGTTTTTCAACGGTCACTTTGTCGCATCCAGTGTAGGCAGACTTTAGCTGTTGCGGCGCGGTGCATTACTCGCCTATCGAGAAGAACCAAAGCAACCTTGGCGTCCAATCACAGGCCTTCCGCTACCTTGAGTTCTCTCCAGCGCTGGAAAGCTGATCCGATATTTACACGGGTCCTACCTCTTGCCTTTCGCAGACGTTTTCCGTTTTTTTTTTTTTTTTTTTATCCGCTGTTCACTGAACGCTCTCTCATCCATATAATGAGTAGACACACCCCTTACTGCTGATTGGCTACAAGTTTATTTTGGTGCTCGGCCCCGACTCAGTTTTCTAAAGCATTTTTGAAAAATTACAAACCCCACCTTTAATGCATCTTTACTGAATTAATGTATTGATTTCTTAAACTTACTGACCTCAAACCTTTTAACAATAGCATATGTTTCTTAATGCATATTATCAAGCTTTTGTGTTTGATGTTGTACACAGACGTGTGGTAGTAATACTGGACATGGACGTGATCAAGTCTGCTGACCAGATGGCAGGAAAAATTGGAGACCCAACTCCTTATGTGGAGGGTGAGAGTACATTTGAACTGTCAAATTTTATGGAAACTTATTAGTTTCATATTAAAACATTTTACATTTTGTTGTTAGCATTGAGGTTCTACTATGTCAGTATTTAAGATTATCAAATTTATCCTGCAATGTCTCATTTTTGTGTTACAGGCCAGTCAAAGCCACAACAGAATGCAGCTCCAGCTCCACCTGCACGTCTATTACAGCCTCAGAATGGAAGTGATGGTATGGACATAAAACACAATATATTCGGTTATTATTATATATAGTGCTGCTTGAAAGTTTGTGAACCCTTTAGAATTGTCTATATTTATGCATAAATATGACCCAAAACATAATCAGATTTTCATAGAAGTCCTGAAAGTAGACAAAGAGAACCCAATCAAACAAGTGAGAAAAAATATTTTCTGTAATTTATTTGAGAAAAATGATCCAGTGTTACATATCTGCGTTGCAAAAGTATGTGAATCTTTGCTTTCAGTATCTGGTGTGAACCCCTTTTGCTGCAGTAACTGAAGGTAAAGTTTCTTGTAAATGCTGATCAGTTCTGCAAAATAACATGTAGGAGTTTTAGCCCATTCCTTAGTGCAGAACCACTTAAACTTGGTCGGTTTCCACCTATGAACTGCTTGCTTAGGTGCTTCCACAACATTTTAATTGGATTAAGGTCTGGACTTTGACTCAGCCATTCCAAAACATTAACTTTGTTCTTATTTAACCATTGTTTGGTAAAATGACTTGTGTGCTTGGGGTTGTTGTCTTGCTGCATGATCCACGTTCTCTTGAGACTCTGTACTTAAACAGATGTCCTAACGTTTAGAATTTTCTGGTATAATTCAGAATTCATTGTTCCATCAATGATGGCAGGCTGTCTTGGCCAAGATGCAGCAAAACAGGTCCAACCATGATACTACCACCACCATGTTTCACAGATGGGATAAGATTCTTAATGCAGTGTGTTCTTTTCTCCGAACATAATAGCTTCTCATTTAACCCAATAAGTTCTATTTTGGTTTCATCCATCCATTAAACTTTTCAATAGTCCTCTGGCTTGTCCACATGATCTTTAGCAAGCAAATTTCTTTTTTGAGGACAGTGGCTTTCTTCTTGCAACTCTGCCATGCACTCCATGGTTGCTCAGTGTTCTCCTGATGGTGGGCTCATGGACATTAACATTAGCCAATGTGAGAAAGGCCTTTAGTTGCTTAGAAGTTACCCTGGGAACTTTTGCAACCTCGCAGACTATTACACATTCTGCTTTGGAGTGATCTTTGTTGGAAGGTAACAGTGGTCTTGAATTTCCTCCATTTGTACACAATCTGTCTGACTGGATTCGTGGAGTCCAAACTCTTTAGAGATGATCAGACTTTGATAGATTGTTCTTTGAATCAAACAGGTCACCTACTGACATTTGATAGTCATTGCACTGACTGAAAACGCCTCTGCACAGATGGGCTCTAATTTCACCTTTAAATTAGCTGCCAATCCAAGAGATTCACATACTTTTGCCACTCATAGATATGCATATTGGATCATTTTCCTGAATAAATA
This sequence comes from Barbus barbus, assembly GCF_936440315.1. Classification (NCBI taxonomy): domain Eukaryota; kingdom Metazoa; phylum Chordata; class Actinopteri; order Cypriniformes; family Cyprinidae; genus Barbus; species Barbus barbus. Next base: position 13,170,638 of record NC_136759.1, read on the forward strand.
AATTACAAAGAAAATATTTTTGTCTTATTTGTTTGATTGGGTTCTCTTTGTCTACTTTCAGGATTTATATGAAAATCTGATTGTTTTGGGTCATATTTATGCAGAAATATAGAAAATTCAAAAGGGTTCACAAACTTTCGAGCAGCACTGTATATTTGTTTAAAACCCTCAAATATGTATATGAATTAAGAATATGTTCCTGAGCTTTAATGCAGTAGCTGTGTTATGAAGTTCTGAATTATGAAGTTCTGATTGTATTTCAGAGTATGAACATTGCATGATTACTAAAATAATTAAAATATATTAGTTGAAAATCTGACACATTTTCAAGATACTCATAGTTCCTTGAAAAGTGCTGACATTAAATTTCAGAAAAAAATTTAAGGCCATAAGCCTTAAATGAAAAGCTGATCGTAACTGATTTGAAAACTAACCACTGACCAACGGTTTTTAGGTGAAGTGATAAATGAACTAAAAGGTAGTAGAAAAGGTAGGATTCATATTACAGCTGGTGTGCTGTTCCTTTAGTTACTTTGCATTTGCTAGTGAATGACTATTAACATCATGACTAATAATAGGCAGTTGCTAGGACTTCTTGTCAGGGATTCGATCCAACTCATGCGTATTAAACTTGACCTGTGCTGTCAGTGGTGAATGTTAAACCATGTGATTTGTTGAGGAGGGATATAATATTACTTCACTAAGGAAAATATAAATATAGTTTTGTAGTGGAAACCCCAACACATCTAGCTATCAAGTGGTGTTTGTGACCTTGTGTTTGATGGTGTGAAAATTCATGATCTGCTCCTTGTTTTTTTTATGTAATTTTTATTCCCAAGAATAGAAAGTCTTAATTTCATTCTCTTTAACACACAGATACCCTTTTTTTGTTATCAAAAAGCATTTGAAGGCGTTTTAATTATGTATTTTGAGCACAGAGTGTAATCTTCTTTGTGGATTCACAAGCTGTATTCGACAGCTGTTTTAATTCACACTTTCAAGATTGTCACATAAGATTGTTTCAGAAGTGTTGTCATTACAGTCAGTCATTATTTCAAAATGTGTCTGTGATTGTCTACCTTATTATAGTTCTTTGCAGTGATGTGTGGTTTTTCTCTTCTACTCTCTTTAGGTTCAATGAGCAGACCTTCTGCTCAGAGCTTCGGGAAAAAGCCCATGGCTGCCCCCAACACTCCTGGAGGCAGCGCTAAAGTCGTTCCCATTGCCAGCCTCAATCCATACCAGTCAAAGTCAGTCTAAATCTCACACCCCTGAATATTTTTCTTTCCAATTCAATTCACTGTTGCATGTCACATAACATAATGTGTTTTCATAATTAATAAGAGTGTTGTTTTCTTCAGATGGACTGTTAGAGCCAGAGTCACCAACAAGAGTGCCATCCGCACGTGGAGTAACTCCAGAGGGGATGGGAAGCTCTTCTCCATGGAGCTTGTGGATGAAAGCGTAAGCATTCATCAGCAGTGGTCAGATTAGAAACTAGAAAGAGTATTAATTTCTTGCTTTTTGTTTATTATAGGGGGAGATTAGAGCAACTGGATTTAATAATGAGGTGGACAAATTCTACTCCCTCATCGAGCAGGGAAAGGTAAGGCCTACTGTATGTTCTAGTGGTTGTACCGTATGGTGATCCGTACAGATCAAGCCCCACGGTTGGGCACGCATGTGATCCGTGGATTAATTGCGAAGTTTAGCCATAAAATAGTGGAAGTTAATCATTTGTGCGTGTTTACACACGTTTTTAAACCATTCCAGCGTAAGAAAAGGTGAAAGGGAACTTTATTTGTTACTCGTGCTGTTTTCTATTTGTGTTCACTGTTTTCAGCCACACATGCATGAAGCACGCACACACAGAGAGACTGCGTGCGAACTGAACCCACTTAATAACTCCTTCACTCCTTCCATTTGAACAGATGCATATACACATAATATTATGATGCAATACCGATCTCGACAATCATTTCTGGTAAATGCAGTCAGTTATGTCTTAAAGGGATCATATGTTGCATCATGTTTTCTAGGGGTGGGAATCTTTTACCATCTCACGATTCAATTCGATTCCGATTCTTGAGGCCACGATTCGATTCAAAATCGATTTTCGATTCAAAAAGATTTTCGATTCAAAATGATTCGATTTTATTCATAATGATTTCTAATCAGGTTTCTGATCATGATCTACTCTCATCTGCTTTGCTATACAGAATGACAAACGGAGACATTAAAGTGTCTTTTTCACATTTATTAAGTTAAATTCTCAAGGAAGTGCCTTTTATCAAAAACATTGTCTGGTTCTCAATTGCTACTCATTAGTAGCTAGCTATAAAATAAGTTGGAACAAAAATAAAGTGCTTCTTCATAATACAAAATGGTTGAAAATAGATGCATTTCCCAGGAAAGTTGCAGTTTACCACAAATATCATGTAGAACACAACCGGAGAAGACAAAAAAAATCTATATTTCTCAGTCAGATTCAGTAACTTAAAGAATAACAAGTTATGAAAATAAAGTGCTTCTTTCAAAATGAAAAATAGTACCCCTAAGCTACCTGTCTCTGAAATGTTCATGACAGTGTCTCTTGCAACAACAGAACTGTAAACTGTGCAACTGATTATATGATTTTCAACAAATCATGAAAAAAACTGGACATGAACTGTCCATCAAAAGCTCACTAGCCAATCAGAGTGGATCGCTGTTAAGCCCGCCCCCACGAGAGGTTTGTGCCAAAACAGCAAACGAAAATTTGCGAAGCGTAAGCGAAATCTGTAGCAACGCATTCAGAATCCACGATTTGCGAAAACAAATCTATGAAAATCATTAACAAAGAATTAAGCCTATTTGAAGAGCATGTTACATTTGTGCGACCGAGTTAATTGTTTTCATTTTCATTGTGTTTTTCTTCTTTTGTAATGGCATATTTTTGATAGTTTCTGGAAAAGTTACATTTGTTTTTATAAAGTTATGTTCATTTTTATAAAGTTATGTTCATTTTTATTGACACAAAAATAATTCCATACAATCAGAGCACACCTCGCTTCTCAGAATGATAAGCTTTGTAAAAGTCGACATGTTTCAGAAAGGCGAAGCATAGAGGAGCAACGATAATGTACAGTATGTGGAAAATGTGTTTTTTGAACCTCAAACCGTGTAAATACATTGCATTACACCAAATACACAAAATAATATTATTTTTAGCCACATCATATGACCCCTTTAAGTGAACGAGAACAGCTGAGAAGGTTTAGCCCATTGCGCGAGCCTGCATCTATCCCTACTTAAGACTGTTTTTCTGCCATGTTTAACACAAACAAGACTCTAGAGCAGAAGGTAAAGGCTAGTATGACAACATCACTTCATAGAGCGTTCATAAAGCATTCTATTATTATACGACCGTCAGAACCGCATATATATAGCCGAACTGACGCCTTTACATTGTCAGGATTCACAACTGCATTCAAAGGTGCGCTGAATGAACAGAACAGCACGGGACATCGAGTTGCCTATATAATCATGACGGGTTTAATTAACCCACAGAGACATTTACATTTATTTATTTAGCAGACGCTTTTATCCAAAGCGACTTACATTGCATTCAAGTTACATTTTATCAGCTCTTGCTTTCCCTGGGAATCGAACCCATGACCTTGGCGTTGCTAGCGCCATGCTCTACTATTTGAGCTACAGGAAAGGAGAAGGAGAGATGATTCGCGTTCATCTTAAGATCTACCGAAGCTGCCGTCAATGCCATGGGCGCGTTTGCGCGAGCTCTCAGACGCACGCACCAAACGCGCTCTCTGCTTTCGCTAACAAAGCATTTAAAGTCATTGTTAGTTGTTTAACTGTGTGATGGATAGGACAAGCCTTGACTGGGCTCATTTATTTGAAAACAGGCTGTGAACTGTGATCAAACTTCCCGGTGTTATGACGCCATTTTTGATTCTGTCACTAGTGTCCTGAATGCGGTTGACTTCAGCTGTTCATTCATACAGATATGTATTCAAGCAGATGTTTTAATCTGCTGAATAAATAAAACATTTCTAGTCTCTCACCTGTAAGCAACTGCTGTCAGTCCCAAACAGTAACTGTGAATGCAGCCATAATGGGCATTTCTATTGATTGTATCACTGCCCTGTAATTTTCTTTCTTTCGTTCTTTTTCTAATTATTTATTGTTTTTCTTTTTCTCTTTCTTTTTTTATTTCTTTCTCTTTCTTGTTGTTATATTTTATTTCTTTTTCTCTTTCTTATAATTGATTTATTTTCTTTCCTCCTTTGTTGTTGTTTATTTTTTGTAAAGTATTAATTATGAGAAAACGTTTGAATAAAATAAGATTAATAAAGTTACTGTTATCATTTATTGATAATTGAACTAAAGGATTCATCAACTGATAAGAAAAATAATAAATAGATTGAAAACTAATCAATAGATTAGTCGATAAATCGAGAGAGAGAAAAAAATATATCAATAGATTAGTCGACAATAAAAATAATCGTTCGCCGCAGCCCTACTATAAATACTATTTAAGTGGGAGAATTAACTTGCCTGCATGACTGCTGCACATACTAGGCAATTCAGATCAAATCCTCAGAGGTCTAACAGCGCTCGTCAATGTCAGAATGACTGAGATGGCCAATCGAATCAAAGTAGGCGGGGTTTACCATTCACAGATGCTGAGCGCAAAGTGTGACAAGTGTCAGTTTAACATTGAAAGAGAGCGAGGTAAGATGAAGCTGCAAATCATTTAATATTAGTCAACTATAACCAGAAAAATAAAAAATGGCACGTCATGCCGAAAAGGTTCCCGACCCCTGGTGTGTAGGCTATTTGTTCTTATTTTTACAGGCTGTACACTTGTGTCTTTAATCATGTTTGAACTTTCTTAGGCTTTTGCTGTGGTATCGAAGAAGGACAGTAATTAGCTTTGAGTAATGGAAAACAAAGTTACATTTTTTTTTTTAATTTTCTTGCTGATCCGATCCATGGCTCAAAAACCGTAATATGATCCGAACCGTGAAATTTGTGATCTGTTGAATCACTAATATGTTCTCGTCTAATATGGTGTGTAAGGAGGGCTACACAAATTATTTGAAAAATGTGTTGATAACGTGACCTGATTCATCCCTCTTGTTGTCCTCAGGTCTACTACATCTCAAAAGGCACCCTGAAGATTGCCAACAAACAATTCTCTTCGCTTAAGAATGACTATGAGATGACTCTAAACGGCGAGACAAGCATCAGCCCTTGTGAGGACAGCCAAGACGTCCCCATGTTGCAGTGCGACTTTGTTTCCATTGCTGACCTGGAGTCCCGGGAGAAAGACACCATCGTAGGTAAGCGTCTTCCCCTGGCCTGTGCGATTGGCATCATCAATAACCAGCATTTTAATAATTAACTGCGATGGAGACAGTGGCGCAGCTCTGCGTAACAAATGTGTTGAGACCCAGGAGGTTGTGGTAATTATAACGTTGATGAACGCAATATTAATAATGCTTATGACAGTAATGGCCTGTGGCGCAGATTGACTTTGTGTCCCTGTCGGGTTCTAGCAGAACCAGAGGAGAAAGATGCTGTCACTGGTAGAATGAAGAGTCAATAAGCATGCCTCTAATTATGGTAATGGCAGTCGGAGCACGCCGAGGTGCAGCAGGCGTATTTCTTATCCGAGATTTGAGTCAGGTGCTGGCAGTGATTTGTGAAATGCTCCTAATGGCAGCTAAATGATTCATAACGGCGTCTGATGTGAGAGGATTAAGATGGCGTGCTGTAATGGAGCATTGACGGATGTTGTGGAATTACATTCTGGATGAGTGGTATAGTCATCCCAAACCTATTTACTGTTGGTAAATTGAGGGAGTAGCGGTGTTGTAAACCCATGTGGCGTGTGTGTTTGCAGATGTGATTGGAGTGTGTAAAAACACAGAGGATGTGACGCGCATCATGACCAAGAACAGTCGTGAGGTTTCGAAGAGGAACATCCAACTGATGGACATGTCCGGCAGAATCATCCAGCTCACCATGTGGGGTAGTGATGTACGTAACAGATCGCATCAATCTTTATTTATTTGTCCTCATCCAGTGCCTTGTAGTACAAAATAAATTGGTTTAGTAAAATTAGTCAATATTGTGATAATTGTAATACTACTTAAGATTATTGTTATTTTTTGTGGATCACAAAGTATTGCAAAACTGATTGTAATGTTTCATATTAGAAATCATCCAATGGTGTTTGTTTGAAATTTTAGGCAGAACAACTGTACTTTTTTCTCATCATTTGCTGAATAGCAACTTCAAAAGAGAACAGTGCTTATTTGAAATGGAAATATTCTGTAACAAATGTCTTTGCTGTTACTTTTAATCAATTTAATACATGCTTGCTGAATAAAAGTATTAGTTTCTTAATGCTTCTCGAAAAAGAATATATATATATATATTAATTATAATATTTTGGACTCCAAACATTTGTGTATCGCAGCTGATTGGAATCCTCATGCAAACAGAGACATCCAGCCCTAAACACTCTGATCTTGTACCAGATGATGTTATTGTCAAGCAATGGGAGAAACGTCCCTCTCCCATTACAGCTGCCAGATGTTGCCAATAAAAGACCAAAAGCATAAAACCACAATTAGATGGAAAATACTTATCCTTGGACTGGTGCTTGCAAGAAAAGTGTCACACTGTTGAAGGAGTATGTGCAGTTGTTCAGTGCTATTTCTAACTATTTCTCTTTCCTTCCCTCACTCTCCAGGCAGAGACGTTTGATGGCAATGGGCAGCCTGTCTTGGCCATTAAGGGAGCAAGATTGTCTGACTTTGGTGGGCGTTCTCTCTCCACTCTATACAGCAGCACGGTCATGATCAACCCTGACATTCCCGAGGCATACAAACTGCGGGGATGGTGAGTGATTTTTCTCTCTGTTTCAGAGACAATACGCTGCATCTGTTGTTAAGTGTTTGTCCTAGATGAAACAGATGCGTTCTGATACGCTCCTGTTTTTATTTCTCCACTTGTGAGAATTGGGACGAGCAGAGAGCAGACACTAAAATGCACACTCTAGAACTCCAAGAGGGTGAGCATGCTCATGCCTTTGATATCAAGATTAGCTCTATCTGCGGCGCTCTGGTGGGCTTTGCATTCAGGCTGATATAGGAATGCAAATCATGGCTAATCCCTTGCCAAGATGTTCAATTTCCCCTAGTGGACTCGTGTGACTTGGTTCCTTTGAGAACAGGAATGTTTATTTCTGCTCTGGGGATATGAAACAAGGAAGATGGGGAAACGACGGCATTGAACGGCTTGTTGAGAAATGGTGCTGTTCTAAATACTTGCATACAAGGCAGCTGCGCTGAGTATATGACGGCTGTTTTTAGAGCACAGGCAGTCATAATCCTGAGATTTTTATTGGCTACTGAAGGAATTGAAAAACCGTTATGACTATTTAATGTTTTCCTCTGCCTTCTCTTGCCAATTTAGGTGTGTGTTGGGACTGCCAAATTGTTAATTAATGAAGCTTAAAATATCTCAGATAGACCTGTCACAGTTATTACATAATCACCAGATTGCGATTATTTGAGTAAACAACAGTCATTGTACACGTTCGATTGCAAACAGAAATTGTCATAAATACAAAAAAAAATGAAGTGTTTAATAAAGCATTTTTCCCATTGAATTAGAGTTTTATATGAATGTGGTAGCTAAACGGGAATCATCTTAATTCACAAATTTTGCATTATTAACTACATTTTCTATGTCATAATAAAATAATATGAATAATGAGGTGCACCACTAAAACTTTATATATTCATATCTAAAATTTTCATTATGGAGCAGTTCCACTGGAAAATAGAAAATATATTCCACTTCTGGCCAGTTTAATAATTGTTTAAAAAAACCCAAAAAGATGCCAAATTAAATGGGAACATTTGACTTCCTTAGGTGTTTATGTATTAGACTATGAAGTGACATGAATGTACAATTGCATGCATAATTACATAATTGCATTTAGTCTACTGAATGGCATTTAATAAATGTGTTTTTTTTGTCTCTAAAGAAAAGGAATTTTGATTATGTGGTGTTTTTTTTTTTTACGTGTCTACTATTATTTCAACCCAAACGTTCTTTAAAATTGAATAAAATCATACAGGTTTAATTGGAATGAAATGTGGATGAGTAAATGAACATTTTAATTTAAATGATCCGTGTGCTACTCATGAAGTGTTGCTCAGCCATCAACCTCACTTAACCCTGTTTGTTACAGTGCCATACTGACTAATCCTTCCTCCCTACCTGTTAACAATCCATACTTGCCACCTAACAGCCCACCTGGCCAAAGCCATCCACGAGTGTCTCTCTTCATTCTCCCTGCAGGTTTCAATCAATTCCTCTCCGTGTGCTCCATTTATTTACCTCCCAGCAGCACAGACCCTCAGCCTTGAAGGGAAATGAGATGAAAGCAGTGCATAACAGGGCTGCAGAGTTGAATTTCACTATATTTTCTGCCACATTTTGACAACCGATTAAAACCTCTGTTTCACCAGCCTCTAGTCTGCAAGTTTGAGGGATTAATTATTTTGGGGGGATCTGAAGGCTTCATTTACATAATGAGGGTAGTGGAATGTGACTGAACACAGCGGGGTGAGGTAGTGGAGAGGTAGTGATCTCACAGCAGCTTTCCTTATAGTCCCAGAGTGCCAGCTCGAAGCATCTGGTTTCTATGCATGGCTGTGCGTAGGGCTTGGACCGGCATATTTCCTAAAAATGCTCTTTGTCAGCGACGTTTCAGAACTTGAGTTTTGCTGATCCAGTCATAGGTAAGTTCAACCGCTTAGTCTCTGGGCTCACGTCTGTCCTCTTCTCACTTGGAGAGCCAGAGATAATGAGCTTTCAAATCATGGGCCAGTGCGCAGTGCATGGCCTCTTGGCCAGCTTTCTGAAGGTCCAGTGGGCCACTGTGGAATCGATAGATGCCCTTCAATTAGTAGAGCTGCAGTAAGTGCTGTTTTGAACCTGGAGGTGTTGAGGTCTGTAGCATGAGGACTCATTCAGCCACTTGACACACTGTGCCAGTTTTCTACTTCTGAGACCTCTTAAAGTTGTAACTTTATTTTACAGCTGTTGTAGCAGTCCATTTTTCTGCTACCAGTGGTTAAAAATAATGCACTAGATAGATAAAAGTGCAGTTTTTTCAGTCCATAAATAGTTATATTCATGTTTTACGGCCACTTGTTGTAGAAAAACTATTACTGTACATGAATGTTTTTTATAGCATTTACTGTTAATAAATATTCTTCTGTAAATGTTCAATTTATATAATCCAAATACTGCATCTGTTTGATTCTTTATACAAAGAGCTTCTGACTAAGCAATTTGCCTCTGAATTTTTTTGATTGTCACTAAGCACTCGTGTATCAGCCCCTCTCCTCCAACCATCTGTCATATAAATAATTTTTGCTTTTTTTTTTTTTTGGTGGAAACTTATTCAGTTGCATATCCTGTTTACTTGGAAATGCTTTACATTTATAGAAGTAAAATGTTCGAACACCGTACTATGTTGACTCGAATGACGATGTCCGTCTTTGATCTGTTAAGTTGTAGGCCCAGTGGGATTTAACCTTGAAGTCTGGTCCTCGTGGAGTTGAACATGTTGGGGCACACACATGTTGTCTGCCATTTAAAGTCAGTCCCATTAGTCACATTGATTGAGGATCCTTTGTTCTCACGCTCCAGAGCTCAGAATAGGGTGTTGTCATCACCGTGCTGCTTTACTGTCAGTATTTCTGACTTTGTGTAATTTGGTGTTGATAATGTGGGTGTTGTATTTCTTCTAAAGTTATAGTGCAGGAATTGAAGGAATATTTCATTCATGTTCCTGCCTACTTTTGTGATTTTTATTAAATGCTAATAAACCACAATTGACAGTTAGACAGACAGTTTCGATCTTGTGTAATAGATCTTACCAATGGATAAACATTTTTTTATTTTTTTGTTTCTTTGTGTAAATATTGAGTGTCAATTTTGTGCGATTCTCAGTTGGAGAACCTGGTCGTATCATGGAATTTTACATGTGATGTCTGAGCCTAGGAAGTCATAGGCATTTAAATAGGCCTATGTTTTGTTATTTTAATGCTTGGCTCTAAAATATTTCATTGACAGGTAATTGCTTAGGTGTTTTTTTTTAGTAGCGGTCAATTGACACATTTGCCTGAAGCTTCTATACAGTATATAAACTAACCTTTAATGATACTAAATAATGGATTTTAGAGTTTTGAGCATCAAGTCGTCTTTTGTCCAATAGATGGCGTCAGAGATTAGGACCACTTTTAGTCTGCTCCTCCTGCAGAGTGGACTTCAGACTCCACCATCAGTCACGCCTCCCATCGTTCCTTCTCGCCCTGTTCATTATCATACTTTCTCGTTCGCTGATGCGCTTTTACTCATAGGCTGCCAATTACTTTGACTGGCTCATTTTCGACAGTCTTCTCAGAGGCAGCGGAACCTCTCCTGTCTCCACCCCACCTGTCAGAGCCTTCAAACCAGCTTGCGGAATAAAGCAACACACACCCAGGAGTCTGTCTGTGCTTGCATGTACTTACACTAGATGTCTCCATCAAACTCAATTTGAGATATTAAGTGAGGGTCACTAGTTTCTGTGACTCGATTTTGTTTAAAGAAATGGGGGTCTCCGCTTGGCTCACACATGAGCAAAGTTCTCCAAGAGAACAATTGCTGCCGTGCTGTTTCCAGGTCAAAAGAATTGTCCAAAAATGAAACTGTTATTGTTTACTCACCCCCATATCATTCCACCCCAGTGTTGTTTTCTTCTGTGAAAGACAAAAGTAGATCTTTTTTTATTTTTTATTATTTATTTACTTTCCTCAAATAAACTTCCGTCAGATGCATATCACACATTATACATCCGAGTACACTCATATATGGGCACCCATATATCTATACTCGCATTCACATGCTTTTATATATCTAAGCGTGCCCATATATGAACTTTTTACATATGTTGTGTACATATTGAGGAGAACATGACAAAAGTAGATCTTATGCAAAATATCTAAGCTTTTCCATATAGCAAAAGAGGATTTATATTGCCTCAAATGAGACAAAATTTCATTGTGTTTAACTTTATTATATTAAAAAGAGCTGCTTGAATAGCTGCCTAACATATTGCTACACAGACGGAAATAATTTTGTAAAGACATGGGCATGAATAAATTGCAATTTCATTTTTGGCTGAATTATTCCTTTGATTATCTTGCTGATGAAGCTATTTATAATATACATTGTATACTAATATTGGTTTTAATCAGCAAATGAAAGGGTATAGTTCACCCAAAAATTTAAATTCTGCCATTAATTACTCGCCCTAGTGTCATTCCAAACCCGTAAGACCTTCGTTCATCTTCGGAACACAAATTAAAATATTTTTGATGACCCTCCATAGACAGCAAGTGAACTTTCACAGTCAAGACCCAGAAAGGTAGTAAGGACATCGATAAAATAGTCCATGTGTGTCCATGGTTCTACTGTAATGTTATGAAGCTACAATAATACTTTTTGTTTGCAAAGAAAACAAAAATAGCGATTTCATTCAACAATTTCTTCTTTTCCGTGTCGGTCTCTGCTACGTGTTCAGGAGATCACCATTACTCGTGAACCACTGATGTCTCGTGGACTATTTTAATGATGTCCTTACAGCTTTCTGACCCCAGAAAGACAGTATTTCATCAAAAATATCTTATTTGTGTTCCGAATATGAATGAGGGTCTTACAGGTTTGGAATGACATGAGGGTGAGTAATGATAGAATTTTTGTTTTTTTTGTTTAAGGACCTAGTTATACCATATTGACACGTTGTTCAAATATAGTTTATTTACACCATTTTTTTTAAAACCACAATTTTTCATAGCTACTGAGAAACAGCACTCGACCAAGACTTAATGACATTCCTTCATAGATTCCTAATTTTCTTGCCTCTCTTACTACCCCTGTCATAAGTATTTAATGTCCTCTGACATGTGACAGTCCGTTCAGTGCTCAGTCTCGCTGCTTTCCTATTGTTGTCTACTCTGCTCAGTTCAGACACGCTGCACTGAGCGCCAGCCTGTCACTCCACTGCTCTAAAGCACATGCCATTTCCAATTTGCTCCTCCTGTGTTCATTCGGCTTTCCTCGATGGCACCGCCCGTCATCCATACATTCAGGCTCAGTCAGCCAATTACCGCACACCATCAAGTCTTGGCCATGTGAAGCGTTTGTTTTATTCCGCGGTATTGTTTATTTTTATGACTCATTCGCAAGATTCACAATTAGTTTCTTGCTTTATTCCAGCATAGTGTCAGTTCCTGTCACTTTCGTATGAATACGCCTGCCTTTTCTGAATATCTACTTTTCATTGTAGTGTGCTGGAAACGCTGGGGACTAAGAAAAAAAATAAATAAAATTTTTAATCAGAAGTAGGCTGAACCTTTTTGCAATGCACAACTAGAACTATATTTAGGAAGTTATTTTGAGAAGTACATAAGTGCGGTGATATAACAAAGCAGCTGAAAACTAAGGTAAAACTAAGGCCTTTTTTCACATGGCAAACAGCACAAGCAGCTAGGGCCACACGCTTGTCTATTAAGGTGGATATTTTCAATTAGTCGTGCCACCCAGAACAAGTCCTGAACCCTTGTATTTACCGATCCACCCTGTCCTACCCCTCTGGTAACCAGGCCTACGGTCTCTAGATTTTAATGCTGTATCGATTCCTCAGATACACTGCTTCATCCTGAGTGAGCTTTGTTTTTTACTCTCTCTCTCCAACCTCTGTCTTCCCAGCCGCTCCGGAGCGTGAGTGAAAATGGGTTTCTGATTTCACCATTGCAGCCCTGACCCCATCTCCCTGAACCATTTCTACACTGTTGATTCGTTTCACAAGTAGCCCCCAGCGTCTCTGTGGCCACCGCTGCTGTTTTTCCCTAGCTCTCTCTCTGTCTCTGTAGATCTAGTTAAGATATCAGCTACTTATCTGCGTGAACAGATGAGCAATTGCCTTGTATGTAGAGATGAACAGATGTCTGACTGATTTATTTTTTTGATGATTGACGGCATTAGAGGCTGAACCATTTTTTTGGTGTATTTGTTAACAGGTATGATAAGGAAGGACATGCTATGGATGGACAGTCGATGACTGAGTTGAGAGGACCTGGTGGTGGTGGTGGAAACACAAACTGGAAGACCCTGGCAGAAGTCAAGAATGAGCACTTAGGACATGGAGACAAAGTATGTCACCCACACATTAAGATTGGCCTCAAATTAATCGTCTTTTCTTTTTTTTTTTCCTCTGAGGAGAACGCACTAGAATAAACTTCCAAACAATTACTTAATTACATTTTTATTTTATTTACATTTATTTATATAATATATAAATAAAATTAAGTTCATATCTCAAATTTGTATTTTAAATAAATACATTTATTGTATCTGGTGTCTTAATTTATTAAATTGTATTTTAAATATTTTTATTGGGGTCTCGTCATGAGGAATACATTTTTTCTGGTCTAAAAAGACCATCTTTTCAATTGGCTCATTCTAAAATAGCAGAATTTCTAACATCAGAAACCTAAAACAATTGGCTGCCCACATTTACACATTAACAGTGCTTATTATAATGTAGAATATGGCAAACTTCTATACATATAGCGAAACTGCAGCAATGAATGGTCTGTTTAATTCTAATGGCTCATTTCCACTGAGCGGTACGGTACGCAATTATGTCCGTTTCCATCGTCAGAAGTTGTGAATGGTACCAAAATGGCGAACCATATACCCTTTCGTTGGGGTACTTGGCACAGCAAAGGGTACCAAAAGCTAAACTCTGCAGAAGTTGATTGGTTTACTAGAATCGTTACTTTTGCGTGATAGGGTATAAAGTTTCTCCTTCACTCGTTCCGCTCTGCTGTGTTCGGCTTATTACATCAGAGTGCGCAAACACAAATGAAAAAACCTGTATCTTATAGTTTTATTCTTTTATACAGTCAATAGCCATTTCTCAATATGCGTTCTTGTCTGTTCTTGTGGACATGTGAAACATCATTGCCCCAAAATCTGCGTAACTTTCAAAATATTACTGTTATTGTGTCATGAAATGTAGTTTTAAGAGTTTTTCAGGCAAGAATGTAGTTGTTTAAAACTCAAATATGCGGTTTATTTATAAATATATAGTGCCTATTTGAAAATTTGCTATTGAGTGTGGCATATGAGGGGAACTCCAGTATTACACAGCTTCACACAAGCCATGATACAAAGTTACAGAAACTAAGCAACCGAAAGCAATATATGTCTTCCTCAGATTTAATGTTATTTCTGTACTTCAGCGTTGGGTAAAAGAGCATTATAATTTTCTTTGTGGTAGAGAAAGCTGCTTACATGTAGGCTATGGGAAACAGCAAAGACGTTGAATTAAACATACACACAATCAGCATTTCCACGTTTATACTGGCCCCAATAATGAAAAATTCTTAGCGCTTGCTTCAATTGAGCAAATCAGTTTTTGTAAATGACTTGATCCTCATATGGCCTTCATCAACAGCCGCTTGCGCCACCTGCTGGCGAGCGGCTAACATCAGCTGGAGATCATGCATCAGTGCTCTACTGCTATTCCTGCGGGTCCCAGATGTGCAAAGCTGAATTTTCTGCCGAATTTTAACCACTGAATTTGTGGAAGCGAATTTGGAAATTGAAATAAAATGACCGAAATTTGCCTGTCAAATATTATACATCGTATTTTTAAACCGACTGAATATTTTGGAAGTGAATTCTGGAAGGTGAATATGAATTATTTAATTTTTAATTATGAAAATGTGTGTGAAATATTTAGAATTCACATATTCACAGCTTAAATAAACAACTATGTTAAATTTCAGGACCTAAAAATGCAAGCCCTGGAAATACAAGGCATTAAAATGCAAGCACTGTTAATTTCAATGTATCTTTTTTTCGATTTGTGGAATTCAGCATGCTTTATGTTTGAAAAACTATTGTCATTATTCTGCTTCCATACCCCCTTGTCATCCAAGATGTTTATGTATTTCTTTCTTCAGTCGAAAAAAAACTTAAGGTTTTTGATGAAAACATTCCAGGAATTGTCTCCATATTGTTAGTTTCAATGGACTCCAAACGGTTGAAGGTCAAAATTGCAGTTTCAGTGCAGCTTCAAAGGGCTATAAACGATACCAGACGATGAATAAGGGTCTTATCTAGCGAAACGATTGGTCATTTAAAAAAAATAAATAAATAAAAATGTATATGCTTAATAAACACACATGCTCGCCTGTTCTGCGATACACTGTAATGATGTTGAAAAGGTCATGTTCATTAGGGTGTCTCATTGTCCGTTCATCTGATTAGTTGTAATCAGTCGGTCCTGCGTGACACGTGTTCTGAAACAAAAGACACAGGGATGCAGTCATTTAGCTACACTGTTACTTTTCTCTCTGCTCATTAATCAGTCATTGTAATGCCCTTCCCATCTTCCCAAGGTGTGTGCTTAAGCATTACTCAAATTCAGCAGTGGAGATAGAGAATGGAGATTAGCAGGACTCCATTTACTAAGCCTAATAATTAAGAGATTATACTGCAGACAAACTGCATAATAAATCTGACCTTGTCTGCTGTCTATTTTTGTTTTTTTCTGGCATATATATGACCAGTGTTTGAATCGATGATACCAGTACCAGAGATTATATTATAATGACTGGCAATTATAGATGACAGTTTCAATACCACAGCAAAAGAATTTAAATATTAACGAAGTATGGTATGTGGCAAGTATTTCTAACTTAAATTAGCATATTGTTATAAATATTAAGACTATACTTAACTTATTTGTTTTTGTAATGTAATTTATTTTTAAAATACAATTTTTTACTTAATATTTTTGTTTGGTTGTCGAGGATTTATTAAAGGAATGCTATTGTTGGACTAATATCATTGACATTAACCTTTGAAATGCTCGCCTTGCTCTGTACTGTGATGCGCGTTCGTGACGTCACGTAATACGCAATGACGTGGAAAAGGTCACGGTTGAGGTAGGCGGAAGTACCGAGTCAGTAGGCTTTTTAATATTAAAACACCCAGGATACGCACACGAAATGGGCATTTTAAACGATAAACTGACACAAAGACATTTGAATATGTGTATATGGTCCTCCTTCCGCACATTTGTAAACACTGACTCGGTACTTCCGCCTAAGTCAACCATGACCTTTTCAACGTCATTGCGTATTACGTGACGTCATGAACGTGCATCACAGAACAGAGCAAGGCAAGCATTTGTGCTTATAAAACTTAAACTTTTTTATTTATTTTTTAAATGACCGATCGTTTCGCTAGATAAGACCCTTATTCATCGTCTGGTATCGTTTAAAGCCCTTTGAAGCTGCACTGAAACGGTCATTTGGACCTTGAACAGTTTGGGTCCCAATGAAGTCCATTATATGGAGAAATGTTTTCATCAAAAACCTTAATTTCTTTTCGACTGAAGAAAGAAAGACATGGACATCTTGGATGACATGGGGGTGAGTAAATTATCAGCAAAAGTTTTTTTTAAAAGTGAACTAATCCTTTAACAGCCCAGACTTTGCCTTCAGTTGATCATGTACATTGGTGAATAAGCTGTCTATGAGTTATTGTCCAGAAAGCTACTGAAGTAGAGCATTAGTGGTGTTACACTGGGAAAATGATTTAAGCCTGACTGTAGGTGTTAGGGGTACCTGTTAAAAAAAAAGTTAATATTATTTCTAATACCTGGCCCCTAATGGACCACTGGCAAGAATGTTAACCCCATCAGAGTTTATTCTCTGTGACGAAATGTACTCATGCCCTCACCCTGATCTCATCGTTTCTGCTCTATAGGGACACAAGGTTAGGCTGCTAAAAGCTCACAGCCAGTTGTCTTTAACGATGCTCCTTGCAAAAAACGTTTGTGTCCTAGTTTTCTGTATGTTGCCAGAATGAAATGTCTTGTCAAAGTTATTGGAAGGGAATTTTAAAATTGATTTCCAGGGCTGGAGAAGCAAGGGATGTTTCTGTAGTGAATGTAGATTTTTCTTTTTTTTTTTTTTTCTTTTTTTTTGTTAAATTTATTTTTTAAAAGATTTAATCAACAAGGAATTGTGCTTTTGGAAATCTTTAAAAAAATAATGTTTTGAAATTCTTATCTGGTATGAAAAGCTGAAATGAAAAAACTAATAGAGATACATTGATCAAAAGGTGTGGAAACCGCATTGGGAATAGAAAACAAGTTCTTATTCATGGTTGATTGAGTGAATGGTACTTAAACATCTGCATTTTATCTATCTGTACCAATAGAATGAAAGAAATGATTTTGCTCTGACGCTACTCTATCTTGTAAAAAAAAAAAAAAAAGCAAAAAGTAAACTTGTCAGCCATATTGACTGGCAACTAGAAAAATATTCTGCTCTGCACCCTCTGTAAGGACCCATTCATCTACCAAACGAATGTGACAATAATTACATAGGTATTCACTAGATTAATTATTCTATTTCAGAGAGGCGGAAATGTTCAGAGGTAAAAAAAAATTTTGTCGCTAAGTGAAATGACAGTAATTTATGGGGATATTTCACTTATTGAATAGCAAGCCTTTTTTCTGTCTGCTTTCTGCCTTTGACGTTCACATTTCCCGGGAGGCTTTTTATTTATTTGAAATGACACGGAATATCAATTCCAACCCTTCGAGAAGTTAATTGGGGTCGAATTCTCAAAGCGAAACAATTGGGTGGTCAGCAGTAAACCTGTTAGAAGAGAAATCAATTACAGTAGTAACACGTTTTTGCCATTTGTTGTTGTTTTCATATCCCATTTCCTTAGAAAATATGGGGTTAAGACTTTGCCAGAGGCTTTGTGTAGATTATGGTCCAAAGAGAGATGATAAATCCACTGCGAGCTGAATTCTCGGTTCTCGAAAAGGCAAAGTTCCCTTTTTTGTATTTCATTAAAGAGTCAATTTTACAGCATTAATATGAATCAAGCCCTGATTTTCTGAGGAGTGTGAGTTTCTTAAGCCAACTGTAGGTCATTGCAGAAGAATCTCATCTTAGTGCTTTCATCAACACCATTGCCACCAGGGTACGCATGGGTGCCATGTGTAGAAAAGATTTGCTTTAATGTGTTTCTCCAGAGCCTTGTGAAGAGCAGAGTCATGCTCATGTCCAACCACTGACCCCTTTTTCACCCAGTAATCCGCAATCTCCTGTGTCTGTCGTCCATCTTATTTCTTGATCTGTGATGTGTGTAAAACAATAAGGTGCCCTTAGCTGACTCTTCAAGCCTTTGTTTAACCTCCTTTCTCTTTTCAGCCTCAAACACACAATTCTTCTTTTATTTGAACCCCCCTTTACCTTCTAGATGAGGCATTTTCCATAAAAAGGCTACACAATAGGACCTGGAAGTGCATATTCTCTATTCCTTGTATAAGAATTCCAACCCTGTAACCTGTTTAAATCAATTTTAAAACAAGATTTTAAACAAAAAATCCAAAATAAACCAAACACATGGTAAAATTCACAACCCTGGTACAAATATTTATATTAAGCTAACAGTAAGTTTTGGAATGTTTAGGACAAAATTTTGGTTTGTAAACGTATTTCCCATGAATTAAAGAAATACTTATTTGACTTTTTTTTTTCTCCTTGCAATAACTTTGATAAAAGTTGAATGGTTGAGCTTGATCAGTTTAGTTAACATAAAAAAATATACAGATTTCAGATGCAAAAAAAAAAAACCTGTTATGTTCGATAATAGTTAATCTGACATGATTCTCACAACAAAACATGGTGTCTGTGCCTCTAAGGCTTTCAGAAAAGTCATAAGGATACCAGAGTGTACAGTCTTCGCAGGAAGTACCAACTGCATAAAATAATTCCTAGTATCGCTGTGTCTCCCTTTTCATCTCTAGCCCCAGTGGCTGTGCACTTCCTGTCCTCGCATCGTCTCTTCTGCATACATTTAGCACAGAGCCTTTGACCTCCCCTCCAGGTGCTCTACGGCTGCTGTTTCCCTTCAGCCCCTTTCAGAAGCCCTTTTAATGTTTATGCATATCCTCTGTTTTGCATATACCACTTTCAAATGAATATAGGCAAGTTTTTTTGTTTTCCCTTTCTGCTTGGCCCATTTTGCAGGCAGGTTGTATTTTTATACTCTATATATCATGTTATATAAGTTCTGCATCTAACACCTAATATATCTTATATCGTAGAAGTGGTAGTTAGGATGTACAGTATCAGTCAAAACGTTTGGACACACCAACTCCATCTTTATTGTTGTGCAAAATAGTAATAAACTGCTACTGTGTTTAATAGAATCAGGTTTATTTTGCAGAAACAGTACTAACGTCTCCTTTTATAAAATGTTTTTTAAGTGATGTCAATGGTCTTCTCTTCCCAGGCTGATTATTTCTCTTGCATCGCCACCATAGTCTACATCCGTAAAGAGAACTGCTTGTATCAGGCTTGTCCCAGTAAAGACTGCAACAAGAAGGTGGTGGACCAGCAGAATGGCATGTACCGCTGTGAGAAATGCGACAAAGAGTTCCCCGACTTCAAATATCGTCTCATGCTCTCGGTAAGGGACTTGCCCTCGGCGCTCCTGCCCCTTCTGAAATAACACATCAAACTCCTCCAGTCAGTATTCTTTGGTTGTCATAAAATAAATATCTCTGCCATCCCTTTTATGCATTCTGAAAATAGTCATTTCTGAAATGAATTCTTGCTCAAAATGCATCGTTCATCTGAGGCCACTTTCTGTTTTGCTGTTCATCAGCTCAGACTTTTTGTTAATTGCCCCTTTTTGTATTTAAAGCTGCATCTCGAATTCCAGGACAGGATAGAAATGGGCAAATAAATCTCGCTGCTGGTCTGCAGCCAAAAATGTTGTAAAAATAGAAACTTTAAAATGTTGCAACTCCATTTAGACTCAATTTGGCCCTAGCATCCAGACATGTAGAAATAAGTCAGTTTCTCTTGTTTTTCATCCAATCTACAGCGCACATCGCTGTCTTTAACACTGGATCTGATGTGCATGGCCGCTCATTTTTCAGATCTTCACCACTAAATTTTTCAATTAATTCTGGCCTGTATCTGTTGGACGTGACTTCTAGCAAACTAGGAGTGAAATTACTTTTTATTAATTGTCCTTTCATTTTGTCAGGCCAACATTGCTGATTTTGGAGACAACCAATGGGTGACTTGCTTTCAGGACACTGCTGAGACCCTCCTGGGCCAAAACTCAGGTTATCTCGGCCAACTCAAGGACTCTGTGAGTTTCTTCTTCCAGTCTGCTTCTCACTCATTATTTTTTTCTACGCTTTCCATCCATGTACTACATGAAAGTGTGGCCTCAAGAATTGGCCAGCATATTACAAAGACGTTTTGAGAAGCAGTGCATTGTGTATGAATTGGAGTTTCTGTGGTGTGTTTATGAAATGGGCTTTTAAGCCCAAGGATTTTTAACAAGGTCTTACTCCAAGAGGTTGATTCAATCTCTCATGGAGTGTTCTATATTAAGAGACAAACAGTGTTCTTTTACAATGTGTTGTTTGTAATCCTCTTATATTATTGTTTTGCCTTGCTTTTACAGAACGAACCTGCATTTGATGAGGTTTTTCAGCATGCAAACTTCAATACTTTTGTCTTCCGGAACCGAGTGAAGCTGGAGACCTACAATGTAAGTTTATCAGAAAATATCTCAGGGGCCCTTCCGCATGTTGTCTGCCAATTACAGTTTGATCTCACAAATAAATTCTATACAATATAATGAAAAATTATATTGTATTTTTTTTAAGAATGCATAAGGTTGACTTTAGCCAAAGTTCAGCTGAATGTTTGGGGTCAACAAGATGTTTCTCGTTTAAGAAATTAACTTTTATTCAGAAAAGATGCATTAAATTGATCAAAAGTGACAGTGACACTTCTTTTTTAATTTCTGTTGAGAGTCCTGAAAAAGTTTTTCTTGAGCAGAAAATCGGCGTATTATATTGATTTCTGAAGGATCATGTCACATGAAAAACTGCTGAAAATGAAGCTTCAATGAAGCCATCACAGGAATAAATTACATTTTAAAATAGTCTTGATAGAAAACAGTAATATTGTTCAATTCTAATTTTAAATAATTAATTTATTTCTAGTCAATAAATGCAGCATTGATGCTCATAATATACTTTTTTTTTTTTTTTTAGCTTTGAAAGAGTAATGTTCATAAATACATGAACATTATTATAGACCATGTAAAATGTTTTTCATTATTACTAGACTGTAAAATGTAACATGTTTTATACATACTGTAACAAACTACTCCATCTCTCTCTCCACCAAAGGGGTGTTTGGCTTGAAAAATGTTGAAGACCCCTTTCTCTTTTTTTTTTTTTTTTTTTCTTTTTGTTACTTTCTAAGCCAAAATATTTTGCAGAAATTGCATATGAAACAAGAATAAAGGAATCTTTTTCGAAGTTGAACAAAATGTGTATATCACAATGTTTTTTGCACCTTTTGATGTGATTGAGATTTATGGAAATTGACACAGCATCTCTGCTGCCCCGTCCATCACAGCGCAGCTAATCAAAATTGCTCTTTGCCTTGTTCTTTCTCCGCATGACATGCTACACGAGAGCCGTGCGAGAACCACGTTGACAGATTAGCTGTGAATATTGAGGATGTTTGTTGTTTTTGTGAACCTGAAGCCAAGAACACCACTTACTCAGTTTGCCTTCCTCAAACACACCTGCTCACAAACCTAATGCAAAGAACAACATCTCAGCATTTTGTTTTATCACTTTCCTTTTTGTTGAGATTCATGTTACTTCTCAAAATTCAAATTAACTTGAATTTGACTCAATTCCATATTAGCTAGATATAATTTATAGCTTTAAATTGGCTAGCTTATTTCTTTACTTGAGTTAGGCATATAGCAGTGCTGCAGTCGGTCTCTGTGTAATGCGATTTATTATTCTGCAGGGAAATTAGTATGCATCTAAAATGCTGTATCAGTATCTGAATTCCCAGCCATCACATTGCTGGAGATCGTTAAATTACATGTTCAGATAATGAAATCAGAATACAAGGCCACAGTTGGCACTGGGGAAGGTCATCTTTAACTTGGGTGTATGAAAGTATGGATCTTTTCAGGGTTAGTTTCACCAGGTATAGACGTGAAGAGTACAAGTTAGGAGTAAACTGTCCTCAGTTTTATTAAGTTGAGCAAATGTGACCTGTACTTAAAGATCAGGGCCCGTATTTATCAAGCCTCTAAGAATTACTCTCAAGAACACTGCTAAGAATTGACTTAAGTGAAAAAATTCTTGGCTCAAAGCTGCGCTTAAAAGGTAGTTATCGATCATTTCAGTCATAATTTAAGCGAAGTGTAGGACTAAATCTTAAGTGTCAGTCTTAGAGATGATTCACGATACTTTGCTGTGCAACAAACCAGATTTTGGATGACGACATGCGCATACGCCGACTTTAGAGGACGTAACAGTACATCCGTCTAGTTGCAAATTGTAATCCAAGAGATTCTGTGTACTGTTTTTTTTGGTCCAATAAGTAATATCTCTGTCTTATCTGTACTATGGTGAGGCCTGAAACCTGACTGAAATTCTTCATAGAGATCTTTTTTTTTTTTTTTGCAAGAAGGAGCAAAATTGAGCAGACACAACTTTTTCTACAATTTTAGACATAAATGGAAGATTTGAAATGGGTCTGTAATTTGCCAGTTCATTAGAATCTAGTTTGAATGGTTTTGGGACGTGACCTAAAGATAACGATGAGTTAATAATATTGAGAAGCGGTTCTTCTGCTACAGGTAACAACTCTTTCAGTAGTTTAGTGGGTACAGGATCTAATAAACATGTTGTTGGTTTAGATGCAATGACAAGTTTATTTAGCTCTTCCTGTTGTAAAGCACTGCAGTTTTCTTTGGGTGCGATGAATGAAGCTGAAATACTAGACGCAGTAGAATATACATTTGTTATTGTATTTCTGATGTTATCTATTTTATCAGTAAAGAAATTCATAAAGTCATTAGTTTAAATTCTTAATTTAAATTGAAGAATCACATTTTGCAATTATGACACATTATGATTACAGTGAGACCTGAAAATTGCATTTTGTTACCTATCATTTACTTTAAATCACTATATGTACAACAAAATGTGTTTGCATGTGTCTAAGTATGCTTACTTTGTATTAAGCATTATACGTAAGCCCTTTCATTTCAGGTTGAGTATGTGTGTGTTGCAATATTCTTCCTCATGGACGTGTTGTCAGTCCATCATTTCAGGTTGGCCTAGACCATGTCAGCTTAGATGCAATAAAGTCCTTAAAGCGCTTGAACCCCGCTTTAAGTTTACATTCAACACATATTTGACAATAAAAATTTTCAAGAGAATACATTATGGCAAGGAAACGAAGCATCATCACAACTCAATTTAGGGTGACGATAGACAATAGTAAAGCGTATCGACAATAGTAAGTGATAACGCCTGTTGCTGATGCCTCAGAAACTTGCCGTGCGGCTGATCAGCTCCGGTGGCCGTGGAGCTGTAATGTGCCACAGACGCGTGCAGTGTAAATAAGGGCTAAGAGATCTATTCATCATACAGTGTAGATCGCATAATACTCACGCTAGACTGAAGTCAGTTATGTTCTTTGGTAATGTAAATGTTCTTTGCTCATTTTGAATAACTGAGGAAATGTAATCGTTTGATTAACTGCTCTTCGCCAAACATTTCAAGAACATTCTTCCTCTCCTGAAAGATTTGTGCACGTCTCTGTCTCTTCAGCGCCATCACAAGCCCCTGCTGGCAACTTCTAACCACTTGAGAGACCTCTCGAGCTGTCTTAAATAACTGGGAGAGTAAGAGTGATTCTTAGCTTTAAGAAATTTGATAACTTGCTTTTATACTTAAGTTTGAAAGTAGGAGAAAGTTTCATGAATTGTCAGCACTTAAGACTAAAATGGCACTTTGAGAAGCTTGATAAATACGGGCCCAGATTAAATGGAGGCCATTTCTTACTATAAAGTCAAGTCATGATTGAATAAATACAATCAAGATTTGCCTATTCATACTAAATAACTAATGTGAGGGAATTTTAAAATTGTGATTGCCAAACTTGGAAAATTACTACAAAATATAAAATCCTAAAAGTTATGGGAGTTTTAGCTGTATTCATTAGTTGGAAATGTGGGGCAGATGATTAATAATTAATTATTTATTATTCATAATTTATTTGGAATTTTGGGAAATCAAAGGTATTGGGAACCCTGTAGAATAAATATGTAGAAACGCACACTGTGTTTTGATAATTACTATTATTATTTAGAATAACCCAGATTTTAGTACAAACTTATGTGTACAGAAGTTGTGAATCCCATGGGTGTGTGAAACTTTTCTGCTGGCATAACACTTTATGCAATTAGTGAATGAGACCAGTGCACCCAAAAGTAGTATTTAGATGTGTTCCTGCCTCTTAATCAAGATTGAAAATAACAAATCTTCCTTTTGGTTCCAGTTTGAAGTTTAGTTTTTCTGCAGTTGATCTAATTGTAATTGAGACACAGTAAGCTGAAGTTAATAGAAAGCTGTCTTATTTCATAGTCATTAAATGTTTGTTTGGTATTAGATTGCTGTTCATCTTTTTCAGTACTGCTCAGTCTGTTAAAATATCTACAGGCTGTTTGGTGAATATTTTTTGATTTTGTGAATATGTTATAGAGCATCATTTGTCAAAAACCATTACAGGTTATGAACTTTTACTTTACAACAGTCCAGTGCTCATAGAGCACTAATGTGGATTTGCATAGGAGCCACTTCCTGGGTTCTAGAAAGATATGTCTGGGGTTTATCTCTGAGAAATATGCTGTCAGTGGTTTGAAGCTGAAATCTATTTGGTTGTTTAGGTTTGATGCCATCAAGGACTCAAAAGGAAGATTAAATCTGCAAATGACTAATACAAGATTGCTGAAATTTGAAGGATTGTGACCATCATCTGCATGCAGCTTTAAAGATTGTGCTAGACCTAGTTCTGCAATGCCAAAACAACATATAATCTTCAAAATGCTGCTTATGCAGTTTCATTTGATTGTTGTTGTATCCTGTGGGTCTTAATGGGAATGATTTTATTAAAGCTTATTAATGTATGGCAGATTTACATTTAATCTGCCCTTTGTCTCTGAGGCAATATCACATTAAAAGATGTTTAATGCCTGCTGTTGTGGCTAAATAGGTTTTTAGGTTAAACTAATGGTGTTAGGAGTTTCCACAGGGGTCATTAGAAAATACTCATCATTTTTCCAAAATTGTGTGAGTAGTCTGTTTACAGGTTATTCTTTGCTCGTGCCTCTTCACCACTTTTTTTCTTCCCTCCCAAGATCATTCCTTATTTATACGTGCTTCATGATTATAATTCAAAATACTTGCTGCTGATTTGTGCTTAAAAATAGGAACAGTTCATATTCAAACTGAAAATATTAATTCCTTTAGGAGACCTAACTACTACTTTTGGATGAGGATGAGTTGGAAAATTTGGGGACATGGATGCTAATCCTTTTTGTTTTGTCTTCATAGGACGAATCGCGCATTAAAGTGACAGTGGTGGACGCCAAGCCAGTTGACCACAGAGAATACAGCAAACGGCTGATCATCAACATAAGGAAGTTGGCTGCAGAGTAGAAGAACTGACAGTGTTACACAGAACAAAGCCATTGTGTGGAACTTTTGAGTTACTTATTGTATTGTATGTACTAATTGTATAGCATCTCTGAAGTCTCTCTTTATGCTTTTCTTTAGTTTCTTTTTTCCTCCATTTTGTATTTGTCAGTAATTTCACAAAGCTTTTTCAAAAACTCCAAGATCAGATTAGTTTGTGCTGTTGTCCCCAGGGTTGACTGATTGGAAAGGGCCTGAAGTTCTTTAGAAATTGCTGACATATTTTGTGAAGTGAAGATTGTAGAAGAGACAAATTGAGAACGAAATGGACTTGGAGTTTGGAGAATTATAAATCAGTTCACATTCAGGGGTCTGCTGCTGTGATTTATGTCGGCTAGAGAGAAGTACAACCCCTGTCTCTGTAAGAATGCCTGGACCAGACCTGCAGAACATTGATGAACCTATTCACACTCATGCTTACCAGGCACACACTGTATTTATATAGATATAACTGTATGTCTCTTATACAAATAATAAAGCTGTTTGTGTTCTCAAGTCTGTTTGTGGTTTTTATTTTTTTGGTTCTTTTTTGTGCTTCATAATAAGTATTAAAAAACACCAGGTTACATGCATCAGAAGTAGTGCCTTTAGCTGTAAAATGCTCACTTTTAATAATAAATTGCCTGTTATTGTGAATAAATACACATTTAAGATCCTATCAATTAATGTTAACATTTTTTAACTTGGTGTTCCTCCAGTGTTCAGTGTCAAGTTTATAAGGATTATTACAAAAATTTGTTTATTACGATACATTATGATGTATAAGGTTAAATGTAAATTAGCTAATTTACATAACCAAGTGTTTTAACTGAATCAAAACATGATTTAATTTGGAATATTAGACTTAAAAAAAAATAAAAAATCTCATAGGCACTTTCCACTAAAGAAGGGACCAGCATATTAAGAAACCAGAGGATGGACTCTTAATTGGACCAACCATGCACACAAGTAACCACATTGCAAGTCCTGCATGGGTAAGTACGTCAAAAATATTTAAAAATCCCTTTTAAGCGCTTTTCCCTACGGTTTCATTTGAAGTGTGTCATTTATGATGCAGACCTTCTATAACACTACCTTACGAAGTGTTGCCTTCTGAGTTTGGCCACTATTCACCTGGACTGTGCAAGTTTTATTTGAAGACTGTGTGTCTTGGCAAATCTCTTGAAGTCTGGTTCTCTGGGCTTTCAGAGGGGAGCAGCAGTAAGTCTGTTGTTGTTCTCTCACATTACGTCTACCGAATACTAAAAGACATCTCTATAAAGGCCCCAGTCCCCTTAAAACTGTTTATTTCGGCCTATTGCTGTCTGATAATAGCCTCCTCTGGTGAAATCCCCCAGCAGCAAACACACAACACGAGTTAAACATCGTTCTAGGGCACTATTCACATCAGAGGTGCTTTGTTGTGCGTGAAGGCCAAACAGCCTGTTTTCCTTTGATCCTTTTCTTCTTTCTTCGTCACCCCACCTTGGCACATCCTTCATTTCTTCCTTCCGGGCTGCTGTGAATTGTAGTTTGAGTGGCATTATTTCTATTCTTAAAATCTAACATTAGTTGATGAATCTGTTCATTATTACCAACAGCTCTGACCTACGTGCTTAGCGCGAGGTGAAGCACTGGAACGCTAGTCATGGCGATTCGCGCTCATAAATTTAGAGACATTTCAGTCATAAAAAAGAAAGTTGGACTGACATGAAAGGGTTTCCTCAATTTTGGGTTTCAACTTTTAAGTTGTCAACTTATCACTTTTTACAGTGTACAGGACTTGTGTTTCTTAGCATCACAAGTTAAGAATTCAATTCCCAGTTGAGTTCATACATGGAAGGCTCACGCAAACTGTGTGTCATGTGTAGTCCAAAGATGAAGATGATGATGAAAATCAAACAAGGTGTATTAAATAAATCCACAGACATCTGATACAGCTGTGCATAATACAGACAATACCAGACCACTGGTCTTAAATACTTAAATACAAGACAAATAAGGCCAGTAAAGATGAACACCTGAGTTGATTAAATTAATTACCATGACAACTAAAGAGTGGCGAGAAAACTGAACAAAAGAATACATGTGACTGAAGAAAACCATGAGAACAAAACTAATAGTCCATGATAATGAAACTAACTAAACATAACTGTGACGCTGTGCTTTATTATTGTCAATATAATTGACTGCCATATCTTAGTGATATACTGTTAATTATGTAGTAGTGCCAATTGTAGGAACAATTAAGGCTATATATTTTTTTTAAATTGACTCAAATTAGGCTATGAATGTAACATGCATTAGTGGGATTATGTATAAACATCTTATTTGTCTTCAATAGAGGTGTGGATGATATATTTTTAAATCTTGAACAGCATTTCAAATCTTAAAACAGTTTTCATAAAATGACAATTTAAATACAAAGTAAAAAAACAAACAAAAAAAAAAACAGCTAGGCATATTAGTTGTACCACAATATAAAAATATAAAAATTTAATATTATATATTAGTACCTTACAACGAAAATAGAACATTTCTGGCCTTGTTGATTTAGCATCTCTAACCTTTTTGCATTATATTGCGTCATTTCATTGTTCTGTTATTTTTGTATTCTTTTGTGGCATCTCAATATGAAGCCAAACAGATAAAGGGTTGTCAACTGCATTACCAAAATCTAAACATCCTGAAAAGTGTTATAAATCCTCTGAAGTGATAACAACTGAGAAAGAGTGGCAGAAGTTTCTGCAGGAGGATTATCTCAGACGCCTTGGAGAGAGATGCACTTTGCTATTACCCAGACTACGAAAGGGCTTTTGGCAGGTCTCAGAGCGGCAGATAAAGGCAGATGTGTGTGGTAATGAAGATGCCGGTTTGTCTGGTTGCTTCCCTGGAGCTCGTCCTGCGCGGGAGTTGCATTTTGCATTGCGCTGAGGCCTTCTGATTAAGACCTCAAACGGTGATTTGGCTCAAGGAAGCGATGAAGATTATCTTTTAGGCTCACACTGGTCTAGCCCTGCTTATTGTGACAAGGCTGAGAAGTACAGATAGTGTGCTCTCATTCTTTCAAATGAAGGTAATGCATACACCTTCTGCACCAAACTTTGACCTTGGCATTTTGAGAATTCAGCTAATAGCATCTTTTCCACTTGCCTTCCTTTAAAGATGAATTTTGTGACAAATTTTGTGTGTGTGTGTGTGTGTGTGTGTGGGGGGGGGGGGGGGGGGGGGGTTGTTATGTATCCCATCCCAGTATAATGTGCAAACCAGTAAGAAATCCTGTAAGTAATAGTATAACATCTGTGTGATGTGAAAGCCCATTTTTGCCTCAGAGTAAAAAAAAAAAAAGTTTTAATAAGAAACCTGTAACATTATTACAACTTTACATCTCATAACTGCAACTTTATTTCTCATAATTGTGACTTTATTTCTCACAATGTGGCTATTTCTTGAAACTGCGACTTTATATTCAGCAGTTTTACTGTTTCTTGTATTTTTATTTATTTATTTACTAAATTTTATTTATTCATTTACTTTTTATTTTATTATTTTAAAATGTCCTTTTTTATTTTTAACACTTAATTTTATGGTTTTATTTTAATTACATTTTATTTTAAACTTTCGATTTTTTTATATATTTATTTTTTAATCTGAGGCAAAATGTACGTATGGAGGGCCAAATTACTCAAAATTAAATAAATGTTGAAATATATAATTAAATCGTTAAATACACAATGAAATAATTAAATACATAAATGCAGAAATGAATTAATGAATTTCTTTATTTATTCATTTATTTATTTCCTCCCTCCACATTTCATTTTCAGGGTTATGGTTGTCGGCACGTCACTCAGTGGGCGGTGTCACCTTTCAAACTCGATTTCTTTGGTCTTTCTAATTTAGGCGCCTCTGTCTTGTGCTTTCATACTGGCAGTGTTGTCGCGCGCAGCTGAACCGCTTGTGTAGCTACTGGAAATACAGAGGAATATCATCAATTCTGTTCTCCTCTGAACAATATGTGTCATGCAGGGGCGTAGCCATCATTTCAGAAGTGAGGGGGACAGAAATGTTATATATATACAATGTTTTTTTAAGAAGTCTCTTCTGCTCACCAAGCCTGCATTTATTTAATCCAAAATACAGTTTTACTATGTACAACTGCTTTCTATTTGAATATACTGGAAAATATAATTTATTTCTGTGATCAAAGCTGAATTTCCAGCATCATTACTCCAGGCTTCAGAGTCACATGATCCTTCAGAAATCATTCTTATATGCTGATGTGCTGCTCAAGAAAATTGATTTTAATTATTATTATTATTTAAAACAGTTTTTCAGGATTCTTTGATAAATGGAAAGATCCAAAGATCAGCATTTATCTGAAATAAAAAGCTTTTGTAACATTATACACTATACCTTTCAAAAGTGTGGAGTCAGTAATATTATTATTTATTTTATTTATTTTGGAAACGAAATTATAGAAATTAATAGTTTTATTTAGCAATGATGGTTTAAATTGATCAAAAGTGATGATAAAGACATTTATAATGTTACAAAAGATTTCTATTTCAGATAAATGCTGTTCTTCTGAACTTTCTATTCATCAAAGAAACCGGGAAAAAATTCCACTCAGCTGTTTTCAACATCATCATAATAATAAATGTCAAATCTGAATATTAGAATGATTTCTGAAAGATTGTGTGACTGGAGAAATTTACATTTTTAAATATATATTCAAATAGAAAACAGTTAAATAGTGAAAATATTTCAAATATTATTTTTGCTGTAGGCCTACTTTGGATCAAATAAATCCAGGCTTTCTGAGCAGAACAGAACTTTTGACTGGTAGTGTAAAGGCAACTTTAATTTTTTCTCTTATTTCTAGCTTTTAATTGGCTTAGAAATCAGATTCACTGCTGGACAATAACCAATAATAATGATTTGTTTATATACTACAAACACTTTTGTTGCAGAATAGTTTTTATACTGTAATGAATGCTATGTAAATTAGCACTGCATTGTTCATATACTTTATTTATTACCTGGAGATGACTTGAAAAACACAAATAAACCATATATCATCGCAATCGCAAATCCAAACTCGTCGGTTTTTCTGTGAAAACAGCTGTTTTCATCCATTTCATATATTAGGAATTTCATGGTGCAACTTTCTGTGCGAGAGCTCCCTCCGGCTTCGAGTCTGAATGAACACACACCGCATGTAATGAGCCTTTAGCATCTCGCCTTATCCTGGGTCCGAATAAAACATCAGGTCATGCAACAGACTATCCTGTCTCTTTCAATTTAAATCTATATTTATTCACACCGGCTCTTGAAAACCTTTATGCCAACACACTTGCCCGAAAAAGTGTGGGGGACGAATTTAGGTGATATTAAAAGTGTGTGTGTGTGGGGGGGGGGGGGGGGGGGGGGGCATGTCCCCTGTGTAATCTACGCCCCTGGCCATGTGCTTAGATGTATGATATGGTCAGCATACTCTGTTGCCATGCAACGTGTGCCCCTCTTTAGGGTGACCATACCTGCCATTTTCCCCAGACGTGTCCTGGCCAGGATTTCTATATTGCCTAAAATATGTAGGTTGTGGCTTTGTTTGCGTGTGCAGACCGATCGGTGTGTTTGCGTGTTCATGTGATTTGACTCTTAAACAGATTGTAAATCAGTAGTACTGATGATGGCAGCATGCTGGAGACAAATGCAGAGATAGCCTTCAGATGGGAGACCATAATTTTAATGGATGGAGAGGGGAACAGTATGTGGGCGTCTCACTTAAGATTCATGGGCCTGCCGTAGATGCGGAGGCTCAGAGAAGAGAAAACAAAGAGATAGAGAAAGTGGATGTCAGTAAGACTTAACCAGCAGACCTTACAACCCGAGCAGGGCTTGAGATGTACAGCGGAATACAACTCTGATGATAGAGTAAGTTATATTATCCTGCCCTTTCAATTAGATTTTGAAAAGTCCAAAGACAATTATACAGTTGTCTGGTGCAAGGCGGAATCTTTTCATAATTGTTGAGATGAAAAGAAAGCAGACTGTGTATTCTGCGAAAAAGTGGCTGAGATTGAATTTGTAGATATAAATGACATTGTGACTCCTCTCCTGTTCTCCTCTGTAATTGGATTAGGCTCTAGATAGTGTTTTTGTTTTCTATTGTCAGACGCCAGATTACTGAGACATCTTCCTTCATGCCAATAAATAATACATTTTGGCAGCAAAGAGGGTGAGTGTTGTTATTTCCCTGCGCAGCATCTATATCTGTCAGACAGGAGCTTTTTTACTCCAAATGTGGATCATTCCTTTTTATTCAACTTCAGTCTGTAAATCCTTGTGTAAGGTTCAGTCTGGGAAAATAAATAGAATTTTGGAGAGCATCCTTCCCATCACGACAACCCTCGTGACAATAATTTGAATGAGGATGGAATGGTGTAGCAACATCAAAGACACAAAATTTGTCAAAACAATGCTTCGGTATTCACTTCCAAACACTCCACAGCAGATGGTTTCATTCATTTGCTTGCATTGATGACTCTGAAAATCATTCACACTGTTTAAAAAAGTAATTTATTCATGTGATGGCAAAGCTGAGTTTTCAGCAGCCATTACTTTTATTATTATCAGTGTTGAAAACAGCTAATTTGATGAATAGAAAGTAAAAAACAAAAAACAGCATGTATTTGAAATATTTGTCTTTTATGTCAGTTTTAAGAAACTTTAACAAATGCATCCTTGCTGAATATATATACAGTATATATATATATATATGTGTGTGTGTGTGTGTGTGTGTGTGTGTGTGTAAAATGTTCATTGCATATTTTGCAGATTAAATTTTTAATTCATTCATACAATTTTAGTAGTATTAAAAACCTCACAGGCCTCACAGGCAAGAAAAGTTAAGTAATGCAATGCATTAAAATCTTTAAAACTGTAATAAAAAACTAGGAACTAAAATTACCATAAATCTATTTATATTTTGTCTCAAAATATTCATTATCATACAACAGGTTTATACAATTCAAACAAAAAGGCTTTGAGGACTTAACATATGTTCAGCAGCCTTAAGCTCTTGCAGGGCTATTAGCATGCATATATCACTGTAATGTATGGACGAGCAGACTGCAATGAGCAGTTTAAAGTGTGTCACTGTAATGAATGAATGTTTAATATCTGCTAAATGGATACAGAATTATGTGACAGGACAGAGTTTGAGTTATGAGATGAGTCCAAGACTGATCATTTTTGTTCTGGTCCTCCAGCACTAGAACATGTGACTCAAATTGCAATTCAGTTAACAGAGCTAAATCGCAATGTCCTGAACAGAGATAAATAGACACTGGGAGCACTTTATAAGATGGAAACTAATAGAGCCATTATGATGAAACACCATATCTTGATGTTATTTATTGTGACTAGAGAATGTAGACTGATTTCCTCAACATGTGTTTGTCAAGAGGTTTCATTTCTTTGCACGAAGCAGGTGAAGGGTTTGGGAAGTGAGATTGCAGATGCACAATAAATCATGAAAGAAAAATAATACAAAGGCAGAACATCAAAGGCGTGTCACGTCACCGGCGCATCTACATTCTCCTTAAAACCTAACTTTGAAGTCGCATAGCCCAAATTTTGATAATCTTAAAAAAAATCCTTTGATAGTTCTAGATGTTTCTTCATATATACAGATATTGTAGATGTTGTCTATTTAACTTTTATTTGAGTTTAACAGAGATTTTTTTTCAGATAATATTCTTAATATAATATAATATTCTTAAAGATAATATTCTTGTACAAGATCAAAGGTACTTCTAAAACTCAGAAAACCCTGGATCCCCCCCCCCCAACAGCATCTTGCTAGAATAAGAAAGAAAAATATTAGAAGGGTTTCTAAGGGTTTTCCCACTTAATTAGTTTGATATTATTACTATTTTATTTGTTTTATTTAAACATTACTTTAAATAAGGAATCTGTGACAAGATTAAAGCCTTAGAAAATAACAATAGAACAAATATTAATATAATATTTAAAATAATTGTGAGAAATTTTTTTCTTTCAAATTTATACGTTATACAAAATTAATACCTAGCTAAGGGGGTCCCATTTGTGTATTATATTGGAGGTCCTTAGAATTAAAAAGTTTGAAAACCCCTGACATTGGATATCATTGACTCTACACATTGGCATAGCCAGAATCGCTCAGCTGAAGAGATGTTTTGTTTTCACCATTTGATTTCTGTCTTTTTTCTTGACTGCCTGCTGCAGTGGTTACACCATCCAGAAAAGCTCTTAACATCTATGGACTTCAATAAAACAGCTCTGCAAGCTTCTCTACGGACATTTTGGTTATGTAACAGTCCCCTGCATTCATACAGTTTAATTGTACATCAAAACTGCTGAGGCCTCAAGGAATAGTTCACACAAAGTTTGGTTGAAGATTTCTTGAACCGGAACTATTCCTTTAAGTTGAGTCCTGGTGGGGGACAAGTCGACTGTGAGTGTGCTGGGCAGTGGCAAGCAAAGACGCCTCTGTGCAGATCAGTGAAGTCACATTGAGGAAAAGTCTGACTTAAGAGAGTTAAATCAAGAAAAAGGAGCACTCGCTGGGCGATTTGGTTTTGGTTCTTTTGCATATGTTTGACATACTGATGATACCTGCGTTGTCTTCCCGGAGTCATGCAGTTCTCTAATAATTCCTCTGGCTCCATGGTGTGGTAGTGGCATTTTTCAAAGTATAGTTCTCAAGCTAATAAAGATGGTGCAGTCACAAAAGTACAAGTCTGAAGTGAAATGAGTTCTCACTTTCTTTACTTTGTGGACAGTTGTCTAATCTTAGTGTGATAAATTGTTTGATCAGTGCAATTTTTCTGCACTCTATCCCCCACCGTTAGTTCAGACCACCTCCTACACTTGAAAGAAATGGGCTCATTTACTCTCTGTCAGTTAAACCGTCTCAAAATGAGTGGGAGAAATCTGTCTCTGTCTATATGAATATTGTGTCTAACTGAAAGCACACTCAGATAGCTTTACACTGGGTCAATTGGAGAGAATCTGACATTTTTTTTAGATCTTAAAAGCAAAGGCAGATTTCACAGGATCCCTCCAGTTACTCATGAGTACAGTTGACAGTTGATAGTGGGCCGGGGAGAAGACAGACAGCTGATGACTGAGTTGAAACGTGGAGTAGGCTACTACAATGAAAGAATCCTCTGCTGTGCTGTCAGACATTACTCTCTTCTCCTCCGTTTCCACTCCATCTGTCAGTGAATGTATGACAAAAGTTCATGATCCTCCTTTGGTCCCACCAAAACATATGTCGTGTTTTGAGGCAGTCGTGGCCTAATGGTTAGAGAGTCGGACTCGTAATCCAAAGGTTGCAGGTTCGAGTCTCGGGCTGGCAGGGATTGTAGGTGGGGGGAGTGAATGTCCAGCGCTCTCTCCACCCTCAATACCATGAGGTGCCCTTGAGCAAGGCACCGAACCCCCAACTGCTCCCCGGGCGCCGCAGCATAAATGGCTGCCCACTGCTCCGGGTGTGTGTTCACTGCTGTGTGTGTGCACTTGGATGGGTTAAATGCAGAGCAAGAATTCTGAGTATGGGTCACCATACTTGGCAGTATGTCACTTCACTATATGTGGAAAAGAAAACGTGACATCAAAATTCTAAAGAAACTCTCTAAATAAATGTCAATCATGTTGTTGTGAACAGTTCCTCAGTAAATGATATTCTCAAGATCTTTTGATCTTGCCTCCACTGTTTTCATTGACATAACCAAAGCTGGTTTTGTATTGACTTAAGAAAGATTGCAAGTGCGATATTGCTTTTATGTACACTAACAGTTAATATTCAGTTAATAATAAATAGGGCTGTCAACGTTAACGCGTTAACGCATGCGATTAATCTAAAAATTTTAAAACTTTAATATTTTTTTTTCGCAAATTAATAGTTTGATAAGGTTTGACCCCAACTTCTTGCCGTCATCGCAGCGCGGAAGGTAATTATTGCCTGTGTCCCAATGTGCCAATTTTCAATACTATTTAGGGCAGATAGGGTGGATATATGCACATTGGGACGCTGGGATTGTGTGAGGCGCCGGGCTCGATAAAAGTGAAGCAAAAGCAGAGAGAGAGAGAGCGAGAGAGAGAGAGAGAGAGAGATAGATCTGTATACTCATATTTGATAAGGGTACAGTGTTGATTGGCTATTTTGAAAATACAGTCGCGGAAAAAATGACAGAGCCGTGGCTTGCGGTTTTTTGGGCTACTTTTATAATGTACCGCGGCCGCCCAAAGTGTGTGTGTACACATGTGATCGCAAAAGGAAGTTATTACAAACACTCGATGGAGTGAGTTCTGAGTAAAAGTGTACTATTAATCTCATAAATTGTCTTATGTAGCATGATGCACCTGCAGAACAGGTTCAATTGTTATTCATAATGCATTTTATCATAATACTTCATGTAAGGTCGCAAGAAAACGTTTTGTTGTATTTATTTAGAAATACTTTTGATAATAGTTGGGTAAATGTATACTGGGATTGAAGCGATGTGGCTTGGTAAATGTTTTATTGCCAGTATAAAGGCTGATAATGGCTGAATTAAAACAAAAGAATAATAAGGATTATGTCTCATACCTGGCTGAGATGTGAAAGGTTCTGTTTCCTTAAACTAGTTTGTCAAATCTCAGTTTTCATATTTTTGCCATTTCACATACCTAATCTAATTCTCAAAAGAATGTCAAGTTCATAAAGTTAAATTGGTTGTAAATGTCGTTTCATGATGGTCTTGGCCATAGTTTTCATGGCACAGAAAGACAAAAGGCAGTAGCCCAGCACATCCAGAAGTCTTTTTAATTAGCAACGTAAATGCAGTTGGGCAAATTAGTTTAGGTTTGGCAGATACTTTGCTTGTTGTGGAGCGTTATTTACAGACCAGCTTGACTAAGTAAGCTTACTGCCAAATGAGCTAACAGACCCAGTCTGTGGTGTTGAGAGCAGTTTTTGAGGGTGTGTGTTTAGTGAGGACGGGGCTTTGTGACAAGCATCAAAGAAGAAAAACCAAGGTAATGCCTGTGCATAACTTTGAGTTGATATAATCACTGGAAAGCAACCAATGCTGGAAATATCCATTGGAGGAGCTTTAGGCATGGCAAAGAGGCCTGTAAAACGAGAGATAAGACAGTGAGTAGGCAAGGTCTATCCTTCACAGCCAAAGGCTCCACGTGTGTAGTAATACTCTCCCATCTTATGCCGAAACACTGTGTCCTAAATTGGCCCACTGGTGACCCTTTGTTTCCTAGTGGGCAATTGATGTTGTTGGCAGACCGCTGTAAGATCAGCAGCACAGGCTGTCCTGCAGTCTGCTCTGGAACGTGATAGGACTAAACAGACCTGTCAAGAAAGAGATATGTCTGTTTGGATGGCTCGACCATGTCTTGTTAGCAAAGGTTTGCTGTGAGCTCTGCTATGGAAAGTGACACTGTGGGCAGCGTGACGAAGGGCCGACTCGAGGCTTCAAAGCCATTCTGAGCAGCAGGCGAGCGGCAAGCCCTGAACTAAATCCGTCCTTTCAAGCCCGCGGTGTTGGTTTTCTTTCCAGGTCCCGTCCTCAGATTCTCTCGTGGCTCCGGGTGGGAGGTCTGGCAGGACATAATGTGAAAAACAAAAAGCAGCTATCATTGAAACCTGAATTCCACAGATAAAGAGAGGTGGGATATGTTAGGCTGTGGGGCAACATCTTTTGGCATTATTACTGTGTCGCCCTTTTTATCCATATACATAGACAGTTATTGTGGTTTGCCTGATGAAATTTCTAGTCAAATGCAACACGCATGGTGATCAAAAGAGCATTTATTAAAAAAAAAAAAAAGCAGATTGTTTTAACATTTTTAACATGGTTATATGATGTGTAAATTTCGGAGACAAAATGCATATTCTTATGCAAAAGGAGGATTTTTTTTTTTTTTTTGAATCCTCACAGTCATTGACTCTTTAGCTACTATGATGGTGGGTGGAAATAATCTAACACATATTTGCTCTGCTCCAAAAACAACAAAGACAGCATTTTTGAGCCCCACATGAAGGCCTTTCCAAAAGGATCTTAATTATGTCTCTAAAGAATTATATTAAGCAGGCGCGCAGATGGCACTAGGGACGGGGGGGACATGACCCCTCCAGATTCATAGTGACCCGATCCGTCCCCCTCACTGTCTCTACCAAAGGCAACATCAGTATACGGAGGATAAATCAGGGTTTCCGCTATGTACATTAGCCTAAGTAGTGGCGGCCAGGCCACATGCGCTAAGCCATTTTTGAAAAACGCTTTTGACCGCAGTGTCTGACCGAGTCCCAAAACACGTGTAGCCAATCAGCAGTAAGGGGGCGTGTCTTGTACTGATAGCGCGAAGAGAGCGCTCTATTTGAGTGCACAGGAGTCAGGACATATATTAGCAGATCGAGTATAGATAGAGAGAGATGGCAGATAAAAAAAGAGGAAAATATCATAGAAACAAAACATAAAAAAAGGGGTTACGATCAGGCAAGAGGTAGGACCCGTGTAAATATAGTTCGGAGCGGTGGAGAGAAACTCAAGGAGCAGGAAGGGCTCGAATTGGACACCGAGGTTGTGTTTTTTCTTTTTGATAGGTGAGTAATGTGGATTTTGCTTTGTCTCACACAACTTATCAGTGTTGGCTTTTGCGTGAATATGCTTTTGTGTCATCTTTGCTTGTTTCCGCGATTGTCGTTGCCATGGTTGTGTATGTAGGCTAGGCCTACATGTGGATGCTGAGATTGTTTTTAGTTTCACTTTAACTTTCGAGATTCGCAATCTCACATACTCTGTCTATACTATGGAGCAGCAGTACTAAGCCAGTACTATGAAGCAAGATTCACACTTCGGGCACCCCCCCCCCCCCCCCCCAACAACAGGACTGCTGACAGCTTGGTCCCCCCCAGTTAAAAAAAATCCCATATGCGCCCCTGATATTAAGTATAAAAAAATTATATTCATTATTATATAATGGCCTGATGGTTAGAGAGTCGGAATCGTAATCCAAAGGTTGCGGGTTCGAGTCTCGGGCCGGCAGGGATTGTAGGTGGGGGGAGTGAATGTCCAGCGCTCTCTCCACCCTCAATACCACGACTGAGGTGCCCTTGAGCAAGGCACCGAACCCCCAACTGCTCCCCGGGTGCCGCAGCACAAATGGCTGCCCACTGCTCCGGGTGTGTGTTCACGGTGTGTGTGTGTGTGTGTGTTCACTGCTGTGTGTGTGCACGTTGGATGGGTTAAATGCAGAGCAAGAATTCTGAGTATGGGTCACCAACTTGGCAGTATGTCACTTCACTTCATATTCGTTATATGAATTATTTCTAATTTATTTAATTATTTTTTGCCTGCAAACTGGAAAAGAAAGCCAAAAGAAGTCAATTTTGACTGCAGTTCCAACTTGTCGTATGTTGGATATGTACACTGTCCTAAAAATAAAGGGTTTTAGTGCCATTTATCGTTCCATGAAGAACCTTTAACGCCAATGGAAACTTTCTAACGCACAAAAGGCTCATTATATTTGAAAAAGGTTCTTTTCATTGATTAATGGATTCACTGATTAACTGTTCACTGAAAGGTTCTTTGAGGAACCAAAATCAGTTCTTCTTACGTCACTGCAAAAAACGCTGCTTCTTCAGACTAAGAAAAGGTTATTTTACAAACTAATCCCTTAAAGGTTATTTAAGGAACCCACAATGGCATATGGCATCACTAAAAAAAGGGATTCTAGACCGTGGCAGTCATAATAAACATGCCTACAGAATTTAATGTGCCAAAACATATAGCCTTTTGATTATTCCTCACCAAAATTCCCATAAATCCCTCCTGCATATATATTAATGCATTTATTTTACTTGTAAAAAAATGTCTGATGCAGACATATACATTTGATGGTTCCACAGGCTTCATATCTTCTCACTGAATCAAGAGAAGTTGTATATCTTCAATTTTCTGGCTCAGTGGTTGGTCCTTTCACAGCCTTTTTTTGGAAAAAGGACCTAGGCTAGCAGTCTGTTAAGAACAACACAGATTAGTCATCCGTGTGTGTATTTGGACCCCATAAAAAGTTTTAACTCTAACTCCCATCAGACACATTGTTCTGCCTAGTGAAGAAAAAGTACCACATCAGCTGAACAAATGCATTGTTGGCACTCTTTGTTTTGTTCTTCCCTGTTTTAAAATATTTCAGTTTTTCTCCATAATTGTCCAAAAATGCTAAGTACCAGAAACTTTGCACTACCCAGTAACCTTAAAATTACCAAGAAATTATCTTACTGGCAGCAGACATGTTCTACAAAAACACTCTTCCAAGTTATAAATCACAGTCCTCTCCATCAAATCCCTTCAATCCCAAGTTGATAAACATACAGGCGGTAATAAAGATTACACTCCGACAGAACCGTTTTCGATTACGCTGCATTTGATGGCGTGGAGTGAAGTGTTTTCGTTACTCGTCTGGAATTTCAAACATTGCTCTAGGGACCTCTGCAGCTTTGGCGTTCACCCTGCCCACGGCTAAGAACGCTGGGAACTCTAAGATTGGAGTAAGTATTTGATTGACAGCTCAATGAGCACTCTGTCACCTCCTGCTCCTCCTAGCCAAGTGTTATTGATTCAGCTGGAATTGATTATGGCTTCAGATGGCTTTTCAATGGACTGTGGCCTAAGTAAGACAGTAAGATTGGGAGGTGGTGTGGAATGAAAGTGCTGCTGGATGGAGCAGAGATGGGAGATGGGAGACAGAAAAAAGGACTGTGAGGGGAAGATAGGATTAGGTCAGAAACTGCAAGTAACAGGTTGTTCGTGGATAATCACATGGCCAGTCGTAGCTTAGAGATTCTGCCCTGAGATCAAAGAATTCGCACACAGAGTCTGACACGACATCAAATGAATCCCATGACACTGCAACCCTTGTTGTCGGTGAAATCGGTTTCCTAAATGACCTCATGAGCGCCTGGGACGAAACACAGTTAAAATTCCCTTAGCAGCGAGTAAGACAAGACCAGGTTACGCTGCAATTACAGTCACTCATTCAGCGGCGCTTGTTGTATATTTAACCCGGAGTCTGGTCATCGTGAAGTGAATGCCGTGCGGCTGGTTTAGCTGATTAGTGTGTTGATGTGGCGCTGGCTGTGTTTATTGGCCTCAGCTTGTGTCAGGTAGTGCTATGCTGTGTCCAGACTAGCGCTATAAACGCTCCCTCATTAAGCACAGTATTTATGGCCTGCAGTAGAAACCGCTTACGAGAGGCTGTGTATTTCTGTTTATTGCAATTATCGATCAGTTGATTTGCTTTTTAGTGTGCAGGCTACTGAAAATGAGTGTGTGCTTTTCTTGAGACGGCTGAAAATTCTGGCAAGATTTACTCAACCTTATGTCATTCCTATATGACTTTCTTTCTTCTGTGGAACGTAAAAGAAGTTATTTTGAAAAAGGTCTCGCTTTTTTGTCCATACTATAGAAGTCAATTTTCTAATCATTTTAAACATTAAATATTTTACAGTTGAGCCAATAAACTCACAAGGTGTATTCTTTGTTTCCTGTACAAAATCACGATGATTGGGTTGACATTTTAAAGCTGCCCTCTACTGACCAACATAACATAAAGTGAGAAAGATGGCAGGAAACTCTTAAATAGTTCACTCTTTGGAGAATTGTATTAGTTATGGAATAATTCATGAATTCAGATATGATGATAATAAGGTTGGGGGCATAACTTGGGGACACATCTTCAAGTCTCACATATATAGTATGTTTGAGAGAGTAAAGGCAATTAATTAATGTAAATTTTTTATCATTTTACGTTTTATTTTAATATACTCAAATTTATTTTTTATATCATGTTTTTTTCTGTGATATCAAGCCGTTACTTAAGTCACATGATTCAGTGTCACATGATAATATGTTGATTTGGTGCTTGAGAAACTTATTATTATTATTATTATCAATGTTGAAAGCAGTTAATATTTTTGTGGAAACTGTTATACTTTTTTGATGAAATAAAAGTTGAAAAGAACACCATTTGTTTTGACACATAAATCTATTGTAACAATGTAAATGTCTTTACTGTTTTTTTTTATTTAATTTAATAAATTAATTCAAAATCTTACTTTTTGAATTTATTAAATAATGCCATTCTGGCAAATTCAGTGTTCTGTTGGCTTAAAATTCCTTTCAAATTAATTACTTCCTCAAATTTAAATTACACTTCTGCATCCTGTTGACTGTTAATTCAAGTCCATGGTCCAATTTTGTGGAATGACCTATTGCTGATTCAATAATATAGCCAGTGTGATAGAAGAACAGTGAATTTCTTTTTCACCGTAGTTAATTCTGTCCCCTGCTGCTGCATGGCGGACTAATCCTTCTTGTGAAATGCATGAAGTGCCCCCCTTACTAGACCTACTTTTCAGGAGGTCAAATGAGAAACATCCTCTAGATTCTGATGTAGGACATCTCACTGCCCTCACAGGCTTTTTGCGCATCCTGTCTGACAGCTGGTGGTATTGTTAAGCTCTCCCACCGTGTGACATTAAACCCTCTCACACGTATCATCTTAAACTAGTCTTTGGCTCTGTCAGGGTGAAGATGATAATGCTCTTACTG
This sequence comes from Barbus barbus, assembly GCF_936440315.1. Taxonomy (NCBI): domain Eukaryota; kingdom Metazoa; phylum Chordata; class Actinopteri; order Cypriniformes; family Cyprinidae; genus Barbus; species Barbus barbus. The sequence goes on from NC_136759.1 coordinate 13,213,064, forward strand.
TTTAATGTCAGAATCTGCTCTCCTCTGACACCTTTCTGAGCTTAGCACTGCTCTCGTTTGGGCTGGATGGCATTTATGGGATATGGCAGTTCATCAGATTATGTTCAGTCTCTATCCCGTTACAAGGTCTGCATGACCTTCTTGCGTCCGTTCTGATGGGCCCATTAAAGAATCATTGGTTTAGTGAGTGACGCCAGCGTGACCTGTCTTCTCGGGGTCATTGGGGTGCCTTGTAAATGTCGACCTTCTGTCATGTTTAAAGTTGCGCCTTGTTGACACACTGACAAAATGCTAAGCTAAGTAAAAAGTGAAGAGGGCGGCAGACGTTTGACCAGATCTCTGCCGAAGCACTGGTGATTATTTCCAAAATGAGGAGTCTTGTATGTGCCATTACGTCAAGGCTCTCTTGTGCCTGGTGACAAGGTCAGATGAGACATAGGAACGCCTCAGCAAACTCTCACGGTCCCAAGACACGAAGACATCACTCGCTTATTCAAAGTATCTCTGTGAGGCATTATTTTTCGAGTAAATTCAGTCATTGTCAAAGCCACATCTTCCTCTGTGAGTTCCTTCATGCGATTTAGAGTTAATTGTACAGGTCAGCATCATCTTTTATAATCATCATGGCTGCTCGAGTCTCTTAATAAAGAAGGTGCTGAAAGGAACCTGAATACCCCTGTCATGTCAGTATAATGGGAGTCATTATGCACGCCTTTATCACTTACGATGCAAATTGTGTAATGTTGTGACAGTATTAGAAGAACTTCAAATATTAAGTTATAAAATTCCTAATGAGATTTTGCAGCAGAGCTCTGTTAAACAAATTGAAAGCATCTGTAACACGAGATCTGGATTCATAGAGAATTTGCCTCTTTGTATGCTGTTCTTGAAATTAGAGAACAATATCAGATGAGTCTCTAGTGCGTGCAAAGCAGGGTCAGAAATTAATCAAAAATGCCTTTAAAAATGACAAAAATGCCCCTGAAATTGTGGCGTGCTGGTAATAAATTCCTCTGTTTGTTTGTTTTTTTTTTTATTCAAGGAATACTTCACCCAAAAATGAAAATGGTCATCATTTACTCACTCTCAGGTTTTTCCAAACTTGCATGAGTTTCGTTCGTCTGCTGAACACAGAAGAAGATATTTTGAGGAAGGTTGGTAATGAAACTTTTGATAGTAGTCATTGAATTGAATTCCATAGTATGGAAAAAATTACTAGAAGTCAATGGGGACCAGCAACTTTTGGTTACCATCATTCTTCAAAATATCTTGAAATTCATATAAGTTTGGAACAACATGAGGGTGAATGATCTCTTTCGTAACATTTTGAATATGCTCATCAGTGCAGATCACAGTGTTATCACATAAGGTTTAAGTTAAAGTAGTAAGATTAGAGTTAATAATGAACAAGAATTTAAATTAATGAACTGATTAAATTGAAGTATTTGACACAAGGATGACACATTTTTTAAATGGTTAGAAAGGAATATGTCCTCATAAAATATGCCCTATAAAAATACCTCTGAAAATCACATCCATGGGGCAAATATCCTCCTGTAACTGAAAAATTAATGTCAGACTCCAAAATAAAAAATAAAAAAAAGCAACGGTAGCAGAAAAGTTAACTCCCATTTAAACTTTTTTTGGCAGAGGGAAAATCTATCTAGAAATATTAGAAATCCAACCCCCCCGCCCAAAATGTATTGCCTCAGTACATGTTGTAGAAACTGGGAGTTAGACCAAAGACCTTTGTCAGCAGTTTGCAGTGCCATATTTGTACACAGCCGTTTCGTTGTTTTCATTCTACTGAAAACTGAGTGTGTTTTAGCATTATTGAATTGCATTGTAGCACAATTTCATTGACTATAGAGGTATGCTAGATGTTCACTGAAGTATGTCTAATCTCAGTGCTGTTTGATGTCCTGTGTTTCATTGCAGTGTCAGCAGTCTAATAAAACAAGACCTTGTCTTATCTTTTTATATATCAGATTGAAAGTTGTTGTTGTTGTTGAATATTTAATTGAATTATTAGTTTCTTGGACATCTTGAGCTGTTCAGAACAGTATTCATGTTTAAGGCCATATAGAGCTTCCTGGCTTTCCAAAGGAGCGAGTAAGCATTTTCATGTAATTTCAATTCATTAGGGGAGTTGAGCTTCTTGTTGGCACGGCGTAGTGGATTTTGGGACTGACAGCAGAATGAGCGTCAAAAAGTTTGGGAAATGCTCGACTTCATGTAAACACCAGGCAAAAAGCGCAGGCGGCAACCAATTGCTGTGAGGTTCAGGTAATGTCTATCTTGAGCTATCTTGAGCTGGAGTTTATGCTAGATTTAGTTCATAAGAATATTTTTTTTATTTACATATTGGACGTTTTGCACTTGTTATATATATATATATATATATATATATATATATATATATATATATATATATATATATATATATATAGTAGTGGGCAGCCAATGCTGCGGCGCCCAGGGAGCAGTTGGGAGCAGTTGGGGGACCTGAGACTCAAACCCACAACCTTCGGATTACAAGTCCAACTCTCTATCCATTAGGCCACGACTGCCCCATAAACAGAGATTAAACACACTGGCTATAGACATACCACAAAGTGGAGGTGTTCTAGTTAGTGGCCACTAAGTGGACATTCAACTTTAGTTCTGCAGTGGATTCAGACTATTTTAGTTGGCAGAGTGAGATGCACAAAGTAACGGGTAGCATTGTGTCTAAAATTGAATGACTCAATTTATTATTTATTTTTTTAATTGAACTTTTATAAAGGCAATATCACACTTTTGCCAGTTATTACTTAATAAGCATATCATCTGGCCACAAAAAATAATAGTGCATTTGAAATCATGAATATATGCAAACAGACTTTGAGAAGGACCCCCCTTTGTGTGTGTGTGTGTGTGTGTGTGTCTGTGTGTGAGAATCATCCTGCATTCATGCGGAGATCGTAGCTTATTCTCTGGCTCCTCAAGCAGATCAAACAGCCTCACAGACCACTTTCCTAATTGAACTGGAGCAGCTGTGAGGGACATATCGAGCAGAGAATGCATCATGGGATCTCCGGGCAGAGTGCTCGCCTGTCCTCGAACGTCAGCTTTCTTCTCTTGATCCGTCTCTAGTCGTGAATAAAAGGCAGTGCTCTTCAGCCTCCCTGCATTCTTCGGGGGGTTGTTATGTGTGCAAAAGTAAATGGAAGTCTGTTTGATCTGACAAGTCTGATTTTAATTGACTTGGTTTAGGCTAAGGAGGGTAAATGGAGGAGAAGGACACAGCGAGGCACTGGAGAGCTGAGCTGTTTTAATAACTGTCCCTTCATTCACCTTCTCAACCGTGCTTTGAACGGAGGATCCACAGTCTGGTGAATGTGATGATGCTGTGAGCCACACAGGAAATGCATCAGAGCAATAGAAACTTTGTTTACTGGGCCACACATGCTTTGGTTGAGTTCAAATAGATCAGTTTATCCTAGGGTGACCATATGTCCTCTCTTTCCCAGATATTTCCTGGCCAGGATTTCTAAATTACCTGAAATGTCTGGGTTTTGACTTTGTTTTTCTATTGATGTGTGTCAATTATCTATATGTCTGGTAAAAGGGGACATATGGCCACCCCAGTTCATCCAAAATGTCTGAGCCCTATAGGTAAATTATCACATTTTGATAAATTTCAAATGTTATTATAGTACTATGATATAATAAAAGATTTTGTGTTTTAATAAATGAAGTCAGTTAAACAACTGAGTTGATTCTGAGGTCCTGTGCATTGTGTTTGAGTGTGTTTGCTTTTTATTTTTATCTTTGCCGACAATTTGAGTTTACTATTAGTATTAGATTGCTGTTTCTGTTTATGAAGTCAAACATCGTATTTTTTTTTTATTTAAATTACGTTAAAAATGTTCATTTTTGTTTTATTTTTCCTGGATCCTATTGAAAATTCTAATTATTATATTAAACAAACTTACATGAAAAGTAGGTGTTCTTGATAAAGAGAAATTAGCTGATATAACTAAAACTAATGTTCAACTAATTATGTATATCTAAAGTGTAGATTTCTATAGTCACTGCTCCCATGGGCTTTGTTTCATTGTTTATTCTCTTGATTATCAGCTGGATTTGTCCTTGATAAGATAATGCTAGTTTTGGAAGCACCAGAGTGTCTGCATTTAAAATTAGAAAGCAACATGCTGGTTTCAACTACTGCGTGAACTAACACAATCTCACAAGACACAGAAGTTGAAATTGCCTCTATATGAGGTCGTGTTCTTTCTTTCTTTCTTTCTTTCTTTCTTTCTTTCTTTCTTTCTTTCTTTCTTTCTTTCTTTCTTTCTTTCGGCCTTACATACAAACAAAACATTGCTGAGAAATGTCCTTGGAGGAACGGAGCTCCTATTCCGTATGAGCTGTCAAAGCAAAAAGTCTTTTCACCAATAGTTTTTCCACCTGTATTTGGGCTGTGTGTGTGTGAAGAACACTGCTGTGTGCTCCCCAGTGATAGAGTGCCACTCACAGGTCTGTGTTCCTCAGTGCTGTCAGCACCATGGGCTGTGATGTGGGGCTCTGTGTCCCCCGGGCAGACCGTCAGAGTGAGATGCCTCCAGACTTATTTTTTTACATGTCTATTGGAGCTTTCTCTTCACGCAATTTCACCAGATGGGAGTAGTGCTCAAGCGGTTTTATTCCCAGATTAAGGCGATCCAGACATTCCTTACATCTGTCAAACCTCCCGGTTCTCAAGGTCCTCGTGTTTTGCCATTCCATATGAAGTAAAAATGCAAACAAAACCTCTTTAATGTTTCTCTTAGACCGTAAACAGATTAAATGGAAAGCAAATGGAGACTGTTACTTAAATTTTCTGTATCTCAAGATTTTTACAACACACATTTATGTTCAAACATGCAAAAGTGAGTTTTGCATCCGATGACCCCTTTAAGAAAAAATGCTTGACCCTTTGGCACTGGTATTATCAATGTTAAAAACTTAAAGGACTTCCAAGGTCAAAGTTCAGGGTAAGAAGCTGCTAAAATGTGCACATTAATGGATTTTCTTTTTATATGTTTAATTTATTTGTGTAATTGGTGTTACATTGTTTAATGTTCATGTGAAAAATTAGCACCATATTAAAAAATGTATTTTTTATATGAATTTGCAGTATTACCACCCGTCCCTTCATTTGATAAAGAAATCAAATAAACAACAACAGTAATAAAAAGATGTTTTGTTGGAGATTTTTTTTTTTATTTCTCTTAAGAATTTTAAGAAAAATCTGAGGCAAAGTTGATACTTTAAGGATATTTTAATTTATTATTAATGACATACCTGAGATCTCTATTGTTCATATGGCTCTATTCTTCTGACTATGGAACAACCTCTGATCAATGAAATGTTCCTATTTTTACTCTGATGTGTTCTATTCATGGTCATTGATTACGTAAATGCATTAGGTGGAAAGTGGGGGAAATGTGGCGTATTCTGGGGTCATGGAGAAGCGAAGCTATGTGATGAATGATAGCGATGTTGTGTTTTGCGGTGCCATGTTGGTGGTTTGCCTTTTCAAGCAGAGCAGGTTTTGTGCAGTAATTATCTCCTAATGGTTTGTGTGTGAGTTAGTGTGTTTGTGTTCATCTGGTTGCTTTATGATAGTCTGAAAATGGACAGCTGAGACCATAGACATTTCCCTGTCCTGACTATGTGTCATGAACCAGGGAGAAACCACGAATGTGTCTGTGGACACATCTATCGACTTTCACTGAGAGCTTTTGATGTTTCACATGCACTTAGCTGGTATTATTGCATACTGGCATTGAAAGCAATGTTTATGGTTCTCTGTTTATGGTGAGAGCAGGTGAAGTGCATATAGGAAAAAAAATAACACTGATAGTTAAAGAGTCAAAGAGCAATTTGGAATATGTATCCAACATTTTAAAGTAAGCTAGTTTAGCACAGGCCTACTAATCAATTAGCCTGCTTAAGATATGTTGGATTTGCATGCTAACTGAATAGCATGGGTATGGTAGGTTAGCGTGCTAACTTTTACCTTGCTATGTTATCTTATCATGATAATCGGTTAGTTTATTAAATGTTTATTAACTGCAAGATTATTGTCTTGATAATTTTGCAACTTTCGTTATAAAATGTGGCATGTGACGTGCATATGAAAAGAAATAGGAATTTAAGATTTTAATCAGGCACTGTATGGCATACCTAAAACTTGATTTCAGCCAATGGAAACACTTAGAGGTAATCTTAAAGACACCATGAAGAGGGAAGCCATTATATGAATTACCTCAGTAGTATTTCGAAAGCCTTGGTTATTAGTACATTTATATCTAGCAATTTGTCAACAGTCCAAAAATATGAAATTGTCCAAATAAATACATGAGGGAGGAAAGAAAGCTGCACAATCGAAACATTGATTGATTGGTGAAACGTTTTTAAGGCAGGGTTTAGTGAAAGGGTCAATTGATTGTTTCTCCACTGGGAATATAAAAACAACAAAAACAATGGCTGATCTCAGCCAAAAAGGATAGTTTGACTGCAACAGCCACAAGGGAGTATAACATAATTTCCAGACCAACGCATGCTACCTGGAAGGATAACGGTAACTGCATTTTATTGAGCTTGTTTTTCAAATTCTGTTATTTGTGGCATTATCTTTTGATTAAGAGCAGTTGTGTTGTCCTTTTTTGGGGTCACAGTGATAATGGATTGACAGATGAATATGCGGCTGTTGTCCAGCACTCATTAAGATAGTTTGGCGTTAACATTATAAATAAGGTGTAAATGTCAATCCTGTCGTTTGTTACTCAATACCTCAGAATGTGGTTGAGTAATATGATACAAGTGCATCTTGGGTACATTTACACCTGGGATTTAATGTGATCAATTGCCAGCTAATTGTGATCTGATGTGAAAATGTGAGAAATGAATAATGAATAAACATTATTCATTATTTACTCACCCCTACATTTTCTTCCACAAAAAGGAGGTTAGGCAGAATGCCAGGTGTAAAAGGGACCTAAACGATTGAGTGCAGTTACTTGGTCACCGTCATGTATGTATAGAATGAGAGGAATTAGAAGCTCAAATATCATTAGCATGAATTAATATGAGACTGTTATGTAGATTAGAGTTGTCTGATATCACATCCCTTCCCACCAGGAGATTTTACACAGCGTTTCCAGCTTGCAGCATCTCTCACTGTAGGCTGATTTACGAAGTGTAACAAAATGGTCCAAATGACATGTTTTAGAAGTACATCTGCATTCTGTTCAATCACAGATAAACAACTGGAGAGAAAGGTACATTCCCGCATTGTGCAAATAGGTCTGTCTTTCTTTTGTATTATTCTGCTTGTCTCATGACATGTTGTAATTTTGTGTGTATTGAAGACATTTATTGTGGCTGGTGTTCTGCGGGAAATAAGGACTCGCAGCTCCAATATAAATCATAATGATCTGCCTTTTTCACTCTTCCAGAATTAATTCTGCCATCAAGGCTGATTTATTCAACACCTGGTTTAAAGTCTATAATTTTACTGACTGATACAGGCTCACTAGAGCAAAACTGTCCGATTGTTTGAGAGCATGAGAATAAGTAGAGGCCAAGCAGACATATACACTTCAAAAATCATTTTCTTAATCAGTATTTTTGTGTTTTCTAGTAAATCATCTCTAGAACAGGATATATTTATTTGATAAACAAAACTGTAGGATAGGAATTGCTATCAGAAAAAATCTTTATTTTTATTAAGTTATTTGAATTAAATTAGTATTTTCATATTTGAACATATTATTATTATTATTATTATTATTATTATTATTATTATTATTAGTGCCATGCACCATTTCCTCATTCCTGATACATTACATTTCTATTATGACAGATTTAAATTTACTGTATGTGATATTTGGTTTAAATAAATAAAAAATAAAACAAAAATTTACATTTTGTTTTTGGAATTTGTTAAAGATTGCATTTGAATGTAAAATTGAAAATGAACATTAGGTAATAGCAAATGGAATCTAAATTATCTACAAAATTAATATTTATTTATTTTCTCAGATATGGTGTGCTTGAAAAAGTAATGAATATATTTATGTTCTATTGACAATGTCATGGTTTCATTAGGAGTATTAGAGTATTTCAAAAAATGATGTTGGTTAAATCACACATATAATTATTGAAAACGTAATCTTGCTTCTAAATGAAATATATCTGACTGTACTGATGTTTAGATACTTTATATATTAGTTACATTTATTTTGCAGTGCAGTTTTGGTTTACTCATCTGTCCTTGAACTTGCTCACAGTCCATTTATACTTGGCTAGCCTAACTTTTGTACCTGTCAAACACAGCCCTTGTGTTTAGGTTGTATGTGTTGGCATATGCGTCACCTTATGCCTCGTGGATAGTATGGGGTTGTGTCTGTCTGAGAGAGATGCACAGTCATTTCTGTCAGTGCGAGTTCGGAGAGAGCGTGTTGCTCCTGGCAAAAAATAAAAAATAAATAAATAAAAACCGAGTAAAATAAAAAGACAGAGTAGAAGTTTGAATTCCGTCTCGCAAGCAGCGCAGCCTCCCACGACGCAGAAGAGCAAGGAGGTGGAGAGAGAGGCTCTCCCATCTCTCTTTTGTTTTAAAAGTTGATGTGGCGCTGTAGTCGAGGAAGAGCTGCAGGGGGAGAGGCAGAGGCAGCTGACACCGATCCCCCGATGGCACAGATGTGAGTGAGAGCAAATCAAGAGATGATGTTTTAAAATGCGTTTTTGGGGTGAGGAACTGTGTCTAAAGTGTCAGCCTTGATCTTGGCATTGAAACTCAGCGCCTCTGATTGTCGTCTGACTAAAATCGCAGCGTTCGTAGCGGTTCTCACCAGTCAGGCAAGATATGTGATGACAGACAAGATGAGCGTCCTCATGTTAATCTTAAACCTTTTAATTAGAGGCCAAGCTGCACTGGCACGTGTCATATCATTTTTGATTTCTTCTAGCTGGAAGTCCATGGCAGCCAATACACACAAAAAAAAATGATGTCGAAACAATTTTCACTCGGATGTAAATTTCACAAACAAACAGCAAGCAACACATTGAATCACTTTTGAAAAACTGAAAAGTATTTTATTGTAAAACATACTCCAATATTCTTTGTTTTATTTATAACTTTAAACAAGTCCTTTTGTGCACTATTGCCGCCATTTTTTTAAAATAAATTTACGCATCTGATATTATGATTCTGTTATGGCCAATATTAAACCTATGTGATAAAATTGCATTATACGTGTTAAAGCCTAACTTTTAGTGGACATTTGATGATGGAAATAGTTAGGCCTAAATATCCAATATCAACCATATACAATAATCTAAAATTCTTTAATATTAGTCAGTAACAGATATGGTACCATATATTGTCATAGAACTTGCTTATGGTCTTTTGTTGGTTTTGATTGCTTCTGTTTTGTCCTCATTTGTAGTCACTTTGGTCAATGACTAAATGTCATGTTAATGTAATGTAATATATGCAATATCCATGTCCAAATCGGACTAAATTTGTTTTTTATATTATTTAGTTTTTGTTTTATTTTATTTTATTTTAGTTTAGTTTAGTTTTATTTTGTTGATGTGCCTTGGTGTGCTGATTTGGTGTTTTCTTTGGCAACTTCATGTCCTTTTCCACTTTGCTTTGCTTTTTCCACTTATTTATTTATTATTAATATAGTACCTTTTAATATAGTATTTTCTAAGTAATGTATAAACATTAATAATATTATTTTTTATATGGCAAGAAATATTTCTGATACACTTAACTTTCTAGAGATAAAAATAACTGCGAATAAGACACATTGACACTGAAATTATTATAGAGCTATAAAATCATTGTGGATAACAGTTTAAATAATAAGAAATTTATTTTTCAATTTTTGATTGAAAAGATTTTTTTAATCTTTTTTGAAACTCTTGAGTAGACCTCAGTAGACGAGACCAGAATCTCTTTCTCATGACAAAAACACACACGCAGAAGAATTCATCTCCATTTGCTCTCCTTTTTATCCCATTGCTGTGTAGGAGCAGTAATGCAACAATCTCATGTGTGATTGTCTTTCCTACGGGTCTGTTTCTCATACCAGGCCTCTGGACTGCAGCGAGGAAGAGAAACACTTGTTTACGAGAGCTTCCGTCTGTCACAGATTCTTCAAAACTCATTAGCTTAAGAGTCCTCAATTCAGTGCACATGTGCGTCGCCCTCAGCGTGAACCTGCTTTTGTGTGGGATGTCCTCCAGCCTGTGATTAATTGGCGGTTCATTATTGAGAATGTTTATTTGGTCCTGGGGACACGGGGGACCGAGGATTCAGTGACTCGGTACGGTTGCAACAAGGTGATTAAGCAGATGTTATTGGAGGATTATGATGTTCTCCAGTGTCATTTCTGAATAACAATACTCAATGCAAATTGAAACACAGATTATGGGCTAATATAACTATATAAATGTCCTGAGGAAAATGTGGACCTGATGAGACATTTATAAATATAATATAGTAATTTAAACTGAAAGATAATAGCCACTATTTTGCTTCAAGGGATTGTTTGTTTTTGGGTCATTGTTTACTCACTCTCATGTTGTACCAAACCCATGTGCTATTTAATTTTCTGTGAAAACAGAAAACAAATACTTTTTTACATATTTTTTACATCTACATCTGTAAGTTTTGGATTAGTATGTTTTCAAAAAATATATTTTATGCTTAGCAAGGCTGTATTTATTTGATAAAAAAATAGTAAAAACTGTATTATTGAGAAATATTATTACAATATAAAGTGTTTTTTAAATATATTTTATACAGCCATTAGTCCATTTTACAGCCATTTTATTTTTTATATTTTATAACAGCCATTACTCCAGTCTTCACTGTCACAAGATCCTTCAGAAGTCATTCAAAAGCAACCAAATCTTATTATTATCAATGTTGAAAACAGTTTGTGGAAACTATGTTACAGTATATATATATATATACATACTGCACATGGCCACAAGTTCTCCACAGAGGAAAATAAAACCTTGGGAAGTGGATGGTTTTGTGTTTGGGAGTGTACCGTGTGTCAGGCCGGTGTGTGTGTGTGTGATTAATTGAAAGGCAGAAAGTGTTGTGTATGTCATTAGCCTCGATGCTCAGGGGCTCGTCTCAGCTTGGAATTTGTTCAGGACTGATGGGGCCGTGCAGTGTGAGCCCAACGTTTATTGGGTTGCACCAGCTGAAATTGATCCGGCCTTTTAATTACAGCCATTGATCAGCCGTTAGCTTGACAGAGACGGTTTCAGCATGTCGCTGTTCTGTGAGTGAGTACAGTTGTCTTTTACCAAACGGTAATAAACAGCTACAGTAAATCACGGTAAAGCCTGTGGATACACCAGACTGCACTTGACCAAGGGCGGCACTTGCTTAAGCGGAGGAGTTTGTGGCCATAACTCTGTCGTGACAGGTTGAAACCAAACTGGTAAAAACTACATCACACAAAATCATCAAGGACTTGAAGAAGTCTCTTTTGATGCATGCTGTATTTTATTCTTGCATTTTCAGCAGGTAAAGTTTGACTTCCAGAGTCAAGTAGCGTCGTGTTAGCTATAAAGCTTCTGCTGTTTTATATGCAGCTGAGACCAGTGAGGTTCAGCAGGGCCTAATGGGACTTTCAGCTTAAATAAATAAACAGTGGAGTGGAGAGAGGAAGGGCTTACATAGAGGAAGATGATATTACGTTTGTGATTGATTGGGGAAAGAGGGACTTGCATGGGGAGGAAGGGGAGGTGGTGAGAGGCAGGTGCTATGACGTTTGTGTCATTTCGTTTATTCAGTTAATTATCATGTCTCCCTCTCTCTGCATTTCCTGCTGCTCTTCCTCGCTCGCTCTTCCTCTCTCTCTTTCTCTTTCTCTTTTACTTTTTAATTTTCTAAAGGCTTGCTTTTAATTAAACTCGTGCAGCAGTGAAAGGAAGTCAATTAAACCTGTGCATCTCACTTGCATACTGGATTCCTCACCACAGTCTTTCACCCCTTTTGGGTTCATGTACAGCCTTGCAGTTGCACATTAACACATAAATCCATACATTTACACTTGACCCAAACAGTATATATGGCACATTTAATAATGTCGTTGCTTTAGATATAAATATGAAACTTAAACATAAAAACATAAGAGTTGTTCATATGAGCCGAACAAAGAATGTTAGGATTACAATAAAACCAGTAAAATACAAAGAAATACAAATATGGTCAATGCAATGCATTGCATTTTAATACTTTTGTTCACTTCATTACTTTAAGCCTATTCTACAATATCTATATAATAGGATATTATAACCATAATGTTGAGAGAAGAAAGGTCTTAATGCTAGTAAAATAACTATATAAGTACAATATAGAGAATTTGAAAAAATATTTAAGTTGTAAATACATGTACATTTTAGATGCTATCAATAAGTCCATATTGGATGATTCCAAGTATAACCAAACTTACAAAAACGTGTGTCTAAATGGAATTTATGAACGCCTATGAATACTAATGAAATCAAGCTGCCATACTTGAAGAGCTTTTGTTGAAATAGTGCTAAGATTAGCCATTTATCAGTTACCCCATACAACATAAGCTATTGTTTACATTTTTCTTATTTGGAATAATGTTCACAAAAAAATCATTCACAGTAAGACTAGGAATATACATATTCCTATATATACATATTTAAACAGGATTTTGACTTCATTTTGATTTCAAGTGTGGCTTAAGTGTCCAAATCCTACTTAGCGTTGGTGTACATTTGGTAGCCATACTGTATTCAGTTCTGTAGTATCATTCACCCCTTCTTTCGCTCTCTCATTATCTCTCTCCCTCAGCTCCGGTGGTCCTCATCAGCTCTCATTTCCCTTGACTGCTGTAGTTCTCGTACTCCGGTTCTGTCCGTGGCCCAGTGAGCCTCTTCCACTCTTCCCCCCGGCCCGCCATCTGTTCCGCATCTGTCTCTTTTATCGCCTCTTCTCCCATCGGGTCCTTCCTCACCTCGTTCCCTGGCCCGATGCTCTCCTCTTTCCCTTTAACCCCGTTCCCCTCTCTGCCCTCGCTCCCTCACACATCCTCTCCTCCTTCATTCAGACGTTTTTTTTTTTTTTTTGAAGTTGTGAGGGGACTGAGCTCAGGCTATTTTTAGCAGCTTTGAAGCAGCTCCTCCCTTGCAAATAAATGGCAGTAAAACAGAGAGCTGGGAATAGAAATACCACAGGTTTTTTGTGTTTGGCTCTGGCCTTCCCGACTGCAGTACCACAATCACAGTTTTAGCTCCCAGGGTTTAGCTGAATCACTAATGTGCAGCTTTTATTCCTTTAGCGAGTGCTTAAAATATTAAATGTTTAGAATTCAAGCAGGGATTATCATCAAGGCAAAATGACATCTGCATCACGCATTTTTAAAACGGTCGTACTACTTTTAATGTTAATGATTTATTTTGTGTCAAAACATGACCATTTTCATAAAGCATACAAATTTTTTTTTTTACTGCTGTGCCTTTAAGAAGCACCTTTTTCTCATGTGAAATTATGGGTTTGCTGTGTCTTTCCCATCTGTCAATAACAACCTTGTTGCAAAGCCCGCATTACAGTAGCTATGTTTACATGCATCCTAATAATCCATTCGTAATTTAATTACAACAGATAGCTCAATGTGAACCTCAGTAGGATTTAATAATGATCAGACTGAGCTTGATCTGCGTTAAATTTCTTTCGGACTGAAAGTGGTGGTGCAGATCTTAATTTGTTAGAAGAATAATTGGCATGTAAATGAGATTTTACACATGCATAATTTTTATTGCGCATATTTGTGTCACAGCACTAAACTTTGCAGATGGTGTGAAAAAAATGTCTTGTGATATATATACAAATGGATATTTTCACTGGATTGCAAATTTTAGGGTACATATAAACACGTTGGACTGATGAGAATCTGTGCATGTAACCATAGTTACTGTGATCATATCTGCACTCTAATGCAATGTTAAGATCAAACTGGAATTATCAGGGTCTTATTAAAAAATATACATCTTCAGCTTTTTGCTAACAATGTAGAGTGGCAAGTGCCATGCACATGCACCTAATAGCACAATGTTAAATTTTGGCTGATTTTACTTTTACATCATAATTTTCTCTAGAATTTAGGAGTAATAATATCTATATGACTTTTATAACTAGCCACTAGCCAGGGTTTCTGATCACCCAATTCATAGTTTTTACACGTCAGTTACTTATAGGAACACACACTTGGATTGAAAAACAAGGCTTCCTCTGCTGCCCGCTAATCATTTTTCTAGTTTTCCACTAAGTAATGTACTAAGACTGTGATATTAAATGTCACAAATAATTGAAATTATTGATAATGCGTACTATACACAGGAAAGCATGTAGCTGTGCCCAGAATATGAACACGATGCTATGAATTGTATCTTACACATTTTTACCATTAGAAATAAAATGTTTAACATGCAATAGAAGGTTGTGTTCGTATGGGCTCATCTGCTTGCCTTTGTATAGAATGTATTCTTTGTATAGAATAACTTGTATACTAAATTAATTAGATTTTTTCAATATCTCTGTCTTAGTGCATTGAGCCATTTGTGGCATGTGCTTTACATGGATTGCAAGTGCCCAGAACTTCTAGTGTGTTCACATATCTTTGTTTTTATTCTTTTGAGAGGTTATCTAAAAGACGGAAATTTGAAAACAAGCTTGTTCTGCATTTCTATGGCTGTTTTGCCCTCCATGTCTCTGCTATGAATAGGTATTATTGATGTGTGAATGGTCATATATTGGTGCAGTCATCTGTGTGACAAAGGTGCTGAAATATAGAATGGGGTGTCTGTTTTTGCAGCTTATTTTTAATTTTTATTAGGGAGGAATTTTTTAGTTATACTATATTTGGTTTTTATTTCAGAATCTGAAGGATAGTTTTGATTGCTTATATTTTGCCTTTTTAAATATTGTGTTGTCTTCCTGTAGTGCCAATATGACTGAGACTCCCATGAAATCCTACTTTATCCACTGGATGTTGTAAATCTACAGGATGGAGGTGAGGATGGAATAGAGTAAGAGTGAGAGAGCGGGAGATGGAGAGGTGAAGCGAGCTATTGCACGTCAGAGAGAATGAACCGAGACTCACCATGTTATCACTTTAGAGATGCTCATCAATTGAAATGTATTTCTGCTTCCATCCTCTGCCATGCAGAAAACTAACTTTTCCCCTCTTTTCAATAGAACAGAATTAAAAAAAAAAAAAAAAGTAATTTACACTGTAACACGGGAATCGATTTCCATCACGGTGGGTGGATAGGATAGGGAGAGGAAATGGGATTTATGCTGTAAAGTCCGATTAAAAGTCATAATGATAACTTTGAATATCTCAAGATTTGCAGCGATACATTCATAAATACGCAATGCTTCAGAGATGATTTATAGAGGGTTAGTTGTATGAGTTTTTGCATGTTTCACTGATTAAATGGACTTCACACACACACACACACACACACACACACACATACATACAGCGAGCCTGTGCAGCAGTTGTGAAGTGACATTGCTTTAATCAGTTAAATTAATAGTGTTTGTGGGTGGTGATGTTCTTGAGCTCTCCATGTAATCAAGCACATATATTAGTGTATGATGACTCATGATAGATTCTGATTATGTGTGTGTGTTTGTCTGCAGATATACACATGGATATAGAGGTAAATTCAATTCAGATCCAGAGGAGCTGTGGTGTGTATTCAGAGTGGGATCCAGAGAGACAGATTGTAAAGTAGACAGTGTGTGGGATAATCAGTATTATTGCCTTGCTTTCCAGTAAAAACATCTAAACCTACTAAAAACAAGATAATTTTAACTGAATTCAAATTTTAATTTAAATGTTTAAATTGAATTCAAACCAACTCAAACCAAACATTTACTTGAATATATAAAGCCATTAAAAGCCATTATAAATATATAAAGATATTTAAAAAAGAACAAGTACTTCCCTATTAAAAAAGTAATATATTTAATATTTATATATCGCTCAAGACTTACTGATATAAAAATTTAAATTCAACTTTATTTGGATTACTGCTTGCGCACAATGCACATTTCTTAATATTGAGCAAAAAATAGTGTTTTAATGTCACTATTGATGAGGAACTTCAAATAATATTGGTATTTAAATGCAAGATATTTAAAGTGTACCTGAAGTATACTTGCAATAGTTCCACTTTAGCACAATCAAATATACTTCAGTATATCTTTAGTTGGACTTCAGCACTACTTCTGGACAATTAAAGTGCAACAAGTTCAAAATTAGTTAATTTAGCAGATTTAATAAAATACTTAATAAAAATACCCTGCAATTGTACTTTTGGTATACAAAACTGATATACTGTATTGCACTTGTAGGCTACTTAGCATGAAATAAATGTATTTCAAATACATTTTAGTATATTCATTTTCACTAGGGTTATCAAAGAACCAAATGTTAAATTAATATTTAAGCCAAGGAGAGGTGGAAAGATGTAAGAAAACATCTTATGTCAGGCCACATCGATATCTATGAACACACAAGCAAAGTAAATGCAAACAAACACAATTAACATAAGAAGATATAGATTTTAATATCTTTATAAATGTTTTTTTTTTAGAACAACTCGTTAAACCTTCAAATCACTAGGATGGAGAGACACAGAAGAGAGAGAAAGGGAGGGACGAGAGGAGACTGCATTGTGCAGTTTAGTCAGAAAATGGTGCCCTATGGACATACCAAATAAATGTGTAAACAAAAAAACCAACCAAAGAAAAAAAATTCAAATCATAATGACAATAAAAATAATAGTTGCGTTCTGAAGAGAGTTTCTTCAGAGATTCAGGAACCCTGTTGTAATCAAAAATGCCATTAATGATGTCAGTGTCATAGTACTGATTAATATTTCCATTGCAGATTGTGATGATACAGTTCTCCTTATTTTTACAAAGTGTGTCTTAGAACAGGAGGCATAGTTCTCCTGTACTCCGCAGCATCTGTGATGGCAGAATGTCTGTCATCCGTAGTGTCCCGAGTGTTCACGTGATTGTCCCTCTCCTGGACTCCTATTTGCATTCACAGCAGACACTGTAGAGGCAATCAAGCAGGCCTATGGCTCCGAAAGGTCTTTTTTTTTTGGCCATGCTAAATTTGAAATGTGTTTTTTGTCATTGAGTCTCTTAAAGATACATTTAGTTTTTGTGTGTGTGTTTTTTTTTTTAATTGTTGTTTTCTTTTCTTCTTGCCTGTCTTGTTAAAACAGTTGATTTCACACCACTCTAAGAAAGAGAGGTGTCTGTGTTTTCAATGGCGGGCTTAGGCTGAAGGCGCTTTTCAAAATAGAGTTCACTTCAATTAGACCTGTGTCCCCTCCAGAGTCGGCGCCCCCATCAGCAGTCCATTTCTAAGTCCTCTGAGTCACAGCCAAACAAAACAAACAACACAGAGGACAAGAAACAAACACAACTCTAATTTTTTTCATAGCTTTTTATACTGGACACACACACACGCACACACACACAAACTGTGTTTTTTGGAAGCAGATGAGGTAAAATGGGTCTCATTTGCTTCTATAAACAATATAGCAGCTAGTATAACCATTGGCTTTTATGTGCTGTTATAAAACAATACAATCCAAAATAAGAATGATTCACCTGAAGTCGCTTTTTAGGGCAAAAGCAAAGAAAATATGAAAAATAAATGTAGGAAGTTATTGAAAGGGCAAATCCCCCCCCCAAAGAAACAAACATCTAAAGTGAAAATAATGTTGTATTTAGGCCTTAACTTTTCTGAGGTAAGGAGAATGTATGTGCTTATGTACTGGCTATTCAGTTTAGGAGGACTATTTATAACACTTTTTCATTTCATACAACACTTTTTGTTTCATGTCATTCTGTGTATAATATTCCATCGGTGAAGAAAGCAAGTCCTACAAATGATTGAAACTCCTGAACATCAGAGAACTTACACTGATATATTTGTGCATCTATTTGGCAATACTGTAATATATTCAACACAGGACAATGTACTTATACAATAAGGAGCATTTGATGGTCTCCTATATGTTTGTTTCTATATGTTGAAGAAAAATTAAGCAGTAGGACATGCTTTCTAAACACAATCTCCATTTATGTTGCTAACTTGTGCCTCCTATTATGCATTAATGAAGAAACATTTATTTCCACACATTTATTTGGTTATCTGTGCTTTCTTTCATTGAAATGGTTTTCCATTTAGAGGGGGATAGACCAGACCAACAGAAAATGGAAAAAAAAAATTAAGAACAACAACAGTGGCAGTGCAAGCATGTTCAGTTAGCTTCACTATTCTTCTTGTTCCCCAACCCAAATTTGGAGTTTATAACATCCGGTGTTCAGTTTTCATCTATTTCATTCTAAATGGCAAAGCTCCTTATACAATGTAGTACACATTTCCACTCACACATACACACACAAACATACACACATTAGTAGGCCTGGTAATGCTGGAGCTAGAGCTGATCCGGGGACTGTGGCGTATCCGTGATGCCACGATGGTTCAGCATCAGAGTTCAGCGCAGAATGATCACAAGCAGTCCCAGAATACTGGAGAAAAAGAAATGTGTATGATGAGAGTGTCCCCAGTTGGTGGCTTGCTGGACCCCACTAGGGGGACGCACAGAGGTCCGGGGGGTACACTTGTGCTTTCTGCGGGTGTTTAAACCATCAGAAGATGTTTCATCATATTTCCCGGTGAAATCAGGAGAGGAGTACTCCTTATCTGCCATCTCCTTTAAGGTGTGGACCTCGTTAGGTCCTTTTCCCTTGCTGCCCCTGACACGTTGGCGTGTGCAGTTCCGAGAGCGGCCGGGTCTCTGAGGAGGGACTATGCCTGGAGACCCACTTGGTTCTGCATGTACACCATTTATGGCAGGGGGTGGCAGGGGAGAGGGAGGGGAAGGGTATTGTTCATTCACTTGGGGGTGGTATGGGTGTGTTTGTGGAGGCTGGGCAGGATGGGGTTCCTGCTTCAGTGAGACCTTATCCGTTCCTGCCCAAGTCTTGGTCTTACTTTGGTGCAGGGACTCAGATCCAGAACAATTTGGGAAGTCCTCTTTCTTCAGTTGCTTCAGATCTTTGCCTACCAGTTCTGCCGGTGCCATGCAACCCACTGATGACGTGGACCCCCGAAACTTTTTGAGCCAGTCCCACAGTGACAAAGCTTTACAGTCACACTCCCAAGGGTTGTCGTTGAGGCGAAGGTACTCCAGTGCAGGCAGCTGGGTCAGACACTCTCCAGCTAGCTCTGTCAAGGAGTTGTTGAACAAATAGAGTGTAGTGAGCCGCCGCAGGTCGTGGAATGCCAGGCGGTCCACCCACTGAAGTTGGTTGTGGTGTAGTAGCAGCCGGTCCAAAGCACCCAGTCCTCTAAATGTATTTTGATGCAGGCTCCACAGACGGTTCCCGTGAAGAAACAGGTGGCTCAAGTTGTGCAAGTCCACAAAAAGATCATCCTGCAGATACTCCAAATGGTTGTCCTTTAGACACAGAAACAAAATATTGGTTATATTTATACTACAACAATAGTACAAGATGACATCCAGTGCCATTTAATTTTGTTACGCAAGCAGTTATGTGAGTGTCTCACCTGCAAGTACAGATACTGGAGGTTGCGGAGACCCTGGAAGATGTTATTCGGCAGTGCACTGAGGCCACAGCGGTATAGATGGAGGGCATGAAGCCGGCCCAGCCCATGAAAGGTTTCTGCAGAGAGTGAACGTAGGTGGCGATTGTCTCCCAGGTCCAATTCCTCCAGCAAGGTGAACCCTTGGAAAGTAGTTGGTTCGATATATGTGATATTGTTGGAGTAAATCCAAAGAGTGACCGTAGTAGGGCTAAAGTGGCCCCGCAGTAGTCGATGGATCTTGTTGTTTTGGAGGAAGATGCGCTCACTGTGTGGAGGAATGCCTTCCGGGACGGACAGGAAGTTGTGGGCTTGGCAGCTGACGGTGCTGGGGGCCATGTAGCAAATGCAGTGACGTGGGCAGGACCAGGAGAGCTCCAGCCCACAGAGTACCAGCAGGAACTCCAGCCCACAGCCTAGAAAGATATTGAGAGCATGAAAGATACAGACTTAGTGTTTGGTATTTGTATCCAAGTCATAAATTCTGTATTGTAAAGAAATTAGCTGTTTGTTCTCCATAAGTTTCTCCATAATTGCCCCCAGCACTGTTAAAACCTGTGAAAGACCAATAAGCTCAAGTGTCTCATTAAATGTAGACACTATACTTTAAGGCTTTTTCATGCACAGTATTTTTTTTTGTATTTAAAGGTTGTTGTAAAAATTACCACGTAAAATGAATGATAATGCTGAATGATATTGAGTATAATATCAAGTAATAACAGCACATTTCTGGTTTGTTGACAAACAGGGTATTATTAATGTTGGGTCTGTAGGGATACCCAATTCAAAAAAGTTTGGGAAACATTTTTTTCATGGATGTACCGAGCTGTTGATCACTGTTAGGTGGATAATGTCTTCACATAAAGATCAAGCATCAAAGCCGATGTCGTCGTCATCATCATGTTGACACAAGCTCATTGTCAATAATAGCTGCAACCTGTTGCATCAATTAGTGATGATTTGCATGCCTCAAGGTAAACAATGTTATAAATACATATGCAGTATGTCTATATATACATACTGTGGATGAAAAAGCCTTAAAGTATAGTGTCTACATTTAATATATATATATATATATATATATATATATATATATATATATATATATATATATATATATATATATACATACATACAAGTAACATAACACACCATTTCACTTATGCGTCCTCTCACGTCTGGCACATCAAATTGTGCTTTCTTTAGATGCTCAGTGCCTTATACTCGTGGTGGTAATCATATTCTTTAGAAAAGAGCAGCTTTGTAAGCGTTTTGTTTGTCTCCCCGGGCGCTTTTAAAGAAGTATTTCATCCAAAAATGAAAATTGTCATGATTTACTCACCCTCATGTTATTCTAAGCCCCTATAATCTTTACAATTTTTGTCACTGAATGTGGAACATAAAATAATATATTTTGAGGAATGTTGAGGTCTGAACAAAACTGGGCCATACTGAGTTTCATTGAATGAAAAAAAGACATTTAGACATAATTGAGAATATTTTGTTTTCCACAGAAGCAGGGTTTAAAAGGACATGAGGGTGACTATACGCCAGAATTTTCATTTTTGGGAAAACTATCCTATTAACTCAACCACCTCGACTTCCTTTTGTCTAAACCGTCTTCTGAAAGACTAAATCAAATTTTGTTGAAGCTCATTTGGTCTAGGATGGTCTTCTCAGCAGTGATAGTTGTGACTTTCAATGAAATAAAGTCTGCCCTATGAAACTAAGCCCTTTTTGAAAAGGAAATAAACAATGACAAGAAAACAGAATCGCTTTAGCTGTTCTGAGTCCTTCAGGGAAGCAGCAAAATCTGGTATTTTACGAGTATTTATTCTGTCCGTGTGTATAAGACGGGCTCACCCTGCTTCTGCTGAGACTGATCCCAGAGCCTACCAACAACCTCTAGAGTGCTTAGTTAAACCTGTGTTAAGCCTCTGAGAGGCATACAATACCCCTGCTGCTTTCTGACATGCTTCCTTGGAGCCATTTTGTGTAACTTATCCACTAATTCATCTACACACAGAATGGCAAGGAAGGAGAAAATTTTCCACTATTATCAGAGTCCCATTTGCTCATGAGTGGCAGCTTTCTCCCCACCCCTCTTTTCAAAAATGCATTATTCAAAGCATCATTCCTGTCATTCACTCAAAATTGATTCGCTCCCGCTGCCTCTTAACATCACCATAATCCTCCAGGTTTCTGCCTTCAAAATACAGAGGCAGGAATTACGCTTTTACAGGAGATGAGCGGATATTTATTGGAATAGCTTTCGACACCAAATGTGTCTAAGCTGTGGCATTCAGATGCAGACTCCACTGACCTTTAGCAATGATTCCCTGGGCGTCTGATGACAGTGCCCAAGCAGCTTGCCTCACCTGTGCTTGAGCCTCGCTCCCAGAGTGGCCGTGTAATCCCATTTGTCCTAACGGCATGCCAAAATGAAATATGTCCTGACCAACAGACTAAATAAGCAACCGGAAACCTTCACAAGCTCCCCCCATGGGCCTTGCACGTACATGTGGGATTAACAGAAAAATTGGTGTTGTTCTTGTAATGTCGGTCAGCTACCATAAACAGTAACCTGGAGCAGAAATACATATTACTCTACTGTAGCACATATGCTAATCTATTTTAAGCAAAAAGTTGCTATGGTATGCTATTTGGATATAGTACAAAACTGTATTTTAGCAAAGATTTTCTTTACACAAACCGCCCAAAGAGGATGGCAAAATTCTGGGCTCTTTTCAGATATCGAGGGATTATAGCACCCATACACTATCTCCATTCTAGATCAGACAACAAACTGATGATGTCTGGTTCACAAGCCTTAAACAACCTCAGTGCTGTGTGTTCAGATAGACTGCACATACAGCTGTGGGTTTGAGAATTACCTAGCCGAGATGAGGGGGCTCAGAAGGAAGATCGTAATAAACACCTCAGTGTTTAAAAGATCTAAAATAATGAAATGTGTAGCCATCCAATATTACGTTAGCTGTTATCCAATCATTACTGGATATTTTTTCATTCTTTCCCCATGTGTTTTGTTAGTATGACACCTGTCCTTTAAGTGAATGAGCAAGAGTGTGTGTGCTGTGTTGCTCACAGAAAGTTAAGCTTCTGGGGATTTCAGCCAAATAAATCGGAAAAGACAAGGCAAACAACTCCTCTTTGGCTGGCGGAGCTGCTGAGCCTATTCCCTTTATTTTTCTTACTTGCTGGCTTTTTACGTCTGTCTGCAAACCCCTTTGCATTAAACTTTGCATATCACATATAACAAAATTATTTCTCAGCACTTTACATAATAGACTTATTCCTTTGGCGTAGCATTGGCTTTTGTGGAGGTGTATCACACATACTGTGCTTCCCTCCGTTTGTCTCAGCTTTTGTCACACTGCAGGTGTAATTATTTTCTTCAAACTTCTGCTTTTCGTTCCGTTTTTCTATATAAAACCTCAACAGAACTGGTTATCACCTTGTAGATTACAACTTGAGTTGAGTCAATCTATCATGCTAGTCTGTGGTTTTTAGCATGCTAGTTTGTAGTTTCTAGGGTGCTCTGAGTGTTTTAGTGTGCTATTATGCAGATGCTTGTTTAGTTCTTACTATACAAAGCACAGTAAACTATTTCTATAAAATATTGCACTACTACTATTTTGCATAGAATACATTGTTCTATCAATATTTTGCACACTCATCCAGCTGTATTTATTTATTACCACTGTTCTCACGTTTCTGCTGTTCATAATGTATATAATCCTACATTGCTCTGTTCATAATGTACATACAATCCCTACATTGCATTCCTATTTATATTCTGTATATACTCTGCTCAATACTGTATATAGCAATTCCACTGTACATTCTGTAAATCTTATCTTCATTTACTCTGCACTTATATGTATATAAAACACTATATTCTTGCACTTCTGGTTAGATGCTAACTGCATTTCATTAGCTCTGTACTTGTACTCTGCATAAATGACAATAAAGTTGAATCTAATCTAATCTAATCTAAATGCTAGCGTGCTAGTCTGTAGGCTGTTCTGAGTGGTTTTTAGTGTGTTAGTTTGTAGTTTCTAGGGTGTTCTGAGTGTGTTGCATGCAGTTGCTAGGCTGTTCTGAGTGGTTTTTAGCATGTTGCTTTATAGTTGCTAGGTTTTCTGAGTGTGCTTTGTCTTTAGCATGCTAGTATGCATTCCCTATGGTGTTCTGAGTGATTACTTTGTAGTTGCTGGGTTTTCTGAATGGTTTAGTGAGCTGGTGTGCAGTTGCTAGGGTGTTCTGGGTGGTTTCATGGTGGATGCATGTCCACTGGCCCAATTCAAAAGAACCTACCCCAAAAACTGTATGCTATATTCTCGTCTCTAGATATGACTTGGGTCCTTCCTTCAATATAATCCTGAGGGATTTTATATATAGGCAATTATTCAGTTCCTGTCCCCTCTATTTTAATGTTTGAGTAAATTCGTCTCCATGTCACACCAGTGCTGAGATGCCAGGCATGCATTAGCTCAGTGTTATTTTCTCCACCTTGCAGTACTAAACTAACTCCAGAGAGATCTGCTGCCTCACACCTGTCACCTCCCTGATCCTGGTCCTCTGTGAGCCCTCATGGATCCCCTACACACAGCAATTTACACCCTCCTCATCCAGAGACAAGTTGAGAGAGAGAATAGTAGAGGCAGGATATTTTTAGTGCTGTGGAGAATGGCAAAGGGCAATAGCAGGATGAGAGGTAATAACGAGAAGGAGGGATGGCACAGGGGCCGAAGGGTTGTCATTTACTGAATACAGAGGATGTGGATGAGTATTGTCATTTTTTTTTTTTCTTTTTTTTGCTCGCAATGAGCTTGTGTCACCGAATCAAATTAATAAGATTGTTTTGACCACTCCATAGTGTTTCGGTCAATAACACCAATCCCAGCTCCTGAGACTCAGAGAAGGATTATGGCTGTGAAACAATGGCAGTCATGTTGTTGTTGTTGTATGTGGCATTTTCCATTGTTTCATGTTATTGTAAGCCGCCAATCTCACCCAGAACACTTCCTCAAATCATTCTCTTATTCTTTCTTTCATTGTCTGTCTGTCATTTTCTCAACCCTTCTATCACTGTTGAAGGCTTGTTAAGTCGAGACTGATTAAACTGCCTGCAACCGGGCTAGATGTTTGACCTCGTGACCCAGCGGTCACCGTTCCTTTTCATGCCATGCAGATTTTTAGCGTGGAAATAAATAAATAAATAAATAAAAGCATAAAACAGAATGGCTTCGGTCCCCAGACAGTCAGCGCAAAGTAAGTGCGCTGAATATCAATGAAACATAGTTCACACTAAATTCGCCCTCATGAATAACACATAGTTGCTAATAGGAGAGAAATGGTCCGTCTGTTTCCCTGCGTGACTCTGCCCACCATTACACTGGATAAACTCAATTTCCTGTTTCTCTATAAGGACCCTGATAAGCAATTGGCTGTTTGTTGCCTTGCTCGCACAAGTCCGCAAATGACATGCTTTCACATAATAGGTGTTCATGCTGATGTTTGCACATACACACGGTGTTTGACAATCAAGCTAATGGCAAAGCAATAAAGCTCCGCATTGATTGGTTTGAGCCTTGTTTGCATAGCCAAAGGGAAATCAAGTGAGTTTTTAGTCATTGCAGACATTATTTTCTAAGTTAAACTGTGGTTATGGTTAGACAGACATTAGATGAATTAATCATAGACTGGGAGGTTAAAAAATGATCTCTTTCTGTTCCTGAATAAAAGTGTAGCGTTTGCTGTGTCATACACAAATGAAAGAATAATGTACCGCTGACACAATAGGCAATTTCATCTTTGTCCTTCTGACACATTTAGACCTAACCAGGGGTCTTCAACAGGGTCTGCCAATTATTGTTGTGAAAATATGCGAAAAAGCACAAGAGTATTAATTTCAACCAAAAGTAACGTTTAGAAGTTCAGCTTATTAAATTAATATATAATCTGCAACTATATGACTCATTTATGATGTTTATATCGCAAAGCCTTTAAAATAATCATTTTAGATGTACAAAGTATAGTATGTAAATAGTTTAATAGCATGTCTTTATAGGCCAAGCTTAAAATTCAACATCCACAGAGAGGTCCTTGGCCTGAAAAAGGTTGAAGGCCGCTGGTCTTTATGTGTCAGCTAATTTGTTAAAGATATAAAGGTCAGGATGAGCTGATTTAGGGAAAGAAAAGTACCACAATGTCATCATGTCGCAAGGTCGCTTTGGTGGTGTGAAAACCAATTATCTGGAAAGCGAGGCTGATCTCGACCTTTATCGGAGAAGTGATTGAGGCTTTAGTGTGTGAATAACCAACCACTGTACATTGAATAATCAGATTTCATTATGATTTACATTAATTTACGTGACATTTGTTTGAAGTGGCTATTAGTTTCGTGCAGTGATTAACTGCAGCAATTAGAGTACACATTGACTTTATTATATTTGTGTGATCCACTGCCTTAATGTGACATGGTGGTTCTGTTTCCCCAAAACAGCACACACTATAAGCTTGCTAGTTAGCAATGAGCTTATGCTAGCTAATGTAACAACTATTTATCTCAATATGAAATGACAAGCTGTTTATTTGCTTTTCATCACAGCAGCATGCTAGCCTAAGCTAAATCCCTTCATATAAGAGAGAAGGAGAGAGAGAGAGAGACAGAGAAAGAGAGGTTATTATTTATTAAATAAAATGTTGCAGTGACAACATTCTGTTGTGGTTAATTGATGACAACAATAATGAAAGGCTGAGATGTCTGATAATTAATAACCGTGTGTTTCACTGTGTGAGTGCTTTGCTAGATTTGTCAGTTACATGGCTGTATTTCCTTCTTATAAATTGAGTAAACCCCTCAAAATAAGTTGGCCTTGATATAATGTTTCTGAAAGAAGTCTGTTATGCTGAATTAATTTGATCAAAAATACAGTAAAATACATTAAACACAGTAATATAGTGAAAAAAATTACAATTTACAATAATTACTTTGTTTTATAATGTTATTACAAGTTTTTGGTTAGAATGTAAGTGTTTACAGTCACAGAAACCTTGCAGAACCAAGTATCTTTTAAACAGTAGAGTGAAATCTGAGTTTTAGTTTTAGTTCAACTACAACCATGAAAAGTAAATCTTTGCGTGCATTTGTAACTTAACTATACTAAAAATTCAGAATATTTTCCAGAATAATGGCTTTCACGTTCACTTCAGCTGCATTTTAGGATTACAGTTAGTCTGTTGTAATTATTAGCAATTAGGTAATTATAGCAATTGTGCCAATGGGAAATCTTAATTTAGATTACAAGCTTGGCAAGCAAGTGCATGTGTTGGGGGACAGGAACAAATGTCCCCACAAGGATAGTAAAACAAAAAAATCACTTAGACAAGGTAAGTTTGTTTATATATGTAGCACATTATACAAATTAGTTCTTTGCATACAATAATTAAACCGACATCAAGTCAGTTTAAAATTAACATAAATTATAAATGACATTAATTAAAATGTGTGTGTGTGTGAGTGTTGTCTGATTCATCCACTGTTAGCAGGCTGTTACGGCACAAGTGTTTTTCCAACTATAGCATTTATGTTGAGGTCATACTTCTAATATTTTTCCTCAATCATTCACTCCACTTTTAGCCTCTTAGGAAAGTAAGACCGCAATTATACTTGGCCCTCTCTTAGTAAATGGTAAATTGTTTTATTATTTTCAGAGTGATTACAAAGTGGCCGTTTGGAGAACTTAAGTCTTGAGAGCGTTTCCTTGCAAGTCCTTGAACTTGATGCAGCAGGACAGGGAA
This sequence comes from Barbus barbus, assembly GCF_936440315.1. Lineage (NCBI taxonomy): Eukaryota > Metazoa > Chordata > Actinopteri > Cypriniformes > Cyprinidae > Barbus > Barbus barbus. The sequence continues at coordinate 13,240,642 of NC_136759.1, forward strand.
TAGAAAATAGCTTTTCATCCTGTTGATTTATTTTAATTTTTTAAAATGTATTTGTGTATTAGATCTGCAGGTTTTAGACGGTGCCATATGCATATGTGATACATATAATGGTTGATTTATACAGCATAGATTGGGATGGACCAGCATAGGCTGCTTTTCAGTTCCAACCCTTGATTTCTAGCCAGACAGAGATTTTAGAGCTAAAAAGGTAAGTCCCAGTTGCCATATTAACCATCCTCCACCAGATTGACTAATACGGCAGAGGTGGTGCTGGCACTGATCACCCATGAGGGAAACCCTGTGCTTTGCCAACTGCTGTCTGAGCTAAGTGGACAAGATTGGATGTTTTATTATTGATGTTTTTTTCAGTGCTTGCTTTTTACGCTTCTGTTGTGTTGTTGCGGTTGAAAGTCAGTACATTTAACAAGTTAATTGGTTTGAGATGCCAATAGATCTGTCTGAGATTAGAGATAGCCTACTAAATATATATCTAAGAGCGAAAGAGTGACTTGAAAAGATGTATATAATTAAGCTGTTGAAGTCATGAAATTTAAATTGTCCTTATTTACTTTCTTTCCTATTGTGCACAAATCATGAGAGCATGTTGCTTTTTTGTACTGTCCAGACGTTGGTCAGGCTGGCGATTAGTTAAAATAGCAATTTAGGCATTGTTTTAGGCTATGCTAATGCAAATATATAAAAACTTTTTTTATAGCCAATAAATAGTCATTTAAAATGATAGTTCATCCAAAATTTGGTAATGTCAGAAATGTCATTCCGAACCTGTATGACAGTTGTTCATGTGCACAAAAAGATTACAATGAAACATGAAGCAAGTTTTGGCCCATTTGATGAAAGTTTGTCCATATACAATTAAAGACTTTTACTGTATGGATAGAACAAAATTCATACATTTTTGGAAGACATAAAAAGACAGTAAATGAAGACAGATATTTTAGTTTTGGGTGAACTATCCCATTAATGCTAGCACTAATGCAATACAATTCTTGAAAATAATAGCAAATTATGATAGATTTGAAAAAAAGAAAAAAGTGCTGTGAATGTCACCTGCCTGTATGACTTGGATTACACCACAACCAAACATACGCACACACTAATCCAAACATAGAAGGAGGGAGGGGTAGGAAAAAGAAGGAAAGAGAAAAGCTGCTCTGGTGACAGCAGCAGTTTCAAGTTGAGGAGCTAAAAATAATTGGTCTAAACAAACAGCCGCCATATGGGGCATGTAAATAATAAAGAGAGGGATTTGAGCAACACGTGCAGATGAATATAACGTGTTGTCAGACGAGGATTTAGGAGGTTCCAAAAATGCAGAGGCGGACAGCTGAGGAATCTGCAGATGTTTAATACCTGGATTTTAATTATGGGAATTTAATAGATGTCATGGTGATGTTAATTCTATTTACTTCTATTGAGAGAAGAGGGAGGGTTATTATTTTACGCTTTGTTTAGTTTGCACGGCCTTGGAGTCATTAGAAAGAAGTGACGGGGGTGTCAAAACGTCCCAATGGTCTTGCCCCAGCAATCAAACACTGGACTGCATCCTTTATCAGAGAGATGCTCCAGTGAATGATGATTCTGCGGTTTGAGAAGCCGTCTATCAATTCGGCTATGTATAAATCAGATCGTCACACCCAACCAATGTTGTCTGCATGAACTCGTGCCGCTGTATAACATAATTAATAGAGCAGTTGCATTGAGACCTTTATATTCAGCTATAACTCACAGCACAATGTATGGCATGCTGTGCAAGGGTGGCATCTGAAGGCTGAGTTTTACATCCTGCCCTTGGCCTTGTTCAGAATGACAAGCTGTCTTGCGTGTTCTTTTGTCCTTTAAGACACACTCGCAGTAAACCATGTTGAAAAAGGGCACATTTTGCGATTCAAAGTTTTGTTGGGTGCCTCGTTTGTTAATGGCTCATTTCAGGGCTAAATATCTACAATTCACTTTGACATCAATTCATCTTACCTCCTTTAATGTTCAGCCCTGGCTTATACAATGCCTAAGGACATGCACAGAGCACTTTTCAAAGAGCTAATTTTCCATTCGTCTCTAATTTAAATTTAAAGCTTGATGTTGGCCATTGATCAGCCAGACACAATCATCTGTTATTGGGCCGCCATGTTTCCGCCGCTGTATTCGTTCTAGTTGAGCGCCGGCGGACACACATCGCACTTACCGAATGAACTGTCGGTAAAAGGTTTTTGTGATGAATGATTTACAGCTTGAACACACCTCGCTCAAGGCAGGTCAGCACACCCCAGTCCTGCTGCAACCGAAGGGGCCAATTTTCCAGCTCACTTCGTTTTAGTATTGGCATCCTTCAACACATTTCTGAAACTGCCTTCAAAGAAAACGGCACTCCTTCACATGTGCATGCCCATGCTGTATGCCGAGCAAGCTAACTATTCGCATGGCCCAGATTTGGAGGCAATAAATTATGGAACAGTAGTGGTTTTTACTCTTTTATTTTTTTGGCAACTCGTATCTAAGTAGGCAAGGCACACGCACAAATACACACACACTTGCAGGGATAGTTCACACACACAAAAATTATTTATTTATCAAAAATCTTTATTTATTTATTTTCACCATGATCTGTAGTTGTATCATGGTTGAAAAAAGACCCCTGCATTATTGGGTGAACTGCCCCTTTAAGTGCAAACAATGCATATCAATAGGAGCTTTAAGGCACTCTTCTTAAGAGAAGTCAAGCAGCAAATTGCTAATAAAAACAAGATGCACTATCAGCTCATTAGCTCAAGTGTGAAACGATATCTGTCTAAGCAGGTTTTTGGACCCTCAGTGCAGAAGCACAACACATTAGTCCTGACAGCCGGCATGCAGCAAGGAGACCCCAGACCTGCTGCTCTGAACTCCCCACTGACTCGATCACAGTTACTTCCGTTAAAACGGTTCCTGTTCACACAAACCATTTGCACTTATAACACTGCTGAACATTTTTGCCTTAACATTCTTCTCAGTTCAAATGCCAGTTGAATGAATGCCAGAATGACCACAACCATGCTCTTGAAACTCTCTCTCTCTCTCTCTCTCTCTCTCTCTCTGTGTGTGTGTGTGTGTGAGCTTGAGCTTGAGCTTGAGCTTGAGCAGCATGAGCTTCTTGCCTATTGCCAGATGTCACTGATTGAACTTGGTGGACGGAGGACAGTGACCCACAACATTCTTATCAATTGCAATTAGATCCAATGAGGTCATTCAGTTTACATGCCAGGGCCAGAGGTTATGTTTTGGTAACCCTTGTTCTGTGAAAAGATGTACATGCAACTGTACTTATTTGGAGCATCAACAAACATGAATCTCGCAGGATTTTACACATCCTTCATTTTTATGCACATAGGCATTAGACATGAGTCTAGTGAGAAAACAATGGCATGCCAAATTTAATGATTGCATGCAGGAACATCCTCATTTTAGTTATCATTTTGGTTCTGCTGGTCCTGTTTTTTTATGGTCTCATTTACTTAAGTCAGTTCACAAATTTTATAACTTTTGAAGCACCACTCAGCTTATCAGATTAGTGTACCAGAAGTAACTGTTGTGTAATTTATATTATGTATGTACTGTAAATGCTGAAAGAATTCCACTGGTCTAGAAAAAGCAAAAAGAAAGTAAGTAGTGCTGCTCCTTATTTTTGTGACTTGTCATTTTTTCTGTCTTTGTACTGCCTTCTGTGTGCCTCATCATTCTAGCTAAATCCTATCTCACATCACTGATGCCAAGAGAGAAGAATGGCTATTGTTGTCTTCTGATGTACCTTTACCACCTTAGTGCTGTCCTTGAGTCTTATCTCTCATTCTTTAACTCTCTCTCTCCCTCTCTCTCTTCTTTTTATTCATATCCTTTTGTCTAACTCTTTAATGACGTCAAATTTTAAAAAATTTGACAAATTTAAATATAAATCATTTTATTTAATAATTTATTTAAATTGATCAAGTGACAGTAAACACTTGCATTGTTACAAAGTATTTCTATTTCACTTCTGTTCATCAAAATATCCAGACAAAACATACTGTATCTTGGTTTTCATTAAAAAACCCGCCATTTTAAATTGTAATGTATTTCAGAATAATTTAGTTTTTTACAGTATTTGTGATCAAAATGCTGCCTTTGGCCATAAGAGAATTCTTAAAAAAAAAAAGTATGTTGTAGTGTAGTGTATGTTGACCAAAACAATGGTTTGATATATTTGCATAAAACCCTTCACATTTTGCAGTCTCAGAATGTATTATGTGTTTTGGGTTTTCTAAAAGTTGTTTAATGGCAAATTCAATTGTGACCACTTACCCCATCTTATGTGACAAAATGCTACGCTCTTGCTCACTGTGTTCATAACTGTTTTTTTTTTTTTTTTCTCCCCTGGGCAATATTAGTGTAAATGATCAATAACATTTTTTTTTTGCATACAAGACTTTATTATATGTGTCCATACAGAATCTGGGAAATAATCAATTGAGTAAAATGTGTGACAACTAGTCCCAGTCTCACCTATTGCCCTCCCTCTGACACCGATTTTCTATTTGAATTATTTTGTTAAGGCAACATATTCTTTCTCTCATTTGCTAATGTCTTCAGTTATGAAGCATACATGTTAGATGCAGTTGTTCCTCCTCTTCCTTTTAGCTAAATAAATCGACACCCACCCTTCCTCTCAATCTCTCGCCGTCTCTCTCTCACACTCTTCCCTTTTGTGTCCTATTGGCTGTATTCCTCCCACACGGCCAGTGTCACTATACCAGGGTTGTTTACAAAAACACTGTTTTTGTTTGGTTGTTTCAGCACGAGCAGCGACACAGGATGCTCAGCTGGATAAAATACAGTCAGCGTACGGTCCTGTTTACGGCAAAGCCAATCTGGACGTTAGAGATAGTACAGCAGCTTACGAGATTCACTGAGTCATACGGAAGCCATATCACGCTCAACACCGACTTCAAAGTTTATTCATCAGGCTTCCAAAAAAGTCTTCCTTCATGCTAATTTACTTAAATACTTAAACTTAGAACTAACTTTTTTTGTCTGTGAAAAGGGCTCTATGGATTATGACACTACATCGTGGGTGGCTCTTGTGAACAAGACCACAGATAAGACGAGGAGTGTTTTTCATAGTACAAGCACATCATCTTCATCTGGAAGATTTTGTAAGTATTTGCTTATCTCCGATATGTCTAAGATGCTTCCTGAACACTTCCTCTCCTCAGCAAACTCTTAACTTAGCCATTACATCTCATCTGAACGTCCTGTTTGTTATATGGTTAGACAGAAGAGGGAGTGAGATACGGTACTTCACATCACTCCCAGGCTGCATCTGCTGTCCTTTCGGAGTCAAACAAGGTACCTGAATGTCAACAAAATGAACCATCCTAAGACCATCTATTGTAGACGGCTGTCATTTGGGCGAGGGAAAACCCATATTCCCATTTTATATCATATTTCCCAAAGAATCGTAACGATTCACTATCCTTGAAGTCTGACCATGAGAATAAAGGAACACTTTAGTATGAAATGTGACATTTATGAATCAACATAAAAAAACTAGAAGGAGAGAGAGAGTAGGTTTGCTGTGCCGGTCTTCGTTCTTTTCGCAATAGGCCGGCTTAGCCCTGTAAAATTACATTTGCTCTGCGAATCTCCCCATTGGGGTTATTATCGACACATATTCCTGCCTTGTTCCACTAACTCTGCCTCTATTGGCCGCTCAGCTGGGCTTCCATTTTAGGAAAGGTTGTGGAGGGGAAATGATTGGCTTAGGCCTTTTCGCCTCTGGGACTTGGTGTGTAAGGCCTTAATGAAACACTGCAGGCAGCTCCACATCATGCCCTGTGAAGGGACTCTGAGTGGCACCGGTGACAACTGTAGGCTCAGCTGTCTCAGACGTGGTCCGTCAGCAGATGTATGAAGAGAGAAAGGGGGGAAAGAGAGAGAGAGAAGTGGCAAAGGAAGCACTCATGGGAGCAAAAGGAGTGAAGAGGAAGACAGGAAAATTAAAGCAGGAGAGCTGAGAGAGAGCAAATCTCTCACCAGGAGAGAGTTCGGAGAGGACTCAGGGTCTGGGGAGAAAGATAAAGTGTTCTTGCACCAACATTTGAAATAACTGAATGCATTTGCCTGTCATGTTTCCATATTACAAACCCTCACTGCATGTTCTGATATTTTGAAGGGGAAGACATGCCTTTTAAGAGCATCTCTGCATGTAATATAACAAGGAGAGCTGTACATTTTTTTTTTTTTTCCACTGGATCCTCATACTTCAGTTTGTGCGATATCGCAGTACTTCTTAAAGAATAGCCTATTCAGTTTCACAAGTACCACAGTGCTATGCTCAGCTTTTTTCCACTTCAAATTCTGATTATATTTTTAAATGATACAACAGTCTTCCAGACATCCCGACAACTTCTATTTTTGTGGCCGAGAAAAAATAGCGCTTACTAAGTGGAAATGAAAATGGGTTTTTGCACTGCTATACTCCTCAAGGTTTGACTGGTTAACATGGTTCAATTAGCCCTTGCTAGTAGATGCCTTATCTATATACCCTTCTACTGCCAAAAAGCATCATTCTCCATTGAAACCCTGTGATGTTGTGATTTTTGTCATTTAAAAAATATTTATTTTTTATTTATGGTTTTATTTTTTCATAAATTATAATACAATATTTGACTGCCTGATTATTGTTGTTGTTATTATTATTGTTACAAAACTTTTTTTGTAATGCATATTTAAAATATATTTATTTTTACATTGTGTAATTTTGAAATGAGTAATTTATTATTGAATAATTCTTATGAATTAAAACATGTAAAAAATATATATTTTTCATTTTTTAAATTTTCATATAATAATAATAATTATACATGAATTATTTCAATTTATTATTGAAATAATTCAAAGTCTGAGCAAGCAAGTGCCATTGGGATGAGTGGGAGTGATAACATATAGCATTCCCCAGTTTGTGACTGCTAGGCTTTATTCACTTGTAATGCACGCACGCACTTCACTCAACTTTTAATGAGACCCTTAAATGTCTGTCACTTCAACTGCACACACCCTGTCTGCTCCTTCATTCTCTTTTCATTAAAGGGCAACCGGGCAAAAATGGGCCTCAAAAATAACGGTAAGACGCCATCCTCCAGAAAAAACGAGAGAAAGAGAAGGAGAAGCATGTCTCCTCTGTCTACTGTTCTCGATCAATTGTTCATATCATCTCCGTTCAATACACCCTTTTCAAATTCAGCCCAGTGAAAGTGTGGCCTGAACTTATGAATCCGATTTCAGAAGAAACTGGTCATTGCATATAATTGCTTTGGCTTGTAGTTTGCAGCCTGTTCATTTGAATAACTTAAATAAGCTATTCAGTGATCAAATTAGAATTGTGTTTAAAGCATCCTCTTTTCTCTTTTCAATGGTTCGGCTGACTCACTGTTATGGGTGCACTGAGTCCAGACAGTTACACAATCACTTTCAAATGAAAAAAGCTGGTTGTAAATCAGCTATGCCTACCCAGTGCCTCCAGCTGCAGGTGGCTTTGCTCCACGTCCCACGTTTCAGTGTGTAAATGCAGGGCGAGAAAACGCATAGCGGCTCACACACACCCTGTGCTTGAGGCAGAAAAAATATTATTTTTTTGGGGGGGGTCATAATCTCCCTTCGTGTTCCACAGTACGGGACTAATGATTTCAGGGAGAGGAGGAAATTGAGATGGTGGGAGAAAAATCCCAGCAAACGCTTTTCATTTTAGGTGACGAATCTTCTGTTAAGTGAGGCAGGCTGCTTCTTCTTTTTTTATCTTCCCCTGTTTTTTTTGACAAACTTTTTAGCTCTCTGGTGGGAATTGGCTCAGTGGATTGCTCCAGTTAGAAACGACAAAACAAAAATTAGAAGCATATTTTTCACACAGAAATAAGCGAGCCATGGGCCCACTGTCAACGTAATAGAGTTGATGAGGGAAATCAGAGAGGTATATAGAGAGAGAACTTATTTCTTCTTTTATGAGGTCTGCTTGATGGATACGACCGGGTGCCTGCAAGCTATTCCAAGGCATTGCTTCAGGTAACAAATTGTGCCTAGGATGTGTATACTGTAGAGTGTTTCTCAGGAACTGCCTTTATACAAGACAATAACTGCATTTGTCTGTGGTGAATTCTGGGCCCATTATTTTCATATTCCCATAAAGACGTGTTGCAGGCTGTGGCAGTCCATAACATTCATCCTGGCACTGCTCAAACCTCATAAGAACAGCAGAGACTGAGGGCTGTCCTACTCTGCCAGACACACTTTTTGGAACCGAAATGATAAGAACTCCATATTGAGGAGTGGATAAAATATTGTGCAGATCTCAGCGCTGTTTGTTTTCTCGTTTTTGAAGTGCCTGACAAAGCTGGGTCGTGTGACTACCCTCACACCCACACAATCTCTGGAGTGCTCATTATGTCTCTATGCTGATATCTGTAAGCATTTGCTATTGGCTGTCTGGAACTAGAATATACCGACTGCATGGAAAATTGCAAAAATGACAGTGCAGATATACAATTGAGCACTAAGAAGTGAAGTATATTAGCAATGGAAACGGCAATATCAAAATAACTAATAAAGATGTGTAAAAAAGATTATCTACCATTCTTCTTTTTTTAAGGTTTTTGAAAGACAACTCCTATAAGATAACTCTAAACAAGGCTGCAGTTATTTGATTAAAAAAGAGTGAATACAGTAATATTGTTAAACATTATTAATTGTATCTTTCTGGTTTTCTTTGTTTTTTTAAAATATGCAATTTATTTCTGTCATGCCAAGGCTGAATATTCAACAACCTTCAATGTCACATGATCCTTCAGCAATCATTTTCATATGCTCAAGTAACATGTCTCATTATCAATGTAGAAAATAGTTATGTTACTTTTGTGGAAACTGTTACTTTTTTCAGGATTCTTTAAGGAGAAAGTAGAACAGCATTTATTTGAATTAGAAAACTTTTATAAACGTCTTTGCTGTCACATTCAGTGAACTGAATGTGTCTTTGGTAACTAGAAGTATTAATTTTTTAAATGGTACCATGGAATAGTACCACCTTATAAATACTGTGCTAAATGGTAAATGAAAATTCAGTACCGTGGTAGGCTATACATAAAAGTACAATTTGGTTGCATTTCCATCTGAAACTATCATGGTACTGCCATGGTACATTTCTAACAAGTGCAGTTTTCTTTTACTTGAAATTCAATTATGTAATATGGTCAAAATTAGACTTTCGCACGGCTGCAGTATGCAATGAACAAAAACGGCACAACTGCTATGAAGTGTAAATGAAATGTGCACACAAACATATTATGTTGAAGATAAATTCATTTTGCAGTGCTTTGTTCGCTTGGCATGCTCATCCAAATAAAACAGAGCCAATTCTCACAATCTCTCTTTCTACAAGCTGCACAGGCTCTTGCCATCAGAAAGTAACAAAATCGAGGAACAAACCACAGAGGCTCCACATACTGCAGTACAACTGATTTTTCTGGATTATTCGAGAAGACGATGCTTTGCTTCTGAACTCTGGCCATGTTGGTGTGGTCAGTTGCCAAGTCAGAAACAGTCAGCCAATTCTTAACATGAAACTAAAATTGACCCTATGTACCTACTTAATACACATTTCTGTTCAGAATTCATCAGTTCAAGATAAAAACGTAAATAAAATGATAGTTTAAATGTGGTTTTACATATAGGTCATTGGGCACTTCAGTTCCAAAATTAATTGGTTGCAGATTTATTTATTTATTTAGCTCAAGCCTCTGTGTTTCAGGAGAACTATAGTCCCCCTTGAATGCAAAATTGTACACCAGCTTGGCTGCATTACTGTATGGAACCCCCGCTTTTTCCAAGCCAATCAATTCCTTACGGATGAAATCAAGTCCAACCCTATATTTTTCTTCTTCACAAAGTTTTACTCTGAAATGCATCATAGGTTGAGAATGCTGTTTCATGCAGACTAATAAATGAATAGCAGGAGGAGTGTCATCACATATGCATATACGCATACATTCACACACTTTATTAGCAATGTCTTGCTAAGTTTCCTAAGATGTTTCTTCAGAAAATTGGGATCAAATAAAAAAAATCTTGCGGAAGATGAAACATTGCAGTTCTTAGATTATAAAACTCAGAATGTATTACACCCCAGTGATCATCAGAAGACACAACGGACCCTTTTCTTGCACTCTTCCAGCTTTAAGACTTTGATTCTATTTGAGCAGCATGAGTATTCATGTTACAGTGCTCAGAAACACGAGCAGATTTACAGCTTTTAAGGGATAGTTCACCCAAAAATGAACATTCTGTCATCATTTACACACCCTCATATCGTTCCAAACCCGTATGATGATCTTTCTTTTGTAGACCACAAAAGGAGCAGCAGTGCATGCTGCTATTTTCTTTTTAATGTACAATGAAAACGATTGATGACCAGGTGCTGTCAAGCTCCTTATGTCAATACAATGATAATAAAAGCATCATAAAAGTAGTCCATATTGGACTACTTGTAGACTATATTTCGACTCAAAACCATATGCTGGCTAATATGCTTGTATACAAAGAAAACCATACAGTTTTGAAGTGACGAGTAAACAGTGACTTGTATTTTTGGTTGAACTGTCACAATAACAATAAATAAATAAATAATAATAATCAAGGGCTTGCACATAAAATACTGCATCCACTGGCCGTGTTGTGTATTTGAATGGGCCATATTTGTTGTTTATAATTATGAGTCATCATCTCTCATGCAAGAGATTGATTGACCCCACTGAAGAAGATCTCTCACTTTTTAATTATGAGTAATTGCATGTTTTCGTCTATTATTCCCTTGTTTATGTGAGTTGTGTTTAATTTTGGATTGCTGCGTCAAATGATTCCCCGTGCTTCCCCCTGGCTGTGGCACTCATCCGCTGCATGAAAGCTGTAATAATTATGGTGATTTTCACTGCTGCTTAAATGCGCTGAAATGTGAGGTGAAGTTTAATAGCGCATGTGTGAGAGCATATATTTCTAATAATGGCAATGCCACTGACAAGAGAGTGGGAAACCAACGAGCGCCTCTTGAATATTGTTTTAATGGCTTGCTGCAGTGTGTGTGTGGAAGGCCAAATTTCTGATGGAGAAGCCTGTGTGCACAAGATGAGATGTTCCTCCATTCGACTGTGAATGTATTAGTAACTCATTAACACCAGAGCGCAGCAGTCAATATGTGTTTGTGTCTGTTTGTGTGCACCGAGGTGAAAATTGCATCTCAAAGCAAATAAGATGCAACCTCTTCAATTCAGATCAACTCTAAAAACTTTCTCGGCCTTGTATAAGAGGACAATGTGCGGTTAGTTAGTACGCCATGCACATATGCTTATTTATTTGTGCTGACAGATAAGGTATGATAATATTGGATGCTTCCGTATCTTTTTTCCTATGCCAATGTATGCGCGGTGGCTCAGAGCTGAGCTCCCTCACCAATCCCAAGAAGTCAGAGGTGATAAGGTCATACAAATGGGCTGTGCTGTCAGTTATGCACTCTACCTAATCCCAGACACACACCTGACTGTCTCGGACCGCAGATTGAAGCTGGAAGGTTCTAACAAACTCCAATTATTTGAGTGTAACGAGATCCTGGAGTGCGGCGCTTCGCAGGCCCATCATCATTACTGTGGGGGCTGAGTGGCAGCAGAAAGCACTATGTTCCTCCTGAGTGACTGCAGCCGGCACCGCTTCTGACAGCCGGCCACCCTAAACCTCACACACACACACACACACACACACAGTAGCAAAACAAAATGCTTAAAATGCACACTCCATCTCTTTATTTCAGACATCCATGCTAATAGATAACTCAAGGTTTTTTGGAGGTTTTAAGTATGCAGACTTGCACTGTAGACAGACAGAAACACACACATACACAAATATAAAAAAAAATTCTAAATATATGATGCGATTTTGGCCGCGATTTGGTCGTCTGAGACAAATTTTGAAAATCCTAAAAGATTCCTATAATCCTAGTACACAGAATGTTAGGTGGTAGTTGCTTGTTTAGGTTTATGTAACTAAACTGCAATACTGTAGTCAGTGTAACATAGTAAATCCCTTAAAACGGCTCTGGCCCACAGCATGATGGGAAACCTTTCAAAAAGAGCTGCAAGAGTTGACATGATGCTCAAAGCTGATGAGTAATGTGACTTGTGTGACTTAACAATAGCTTTCACATCCCATTTCACAGTATAGATTCTGCTGCTGGCAATAATGTCTAAACTGGGTTTCGAAAAAACTGCCACATATTGGAGCGGGGTTGTGATGTAAGTGAGTACTTGTCCAATCAAGCCTTCCTTGGCACTGACTAAGCTCATAATTTGCACATGTTTCCATGTCCTAATTTGGTCTTTATTGCACTCCACTCTCTCCCTCTCTCACTTAGTTTCCTCACTTTTCTTGTCTTTTCGTCTCAAAGGTGTACATTTGGCACTTATTAATCTACTGTAACTCACTTCCACAGTTAAATATGCAATCAGGTCACGCTTTACATTAGGGTTCATTTTACAGTTTAATTACATAAGTATGCAGTGATGTACTTTCAAATGTAATTAGTCTGTGTAGCTTCTTGTAATTAGCGGTGCTTGCTAAGGCGAACATCACTATTATAGCTTGTGCTTAGGGTTACGAATTTGAACAAACATCTAACCCTGAATCAACGACAGGCAACTCATCCTGCACTTTTTGAGCTACAGAAATGAATCACACATCAAACTGTACAGCTTGTTGAGAAGAGGTGTGATATTACTTTTTGTGATCAGACCAGGAAGACTGTAAAATGGCCAACAAAAATCCCATAGACTCATTTACATGCACCCAAATAATCTGTTATTAATCAGATTGATTACCACTCAGAACACCCTAGCAACCACGTACATAGCAATGCGTTAAAAAACACACAAAATAAAAATCTAGTTACTCATAGTTATTAGCGTATTAGCATCGCAAGTGTTACTGGCAAACATAAAGAGCTGCTAGCTGCTGTTTTCATGTTTTAATATTGGACTATTTGGGTAGGTTTGAGGCAAGGAGTGTGAAAATGTACCAGAACTAGCAGTTCCCCGCGGCCCTGCTGTGTTTAAGAGCATATGTCTGCCACAAAGTGGCACATTCACACCTCCAACTATGAAACACACACTTGCTAACTCTGAATACATTATCTAATCGCAGCTCGCTGTAATGTGCGCATACACCAAAACCTGAGAGAATCTGTGTACTTTTCTAGTTCTGTGACAGAGGTACATATACTAGTTCGATTAAAAACATGGCAGTTAACAAAAAGATATCTTAAGGTTTCCTTTAGCAAATAGCTAATGCTAATATTTGATGCTAACTCAATCCAGAATAAGGGTCATGGTAGCATTGGCTTTGAAAAACTGACCATCACTGGTCAAATAAAGGTAACATCAGTGTGTGGCAGTAATAAGTTACAAAGTACAACACTGCACATTCTATAGTAATTTCAGCTTGTTTTCCACAGACGAGCCTTTAGCTATGCTAAAACCAGCTTGGCCAGGCTGGGAGACCAGTTAAAACCAGCTACTTACAGCTTAAAACAGTTAAAGCCATCCAACTAGCTTAGGCTGGTTTTAGCTGGCTTTTTCAGCAGGGAAAACTATGTATATTTAATCTAATAATTCTTTCTTATACATCATGCATATAATATGTTGATTTTTTTTTCATTTTAGGACCACTGGAAATGTTGACAGGACCAGTAAAAAACTGAACAACTGAAGCAGAAAATATCCATTGTTGAGGCCCGCATGCATTGTTATATTTCAGATTGCTCTTTCATTCACTTTGTCATTTTTCATGCTTATGCTCTGTGTTTTGTTCACCTGGCCACCATCTATGAGCAGATAAGTGTCACAAACACATCCCACATCCAAAAAAATCAATATTGTTAGGATCCTGTGATCTCATTCAATGCTGCTGCTGTGCACACCCTGTAATCATGTGTGCCATATCCAGAAAGAGGAGTGAAAACCAACCTTGCTAATTAGTTTTCTACTTTGTTTACGCACTTCCAGGAGACATCCTTTTCGTCCTACTTCACTTCTCCATCCTCCTCCTAATGATTGTCCAAGCGTTTCATGTTGCGAGGTGTTTGGAGTAGAGGAAGACAGAACTCACACTTCCCGGTGGGGACTCCAAACACAGAGTGTATCTAAGCCGTCCTACCGCAACTGATCCAGATCCAAATAAACTATAAAACGCATATGCTTGTGGGAACCAGCAAACATCAAGCAGTTGACCTACCGAGTGAGATAAACACATGCAGACAGGATATATGTTCTTTGTGTTTGTGTCTGAGGTGTCTCTCTTGAGCACTAAGCCAATAAAATAATCAATGGCGAGAAGGTACAGAGATGGCATGACTGGCTGAGAAGATAAACTGATAAGGGGTAAGGGGTTTGCTCATGTCCACAAACTTAAGGAAACAATCTAGTTTCCCCCAACAAAAAACAAAACAACAACAAAAAAAATACATAGACCTACATTGTAGGAAAGAAAGAAGCAACCACCTAGATCCAAAATAACATCCTAGCAACTACACCAAAACTGTCTGTCTGTCTGTCTGTCTGTCTGTCTGTCTGTCTGTCGGTCGGTCGGTAGTTAGGGGCCAAGCACCGAAGGTGCTTAGGCACCTATTGTTAGAATTCCTATTATTATTAGGGGCCAAGCACCGAAGGTGCTTAGGCACCTATTGTTATTGTTAGAATTCCTATTATTATTATTATTCTTCCTCCGCCGCAAAGTCAATGGCAGCCCATAGAACCGATAGCGGGAAAGTTGTAAAATTTGGCACACTGATAGATGATACTGTCAATAGTAATCACACCAAATTTTGAGTCTCTACCTCAAACTCTCTAGCGCCGCCACTTGTCCAAAAATTCCATTTTGAAATGCTAATAAATTTTGAACCATAAGCCACAAAATGACAATTATCCTTTCCTCTGAATCCTTGCCTCAAGCCGAGTCGAATCATGTCCAAAATTCAAAAATCGTAAGGTTTAGTTTTTTCGCTATCTTCAATTGTTCGTAAAACCTTCAAAGCATCATGCCGAGTCCAACCATATCCAATTTTCCCATGGCAGCCATTTTAGTCGTCGGCCATGTTGAATTTTGTAGTAAAATGCTATATTTTACGAACGAATTAACGTATCATTACGAAACTTGGTATGGGTCATTAGCACGATGCCCTGAAGGAGC
Organism: Barbus barbus; assembly: GCF_936440315.1. Lineage (NCBI taxonomy): Eukaryota > Metazoa > Chordata > Actinopteri > Cypriniformes > Cyprinidae > Barbus > Barbus barbus. The sequence goes on from NC_136759.1 coordinate 13,255,945, forward strand.
CTGAGAAGTTTTGAAGCAGCGCCACCTAGTGGTGAAATCAAATTTTCAAATGCTTATAACTTTGGGTGGGGTTCACATATTTTCACAGCAGTCACCTTTTTAGACTCCTGAATCCATTGTTACCAAATTTGTCAGGTTTAGCCTTATGGTTTGCGCTACGTTGCATTTTAGCGTTTAAAAAACATCTGGCAATATCTTAGAAACCATTACTCCGATCGACACGAAACCACCGTAGGAAGTTCGTAAACTTAGCATCCCGGTAATTTTATCCATTGACCAATTGCCAAAATTTTGATAGTAAGCGGCATAAAAATGCAAACAAAGTCAACAGTCAGTCATTTTTTATCTACTTACACACAAATATTTCTAGAACTCCAAAACAAAATTAGATATTTTCACCAAATTTGACACATATATATGGACACACTCTAAGGACACTTACAAAATTAGGTGGGATTGTGCCTCTTGGTGGCGCTATAATTGAACAAAACATGAAATTGTCATTGACTATAATGGAGGTTTATGATATAAAATGCTATATTTTACGAATGCATTGGTGTACCATTCCGAAACTTTATATGTACCATGGAAACCACGACCTGAAAGTACTCAAAATGTTTTGAGACATTGCCATCTTGTGGTCAAAATTTATAATGAAATGGCAAAAAAGTGCTTATATCTTTCTGTGAATTTTACCTATTGTGACGAGACTGTTATTAATAGATTCCTTGGGTCATGCTAAGAACAGTTATACCAACGTTGCCATAGTCAGTTATCTGGTTTTCACATACCCCAACAACGAATTTGTGGTATGATGCCAAAATGACACTTGAGGCCGTATCTCTACAATGCTTTGGCATATTGATACCAAACTTTGTGTGTGTCATTGTCACCTTACACAGAACACATCACATCGATTTGTTGACGTTGCCACCTGTTGGTCAAAAGTAAAAAGTCAATCAATCCTATTACTGCTAGTTTTAAAAGATTTTTCACTCATTTGGACTGCAATAATCTTAAAATGGCTTCAGTTACTAATTTCTGCAGTTGTTCTGATGGTCCGTGCTATGCTTAGCTGATGTGCTTGGCCCCGTCATTGCTGCTTGCAGCTATATTTCTATCTATCATTCTATCTATCGTTCTATGGTTCCATCTATCTATCGTTCTATCTTTCGTTCTATCATTTTATTGATCATAATTCTGTTGCCCATTCTATTGTTCTGTGTCTGTCATTCTATCTATTATTTTATTATTCTATGTATCATTCTATTGTTCTTACATTCATTCTGTCCTTTATTGTTTGTTCTATCATTCTATCTATTTGTCATTCTAGCTATTATTTAATTGTTCTATCTATCATTCTGTTGTTCTCACATTCTTTCTGTCCTTTATTCTAATCTATGTTTGTTCTGTCATTCTTGCTATTATTTTATTGTTCTATCTGTCGTTCTTCAATTCATTCTGCCAGTCATTCTATTGTTTGTTATATAATTTTATCTATATGTCATTCTAGCTATTATTCTATAACCATTCAGCTTCTTATAATGGAACAGGCTGTAATTTGCTGTCTCACTGAGCTGATGCGTAAGTATTTGTGTGGACTTGTAGTGTTCAGGTGTATGGTTTTGCTTTGGGTTAAAAAGTCTTGGTTGTGCTAGTCAACTGAGCATTTTTATGCAGATTTAATGTTTCTGCTACCCGCGCTCTCGTTTTTACCCCTACCAGGCTGTCATTTGCTTCCCTCCCATTTGTCTGTGGCCCACAGCCTCACTCCATCAAGCTATGATTGCTTTTTGATGGCTCTGCCGTTTTATTTCTCTCTCACTCTTTCCCTTTCTTCTCTCCCTCTCTTGCCGTTCTTCTGTTTCCTATCCTGCAATTCTCAGTCGCAACCACTTCAACAAGAGAGCAAATGAAAACAGTGGAGAACAAAAGCGAAGAGGAAACAGTTTTGTTCCTATTGAATGGTGAGCCAGAAAGGGGCTGCATTTTTTTATGTATACGACAAAGATTCATTCTCTGTTCCAGGTCTTTCTCCACTCCCATCCATTTTTAGACCAAAAACCACCTGGGGTTTGCTTAAAATGGGGAAAAACATGTTATTAATTCATGCATCGATTAGGATGATGTACCAAAAAGCCTCCTCCTTTATTGTATGAGATGGAGAGTTTAAATTCGAATCTGAATGGAAATACGCTTAAGTCATAAATGTGCTCAGAGCTTACCAGTTTATTCCAGATAATATTTTAACAATGCTTCCTGTACTAAAAAGTGGTGAATCATCTATCAGTGAATGGCTGCTTGATGCTTCTGGATGGGTTTGTAGACTGTGAAGGCTGAGGGACTGCAGCAGTGCAGTGGTCTGGATGTCTGCAGCATTATGCTCTGTCTCACAGCAAAGAAGAGGAGAGGAGCCTGGTTTGACAAGCTTTGCCTGGGGCTGTAAATCTTTGCTCTTTATGTTCTGGGGGAAAAAACAAACCTTTTCAGAGCAGCTCAGAAAAACCAACACTGTCCATCGGGGTCCATTGAGCCCATACTGGGATTTGCTTTGCTTTGCTCGGCTCAGCTTTGCTTCTCTATCTCAGGCTTTCCTTCTCAAACTTGCCAGCTGTTGTATGGCTCAGGACACAGGTTGCATGCACTTTATTTTGCACATCTGTCTGTCTACAGAATGATTTAATGTATTAATACCTTATGTATATGTGAGTGTCTCTATTATTTGTATTTGATTCACAGACTGGAAGGACTAGAAACACTTGATTTTTTTTATGCACTGGTTAAAAAAGCATAATTACTTAATTATGTTAAGAGAAAATATAATGCATCTGAAATATAGTGTTTGCATTTCACTATATATTTAGATTGTGATATGTTTATGTGAAATGCCCTTTTTTTAAATGAGGCTGTTCATAGGCTGGTCTGATGTATTTCTGAAGTTGAAACACTTAATTGGACAATTACATGATACATTTCAATAAACTGTACGGTCTTTCAAAGCATATCCTGTGATGTTCATTTATGTGTTTTTTTTTTGTTTTTTTTTACTATAACTAGTTGTAAATATCCTGCAGGCATCTGTGTTTATTGGGGTGAACTCCAGCATTATTTTTTGCGTTAGAACAAGTGCACTGCCTGTTACACAAGCCTCTCCATGGAAGTACAGCTAGAACCAGACAAGTATTAATCCGACTGAACAGCCACATCAAATCTCCACCGCCTCATCTGCTTCTTTGTCCTTTCTATTTCCTCTGAATGTTTTCGTCTTCAAAGTAAGGATGGACATTTTTATGTGTACAGCATCTTGCAGTGTTTTGACTGTTCACATTTCAGAACTTTTTTCATTGTTTTTAGGACGCCATCAAAAATAGTTATTTTAAAACATGTTTCAAAGATCGCATTGCCTTCAACAAATGAGTAGTTAACCAATGAAAAATCTGCAAAAATAAATTTGATTCCTATTGTAGTTATTAAATTTTGATCAGTGTAAAAAATTGAAATAATAAAAATAATAATGAAGTCATTTTTGTAACCAATACGTCAAAGTATTCATACCCATTCTGCTCTAAAGTACATTGCTACTGCTTGATTGTGTAATGAAGGCTTATAAAAATGCATTCCTTCTATCTTCTCCTTCAATTTTCAGTTCTTTTTTTGTGTATGTTATTCCAGTTCAGAAACTGCACATTTCTATGAAAAAAATCACCATTCTGTTTGTATTATGCTTGACTGAGCAATTAAGGTCTATCTCTTGTTGTTTTTCGCGGAGTGTGTCTCATTGTGGGTCCTCCAAGGTCTGTGCATCTGACCACCGTGTCATTGAAATCACCAGGGAGGAAAGAACATCTCTGTCCTCTGAATCTTTATTTATTTATTCCATATGCATTTGCTATGAATGCAGATATTTTGTAAAAGGAATGATAAAATGCTGTGCGCTTGTTTGTTGGGACCAGGGCCTGTTTGGCAATGCAGTGTGCGCAGGATCACAAGGTTGAGTGACTCCGGAAGCTAGAGAAAGAGAGGGAGTGAGAGGCAGACAAACGAGAAAGAGAAGGAGGTGAAATGTGGATGAGACCCCGAAGGCTGATATGAATGCCTTCTCAACAACATAGCTTTTTTTTTTTTCATTTTCATGAATTAATTTATTCACCCAACACCCAAAAAGCTTCCTATTATGGTTAGCATACTGCCGACTTGACTTGAGATCATTACCACCCACCTAGCAACACCAAAAAACTACACAGCATATCGCAACCACTCACATCTTCCCAGTCATATCTACCAGACCAAAATATAGAGATTTTGTGGTGGGCTCTTTTATCTTGGGTCAGTTTTTATGCACCTAGCATCCATTCAGAACTCTTTAGCACCTGCGTTGCGACGCCTTGGGTGTTTGCCAAGCAATTTGGCACCACTCTTTCTTTAGAAACTGTAAAAATGTATTTGTGTGCTCCTCTTGTATGCCACCCTAGTTCACTGTCTCACATCCCAGTTCTTACACTTAGAGGCTCTAACTTGTTTTGACTGATAAATGAATTCAGAACGTAAGAAGAGCTGACCAAGCCTTGAGCAAATTAGACAAGAAGAGGGAGGCCAATGTGTTCATCAAGTCTTGCTTGGGCTTTCAGGAATCACGGTATCAAGGAGGGAATTGCGGCAATAAGAGGTTTGGTCTGGAAAGCAGCATCGTCCAAATCCAATTCCACACTATCTTACTGCCTAGATGAGCAGAGGGCAGCATCTGAGGATGGTTGGAGAGCTGCCCTCTCGGTGTAATTTTTCGGTGTTGTTTTTTTGAAGGAGGAGGAAAAGGGGGAGCTATTCACTGCTTTTTTTGTACAACAGCAGGGTTTGTGACTGCATCTGATCGATATGTTTTTTTAAGGAGGTCGGTCGCCAAACACAATGACGAAAGGCTGGCAAGCACTTCATAAGCACAGAGAAAAGGCTCTAAATATCTACTCGGGCACTACAATGGACGTTTTTTTTTTTGTGCTAGCCAGATTCAGAGGCAAGGGATAACGAGGGAGTGGAAAACAAAAGGTAAAGAAGAGGGAAAGTTTGGCTACGACGCACAAATGTTTTGTTATATTGTGTAAAAGTTACTCAAAAGAGCTTTTGTTGCTATGTTTTTTTCACCGTATACCTTTATGTGACTGGAATAGCTTCTGCGTGCCATATATGTGTTGGCCCTGATTCCTGATGGGCATAATGGACAGGGAATTTAATGGCAGTTTCTCTACTGTGTAACCATAAAAGCAATAGGTTGCAGTTAATTGACTGACTGGTATTCATGTCACTCGTGTCATCAGCCGGAAACCCAGAACTGATAAAATCCATTATCTGCATGTGTGATAAACGCATACACTTGTCATGCTACCTGAGAGATTTATTTCTCTCTCATGAGCAACAAAAATGATAAATCTGAAATACATATGTACCACATTACCCTTGTTTTTGCTGTAAATTGACACTCAGTGTAGTGGGAGATAAAAGAAAACCCATACTCCCTTCATACTCTCTCATGGTTTATTAAACATTCACCATGAAAACATGTTTTTCACCTGAAATATCTGCGAAGTATCTTGCCTCTTTGATATAACAGTTCATTCACAGCAAAAGCAATAATAATGCAGTGTCAACCTCATTTACAGACTGAAATTATATCTCAGGTGCCACTGCTAACAATTCCGACTCGGGAGTTGTGTCTGCATATTAAAATTTTACAGCAATTTAGTCACCAATAAGCCAGGTAGAAAATACTAGCGCTGGAATACCAACATTGCTTTCGATTATGGCCCATGTAGTGGTGCCTAAAAACAAATCCCAACTGAGGTCAAATGCACTTTTCTGATCTGAATCGATGGTGGCCACTCATTCAGAGGTTTATTCTACCTTTTTGTATGTCATTGCGCTGTATTCTCTCTGCTGATGGCTTCGGGAGCCAGCTGGCTGTCATGTTGATTAATGGAACAATAAAATTTACAGCCAGTGTTTACTTTATTCTTCTCATGCGAGTCTGTTTTCAAAGTGCTCCTCTTTTTTTTTAAGCGCTACAGTAATTCTGCTGTCCTGTTCTATTGTTGTGTTGATATGGGAGAAGTAGTGATTTGTACAAGCTGTTTCCTTTTCCCTCGTCCGTATGCTGGAGGAGCAGAGCTGTCTAGACTCGGCTCTTCCACTGTGGGTAGGGACTGTGCTGTACAAAGCTCAGATGGTGCAGCTATGGACCATGTGCTGTGCTCCTCTGTACTGTGACAGCACTGATGGTAGTGAGTGGAGGAGTAAAATTTGGTGAAGGATTCAAATGCTGCATCTAATTCACACTAAGTTCCACCCCCTATTCACTAGCTTTGCAGGACAGCCCATGAATTGGAGATGCGTTTGAATTTATTTGATCATTTTCTTATGTGAGAATGAATTGTGACATTGCTAAGCATTTTTTATCTGTCATTTTTTTTAAAGGAATTGTTAAATTACCCTGCAAGATGATTAAAAACGGCTGAGAATGCATGTCAGAATTGTGTCAAATGAGAAGTTAAAAGCCTTATTTGAAAGCTATTATAAGTGACCAAATTAGTGTAAGTGAAAAGAAATTTTCCAAACGGTTATTCAACAAATTAATTCGTTAGTGAACTCTTTAGATACTACAGACACAATGACCCGAATCAGTATGTAAATGAAATGTAGTAACATTGATTTATCTTGGAGCAAATGCCGAGATTGAGCATGAACTTCATAAAGAGAAAGAGGAAAACATATATATGATTGTATCTTCTCTGGGTACTTTGTGCCTATTTTAACATGCACTATTGTTTCAGTAAGATGTTTAAACATAAATTAATGCTTTTATTCAGAAGAGGATGCATTAAATTGATCAAGTTACAGTAAGCACTTACATTATTACAAAAAAAAATTCAAATAAATGCTTGTTATATTGAAGCTTCCATTTTAGCTTTGAGCTTCCATTTCCAGCATTGATAATAAGAAATGTTTATTGAGCAACAAATCAGATTTATTATAAATCAGATATTAGAATGATTTATTAAGGATCATGTGACACTGAAGACTGGATGAAAATTTGTCTTTTTGAAGTATATTTGACCTTAATATATTTTAAAATAAGCTATATTAAGATAGAAAATAGTTATTTAAAAATGGAACATTGTTTTACTATATTACGGTTTTAAATTAATCTTTTTTCATCAAACAATTACACGTTGGTGAGCATAAGAAACTTAGCACAAAAACGTTAAAAATCATTCTGATCCTTAACTGAACTTGAAACCATCCAAGCAAGCAGAACTTCCACAGACTTTGCAAATTCTAAAAGCACAAAAGCTTGTACCCAGATAGCAGAATGGTCAGTAATGTTTTAAAAGCAAATGACTCTGGGGAAACTCAGAGTTTATCAAATGCAAAGAATCAAAGTGTAATGTGCTGAAAAATCTGCTAATTTAAATGTTTTGCACCCTGGAACACCCCTTCCTTTACTGAACTGCTCCTCAAACTGCCTTCAGTGATCATTAGCTGCTTCAAGAGTCCATTTTCAAAAGCACGGTCACACTGGTCAAGGATGCTCCATGTCATCTGACATGCACACAAAGACACAGATTTGACCCATGGCCAGTTTAGCAGACATGATCTCACATCAATAGAGTAAGCTTAGAGTAAAGATGAAGATTGTCATTTTTTTCCCAATGTTAAAATACTTGCATGAGTCCCTGCCTCTGTTTCTCTCCTTTTTTTTAACCTCCCTCACCTAACCTCTCATTCTAGTGGCACAGCAGAGTCTATTAATCCTGTAACCTATGACTCGCTCACTTTCTCTAGTCTTTCAGGTTTGTCCATCATTATACTGTGTCTTTCTCTTTCATCTCTCTCCAGTCCCCTTTATCTGTCCCTGAATCCCCAGTGTGAGGGCCGCCAAGGTGAGGGGAGTCTGACACAACAGAAGCTGCTGGCAGTCTGCTCATTCATTTCCCCATCTTCATTGCTATTTTTTTGGAAGGGTGCTGGTCTCTCTTCACCAGCTGTACCTCGGGCTAATGGTTAGTAGAGTGTGAACGGAAGGAAGGCTGATGGAAACTGGAGTGGTTTCTGGCTTTGAAGGGAACATTTGAGGCGCAGGCCAGCAAGATCTGACTCACCCTGGCCAGGCTTCCATTACAGAGCCTGATCCAATCTGTGGCGGCAGAGGAGCACTGTATCCCCCCCTACAGACACACTTCATCGATTGCTGTGTCAGAGGCCATATTATACTTTCCCCTCATTGAACTCTCATCGACAGGCCTTTCTCTTTTGTAGTTAGCCTACAGGATGACATTTATGCAGTAGCTGCCTGGGCGCATGCTGACAGCCCTGTTAATGGCTACTTTACAGATGGCATTTACTCCGCCAGCCCATTATCATCAGTACAACACAGCTTGATCACATAAGGGCATAAAAGGAACTGTTGCCATTGTTTTTGGCCGGCGAATTGCCTGCCTGTGGATATTTATGCTCTGATAACCGTCCATTTGTTAAAAGCAAAGGCTATCTTTTTTGTCCCTCTGTCCATCAGGTTAACTGCAGTGAATTATATGACAGAGCTCTTAAAAAAAACTAAATGGATGCTGGAATAATAATTGGGGGCAGAGACACAGCTGTTGTGTCCAAAACATGAATATCAGCTAATAGTCTCCAAATTAAATCAGCTGGGCAGACGCAACATAACGCCACAGCCAATTTTCAGTATTTGAGTATGAAAATTTGACATCCCTACATAATATAATGTGCTTGTGGGTGTTGTAAGCCAGAAATGATGCTTAAAATTACACAAGGCATTTAAATCACATTGGCTTTCAGAAAAAACGCACTTAAATATCATAAAGCAGTCTCTGTTCCAAAGCCTAGTGTTGTCATGCATACTAGTGTCTACTAAAAAGTCTATACTTATGCAGCAACTTGTACTCCACATGCCTCAAATTGTACTACTCAGGTGAAGCTAATCAAACTCCTCAGCTTACAACATGATACTCTAACATAAATACATATCACAAATGAACATTGAGTGAAATATTTCTTTATTTAGATGGGGCTATTTTGACACTTTCTGTACTTTGGGTCATGAGCCATGGGTTATGTAGAAACACAATATTATGTGTTTCATCCTGTTTTGAAGAAAAATTCTAATAATACAGGTTGTTTGTGATGCATATACTAATGCACATATATTAGTCACTGTAACATACATTATTATATACATACATTAATTTAATTGATTTGAAAATCTGTCTAAAATCAATAAAAAATGTTACATTTTCTCAATAGCAAATTTTAAATGGTTGTGTGGCAGTCGGTTTGAAACACGATAATATCATTAGAACGGACTTTCCATTTTACTTCAGTGCATAAAGCACAAAATGTGTTTCTGTTTCTGAGTGAATCAAAATGATGGAGCAGAGCATTTTCAATCAATATTTTCCAGTATTAAGTAAAATATAATCAAATTTCTAATAACATTTGTCCTGCCTGCCTTCTAGGTTGAACATTTTCCCTGAGCTCTTTGCAGTACATGCAATTTGGCTTAAAGTAGGTATCTTAGAAGGCAGCATAATTTTGCAACCTGCTGTTTGGAACAGCCTTTGCGTCAGGGACACGTCTGTGATGATTTAAACTGATGTCTAGTTAAGCATATCACTAGGTTTTGGAAGAGACTTAAAATATACATGCTCCTGAATGTACCTAATGCATAAAATCGCCCCTCATTATGCCAGACTAGAAAAATATTACATTGGAGCTGTAATAGAAGCTTTCAACAGCTGTTATACAGTAGTTATGTGATGATCAGACCGTTTCACACTGTGAAGATTACATACACAGGCTAACAAAACCCTGCGTGGCTAAACACACAGCTATCACACAAAATGAGACGAAAAACCTTTTCTTTATTGAAATCAGTGTTGCTGTAAGCATTATACAGCTGCTCACTCCAGGATGTGCTTTCTATGGCAATTGGATGGCTGAGCATTTATTGAAAGCAATACCTGGTTCCTTGTAAATGCTTAGAAGTGTAACATTGCCAGTGGTGAGTTCTCAGCGGAATGCTTTGGTAAATTTTAAACCCACAATCCAGATGGCTGCTGCGGCCTGTCTCAGGATGCATTAGTCATAAGATAGCATTTCTAAGGTGTCACAAGCACCGGGTCTCACGAGGAAGCACCTTGTTAACTGATGAATTCTGCTTGTAGATTTACTCTTGGCTCCAAACTGGTGGTTTGACTAGCTTTTATAACTGTAGTATACTGAATGCACCCCGCTGATATTTTAGGAGGGGATGCCGCTTAGGCTGATATTTACAGAGAAGTCCTCTGGCTCTGACGTGTCCTCGCAACCGCCTGGCATTTTACTGCTGACAATTAGGCATGAAGTCTCAGCATGCAGCATTGTAAACAAATGCAGCATAAAGTCAAAAACTGTGCATCTCTAATAGCTAGATTTACTCCGCTGTTGTTATATTAGCTGGTAGACAGTACAGAAAGTACAGAGTGCGCATTTTAGAACAATGAGATTGCATTGCATTGCAATGGAGATGTAATGGTGCCATCTCAGGTCAATGCGTTCCTTTATGTTGGAGGTCAGGTATTATGTTCATGCCAAACAGATATCGATTTAACCTCATCTGGTAGGTTAATTTATAATCCATTTGTAAGCATCGTAACAAATCTTGTTTATTGCAAAAAACAAAAACAAATCATTTTCAAATCATCTGTATTTTGTCTTGTTTTTCAGTAAATATATTCTGATAAATGATAAACATCATTTAAACATCATTTAAACACGATACATTTACTTGGGAAGCAACAGTACAAAAACACTATAATATAATGTTTAATATATATTGAATTAAGTATATTATTTGTACATTCAAAAGGTTCATTATAGTTAACTAAAAGAAAAACATTTCTCATTTTCATTCAGTTTCAATACATTAAAAAATACAATAAAATAAAGATAAATAACTAATAAAATATAAAAAATAATACAAATTAAAAATATGAATTAAAAACTATAATAATATCTCAATGATACTAAAATAACACTGGCATGCAAATAAACATGCATTTTTGTCTATTCAAAGTGAATCTGGCTGTGTTTTATGAATGATTAACATGTTTCCATAACTTTAGACTAGCTGTTCTGTCAAAATTCAGAGGTCATAAAAACAAGATCCTTGCTTATCAAAAGCCAGAGAAAGATTATTGAATGTTTAATCCACATTTGCGGTTCACTATTAGGACCAAGCTACTTTTCCAGATTCAGTATCTCTATAATGGATTACCAATAAGACACTGTATCTCTCAGTGGAAAACAGCTCACGTTAATCCAAGAAGACATTCACACTCTGAACTTCCTGGGGGAATGGGAGTGGAGGAGAGTTGAGGCTACTTCTGTGGAAGGATGGATCAATAGTAGGGGAAAAGTGGGTTAGTGCCAGTACCCCAGAGAGAGGACGTGTTGAACATAGTTAACACTGAAGTGTAGTGGCAGCCATCTGGAAAGGGATGCATGTGACAGGGAAGGGGGCAAATGGGCAGTAGGGAATAGTGAGAGGATTCGTGTTAGTGGAGAGAGTGAGAAATGATCTATGCTGAGGCAAACATGAGGGGTGGAATATGAATTATGAATTTTGGACTATTGGCTTGCATTCTGCAGCTCTAGCCCAGTGTGTTGGACACACACAGCAGCTCTCTGCTCGGCCCTCTTTAATCTCAGCCCTGGAGGTCATTTCTCCCTTCTTCTAGACTGGCAAGTATAATGACCGGGAATGAGAGGAAGAGTAGAGGAGAACAGGTGGCGAATGAAGAGAGACCTAAATGAAAACAGGTTTAAACTGTTTAACACCTCTCGCCAGGCTACAGCTGTGCTATACTGGATTTTTACCATGTAAGCTCAAGTCAGAAATAATTTTTGTTTTTGTTCACCTTGAGCACTTTAATTGTCAAATCAAATATGTTCCCCTTAAGAGGCAGGATCATATTGATATTGTGTGGTTTTGGTGTAAGAGTCTGGCATGGGAAATATAGTTATCAGCTACTGTAAGTGTCAAAATATTAACCCCTTAGAATCATGCACTGCGTCCAACCATATCTGGTTAGGTTTTGGATTTTGTACATGCTTGGTCAGGACCATTACCATGTGAGAATATTAAGCCGAATGAAGCATTCAACATTTGCAATAATTCATACAACATGGTTGGGTTGTACAAAAAACTTTCACTCAAACCTACACATAACCATGATAGTAATAGAACAAAAACCTCTTCGTATGAGCCAAGATATTGACATCAGAGTTGTCATGAGAGTTTACTGAGTATATATCTTATACAATTACCCCATCAACTTCGGTCAGAAATCTTGGTGTAATCTTTGATGACCAGCTGTCCTTCAAAGACCACACTGCAAAGACTGCTCAATCTTGCAGCTTTGCACTACACAACATCAGAAAGATCAGGCCCTTTCTAACAGAGCACAACTTCTTGTCCAGGTCCTTGTCATTTCTAGGCTGGACTACTGCTTCTGGCTGGACTTCCATCAAGCACAATCAAACCTCTACAAATGATTCAGAATGCAGCGGCACGACTGGTCTTTAACAAGCCCAAACGAGCCCATGTTACACCTCTCTTTATCTCCTTGCACTGGCTACTGGTTACAGCTCGCATCAAGTTCAAGACATTGATGCTTGCATATAGAACAGCCTCGGGCTCAGCACCCGCCTACTGCCATTTACTATTACGAATCTACATCCCCTCCAGAAGTCTGAGATCCCCTAGTGAGCGATGCCTCCTGGTACCATCACATAGAGGCTCAAAATCACTCTCCAGAACATTCTTGTTCACCATTCCTGGCTGGAGGAATGATCTTCCCACCCCTATTCAGAATGCTGGATCACTGTCAACCTTCAAGCAACAAAGAAAACTCATCTCTTTCGACAATACGTGACTTCATCCTAAATAATAAAAAAAAAACTTTGTCTTTCTCTTTATTTATTCCTTCCCTTGCTAGCTTGCACTTATTTGAACAATGCCTGAGACTTGGTATTACGAGCACTTCCTCTGTCTGTTTGCCTCTTTAAGATGAATTGCTTTATGTATTCCCCAATTGTAAGTCGCTTTGGATAAAAGCGGCTACAAAATGACTAAATGTAAATGTATTGAATGACAATCCTAAAAATAGCCTAAACACAGAACAAAAATAGCCTAAAATAGCACACAGACATGAACTAAAACTAAATTGAAAACCAGAATAAGAAGCCTTTTTTTCATCAAACAATATTTGAAGGCCTTCTTAAAATAATTACTATACTAACTAAAATAAGTTTGCTTAAAATAATTACATTTCAGAAATCCATAAACTAATAAACATAAACTATTTAACTCAAATATTTTGACATTTTTAGCTTCATTTTTAGCCTTTCTTTCTTTCTTTCTTTCTTTCTTTCTTTCTTTCTTTCTTTCTTTCTTTCTTTCTTTCCTAATCTTTTTTCTTTTTTCATTTTGACATGCCATTGCAAGTTTGATGTCATCAACAACATTGGGCCCAAGTAATAGGTTTGGAGCAACTTGAGGGTGTCAAATTGTTCTTAACCTGTTGTTTTGAACTCCACTGACTTCCATTATATGACCAACAGTTCTTCAACTTGCTATTATTATTTTTTTAGTTTCCACAGAAGAAATTAGTGAAACAAGTAAGATTTGATCTAGAATGGAATATGAATATAAAACATTAGCTATGCCAAGACACAAATCTCATTTCGAAATACCTGTGAACATTGGGCTATAAGTAATGTGTGATTTCATGATGGAAGCACACGGTTTTCATCACAGTGTGCATAAATTATTCAGTCCTGATGACGACTGATCTGAGCTGCTGTTTTGTAGCTCTGATGGTCACTGATATGCTTTAATCTATGGATGGAAAGCGTATGCTTTAGCTAACTGCAAATGGAGCCGCATGGTTGAATGATCATGCTTCCAGATGCCATATGAGTGTGTAGCTTTACCACTGAAAGCACTTAAAAGTCCTTCATATGTAGCACAAATCTGATTTGATCCAAACTTAGAAAGTACACATACATGCATGCAACTTTGTGGCGAGATGCCCACTAGCAAGGTAGGAATATCATGCCGTCTGTGGCTGGAGAGCGAAGCGTAGTCACTGGAGCTTTTTCTGATGATCCATTAGTTTGCTCTGGAGTCCGTTTGCTTTAATCCCACCAAAGGCCGTCACTGACCCTCCCTGTGTCACGTCTAATAAAGTTAGTTTGGATTGCAGAGCGATGGGCTTTAGCGTTAGCTTCTGAGCTCTTGTGATATGTGCCGTGTCATTAATGTACAATCAGGCTCTAGGTTAGTAAGAAAAGGAGGAAGCTTCAAAAGAGCTCTTCCCTCAAGTAGATGTGAGAGTGTCATTGGTAATCGGATTTGAGGCTGGAGTGAGGCATGGCCTTGAATATTTCACTGCAGGCTTCTGTGCTTTAATAACTCTCAGTAGTACCATTAAAAGAATAGGAACATTCTGTCATCATTTGCTCAAACTTATGTTGTTCCAAACCTGAATGATTTTCTCTCTGTTGTGGAACACTGTTCTTTTCAATATGACTACAAGCTGTCAAACTCAGAAAATGACAAAATATGTAGTTTAATATTTTATTTTTTGGCGAACTATTGCCTTAAGGACTTAAACTAAGCTTAATGGTTAAACTAAGAGTGACATGGTGGACAGCAGAATAAAGCAAAATATAATTTAGAATTTTTAATGTTGTTGTTGTTTGTTTTATTTTCAGTTCATTATTGTTTTGAATATTTCTTTTTAGTTGTGTTTTTTAAAAGTTTTATGTTTTATTTTTGAAGAATTATTCCCTTTAACAGTAAAACGTACACTCACTTGTGGCTAGCAACATGTAACAAATGACAGTTTTGAAGTTTTAGGTTAGTTATTACATCTGTAATAAGTTCATTTATTAGTTATTTCACTGTCACTGCTAGCTTTATTTTTCCCTAAAGTTTAGAAAAACTATCCCTTTAAGTGTTAGAACTAACCCCAGTAATACTAGGGCCGCTGACCTTACCAGCAATGTACAACAAATTATAATTTTGAATTCTGAATGCAGCTTTGCTGTTGTTGTTTTATTTTCAGTTTATAATTTTGAAATTTTCACTTTTTAGTTAATTTTAAGATTGTTTTTATTGAATTTTATTTTTGGTTGAACTTTTCACTTCAACACTTAAACCTTAACAGTTGAACTGTACAGTAATACTAATACCTACTGACAGCCAGCAACAACAGGTATCTTTAGCGTCCAAGAAATACAATACGGATAGTAATAGGGACAAATCATTTGAGACATATTGGCAGTTCCCCACATATCAGAAAGCTCATTTCCTAAGTCTGCTTTGGTTCTCAGGTCTCTGGAGGTATGTAACGCTATCATAGTTTGCATGTTTCTGCAGTGTGTGGTTTCTGAAGCATTTCAGCTGAGGTGGCTGGAAATGAGGCTCTGTCAAGTATTCCTGTACGAGGCGAATTTGCTGACTCGTTCTTCTGTTTGACATGCCGCTGCACTGATATGCTTGACATCGCTCAAGTGAACATAAAAACTGCAGTTTTCTTCTGAAGTTTGCATAGGAGAGATAGACGCACGGGAGAATGGCAACTGAGATGGAGGAGGAGATACACTGCAACTAGCTTTCGGATGCAGTATCTGTGGATGACAGAGCATATGAGGTAATGGGTCAAAGATAGCGAGGAGAGACAGAAAAATCACATTTCTTAGAGTGCAGCTGCTAGCGTAATGAGGGCTAATGAATGCCGCGCTCTAATCACTCTGCTATGTTTCAGAAAAAGATGAGGAAAAGTACGTTAGAGAGCCATGGTGTTTTTATGCAGCGGCAGATCTTAATCAAATCAATGAGGAGCACTTGAAAAAGCGTGTTATCTAAACAACAAGAGGTAAGCAAATAGCTCAAGAGCATCGGCTTTTTAGATGTGGCTTAAAAGCTCATGGAGTCAGGAAATCAGAGAACTCATTTGTAACCCTCACTTTGCTAACCTGAATGCTAATAGATGGGGAGGATCTCCCAAGGAGTGATTGAGAAGGTGTAAAGAGTCCATTTGGTAGTTAATGTGAGCAAGTGTGAGTAAATGAGGGGACTGGATGGATGAAAGGGTGGGAGGATAGAGGTAGTTTTCCTGTTATGAATCAAAGGAAGACAAGGCATCAATAATATATCTTGTTCAATTTCAAGGTGTAGATTAGTGTTCCCTCGACGTGACTTCAGATAGTCTTTACATAATTAAGTTGCAATGAAGAACTTGATAGCGAGTCTGTTCTCTTTTTCCACCTGATAATGGAGATTTATTAAGTATTGTTGAATATGAATGATTTACATTGGCCGGCCACTTTAAAGGAGTGGGAGTGTCAAGGAAGATGAAGAAAAAGAAGAAAGTGTCTATCCATCTATCCATCTTTCTATAGTTCTATCGTTCTATCATTTTATCTATTGTATCATCTTTCTATCAATTAATCTTTCCACACACACATGCCGCATACCTATATATGTGTGTGTGTGTGTATATATATGTATGTATGTATGTATGTATGTATATAATTTTATCTCATTTAAATAAAAAAATCAATCCTAATTTTGAATTTCAATTCATTTTCATTCTACTCGCTTACGTTCAAATTTAAATTGCAGTTGCATTCTGTTTGCTGCCTCAATTCAAATTCAGGAATTGAATTCTCAATTGTCAATTTAATTCTGAATGCTGCAGAAACTTGCGGTACTGACCCAACCGCTAACTAATTCCCATCATACCCTTCTTCAGCCCAGAGAAAATGTCCAATATTGCTCTTGATTTCAGTGAGAGACAGACAGACAAACACAGAAGAAGCTGCAAGCGGTGAAAATCAATTATGTCAGCCATAAGAGAGAGTGGCGTACTCTCAAAACAGGTTAGCTTTAATCATCCACACACCCTCAGTCCCATTCACCGTCTCGCCGCTCTTAGCCGTAGCCCTTAAAGCTTTTGATATGGATACGTCTGCAGCCTTTCTCACTGCTCTTTTTCAGTTTGCAGTCTCTGGTTTAAGAATTAATTGCTCTTGCTTTGGCCCTCTGAATTGCTGCCTGAAAAGAGGGCTCCCCGCTCATTCAGAAAAAGCTTTCATCAAATCAAATGGAAATCTGGAGGAAGTAGGGAAGAGAACGGATGGAGCCGACCTTACCCAATGATGGAGGGCATGCTGCACTCTGTCCCATCATGTCTGTGATTTGTTATGTGGTCACCACCAGCAGTGACAGACAGGTGGCTGTTGTAAGGTCACGACCCATGAAAGTTGTGATGTAAATGAGATAGCGAAACCTCTGAAACTCTGTTAACTTCAGATGGGGACTGTTTGCTTGGGCTGTTTGAGAAGACTTGAGGCTCATCAGATCTATTTATTTATTCAAAAATATTTTACATATGCAATTCACTCATTCAAACAATTACATTAATACACCTATTCTTTGATGAGTGTGTTTTTATTTTGGTATTAAAATTCATGGTAACAATTTACTAAAGGGACTAATTCTCACTATTAACTGTTTGCTAATTAGCATGCCTATTATTAACATATTGGCTGTTTATTAGTATTTATAAAGCACATATTTTGCATGAGCATATTCTACATCCCTAACCCAATACCTAAACTTAACAACTACCTTACTAACTATTAATAAGCAGCAAATTAGAAGTTTATTGAGGCAAAACTCATAGTTTAATGGTTTGTTAATAGCAAGAATTGGATCTTAAAATAAAGTGTGACCAAATTAATTATATTAATTAGTTTAACTATAATTAGGTAATTTTTATAACATTTTATTTATAACAAAACTGCTGCTTATTAATTATTAAAAAATAAATAAAAACGTCAACAAAACCAAGGTAGTGTTTCTATTGTTAACTAATCCTATAAAAAAATGTATGGTAACACTTTAGAACAGGGAACACTTATTCACTATTAACTTTGATTTTTCCCTCAATAAATTCATAATTTGCTGATAGGTAATTTCCTAATAGGTATTGGGTAGGATTAGGGATGTAGAATAAGGTCATGCAGAATAAGGCATTAATATGTGCTAAATTACTACTAATAAATGGCTAATATTCTAGTAATATGCATGCTAATAAGCAACTAGTTAAGAGACGCTAAAATAAAGTGTTACCAAATGTATATAATTAAATACAAAGCTCATGAAATTAAATATCAATAAAAACATAAAAAACATAAAGGAAAATTTAAGTTAGTTAAGTACTAAAATGAATAAAACTGAATAAATAAATTCATTAAAAAAAATTAATGATTTTTATATATATATATATATATATATATAATTAAAATGACAAATGCACACAAAACTTAAACTAAAATTAAAATAACAACTCAAAAAAATATAAAAATAAAAGCTAAAATAAATACTACAATAGTATACATAATAATAATAATGTAACAGTCATATTGTGTGGCTAAACAAAAAAACATAAAACATAAAATGATATCATAGAAAGGAGCTTACTTTTTAAAAGATTTTTCATGGCCACTCTTGAACATCATTGACTCAGATGCATGTGTCACATAGGTGTGCTGATGCCATTCTTAACCTGACTCACTGGCATGCGTTTACATGATACGAGGGATAGACACAGCTAAGAATAAAGTCTGTAGTGTTCAGTCATCCTGTGTCAGTCTGAATACATTCAAAAGCAGACAAGCTGTGAGCATTCTGAGGTGAATGAACACAATATGGCCCTCTCATTGCTCCCACCCTCCCACCGTAGGCCTGTCTAGACGGCGTACAATTGTAACATTACAAATCGATGATTCACCCAAAGCTCCGCTCACGCAGAGTTAGACACCTATATTCCTAGGGTTTGAGCACCAGCTCTTCATCACACAGACCTCGGGTCAGCCGACTCTCTGATCTCTATAATATTAAACTTAGCATAATATTAGCCCTGCATGCGTGCTCCATTACCTCATTTGTGCTTTTATCATTCAGAGTGGTGCACAGCAACGTCCATGACACCGTACTGCAGAGAAGTGTATTTGTTGGGGAAAAAAGGTCATTTGAAGAGCAACACCAGCCTGGAAGAGCAGAAGCTGCCCATGAATTAGTGATGGTGTTGCTCTTCCTGACGGTTGTACTCTCCAGAACACACACTCATACACTTTTTCTCTCAAACTCACAGTCGCTGATGTTTAACCCATCTTTTTCCAGACCCTGCCAGGATATTCTGTGTAGATGTGGATCATGCACTGCCCTCCATCCACCCCACGACACATACGCTTCCAGTTCTGGCCTTTCCTGCCCGTGTGTTGACATGCAATTAACTGGAGCAGAAATGTAGGTTTAATATTTAATCATTCATGAAAAAATAAAGTTCCAGGAAAGAGGAAGGTGTCTCTTTTAGTATGCACACTCCTCTGGCCTGCAGATTCTCTCATGTGCTTTTTCTCATCCCCCACTATGGCCTCTCTTTCCTCTCCTCTCCAGGGTGTATGTTTGTGTGTGTGTGAGAGCTAGAGAGCAAGAATTTGTTTCATGTGCATAAAAACAGGAGGAGACAGTTAGAAGCAGAACATTTACAACAAGACGAGGGGGTGGGGGCATTTGTTTGTACAGCGCTGTCAGTACAGACTTTGTCTACTTTTCTGTGGTTTGCCCTCCCTGTGAGTGCACAAGTTGTCTTTCACTGAGCAGTATGTTACAAAAATGTCCTTGAGGAACAAGGATGGGTATATGAGATATGTTATAATATTGTTCTTAATTGAAGCAAGAGAGATGTTTTTAGCTTTGACAAGGGAAGATCTTTTCTCAGCTCAGTCAGATGAGGGTTGATGGAGGTCACCGTACTATTTCTTCCTAGTAGTACGATGTTATTTTCTTTTGAAGTTAAAACATTCTGTCAGATGAACAACTCTTTTGACCTAAAATATTTACTTGAAGTACATCTTGAGATTTTAAGTCAATATCTGAATAATTTAACAACACATTTGCATAAACTAAATATTTCATATTTTTCAGTTAGTGTTTTATATGGATTTGTTTTTATTTTCAAAATATCTCTTTATTTTAATTTAATTGTTTTATTATTTAAATTATTATTTGCTTTTAATGAACTCATGAAACCCCTGTAGTTCCCTCACAAACCACCAGTAGTTTGTGGACCCCAGTTTTGGAAACTCTGCTGTAGAGGACATTATGCATTTTGTAAACAAAAAGTGTTTTGTAGATCTGTCCATCCATAAAAAGACAGACAGACAGACAGACAGACAGATAGATAGATAGATAGATAGATAGATAGATAGATAGATAGATAGATAGATAGATAGATAGATAGATAGATAGATAGATAGATAGATAGATAGATAGATAGATAGATAGATAGATAGATAGATAGATAGATTCCTTCACAGCATGTGCTTGGAAATACAGTTTGAAATAATCGTTAAATAGTTAAAATGAATAATAAATTGAAAAAGGTCAGTGGGGCCCAGCGTTGTTTGGACCCCAATGACTTTAGAGTAAAAATATCTTCAAAATTGTTTTGTGTTCCACAGAAGAAAATAAGTCAAATGCAAGTCAAGACATGAGGGTGAGTAAATTATGACACATTATGGAATTCCCCCCTAAAATAATGTCCAATTGTGGTCAGGAGATCCCAAAACTAGCCTAATTTATCCCAGGCCTCCAGTTCAGGATACAAAATCCACATGTTCTCCATAGAATGTGCTTTGAAATGCATATCAAAATATGAAAGAATGTGCTTTGAAATGCATATCAAAATATAGAAGAAAAGTGAGTTTGAAATCGAGTGCACAAAATGAAGTGCTGACTTTACAATTCCTTTGATGAAATGTATGTGCATTTTATCAGTTCCTGCATTCCCTGGGAATCAAACCAATATTCTTGACGTTGTTAGCGCTGTACTCTGGAGCACAGTGTTCAAAATGTCATTACTGTATCACATCAGCATCAGAATCACAGGTTAAACCCCTTTGCTCATTTCAAGTAGAACATTTATTTAACCTCAGTGAGTTTCTAACATGAGAAGTATGTGTGTGTATATGAATAATTATTTTTATGTTGAGAAGGATTTCTCTTAGAAGGTATTTTAGCAAGTAGGTGAATATAGAGTCTCTCGGTCTTCATGAAGACAGGTCCAGGGATTGATTTGCACTCGGTTTGATAAACGCAAGATAGTAAATATGCTGAGAGGACAATGCATCCCTAAACACATTCAGCATTTAAAAGAATCAATAGAACGATGCTAAAAAAATCACTTCTTGGCAGAATAATCTTTCTTTGGTAAACATAACCAAATCATCTATAAACACGAAGGCATAAATGTCAGCGTGTATCGCGGTCGTCTTTTTATATCAGGATGAATCTTTTTATCGATTTGTTTCGGCATCATTCAGCAGGAGGCAGTAAGGAGCCCAGCGTAGCCAAACACACATGAAAATTAGTTTCTGCTGTCAGGCCTTGAAACATCAGTAATTTAATTCAGAAGAACCACAGGTTTGAGTAAGAAAGCGAGGAAGGCTTTATTTTTTAATGACACTTCTTGTTGTCAATGCCAGCATGTGACGCTGATACGTCTCTCATACAGTTCCGATGAGGGCTGAAAATGCATGGCTAACCTCACTAGCGTGCTGTGATTTTTCCCAATTCTGACATTCTCAGTAATTTTATGTCAACATGCTCACTCTGACGCTGATGGACATATTCACTTTCGGTCGCAGCTGACTTATCGTTTCAGCCAGTTGGGCTTTGTGGGTGAGAAGGAAGGGAGTGTTAGATGACCTTGAGGGTGAAAAAGAAACACTTTTGCCACCCTGCCAACCATCTCACAGCACACAACCCTGACACCCTCTCCGAGAAGCCTCGTGTCCTTGCAAAAACTTGTCAAATCCTCTAGTCAAAGAGCGTGAGCTGAGCGCCAGTGAGAAAGGGCCAGAGAATGTTTTAAGGAATCCACAGTCTTGGCAGAACTCGGCTTAAACCAGGCCAGGGAAAGATCCCTGTGAATTGGAGAGGACAGCCACGAGAGAGCCATGCACACTCCCGAGGATGAGTGGTTGGCTTCCATGTCTTCCAACAGCTAGTGAACTCTTGATCGCTAGAAACTGGCCCTTCACATCCTAGGGGCTCTTTAAAGCTGCCCAAATCTTCTTGTAGATTCTAAATCAGTTTATACTATATTGAGTTTATATAATGATATTTATAAAGGAAATGAGTAGGGCCCAGTGTTGTTTTAGATCCCACTGACTTTCATTCTATGGTTTTCAAAAAGTCTTGTTTTGTGTTCCACAGAAGAATTTCAGTCAAAAAGGTTTGGAATGACATGAGGGCGAGTATTAATGATTCATTTGTACATTTTGGTAAACTATTCCTTTTTAGATGATAAAAATTGTGCACAATAAAATGGCGTTTCAAAAGACAGTCAGGCTGTCTTTGAACGTGTCTTAAGTAAATGCTCACTCTACAAAATGTTGGGTTAAAAATAATCCAAGTTGGGTCAAATATGGACAAACCTAGTGATTGTTTTTTTTGACCCAGCGGTTGTAGTAAATGTTCAACCCAACCTGCTGGGTAGTTTTATTTAAGTCCCTATTGTTTAAAAATTACCATATTGTTTGCTTAAAATGAACCCAAAATAGATTGGAAATGAACATTTAGTAATATGTTTAATACATGAACATTTATTAATAAATAAATAAAAAATGATACACATTTATTAAATTGCTTATTAATAAAAGTTCACCTTTAGATTATACTGATGCCTCTAGTAATTGTGCCTGATTTAATTTCCAACTGATTTTGGGTTTATTTTAAATCAGCCATATAGTAATTTTTAAACAATAGTTGAGTTAAAAAAACAACAACTGCCCAGCTGTCACAATTTGGTTTCTGCCTAGTTTCCTGTTTTGCCCTTTTTTGGTATTTCCTGTTGCTTCCAGTCATTAGTTAATTCGTAATCATCATTTAGTCCTGTCACCTGTGTTTAATTGATTATCTAGTTTGCTCTATTGTTTCCTGTTCCTTTTATAAGCATTCCGTTTAGTTCCTGTCTTTGTCTAGTCTTAAAGTAATGTTTGATTTAATGCTTTGTGCCCTGTGGTTTCCACCGTTTCATTTATTAAAATATATTCTGTTTGTAATCCTCGTCCTTCTGCCTTCTTGGACAGCAACCGTTACACCAGCAGGTTGGTCAAACATTTACCCAGCCGCTGGGTTTGGCCATGTTTAACCCAGTGTGTGTTGTTTTTAACCCAACATTTTTTAGATTGTTTAGGTGAACCCAAAACTAGTCTAATTTATCCCAGGCTTCCAGTTAGACCAGTGGGGTCTAAACCTTTTTGACTCAATGGCTCTTTGTCCAAAACCATAATCAACGCCCCCATAGGCTTCTTTTGGTATTTCTAAACTGGGAGTATTGATATATTTCATTAACCACAATTCATTTTGTCACTCTAAATGTTTCAAGAACTGTATGTTCTTCAACAAAAACAGTAGTTATTGAGAGGGAAGAATAAAACTGATTTTAATTTAAACCTGTGAGTTAGACCAATTTAGTTGACTTAGTTGTTCAAGCAAACCCCTAACTAATCCATTTTGAAATCATGGTTTCAATTCCCATTTGGTGTAAAATGTAAATAACTGTAACAATGTTTGTATTGAATAGCATTTAAAAGAAGAAAATTGATATGGCAAATATTCATTAACCACCCTTTGGGACAGCAGTAGTCTCCAGACACAGGGTTTAGTCCTGTTTGGTTATTTATCGTAGAGTACTGTGTTGTCTCCATTCTGTTTACAAAGATTGACACTTTCCAAATGTTTACTTTATCTGTGGTCCATGGGTAGGATTCCATCTAATACAATTACTTTTGTCTGCTTTGTGTTTGGTCTCTGTCTTCTTATTGAGTGAAGCATTGATGTTAGCTTAATGCGTCCAGTGATAAACACTGTAGGATCTGATTGTTTCTTATCTTGTCCATTAGCACTAGGCTGCTGGGTCTGTTCCTCTCACCTCCTCTAGTTGACCTAACTGCTGTAGTATTTATCCCTACCCTTGTTAAAGATAATCACGAAGTGTAGTGTTAATAAGTTTGCACTGCAGCAATCTGTTCAAAGCAGGCACAAAGATGTGTCATAAGTGCACACGCATTCATATGCGCAGATACATTTGTGCTTGGTGTTTTTGGAACATTCCACATGAGGACAATGAAATTAAAGTTGAAAGGCCTGTGGTTCTCCACGAATCCCCAAAGACTTTGTGCTAAAAACGCACAGTGTCTTGGAACTGAAAAGCTTTTCTTTGGTCAATCAGTGCTGATTTGTAACACTTGCATGAAAGCACCAGTTGATACCCATAGTTTCAGGCTGGTTGAGACTTTCAGAATAATGAATTTTTAATGAAGACCACCCACTGTATTCGTGGTAGACCCTTTACGTGGGTTCTTGCAAATTATTTCTTGTTGAGTCTTGTTGGGGGGTGTAGCGTCTTCAGACAGTGACATATGACTTTAGTGATATAATGATGGTTCATTTATGCTAATAAGAGTGTAGCTGTGATCTGATTCCTATGCAGGATTCCCTGCTTCCTACACACTGAAGAGGGCATTTCTGTTGAAGTTCACTTACTTGGACAAAATACATTTTGTCAAAGTATTTTACAGTGTTTATTATTATGGTAGTCAAACAAAATAATTTAAAGAATTTTATTTAGTCATTTAGCAGACGCTTTTACCCACAGCGACTTACAAATGAGGACATAAGAAGCAATCAAAACCAACAAAAGAGCAACAACGTGCAAGTGCTATTAATTAATACTTTAATATAGCAAGGATGCATTAAATTGACAAAAAGTGACAGTAAAGACATTTATAATGCTACAACAGGTTTCTATTTAATATAAATGCTGTTCTTTAAAACTTTCTATTCTTCAAAGAATCTTGAAAACAATTGATCCTGTTTTGTTTTTTCTCAAAGAAATATAAAGCCACTCAACTGTTAACACTGATAATAATAAGAACTGTTTCTTGGTCACCATATCCTAACTTCTGAAGGATCATGTGACACTGAAGTCTGGGGTAATGGCAGTTGAAAATTCAGCTTTGAAATTACAGGAATAAATTACATTTTTAAATATTAAAATAGAAAATTGTAATTAAATTATACTGCTGAAATTTAAATGATTGTGATTTGGATGATTTTACAAATGGATAAATCCTCTATTAGATTAAACATACTCCCTACTATTAGGATCATTTGTGAAAATCATGCAATGTGACTGAATACCCTATGAATTCCAGTCCACTTTTAATCAGGTGATTTGAACATAACTTTTGTTTATGGATTGAATGACCTGTTGTTAATTTTGGGTCCCCTTTTAGGGCTGGTGGAGACAAAATGGCAGCGGTTCCTCTGTGGTGCGTGTTGGACCAGGTTGACTGAGCTCGGCGAAGCTGCCGCAGCAGGGGCTCTGTACATGCAACTTCTCCAGGTCATCTGCCATACTCGCATTTGTGATGAAATATTAAAGACAGGTTGATCTCGCTCTGTCTCTCTTTTTCTCTCTCTCTGTCTGTCAACCCCTTGCAGAAGCTTATAGCAGAGGTGGATTTGTCATCTCAGCAGTTCAAAGCTGAGTCCAGGCAGCCAGCATCCGTCCTGCAGAGGAGAGCTGACATATTTAGTGCCACAGATGCATGAAAGAGCTTTGTTTTGGTCGATTCACAGAGATGACAGGTATGGAGTGGAAAAAGGAGGAGAAAGGCTGGAGAAAAGGTCACAGAAAACTTCAGGCTGACCTACGCTCATGACTGTCATGCATAGAAGTGAAATAGCAAAAATATGAGGAAGAAGTGCTGCGTGGTGAGTAATGGAAAGGACCGGTGCCAAAACACACCTACACCATCTCCCACAGACCTGTCACATTGCCATAATTATACACTTTTTCTGAAACTAGTGTTTCATTGTGTTAATTGTGAAAAGTAACTAATTGCAAGACATCATTGCTTGCAGGTGTTTAACTTCAAAGTCATAATTTATTTGTATTTTTTTACATTTAAGTGTTTATTCCCCCTGATATTATTATTATTATTTGTAAGACTTTACAATAAGGTTGCATTTGTTAACATAAGTAAATTAGGTAACATAAACTATAAAAAATACTTTGAAAGCATTTATTAATTGTTATTTCAGCATTTACTAATACATTATTCAAATCAAATGTTGTATCTGTTAATATCATTTTCTGGACCTGACCTAACATGAACTAACAATGCCCAGTTGTATCTTTATTAATACATGTTAGCAAAGATCAAAACCGCAACACATGTAATGTTTATTATAAGTTTATAACTAAAGATGTTAACTGAAGTCACCTTAGTGTTACCTAAAAATAACAACAAAAACATCCACATCAACAATAATAATAATTTATACAATCTATTATTTACATGCATGTATATACTTAAGAAATATATGTAATGTTTATATATTTAAAATATTTATATATAATATCAATTATATTAATATAAATATATACATGGAAATATTTTCAAAATAAATGCTGTATGTGTGTGTATTTATATATACATAATAAATATACACATATTATGTAAACAAAAACTTTTATTTTGGATGTGATTAAACATGATTAATCGTTTGACAGCACTAGCATATATACACACACACACACACATACACACACACACACCCTTGTTATATACACGTGTGACTTGTTGTTAATGCATCGCCTCTACATGGTTGGGGAATAGGAAACATCTCATCTCATTTTTGCCTAAGCGTTTTTCAACATCAAGATGTCTCAGATGCAGCCATTATAGACTTATTAACCTCCATAACATACAGTATGTGAAGTATTTTTCCTCTCCCTCCCCCCATCTTTCCTCTGCTCTTCTTTCCAATCCTCACATTATGAAGTTTTCCTGTCATTATTTCTGACGACTCTTTTCTGCCAGACATCCTAGAGCTCACCTGTTCAGCCCACTCTACACACAAGCAATCCAGACAGAGCGATGCATTAATGGAGGGAGGAGAGAGAGAGAGCGGAGGAAGAGAATGAGGAGAGAAATCTGATCAAATAAGCCAATCATGTGTGGAGCATTAATGAAGAGCCTGGAGGAGCAGCCTGCGTCCTCTCTCTCCAGATGCATGCAAGATACTTTGTGTTGCGATGAGGAGATGAAGGGAGTTTGTGGAACTTTCCATAACTGCTTCTGAAAAGGGTTTAAAGCAAACACAGTGAGCACAATGATGGGAGAGAACCTTTTTCACTCTCTCGTCTCAATGAGCTGAATCCAGGAGGCGGAAACATTACAATCTTGTCATCTCTGCAATGGCTGCTCAATTTACTCAGTCTCCAGCCTTCTTTGGGCTCAATTACACTCTATTTTCTCAACGAGCACTTCAATTTCTTTGTTAACGTTTTATATCTGTTCGGTACCCTCTGGCCTAATAACATTTGCTAAATTAACTTCTGATGGCACCCGGGTATTTAACGAAAAGCTTGAGCTTCGTTCTGGAATACAAATCTCGGATTTTAAAAAATGAGCAGCCGTAGTCCATATAAACAAACTCACTTTTAGCATTTAATCCTGTCATGCTAATCTGACATGTTCTCTTAACCCTTAACCGCTGGTTTAATCCCATTTCCGGTTTGGAGTCATCTCATACCTGGAGCATTTTGCATGGATTCAGTCATTTTCTCTCAGCTGTGACAAATCCTTGTATTCCCCCATAAAACAGTATTGTTTTTTACTATGTGGTTTTGGGGTTGCATCCAGTTTATTTACTAATTCAAATGTACTTTTTTGCTGAAGTCCAAACCTGTTCGACATACTTTCTCACAAATTAAATGTTAAAGAATTTACTTGCTTCTATAATAAAAGTGAATGGGGATCTGTGCTGTTTAACTCCAAAATGACAATAGCAGTACTACTAAGTGGCAGATTGTCAAATGACCAAATAATGATAAAACAGTAAATAGATTAATCATAAAAGTTGTTCAGCCATTAGATTACACAACAACCGGTTTGACGTCAATGAAACTTTACAAATTGTCATTGACGAGGATACAAAGCTATCATATGACTTCAGAACACTTGGAATATATTGCATAAGTCATCTAAACTACTTTTATGGTACATTTGTGTGTTTTTTTAATCATTTTGAAACATGTGAAAAAGAGTGGCCAGGACATTCTTCAACATTTGTCATTTTGTGGTCCACAGTAAGTCATAATGGTTTGGAATGGCATGAGGGGAGTAAATGACAACAGAATTTATATTTTTGGTTGAACTATACCTATAAATCTAAAGACAGAAAATGGTTATTTTAATAATATAGTTTTTACTGTATTTTTGTTCAACTAAATGCATTCTCGGTGAGAAACTTATTTCAAAAACCTCAGAAATTCTTACAGACCTTAACTTTTGAATGATAGTCTACATTCCTGTAACCTGGACCAGTTTATAGATGTGTAGTTCCATGCACGATCTCTGTATTCTTGACCTTTAGCTTGGAATTCGAGACTTCGTTTAACAGACATTTGCTCGGCTTTTTATATATGTTTC
This sequence comes from Barbus barbus, assembly GCF_936440315.1. Classification (NCBI taxonomy): domain Eukaryota; kingdom Metazoa; phylum Chordata; class Actinopteri; order Cypriniformes; family Cyprinidae; genus Barbus; species Barbus barbus. The sequence goes on from NC_136759.1 coordinate 13,284,643, forward strand.
TCCACCTGCATTGTCTCCCAGTGAATCTATATTCTTCATCCAGAGCCCTTAAAATGTTCAAATCCTCAATGGCATCGGGCTCGTCAAGTGACAGTGTGAAACATCCAGTCCCATAAAGTAAATGGTTTACTTTGGGCAAAAGGGCTATAAATTGTGCTCTCACTCCCCCTGACCTCCTTACTTTTGAACATTTTATCACCCTCTTCTTTTCTTCAAGGCTTTGTCCCATGCTTTTCAATCGTTATAGAACTCTATACTTCACATCAATCCCTCGGTTGTATTGTGAATGACAGAGAAGAGGGATAAAGAGGAAGACATGGCACCTTTGGGTACAACTTCAGCATCTCTTGAGTTTGCACCTTGATATTCAGCAGAATCTGCTTCCTCCACAAATGTCATCAATAGATTCTTTGAGGTTTGTCGTCATCTGGAGTTTATCTTCCTCCAAGCCCTCCTTTTATTCTTCTTTGCTTTTTTTTGGCTTCTTCATCCTCATTCCACACCTATTCTTATCAAAGGCTTAGTCTTTTTATTATCAGCACTCTCGATTTATATGGGCTTAGAGGATTATGTTTCCCAAAGGAATTTCCTGGTGTCACTTTATTTAATTATCCATGCAAATGAAAAACTATATTTATTTAAGCCACGAGACTAAACAAAACCAAATAATTAAACATGTCAGATCTGCAGAGAAGACTAAATCTCCCAAGAACAAAAAAATAAATAAAAAATGTGGTATAAATGGAAACCGTTTCAACTAATAACCGTTTCGGTAATCAGGTTGCATTTTTAAAGGTGTTCACTTGTACCTTCTGGCCCTGCATGTATCAGAGGAGTATGTCTTAGATGCAAAGCAATATTTCATGTTCCCTTATCTAGGCAGGAGAACAGGTTTGGTCAAGAGTAGAGCTGAGATGTTACCTACTGCCCAGGAAAGGTGAGCTTAATCTTTTTCCTCTTCTCGCCGTCTTACAGCTGCTACGTTAAATGCATCCATGCAGAGCCAAGCCCCTCTGAACCTAGTTTTCTGTGGACAGATGAGCCATGAGGTGACCTGGTCCTTCTTCCACCTCTTCAGTTTTTTTTTCACCGGCCATATTTTAGCCTTAGTTTTTATCTTTTGTTGAAAATATACTAAAAATATCATCAATATATTGTCATTTATTCATTTTAGTAGATTTTATTTAAGTGGTACCTAATTTAATATAAACATTTTTAGTTGATGCAAAATAAATATGGAAACATTTTCTGTATTAACTTAAAAGATGTGAAAACAACTTTTTGTTAGAACCTAACCTCCTGAAATAATTATGAGCATACTATTAATGCAATGTTGTGGTTTCTTTATACTTGAGTTGTCATTGTTTTTGTTTTAAAGGGATTCACCCAAAAATGAAAATTGTCATCACTTTCACTTTTTCACTTTTGTTTTCATTTCCTGTACCGACCAAACCAAAGTTGCTTTCTTCCTTGGGACATAACATACAAGACTGACTCATGCATTTTTTGCTTAAAGGTGAAGATTCTACTCATTGCATGCTTTGCAAGATTTGCAAGATGGGTTTGGTAAGAGCTTGAGGTTGAGCAAATAATGACAACATGTTCATTTTTGGGTGAACTATGCTTTTAATGTTTTGTTTTGAAAAGAACATATTCACAACATGACGTATATGGTGTAATGTATGCAATATTGTTAAAAAGTTTGAGGTCAGTAAGATTTTTTTTTTCATTTGAAAGGATTTTCAAATCCCTTTAAACTTTTTTCAAGCAAGAATGCATTAAATTGATCAGAAGTGGCAGTGAAGACTTACATCAAAAATTTCTCCTTCAAATAAACACAGTTCTTTTGAACTTTATATGCATCAAAGAATCCTGAAAAAATACTGTTTCTGCAAAGATAGTAAAAACGCTCTGTTTTCAACATTGATAATAATATTAATAAAATAATATTTAAAAAATAAAAGATTTCTTAACCCTCAAATCAGTAGTTAGGGGTGCATGTATTTTGTTTTATCACTCACAAAATAATAATAAAAAAAACCTTAGGTAGTGAATGTGTTCTGTCAGTAGTTTTGTTGAGGAGACTGCTCTCTGCCACTCTCTGTTGCACACACTCCTGCCACATGGCATTCAGAGCCTCCCCTCTAATCAGAATCATCAGCATGGTGACTCTGCGCTGAATTAAGGCAGACAGATTTCCACACACGGCGTTCATCAGCACTTTTTGGGCCTTTAAACAGCTCACAGACTGTACAGTCACATCCAACTGCTCGCATCCCTCCATCCATCAGACGTGCCCATCTGCCTGCATGATTCAAATTCACACTCTCATTATGCACACCGGAGTGAGGCAGTGCTGGTGAACCGAGGGGGAAAAACACAGCCACCCTCTCTGCAAACGGGTAAAATTCCTCACATTATTCTCTTAATAGTTTTTCATTTGGAGCCCAGGGATTTAATTTCCCTTCACTTTTTTTAACCAACTTAGAAAATGATCCCCTCCTGGCCTGGTATCTCAGCACTGCGGTTTATTCTAATGGAAAAAGATTACATCTTGAATTAAAAACTGCTCATCCTCGGCCTGTGCTCCAGATAGGAGTGAAGACAATCAAAAGATCCCTGACTTCGAACCACGGTTTTTAATATTCACATCTGCATGATTATAAACATATGCATATGGACGCTCAATCCCACTACTGCTACAAATATGATTACAATTAGTGCAAGTGTAGTGTTGCTTTGATGCAATAATTCAATAAACAAAGGTTATACTGAGTATTAAATTTGAGACACATTATTGCCTGTTACTTTGTCTGTTTTTTTCTCCACTAATGAAAATAGTTTACAGCAAAACAACTGCATGTCTCACAATGTTATTTTAGTATTATATATATATATATATATATATATATATATATATATATATATATATATATATACACTATCTAATATTTTTTTTCTTTTTTTTCAATATTTGATGTGCTTTTGTCATTTTTATTAATGTTTAAATATATATATATATATATATATATATATATATATATATATATATATATATATATATATATATATATATATATATATATATATATATATATATATATAATTTATGAATTATATTTATTTTTATCCTCAAAATTTCCTGCAACATTTTTCATTTTAAATTTTATATATATATATATATATATATATATATATATATATATATATATATATATAAAAAATTAAATAACCATTTTAATAGTTAAAATTTTAGATAACAATGACAGGACTGGTCTCCTGTTTCATTCATGAATGAAAGTGAATGATTCATTGGCTCATTCATTAAGAAAGTAGCTGAATTTGGAGTGCACATTGACGTACACTTGGTATTTCTGCTGTATGTTTATATGAGAAAAATAGCATAAATGAGTATATTTAAACAAATCTTTTGAGTGAATTAATCGATGAATTAAGACTGTCAGTTGTTGCCACCAATTGGCTTGTTGTTGCAACTTGCAGAAAAAGTCCTCAACCACTAATTCACAAACAAGCGGAGTGATTAAAAGTAAAAAGTCCCAGTGCTATTGGACAGTGGAAATCAGCCAGTCAAATTCGAGGACTGTAGCTAGGCGCTTTAAAATATCTAATAGTGTGGGTTTATTACCCAGCAGTCTGTGGAGGACTTCTTTGGAGGACACTTTTCCCTCTTTGCAAAGCTACTGGGGCTTATTTAGTGCGTTTGCATATTTTGGTCTTAAATGAAAGTCCCTGAAAAATCCTGAGATCAGTCTTTGGTGTTTTTTTGTGAAGCCCTCACTGTTCTCACACAGCTACTCTAGGCACTTATCTGCTTACCTTGCGGCTGTGAAACAAGGTATTTAACAGGGGAAGGTCAGGTGTAAAATAGAGATCCGCCACACTGCGTGACGAACCTCTGATGAGGAAATTCATCAAAACCGTCACCGTGTCTGGCAGTTTCTTTTTTCAGTACCTATTTTCTCTCTCTCTCTCTCTCTCTCTCTCTCTCTCTCTCTCAGCACAGACCATGTCATTCTAGATGCCTTTTAAAAGAGGAGTTCATTAAATGTTCACAGTTTTGCATACATGACTGCACATGGTTGGCTAGTTTGCCATTCAATCAAGGTCTTTCATGTCTTTTTCATATCTTTCGTTCAGCAAAATCTCATCCAGGAAATCTTCATCTTGTTATATTTGATCACTACACATGATGTACTTCTTTGCTTATGATGCATATTTTAAGGCTGTACATGCTTGACTTGACAAATGGCAATAACAATTGAGAAGGACAGGGTGCATTGCCGTGTTTCAGTGGTGTCATGCTTCTGATCTCTGATATTGTTTTTGCTCTGGCAAATGTTTGAAGTTATGAACCAATTACCTGCATGGGTGTCTCTATTGCATTTTATTGGAATGTAATAGAATGCTAGTTTTCACATGATGCCATTATTGCTGAAATGTGAAAGCATGTTAGTAAAGGCATTGCCATTTCTTTAACATTTCCAGACTATTAAAGCTCACAGGGCCATAAGGCTAGGCAACACACCCCCAGGCCTACATAAAATCAGACTTCTCCTCATTCTGAATCATGTACTCATGGAAAAAAAAAACTACAGCCATTTGTAACTGTCTTAGATTGCATGCTGATTCCAGTTAGAGAAAGTTATGATTAGAATGACTCCCATTCCCATAAGAACGTACAGCATGATCCGGTTGACAGTCTGATGATTTGAATCTAACACTTGGAAGTCCATATCTTCAAAAGGCCACAACTGTTTTCAACATTAATGATAATGAGAGAGGTTTCTTGAGGACAAAATCAATATATTAGAAGGATTTCTGAAGAATCATGTGACACTGAAGCCTTAAAATATGGCTGCTGAAAATTCAGCTTCGCCATCATAATTTTACTGTTCTACTGTATTTTTTAACAAATAAATGCATCCTTGGTGAGCATAAGAGGCACAGGCCTTTATTGATTTATTGATTGATTGATTGACTGATTGATTGAAAGATATATGTTTTAATAAGCTGAGCTTTTATTAAATAATTGCAAATTCTGAGGTGGTATGCCAGTCATCAGTGTAAGACACAATTCTGTAGATATGTATATTTTTATGTATACATTTCTACTGAATATTATTACATTAATGGTGATCCACCACCTTAAATTTTTATTTACTTATTTTTCTAATTCATTTTATGTATTCAGACTGCAAAATTTAAAAAGCTTTTGAGAGTGGGAAATTTTTACTGAGAGAGAAATTATCTCCTCGGATCCAGTGTGTTTAGAGCACATGTGCTAAATGCTGTTCCATGTCCTGACATCCACCAGGGAAGACTTTAGTAAGTGAATTAAGATGTAGGGCTTCAGACACATGTCTAAGTTAGTATGACTATGCAGTCAGTGTGTGATGTTAAAAACTGCATTAGTGATTCTTTGCCCCAGCTATTTGAAATATATAAATCTTTCAGATGACAGTCTCAGAGGGTGGCTGGGAGAAAGCTGGCACAGCGGCCACGGTGGTGCCACCTCCCCACATCCAGCACTCTTTTACGGTAGAAGGGTGGATGGTTGGCTCGCTTTAAGATGCCATATCAAAATGGGGGCGACAGCTTGTGTGGGATTGCTCCACGACGACAACAACAACAACAACAACAGCAGCAGCATCATCACTGATCCGTGTTCCTTTTTTTCAACACATGCCACATGCTGGGACGGGCCGCTTCTCCCTGCCAGTGAAATCTCTCAGTACTTTGATCCTCCTCTTCCATGCCATCGCTTAACCAGCTCAAGCTGGCTGTCAGGACACCTCCCCAGCCACTCCACCCTGTGCTCTCTCCAACCATTTCACTCAAAGTGCAGCTCTTCTCTCTTATCGCTCCTCAAGCAGAGCATTTGGTTTAGGACAAAGTTTGGAAGCAAATTTAGTTTGAATCATTTGGCAAGAACCACTTGTTGCAAATATGATTTAATTAGATACTAAATAGGAGATACAAAAGATCTATCTATCTATCTATCTATCTATCTATCTATCTATCTATCTATCTATCTATCTATCTATCTATCTATCTATCTATCTATCTATCTATCTATCTATCTATCTATCTATCTATCTATCTATCTATCTATCTATCTATCTATCTATCTATCTATCTATCTATCTCTGCCCCAGCTAATCTATATCTGTCTATCATCCATCTATCTAATATTATTCTGTATATCCATCTCGCCATCTCTGTCCATCATTCCATCTATCTCTTTGTCTTTCCGTCTATCCATTTAGCTATCTCTCTGTGCTGTCTTGACAAGCTAAGATGAGAAGTTTTACTTCCTTACATTCAAGTTTAAATTACAGTCATGTTTGATATCTCAATTATATTCCAATTCTGTACATTCAAATAGAAACATTCTCGATTCAATTTTGAATGGAGCACAATACTGTTTCTGGAAATACCAATCCACTGTTTAATCTCTGTGGGCAGATGAATGCTTCTCACAGAATGCAAACCCAAAGACAATGCTAAGAATAAGACAATGAACTGGGTTTAAAAAAAACAGCCTGGGTATGTTTTAAAACGCTATCAGTCTCATGGCATATGGGATCCTCCATTGTTTTGGTCTCCTCCTTCCCTTCACTCCAATGATAATTTCACTGTGAGACCCATCTGCTGTTAAAAATCTATTTATCAATAACCATCTTCCTGGCATGGAGTCACTGGATCCTAATTTGCCCCTGAACGGTCTCAGTGTGGAGAATCCTTTGACGTGCTCTGCATGAAATTCAAATGCACCCATTACCTTACCACTATGCGCTTCCCAAAGTTGAATTACAAAGTGGAAACATGGCAGAGACCCAGAACGCTGCACGATTAAAATCAACAGTCAGAAAAACATTGGTCCAAAAATGCTGTCATATATCATTTTTGATCATTTAATTTCATTTAATGTCCAATTTGCCTGAAACTGTTATTTCAAACAAAAGCTTCTAAATAACAGACCTTTGACTGAGTGCCTTCCACATATTTATGCAACAAAGCACTACCCAGACGTAAATCGCAGTGAATGAGACCTCATCAACCAGATATATAATTCCACAGTAGTCAGGGTTGATGGTTTGGATGAGAAACTGCAATTAAGGTTAAAGTTATGGGCAGAAGTAGCCCTGTAATTAGAGGTTTGCATTAGCGGTGCACGTAATAGTAGGTGGTGTTAATGTCCTCTTGTTTTTGGCCGAGGTTATTGGTCTGAGCAAAATGTTTCAGAGTATTGGGGAGAAATCTGATTCGTGCTTTAGAATTGAATTGCTTTTTATGGGTGACAGTGGAGGTTGAAATTAACAGCTATGCAACAAGCCGAGAAAATGAGTTCGAAATTCTCCAGCAGCGCAAAATGGCTCAAATGAAGTGAGACAACATCAATTAATGCGAGAGGGAGGGGGCCAGGAGAAAAAAGGGAGGATGAGAAGGGGATGTGGGCAGCAAAGGAGGGAAAAGATCAAGAACTGATAGGGCAACCAAATTGATTTTACTGATTTCAGAGATGGAGCAACTTGTGAAATAAAATATGAGTGTTTACTCGCTCCTCCTCGCCTAAGGAGGTCAGTTTCAGATATCAACAACCTGAATCATTTATCCACATTATACGACATGTGATGAGCTCAACCTGCAAAAGCAACTTGCTGTATTTTGTTTGTGACAACGCACATTGACATGCACAAACAAGCTTCAAATGCTGCATCAGCTAATGAATTTTTCATATCTTCTGACAAAAGTATTCATATAGCTCTACATGTCGTAGGTTGTATTCCTGACTCATTGATTTATTGCTAAAATATACCTTGAATGCACCGTAAGTCATTTTGGATTAACGCGTCTGCCAAATGCAAAGCCTTGGATGTGTTTGAAAGAGCAATAATGGATTCATTAATGTCGTCATCTTTCTTTGTACCTCCATTCTCTCTCATTTCTATGAATGCATTGCCGTCAGTCGGTGGCATGGCCAAGTCTTGCATCCTGCGAAGGGCTGATTGAATTTTTCATATTAAGCCTGACTGATCACAGCTAGTCACATCTTTGCTCTTCATGAGACTGAGACGAAGAGGAGGAACAGCCGAGAGCCCTGACCGCGGCTTTCATCCAGCCTCGTCATACACCAGATTTCATTATGAATGAGCCGAGCGGGCTGGGGAGCCTGCTTACAGAGATTTTAAAGAAAGGGCGGGAGAAAGTGTGTGCGCCGCAGATCAGCAGCATATGGAGGCCCTTTTGGGAACGTTTTCTGAATGGGGTGCAATGCTGCTTCTTTTGAATGGACTATGTTGTATGATGATCCGGACCCTGAGAGATGTGTAGTATGGGGTCAGGGTGAATGTTCAACGCCGGTCGGTGGGTGTGGAAGTGTCAGAGAGTGTAACATGTTCTATGTTGGGGTTGTGTGATGGCGAGTGTGCGGTGAGCTCTGCTGTAGAATCCCCTGTAGCAGTATGTGGTAGATCAAAGAGACTTCCGGGAGACTCTGTCCACAAGCTCGCGCTCCTCTCGCCTCTCAGCGTGTACTCAAACAGACAAGCCCTATGAAAAACAGACCTGGATTTGATGAAACTTTGCTAAATTATTGATCAGCCTGCACAATAGCGTGCAAGAGAGAGAGAGAGAGAGGGAGAGATGGATAATAAAATAGAAGATAGCAAGAGAGCTGTTGTTGTGAGCATGTAGGAAAGTCTCTGTTTCACAGCAGCCAATAAGGTCGGATCTCTGTGTCAACAGTTCCCGTTTCTGTGATCGATAGCATATCTTGGAATCACCATTCTTAATGGAGTTCTCAGTGTTTTTTCATTAAATTTGCACCCCTGTTTCTGATAAAATAATTTTTTAAAAATTTTTTTTAATAAATAAGCAATCGTTGGCATAGCGAGTGTATAGAACTATAACATTTATGTAGAAAGCACAGCTCAGATAAAGTGTTTGAGATTATATATAAATCTCTGACCTTGAAGACTGTCATCGTAAACCTGTGACATTGTTGAGAAACTCTAGAGAATGTGGGATTACTAGGCACTAATTCTTAAGTAAAATTAGGTGACTTAAAGGAATATTTCACTCATCATTTACTCACAATGTTGTTCCAAACCAGTGGAAAACAAAAGAAGATATTTCAAAGAAAGTTGCTAACTAAATAGAATTGGTTCACATTGACCTCCATTGTACGGACTAAAAATACAATGGATGTCAATGACCAAAACTGTTTTGTTCAACATTGTTCAAAATGTCATGTTTTGTGTTCAGCCGACATAACAGTGAGTAAATAATGACAAAATTTGGTCACACTTTATTTTAAGGTCCAATTCTCACTATTAACAAACCATTACAAACAAACCAAACTACTACTTTTGCCTCTTAATTACTAATTTACTGCTTAGGAATAGTTAGTAAGGTAGTTGTTAAGTTTAGGTATTGGGTAGGATTAAGTATGTAGAATATGGTCATGCAGAATATAATAACCCTATTCGGACGGGATTAGTTTTACATGGAGCTCTCTTTTACCAGAGCTTCTCAGTTATTTTTGTCCTGTCCGAATGCGCCATCCCAATAATCATTACAGACAATGTCAGTAAAGATTACGGCGACTTTTACCTTCTGTAAAAAGGTCCGGAGAAATTACCTCAGGTAATACTAATCCCGTGTGAATAGACCAGCTGTAAAAATATACGTAAATATTCCGTCATTTCCTGTCATTTTCGTGGTTTTTCAAATATGGAGGCGCTTGAAGAAGCTTTCAGTTGCGTTCTAGGCAGAGGGACAAGTCAGTGGCAAACCTCAATTCTTTTCAACATTAAACGATGCAGGATTAGTAAAACAATACCAGCTACGCTACACTTCCTCTCTCTCTGACAGTGAGTTCATATCACACACAGCAGTTCTACATAGTCACACCTCCTGTCAATCACTCAGCGCATCACTCGTCTTGTCTAAACCATGCACCTCAAGCATTTTTACTGTTACAGAACGATGAAGAGTACTTACATTCAGGAAGTAACATAAAACGTACGTGACAACAGGCAGGTGACGGCGGTCCGTAAATCGAGTTACCCCTCCCACTTCTGATAGTTTTACTGAGATTTCTAATCCCGTGCAAATTGGCCATTAATATTACAGACGTCCTGTGGTAAAAGTACATTACCCAATCTACCCCTGTAAAACTAATCCCATCCGAATAGGGTTTATGTGCTTCATAAGTACTAATAAGCAACCAATAACTTAATAATAGGCATGCTAATATGTAACTAGTTAATAGTGAGAACTGGTCCCTAAACCAGTGTTACCCCAAATTTTCCTTTTTTTTTTTTTTTTTTTTTTGATGGACTATCCCTTTAAAACCATTCAGTTCAAACCTGTATGATCTTATTTATAATGTTGAACACAATTTTTGTTGTTGGTTTTTTTTTTTAGTATGTGTGTATATTATCACTCTTTCAGGTGCCAAAGGACACAAAAACTGCACAAAAGTATCCTAACTGCAGTTTTTATGACTTGAACAGTAAGTCTTAAGTCATATGTCAGCTTTGGAGGATGAACTGGCTGAAATTTTAATCATTATTCACTGAAAATCTTGATTGATAGTTGTAGTCACCATTTACTTTCATTTTATTTAAAATAACAGCTTGGGCATTATGTTAAACATCTACTTTTGTGTTCAACAGAAAATATACTCATCCTGGAACATAACATGAAGGTGAGTAAATGACAATTTAAATTTTCCTCATGTGTTTGCATTTAATTTTATTGGAGTCTAGGAGAAACATCTGATTTGTGTTGTTTTTTTCTACACAGACTAAAATGTGCATACATGTATAAATAGTTATAATCATTATATAAAAAAACATGAGTCAAGAGACTAAATGTATTAAAATAGCAGAGAAAACAGTATTGTATTCACACCTCTCCATAAATATTCCACTTGAACTCAAGTGCATCTCTCATTTTATATGTCCTTGATGAGGAAGTAACATAATGAGCTGATGTTTTCTCAATATGCACATTAGTGAACATATATTTATATATAGACAGATAACAATGAATTCAGAAATCCATGTGAAATTAAAGGGCTATTAATGAATCAATTAGCAAAATGATGTTGTGATACAGCTGATAGAATGAAATGAGTGGGAGAGAGAGAGAGAAAGAAAAGAGGAGGAGAGGACTGAGGGTAGGAATGGTGACAAGGGAGAGAGGCCTCTTGTTTTCGTTCTCATTGCCTTGCTCTAATTAGATTGGCAAGTGTGATTTGAATACTTACTGGAAAAAGAAAGAAAGGAAGAAAGAAAGGAAGCAGATAAATAGAAACAGAGACTGAGAGGAGGGGTTCCACTCTACCTGAACCAAACTACAACATTCAGAAAGTTAAACAGACAGATAAAAATGAGGTAGTGTTCAGAATGTAAACTAGCATACTGTTTATTGCACACGATGTAGCTTGCTGAAATTCTGGTGAAATTCTGAAATTCTAGAAATGTCTTTACCTTGGAAAGGAAGATGCATCTTAAGTGGCATATACCATGAAAAGGAACATTTACTCATTTATGCAGCTCAAAAGTATTTAGGCTGGAATCACTTTCACATGCACAAAAGCTAAATGATGCTGCTAGAAAACAAGACATGCAGTGATTGACACTATCAAAGTTTGTAAAGAGACAATTTTTTGTTGTTGTTGTTGTTTAAATGATGCAAATTCAGAAAGATGAAAGATGCCATCTTAATGGAATGCCATGTCAAAATAAAAATGAAAATAAAATTAAGTAAATTAAATTAAGTAAATAAAAAAAAAAAAAAAATGCAAATGGGGTCCCAAAATGTCTTTATTTAAATTACAGTCCAGTAAAGTCATGTGTAAAAATAGGATTTGCTGCATTTAATTCGTCACTCTAGAAATGATAGGATAACCACACTGCAATGCATTGTGGAATAGAGTATTGTACAGGGGTGCCCAAACTCGGTCCTGGAGGGCCGGTGTCCTGCAGACTTTAGCCCCAACTTGCCTCAACACACCTGCTGGGAAATTTCTAGTATGCCTAGTAAGAGCTTGATTAGCTGGTTTAGGTGTGTTTAATTGGGGTTGGAGCTAAACTCTGCAGGACACCGGCCCTTCAGGACCAAGTTTGGACCAACTTTTTTTATTTATTTAGATTTTTTACAGTATTGTAAAAACAATAAAGTTGAGAGAACTTAAACGTTTAAGGCAGCCAGCTTTAGCAGATTTTTGAGATTTCTCAACTCCTTGTTTTAAGATAATACAACAAAACGTTGCGAAAACTAAAAAATCTCCTAAAAAAAATATGTTGAGAGAACTCAAAAATATGTTGAAGCTGGTTGCCTTAAATGTTTAAGTTTGCGCAAATTTGTATTTATTTTTTTATTTTTTTACTGTGTAGTATGCAACACCCATCATAGTGGTATTAGTAGTTGGGTAGTATGCAATACCCAAGAAAGTCTATACTTCCTCATTTGGCTAATCACAAGTCTACATTTGAATGGCTGTCAATGGAAAAAAGTCCCCCCACCCCCATCTCAGAATGTGTAGCTACAGTATCTACCAGCAAGAGCTAACAGGGCCACACTAACTGACCCCTAGACTGTACTACATAAAGATAAAAAGAAGAATGAAGGGATATTGGAAGAGAGAAAAGAAAACAGAAAGCGAAATTGGAAAACCAATAATGAACAGTAACAGTGAGGAGGCCGAGAGCAGCAGAGAGATAGGATATCTGAGGAGAAAGAGAGAAAAAGGAGATGTGATTGTGAAAATCACTTGACAAAACTCTGCTAGGCTGTTTATAAAATGTTGGAAACTAAATGGTCGATATCTCAGTATGTGAGAGGATGATCTTGAAGGAAAGCCACTGCTGGCTAGTTGGAGGTCTTCTGTCTGCTTAGCAATGGCAGGAGCTGTTTCATGCTGCCTTAATCACACACCCTCTATACTCACAGAGTCACTCACCATGAAGCCAAGTCTAATTTCAAAATCAAAGCAGCTGGCCTGGAGGCAACAAAGAATATGGGAGTATTTTGCCTTTTAATCTGGAACTATTAGAATGCTAATAGTTGAGCTTTTTCCATTTCATTTTAGTAATAATATGGAACTGTTGACTTTTTATCACTGTGAGGGTTTATCTGCAGTTCATAGGTATTGTGTTATTATGTTTGTCTTTGTGTTTCTGTTGTTTCACATCTTGCTACATAGGAATAGATGGTATAACATCATGGTATAAGTCTATACACACGCATACACAAGTCATTGAATCATTCACTCAACCTATTCATTTCAAAAATACTGATTTATTCATAAATGGAACAAGTGACTAAATTAATAAATTACTTTTTTCCACTCATAATTCAACTGAGTCACTCAAAACTCTGATTCATTCAAGAACAAAATGTGACTGTTTTTATGAGTCATTAATTCTTTTACTCAACTGATTTTTTCAAAATCTTTCTTCATATTAATTCAATTTAAGATGATGAAAGGTTATTTTTCTTTCTTTCTTTCTTTCTTTCTTTCTTTCTTTCTTTCTTTCTTTCTTTCTTTCTTTCTTTCTTTCTTTCTTTCTCAAAAAGATTCCAAAAGACTGTAATACATTATGAATGCATTATTTAAAGCCAGTGCAATTTAAAATAAAATCTTATGGAACCATAGCAATAAAGAATCTTTATTTTTTTTAAAGTGTCGGAACTGTAACCAACTTGAAGAAATTCCCTTTAAGAGTTTTGAACTAGTATAGAGTACCAGTAAAAATATGATTAAAAAAATATTTTAATAGGAATAATAATGATAAAAATGTGCTGTATAGACGAGGAATATAAAATCTATTTTAAAACGTTTTTTATTTCTTTGCAAACAAAAGGATGTCTCGCTATATTCTTATTCTCTTGCCTGACCTTACCTTGGGAGGTTTGTCTCAACTTTGAGGTTCAGGCTGCGGTCTGTTTTGAAAATAAGAATCCCCATGTCTCACAGGCTCAATGTTAGCAATACAAGTGGCAGTCTTTTGTAACCAGAGATGAAAGATTCATCAGGCACAGATGGAAGTGGAAAAAAACAGCCAAACTTCTAAACTAGAAATCTCAAACATTTCATCATTTATTGAAATCAGAATTACGGTGAATGACTTTCCTATGTGCACCGCACATGAAAGTCGGAGGCAGAGTTTACATTTATTTCTTCTGAATGTAGCAATGACCCATTTCCCTCAGTGTACTTGTTCAATGGCACCACTTCAGTGAGAAAAGAGATCAATTATTCAGCACTGTCAGAACAAAATGGGAAAATGGAATGGGTTTTCAAATGAGTCATAATTACTGTGGTTGTATTTTTCACCTAAAAATACCAGGGTGCTAATCTTTCTGCAACATTACGTTTAGACATCCTTTCAGGCCACTTCGAGTTTAAGTTCACCATGTTTTTTAGAACCAAGATGTTACCGAGTCCTCCAATCTGTTGCTCATCTGGCGCAGCACAAAATTATTTAATTTGCCTTATTAATGTTCAGTGATTCAGTGGCTCATTTTATGAATATATTTCTCTCCCTGCAAAGCCATTAGATTTTTCCACATAGAGAAGTCAAATCTGACAGAAATGTTTGTACAGCCTTGTGTTTTAATAATGAAAAATTAGAATTCAATCAACTCTTCTCATTAGAGAGTTTAGAAAGTAATGTTTAATTACTCTGAACTGCAAGATCATTTGGAAGTAGTTTGCCTTATAATTAATTTTTGGGCTATGATGTTGAACTTCTGGTAATATAATATGATATGCGCTTTATTACATAATATGTGTTCATGTAGTGTTATAGTTGCATGACTGTAAATTGAATAACTGGCTTCATTGCTCTGTTATCCAAACATTTTCCTTTCAGGGGCAAAATGCGATTTGTTGAGAACTATGATCTTTGCTTGAAAATAAAAGCTGGGTATATTGGGCCTTTGGAGTTTAGAGCATTCATAGGCACATACAGGAAACTCATATTCAAGATGGCATATTTACTGCTGGGTAAAAGTATGTACAATAGCCATAACTCACTATAATAGGCTCTATTTATCATTCAGCACCATCATTAGATAATATTATGAAATATTAGGGCTACAATGGTCTGCATGTATACAGTAGTGCAATCCATAATGATCCAAGCAATATCAATGCTCCACATTTTCCACCTTTTGTAAAACCTTTTGTAAAACTCATCATAATGGCATGATACTATTTCCATGCTAGGAAATAATCCAGCTGCTACTGATTCTTGTGATTAAATTTCCTTGCGACTGGCTGCCACAACAGGGTGCGTTGGCTCAAGATGGAATTGGAGATCAGAGGAGCGAGACCTCAATAATATATCTCATCCATTTACAGCAAGTGATCGCAATTTTATTATTGTATCCAGACTAAATACAGTATGCGCTAACTGACCTTAAACTCTTTTAGTTTCTTTGCACCGAGGTAAAGCAATGCGTGAAAATAGAAGATATTCTTAAATCATCACTGTTTAGAGCTCAAAGGAATGTTCATTTAGGTAACAAGCCATGCAAGGATATATTTGACAGGTTACATTTGTATTAGGTGAAATCTGTTTTGTTTTAATACAGCCTTTCTCACTAGATAGATAGACAGACGGACGGACGGATGGACAGACAGACAGACAGACAAAAATCGCAAAATTTGTCCTTTTGTGTTACATAGAAGAAAGAAATTCATAGAGGTTTGGAACAACTGCAAATAATTAACAGTGATGACAAAAACAACAACAGCAGCACAAATAAAGTCAATAAACAACACAACACAACAATAATCCTAAAACAGCCACCCGCTAAATTTATTTATACTGCAATGCAATCTGTACATTAACAAATCAGCAATATGCAGTTGTTAGTTCAGACAACTTTGTTGGACTAATTGGAACAACTTTTAAAGGATATTGTTGATCTAACGTGTTTTACAGTAGATTCAAAATAATCTGCGTTCTCTTGACTCAGAACTGCCAGTGTGCTGAATAAATGTAATAGCTTTTTTTTTCAGAGTGATAAAGTAATAACTCAGAAGGAGCAGAGGGCATGATGGGTATTATGTGTATCTGGTAAAATGTGTTGTAGCTGCAACCTTTGGCACTGGAGGGCACTATGAGAGTCTTTGCAATGGCATTTGTGTTGATTCAAGTGACCTTTGTTATAAATAACAATGCCTGCCATGATCTTCCGTGGCCCACTGTTTATCTACAGTTCTCGGACAGTGAGAGCAGTGTCCGTGAAAAAGGCCAAATTTATCTAATGAGCTCTCCAGCTTGATAAGTGCGGACACGTGGCCTACAGCGAACATAATGAGGACTGGGGTGCGCAAGTTGACCACGTTAAATGAACAGGCAAATACAATCACTGAGTAAAACAGGCAAATAAAGTGGCTGTAGAGAAGAAAATCATGTTGTGTGACTGAAGGTGAGAAATGGGGATGAACACTACCTGTCAAAAGTTTGGAATTGTTGTATAATTGTTTTTTAGACAGGATGCATTAAATTGATCAAAAAACTTTTTTTCTTTTGAACTTTCTATTCAGCAAAATACAGTTTTCAACAATGATAATAGAGATGTTTGATAATAGAATGATTTCTGAAGGATCATGTAACACTGAAGACTGGTGTAAAAAACTTTAGTCAGGCTATATATACACCGTATTGAATTTAACATCGATAAAAAAGGGTGTGAGGGACAAAATAATGACATGCACTATATAAACTTTTTAATGCTCTCTTATGGAGTTTTTGTTTACCGATTTTTTTCAGAAAGACATTTTTTCAGCGGAACAATTGGTACATTGTTAAAAAAACTGTACGATACAGTAACGCCACCCTGGCTAAGGTCTCTGGCTGCTGAAAATTCAGCATTGCCATCACAGTAATAAATTAGATAAAATATTAAAATAGCAAATAGTTATTTTAAATTATAATAATAATATTTAATAGAATATTTACTGCAGACTTGTTGAGCATATGAGACATCTTTCAAAAACATTAAAAATGCTTAATGATTCCAAACCTTTGAAAGGTAGTGTATGTGTGTCAGATATTATTATTATTATTATTGTTATTATTATTATTTCATTGTGTAATTATTATTATTATTATATAATGTGACATGGAGGGGGCAGTCATTTGTCCAGAACGTGATGCATCATTGAGTTCACGTTCCCCTGGAGCTCTGGGAGTCTGGTTTCCTTCCACTTTTCCGTGCTGCGTGTGACAGCAGCTGACGCAGAGGTGCTTTATTGTAACCCACCATTGTTTTAACTCATCCTCCTGTTATCAATTAATTATCATCCATTTTACTTGAGGACAGAAAGAAAATGAGATCAGCTATGGCAGAGAGAGAGGCCTGGGGAACACCACAGTCAGATGGTTTGAGAGGTGCGACTGGGAGGAATAGGATGAATGAAATAAGTGGAGTGTGCATGGCTGGCTGTATGAGGAGGATCAAACAGTACACCTGACACAAAGGCAAGCCTGCAAGAGTGTTTTTGTCTTCTGTGTGTGTCTGTATATGGAGCGGACAATGGGATTGGGCTGAAAATCATCTATCGGCACTGTGAAAATACACACAGGACACTTACCACCCACCAATAAAGAGAACAGAACTCCGAGTGCACTGGGGGCCGATGGGAGGCCAATAAAGACTAACACGCTTCGCGCCAACTGCTTGTGAGTCATATGCCAGACAGAGAGGGAGCAGAGTGAAATGACAGCAAAGAAAAGCACAACTCGGGCAGAATGAGTTGGGTACTTGAGAGCAGGGCTGATTTAAATAGCATAGGCTTTGATGAGATAGGCAGTACCTTGCTCTCGGCCTTATAAGAGATGTTTATAGACAAGCAGAAAACAAACAGACTTGCTGAAAGTATAGAAAGATTCTGCACAGTCATTGAAGCCAAAAAAAGCCCTCAGAAAAGTTTGAGTGTTGTAGTTTTTGAAGCATCGGAAAGACAAGTATGTGTTTGCAGGATATATATATATATATAGGTTTTAATAAGGTTTTCAAATTTCATTAAGTGTCACAAAATATATGCTAATGGATGGAGAAATCTGTTAAAATATGTTTTTTAATTTAATAACTGTGTTGAGAGGCCAAAAGTAACTTTGGCACTTTGTGACCCAAATAATTTTACATTGAATTTCATTTTACATTTAAATAATTTAGGGTTTGGTAAGATTTATAAAAATGTTTTGAAAGAAATATCTTATTCTCACCATTTAGAATATTTTGAAATATTATTACAATTTAAAATAACTGTTTTCTATTTTATTAAATTTAAAATCATATTTTAAAATTATATTTTTAAATCTATTCCTGTGAAGGTAAAGCTGAATTGACAGTAGTCAATTACTCCAGTCTTCAGTGTCACATGATCCTACGGAAATCATTCTAATATTTTGATTTGGTGCTCAATAAACATTTTTTATTATCATCAGCATTGAAAGCAGTTGTTAATATATTATAATATATACAGTTGTTATAATACTTCTTAATATATTTTCATGAAAACCATGGCATATATATTTTCTGGATTTTTTGATGAATGGAAAGATCAAAAGAACAGCTTTACTCGAATTGGAAATCTTTTGTAACATTTAAAATGTCTTTACTGTCACTTTTGATCATTTTAATGTGTTCTTGCTGAATAAAAGTATTAAAAATCAAACTGAGCCCAAATGTTTGAAAAGTACCGTATAATCCCTTAAAATAACAATGTGTAATTTGCACAATTGTGAACAGACCAGTTTCTAAGTTAAAATGCATTTTGATATTTTTGTGGGTCATGAAGTAAAAAATGTCAGGGTGGTATGTAAAAAAATGTTTGAATTTTTTTGAAAATTGTGTTGACTCAAAAACATATACAAGGTGCAAGGCAGAGATGGAGTTTTGGAGCACTTGAGGGAAAAAATTATTCGATTTAGACCCGTAGGCTATTGATTTGAGAATTCACCTAAGGCTTGTCCTTCAAACACAGAAACTTTTTGTTGCTAAAATATTTCTAGTGCCAGGAAAAATGTTACTTCTCATTTGATGGTTTTATCATGTTTAATATTTTTCCTACATCAAAATTTTAGCTGAAATTTATACAAAAATTCTGAAAACTGTATAAAACCTGATTAATACAATCGTTAAATTTCTAAGAACTTAACTCACAATTTTTGAAAAATCTTGCACATTCTTATTTGTCATTGACAGATAAGTGTGGAGATTTTTAGGGATACCAGTGTAACATGAGGACACTCTCTTGACCTTTCGTGCAATGCTGTACCCCTGTATGACTGCATCAAGCAAACAAGGCGGAAGAAATGCCATCATTGACAATGCCAGCTCAGAATGCCACGCAACAGTTGGTCAATGGCCTGTGCTTAGCACGCTGACCTTGACATCTAACAGACGTATTCCCTGAAGAGATGAACCCCACTGTGACCCTACTGGAAATTTCCATAGTAACATCTGTAGAGACAAGACTGGAGGTAGTAGAGCGGCAGTGATGGTCTACACATAGCTCGCAGTGCAGGTACAGGCACAACAACAGAGAAACGCAGTTCTTTTTTTGCAGTGCGTATGTGTGTGTCTTTGAAGATAAATGCATAAACATAGGCATTTTTTGTCTTTAGAAAAAAGAATACTAAATATTGTATACTTTTATTCTATAACAGAAGAAAAGAAATGAAACATTGGCATGCAAACAACTGCTATTAATAAAATCTAATAATTTTACATATTTATCCTTTATATATATATATATATATATGCACTACATTTCAAAAGTTAAAAATCAGTAAGTTATTTTTTAAATAAACTAATAGTTGTATTCAGCAATGATGCATTAATATTTGATAAAAAGTGACAGTAAAATTAGTTAGAATCTTTTATTCACCAAAATAAATAATGAACAAAAACATAATTTTCACCATAATAATAATAATAGGCAGCACATCTGTTTTAAACAATAATAATAAGGAATGCACATTAGAGTCATTTCTGAAGGATCATGTGACAATCATATTCTAAAATAGTTTAACATAATTTTACAGTTTTTACTGTAATTTTGTGCATAAAAATCCAACTTTGGTGAAATGTTTCAAAAACATTCAAAAATCTTACAGACAACCAACGTTTGAACCGTAATGTACAGAATGTTAAATCTATATAAGCTATTATTATTATTATAAATGTATGAGTAAGTGAAAAACTAAAGACACATTAAGGTTCACCTGCACTTTGAGCAGGGAACGGTGTATTATACCACACTAACACTTTGGATTAGGGGTCTAAAATAGCACACCGGATCTGAATGTTCTGTCATTTTATGTTGTCCTTCTCCTAGAAGTGCCTGGAGGATGAGGGAGTAGGTACAAAGAAAAAGTATTTAAGCATGACAGAGGACTGGGACTTGCTTAAAGCTGCAAAAATACTGCACTCAGAAACCCTTTTGCTCAGCACCTCTGAGTATGTGTGTGTGTGTGTGTGTGTGTGTCTTCTTTGACCTGAGATGAATCCATAAATATATTTAACCATGTTTAGAATTTGCACATTTACATTTTGACACTGCGCTTCCTTGAAGGAATGCTGCTGCATGACTTTTTATGCAAACTTATTATCCCTTAATTATAGGGGTGTGCTATGCAGCTAAGCAACTGGTTCAAGGGGTGTCGGCAGCCATATGTGGCAAGTTTGCATAGTGCTACTGGGCTGATTTAGATGCTAATGCTAAATGCTAAATAGCCTGGCAGCTGCATGCCTGAAGAAGATAGAAATTCACAGTCTTTTATGAGCCAAGAACCTAAACTGCTGCATCATTCTCCATCTGGAAGTGTCTTTCTTTTTTCTCTATTTTGCTCCATCATCCCATTTCCAAAGAATGAAATTTCAAACAGACAATTCAAACGCTCACTGTCCCTCTGTGATTGCCTCTCCGATACGCTTCTTTTTCAATCCAGCTCTCTCTCAATGTTCCTGTCGCTCCCATTCTCCAGTTTTCCCACTCTAACCACTGTATCTAATGGAAAACCAGATAGGTTATCGCTCTTTGAATATCCTGCTGGTCTTTTCAGTGTCTTGTAAGCACAATTAAAGCAACACAGGCTCACTGAAAAAACATGCCTCTACCTACATTTTTTTCAAGGCTTCATAAACATACAAACAATTCACTGCAGTTTCCTGCTGAGATTAAGACTATTGGCATTAAGACACCTAAGATTTTTATTCTTTTTCATACAAGTTTTGATTATCAGTTAATAAAGACGAGGATGCAAAGCTTCTTGCACAATGCTATGTTATGACCCCAAAACTGTTTAACCATAGTAAATGACTTGTAAACTAATACATGCTGACATTTGCATCACAACCAGCCCACATGTATGGCTTTTCTGGTGTAGTAAACTTGCTTGGTAGCGCACCTGGTACAGTTCTGCATTTGGGATGCCAGAATCCAGTGAAACACAAGTCATGACAAAACAGCTTGCAAAAGCAAGCTGAAATGGCATGGTTGCTTCATTTTTTATCTCACGTTTGCTTTTGATAACAGTGTTGGTTAGTTTTAGGGTATGGTGGTACGTTGTTTTCAAATACGATAGATCACTAACCTTTTAAGCACCACTCACAATTCATTCCGAAAATGTTGCAATATGTACAACAACCAAAATTGTAACATTCAAGTTAATCTGTTATGGACAAAACTGAACATGGTTTTAGTGCCACTCACTGGACATTTCACTTTGAAAGTGTCGCGAAATGTCACGCAATATCATTTTGTAGAAATGTTGCCAACAGGCATGTTTTTCCAAGCTTGGGTTGAATTTAAGGGGACATGACCTTATCTTGCATAGCTTGGTCTTGTACTTGTTCAGTCCTCCTAGCATTCCTGTTCCCCATCCAATGATCTGTCTTCTCCTTCTTTTTTTCCTATCAGAAGCATTAACCTTTTCACCAAAAGACCACTACAGCTTGGGGCACCGTTGAAGTCCTCGGGTCCTGGAAAAGATGCTTCTAGGAAACTTCCAAGGCCCCTCTCACCCCGTCACACAACAAGTCCATTAGAGGCTGGGGATGATGGGAAAAGCAATCTCTTCTCTGGATGAACCTGTCTCCCTAGGGCTCCCTTAAAAGATCTTTACACTCCAAGAGCCTTCACACACCGGTGAGCTCGCCGAGTGAGCGCACTTGTGTGGGGGCGAGAGTTTATGATCATTACATAGTGTAATGGCATGTGGGAGGCCTTTTAGCGGCGCTCCCAGTTAGGAGTGAATACCATGCCATTTATCTCACTTAACCGGCACGTGTGATCTGAGTCCAGCTGTGCCGTCTCCATGTATCCGACAATGCCGTCAAAACTGTGCATGGGACCACACACAATCTCTGCAGAGGTTGTCTGGCACACATCATTACAACACACTCTGGGCTTTTGCTGTACATATTAGCCCGTTTCACTGAGGCCAGGCTACACAGTCTTGCTGTTTAAGCAGCCTCTAAATATAGAAGTGGAAGTGGAGCAAAGCCTCCGGTCAGAGGGGTAGGAGGGCTGGATCGAGTCCAGCATTAAAGCGATGGGAGATTCTTAGCCTAACTAATGCCTGCTCCCTTTTGAAAGCCTGTATAGACCTAATACCGCCTACAATTAGTCTGTAGCCTGAAGACCAGTCTGCACTCAGCACAAGGCCACTGCTTTCAGGATTATGGAGGTAAAGTAACATTAGTGTGAATATGAGCAAGTGATTCACCCAGAGCCTATGACTCATGTTGACCACAACATAGAATAGTATTCAAGTTCCATCATGTTTTTATAAGTTTCAGGGTCAAGCCTTTAAGTCTGCTTTGATTTATAACAACATTTAATATATTTCTATATCTACTGCTTCTTCCATTATGAGACAAATTCAATATACACTGCCCTTTAAGAGATTGGAAACGTTCTAGGCAAAGTGAGATTTTGAACAATATCTGGAAAAAAAAATACTTATTATCAATGTTGAAAACAGTTGAGCTGCTTAATATTTTTGTGGAAGTCATGATTTTTATTTTTATTTTCAAGATTATTTTTATTTTATTTTTAAACTGCTCCAAAGAACAGCATTTATTTAATACAGAAATGTTTTGAAGCATTATAAATGGCACTTTTGATATGTTTAATGCATCTTTGCTGAATAAAATAAATTTCTTTAAAACAAACAAACAAAAAGTTTTACTCAGCCCAAACTTTTGAACAGTAATGTATGTTTTTTAAATGTTTACAAACTTTTGGAGGACATTGTATGTTTCAGAATCTCAAATATATATGAAAATGGCTGTTTATCGCTTTCTCTTTTTTTCTTATGTGGAATGTGTCATTTTGGACATTCAACATTCAATATTAAACTCTATTCTAAACCTTAGTGAGCCTACAGTGGTAGCATAATGGGTACACTTCCAATCCAAAATTTAGGCATCTTAATTATACCGTCTGTTAAGATACCTAGTTTTAGCCAAGTTTAAAAATGTCAGCATCTTGTTTATCCTTAATAGGCAAACCCAGAATGCATTGCAAGCTCAGTTGGAAAATGACATTTTCAATTATTTCATTCAATATTAATAAGAGTTTTTTGAGTTTCTGCCAATGCTGAACATCCAAATCAGTCATTTATGAGTTTTCATGATGTTTACAGTACTGCCTTTACATAGGGCCTTGAAGCTGCTCCCTAGGTTTCAGAACACAGCTAATGAGTGTAAACCATAACTCGCCAACAGTCCAGTAGTCAGTTGAACACCAGTGACTGAAAGTAGACTACGCGTGCTACTATTCTCAGCATGTGTCTGACAGTATTAAGGAGGCTGCTCCCATGTGCTCTACTGCTGGCTCTGCAGCTGTCTGCTGCTGGAGTCCTCATTACCTCCCTTTATTATCAGCAAGATTGAACCTCCAAAACCCGCTCTCCAGATAATTCAGGAAACAAATAAAGAGAGAAGCACAATACAGCTCTCAGCTGCCAAGCATTACACAGGTGGCACGCTACACTCTATCTGTAGATCTGTCTGCGTCTTCATGGCTTTAGCCACTGTTGTCTCTCTTACTTTCTCTCGCTCCATTCCGCCAACCTCTCCGCCAGCTCCAGCCATAATTTTTCTGCACTTATCTCCTGCTTTCAGGCAGGCAGAGGCGACAGGGTGTCACAACACATATGGTTCTTTCTACCCACTATCTCGCTATCTCAGGTGTGTATATACTGACTAACATATACATCAATGAGTTACTGAGCATGCGAGGATGCAGACTGCAAATGATCTACATGGTGTGTTTGTCAGCTTTAATTTTATTCTGCATTTATTTATAATATCTGTGGTAAAAGGAAATAAATTTAACTACCCACATGTCATTCCAAACCTGTATGACTTAGTCTCTTCTGTGGAACACAAAAGAAAACATTTGTAATGTTTTTTAACTCTTTTTGTCCATACAATGAAAGTAAATGGGGTCTAAAAAACAATGGGCACCACAGGAAAGACAGGTTTGGAACAACATGAGGGTGGATAAATTACAGATTTTTCCAGTTTTGAGTGAGCTATTCCTCTAATGCTGCTAGAGAGCCAGAGAGCCAAAATAATAAAGTGGTCAACAAAGAGATTTCAAAGGATTTAATTTGGAGAGCAAAATTTGGAGAGTCATCCATCAAGACGAGTGGCTAGGAGATAAAAGTATGCTGATGATGTTGCCGGTGGAACGTAGCCAGACAGGATCGGTGCCAGCATGCCCTTTGAGAGAAGAGTCATGTTTCGAGCCGAAACCACAAACACACGCCAAAGACATAGATTCCCATCTAGTTCGAACACACCGAAAAACTGTTCACAAGATGCACTCTGGAACAGACTGTTCGTGTGGAGAACTCTTTTGATGCATGCTAGCAGTGTCCTCATTTGCTTACAATATTTCCTCTCTCTGCTCTCCTATGAGTATATATTTGGCATGCACAGAGGTTGATAATGAGCACATCTGGATCTATATTGCATTGTCTCCTCATTAGGAGTACTATACAACATTGCACAAGCTAAGCAGCACACAAGTTTATGTATTTCCTTCATTCAGTGGGACTGTGTGCCATTGTGTTTATTTGTTCATTCTCAAGGGCATTTTCACACAGTTGTTGGTGTAGAGTGTTGGACGCCAGTATAGTTTGTAATTGGTGTGAAAGCAATCAGATATAATTTGTGGAAGTGAACCACTGTTGATGACATATAATTTATGATCATATTAATTGCTGTTTGTCTCTGCAGAAATTGCTTTGGGTGGGCAGCAGATTCAAGTGCTGTTTTGTGCATGCTTTCATAGTAAAACTAAAGTGAACAATAAAGCTGGGCAATGTACCATTTGATGGAATTCATTATATGTTTTGATATTTATTAAATCACTTTGAAATATCTTATTTTTCATTTTACCCAAATAGCTATTGTTGCCAAGTACACTCAGAATTAGCTATGCTTTTCACTAAATAAACACAATTAACAATAATATTTAATAATTATATGATGCATTTATATATATATATATATATATATATATATATATATATATATATATATATATATCGTTAACGTATGCAATTAATCTAAAAATTTTAACATGTTAATATTTTTTAACGCAAATTAATAGTTTGACAAGTTTGATCCCAACTTCTTCTCCGTCATCGCAGCGTGGAAGGTAATCATTGCCTGTGTCCCAATGTGCACACTATCCATCCTAAATTCTATGTGATATTAGTAATTTGTAAAACTATTTAGGGCAGATAGGGTGGATATGCATATTATTTATGTATTTATTATACATTTAAATTAATAAAATGATTAAAAACAAATTAAAATATTAACAGAAATACTAATCATAAAAAATGCCATTAATATTTCTGAGTAATGATGCAAATCAATCAGTCATTCAATCAATTAATCAGAGTTGATTCAAAGAAATTAATAGAACTTATGTTTTTAATACTGATGAGAACTTTAAAATCAATGCAGTATTTAAAATGTATATTGCCTAGCCTGAGCAACACTTTCAGTTGTATTTATTTATTTATTTATTTTTCAGTTGTATTAGTTGTTGCCTAGCCAGAGTAGTAAGCACCAGCCATTAGTACACATGGCTGTACTTACGTATGACGCAAATGTACCATGGATTGAATCCAAATAATACATTGTAATAAGTGACCTGTGGGGGTGGAATTGAATTCGAGTTTGGATCAAGCAATCAAACCGAGTGTGAAAACCACCTAAAAGCCTACGATTCTCTCTGCTTTAGCGTCAATGGTGAATGCTACTTTGGTTAAAACTGATTAATCACAGTCAGCTCCCACCTGCTTTTGCCATGCTTGACATTTCAGAAAGTGCAGCCCTCCACCACAATGTAATTCATGATGAATGGCAATCTAAAATATTCAATGACATATTGGATTTTATTCTCCTTTGTTCTAAATTTTCTCCTCTTATCTTGCAATAATCATTGTGCCATATTGGAAATTATGCAAAACATTAATGCAATTACAATTTATCACGCTAAAGTTCTTTTGCAGGTTGCTGGAGACTATCAGTGTTTTTAAGTTGATTTGAACATTAGACCTCTACTGAACATCAGACCGTTAGCAAGTGCTCAAACGCTAGACCACTAGTGACCACTAAAAACTCCAGACCTGTGATGAGTACTAAAATGGCAGAACATTAGACTACTGCTGAGCAATAAAACATCAGACCTCTAGTAGGTACTAAAATATTAGAGCTCTAATGAACTCTGAAGCATTAGACCTCTAGAAAGCACAAAAACATTAAACCACTAGTGTGTACTGCAACATCAAACCCAAGTGAGCTGTAATGCACGCAGCCACTTTAGAAGCACTGACCACTGGTGGGTGTTACTGGATGCGGTTGCTGTATAGGACATCTGGGCCTGCTGTGTTTGTGTACTTCTGTGCTGGGAACAATGCGTCCTTATTTCCCTGAAGGAGATAGGGAATGTGGGCTGTGTAACCCCTAAGCTCAAGGGCTCATTGATTGATTGTTTGTGGTGGGGCATGACCCTTGACAAGGACAAGAGGACTTTCCAGCACACGTATTCACACCCAACACGATTTTCTGAACGCGTAGGCACACGTAGCACATACAATCCTGTCAAGCTTTTGGTGAGTCCCTGGTGAATAGTGGCTTTGACTTTGAGAATACAATCACATCTTGCTCATCTGAGCAGGAGAAACGAGGCCTGAAAAGGAGGGAAAATGTGTGTAGATACAGTCTAGTGACAACATGCAACATGGGATTATATGGGCAAGTTGTCCTTGAGCTTTTATGAATATTTATTTGATGGCAATGCATTAAAGGAACGGTCCACTTTTTTTGGAAATAAGCTCATTTTATAACTCTTCAAGAGTTCAACAGTTGAGTTTTACCGTTTTTGAATCCATTCAGCCGATCTCCGGGTCTGGCGGTAGCACTTATAATTTAGTTTAGCATAGATCATTGAATCGGATTAGACCATTAGCATTTGGTCATCAAAAATGACCAAAGAGTTTAGATAATTTTCCTATTTAAAACTTGACACTTCTGTAGTTACATCATGTACTAAGACCGACGGAAAATGAAAAGTTGCGATTTTCTAGGCTGATATGGCTAGGAACTATAATCTCATTCCTCTCATTATACTTTGCTGCCGTACCATAGGTGCAGCAGGCGTAGTGATATTACGTAGCGCCTGAAAGTAGTCCCCAGCTATATGATAGGCTACTGAGCTGGGGACTACTTTCAGGCGCTGTGTAATATCTTTATGCTTGTTATATTTATTGCACAGCTTTTTGTATAAAGTAATTTATCGTTAAATATAATATTCATATGCTATCAGTGTTGCCAAGTCTCTGGTTTTGCCACAGGGTTTTTTGTTGTTTTTTAGTCCACACACACACACACATACATATATACATGTTTATTATTTTTAGAAATGATTACAACTACAATTACTAATAATAATACTTATATTTACAATAATAAATTAAAAGATTAAAAAATTATAAATATTTCAATCTGTAAGATTTTGTAAAAGTTTTTGAAAGTAATCTCTTATGCCTACCATAGCTGCATTTATTTAATTAAAAAACTGAATAAGAACAGTATAATGTGCCATATTACAATTCAATATATTTTAATGTAATTTATTCCTGTGATGGTAAATTTTTTGTTACAATGTAAAGGTCTTTACTGTCTCTCAATTTTACTACATCCTTGCTGAATAAAAATATTAAAAAGAATGTTCATATAAAAATAGCAGTAATAACTTTGTGTACTTTTATTATTTAGATTTTTTTTCATTATTAATAATAACAACTACTACTTTGAGCACTCATTCTTAAAATGTTTCATATTTTGTAAGTAGCTGTGTATTAGGTAAAATAATGTGCAGTGAGCTAAACATTATCTCAAAATAAACCCAACTGTGTTGGTGTCTTGATAATCCAGTTGGGTTAATTTTGCAATAATGACTGTGTCTTCATCTCTTGTTAGGTCTCAGACTCTCAGTAGGTCAGGCTCATGTGTAGTTATTGCACATGTCCCATGAACATCGCTGTTTCCTGGTTACGTCCTAATTAGTCTAAAGCAGGGTGACGAAGTGATTAGCATCACTATTGACACACAGATCACCACATGACTACGCACACACGCATTCTGCAGGTGAGGGGGGAGGGCAGGTGCAGTAGGGAACGAAAGGAGACATTGGAGGAACAGACAGCCACCAAGCAGCTGTTAGATTCTGCCAGCCTGCAGCCGGTTATTTATTGCAGGGCTGGCTGGGAGCTCAGCATGGTGTCTGCAAACTGGGTCAACCTCTCTCTCTTCCTCTCTTTCCTCCTCTGCCTCGCCTTTTTCTCACTCTCATCTTCGCATTTAGTCTCGTTTTGCATACCGCTTCTGTATCCATTCTAGTTCTTGGCCTGTTGTTGATAATCTGTATATATATTTGTTTAATTTCTACCTTGCTTTTTCATGGCCTCCTCCTAATTTGCCTCAGAGCAAGCATCTGCATGAAAGCATGGATCCAGCCCTCTGATAAGTCCATAAACTCATCTGTACCATCTTTGCAAAGCAAAAACCAATTAATATAAATGTAGGCAGAGAGAAGTTGCAACTCCACTAATAAACAGCAAGCTCTCCCTACTGTAGCCCAGGCACCCTGTGTGCTTCATCAGCAGCCATTTGCTGTGATTCAAGAGTCACATTTAGCATAATAAACGTACCGGGCCTCTCTAGAGTCCACATACATTCAAGCACGCAGACGGGTTCCTGCTGAGAACTCGCGCTCAAAGGCGATTTTCTTTCTCCAGGCTCCCTGGATGGCGCTCAAAGCGAGCGCTCGTGAGGGAGGGAGGAATGCAACACGAGAACCAATGCGGCTAGAAAGCATCAAGGTGCGTTTTGTCCCTAAACCTCACAGAGCACTTGCTGCTCTGGCACATCTATGATTTCCACAGATGACTAGTCTGTGCTGAGTCCAGCTCTGACGCTAAATGAAGCAGCACAATCCTTCTCAAACCTCTGACTCCAACCGCTGTCCTTTGGACCCTTTTCGCCCCCTCTCTGCTGCCCCATAATTGCTTTAGGAATATTCGTAATTCAGTACAATTGACTCAGTAGACAGCATTTGTGGTATAATGTTAATTACCACAAAAAACCTTGACTAACCCTGTTTTCTTTAAAAAAAAAAATTAAATCAAGTATATGTTTAGTCACATACAATGGAAGTAAAAGGAAGCAATTTCTCGAGATTTTAAAAGCATAAATGCGAAGCATATAATTTTAATAAAAGCACTTTAATAAGAGCACATTAATCCTTCTATTATTTAAATTTAACGGAAGGTGTTCTCATCTTTTTATGATCGTTTTAGGTATTACGTTGTCATAGCAACAAAGCTGAAAAAACTGGATATTATTTTACACAGAAAAATCTAGCATTTTTCCACACTAAAATCGTGTTAACACACATATTGTCTACATCTTGTGGCTGAACTATTGAAACAGTTGATTCATTGTCTACAAATTGGCTCCATTCACTTACATTGATAATGCATCACTGTTGGGTGAACCCAAAAATAGTTTTGTTTGTTTGTTTGTTTGTTTTAATTAATTTAGTTTTTTGCTTTAAAGAAAAGAAGGGAGAAGCCCTACTTATTCTCATTGAACTTTGATGAAGATTCTGGCCTTCAGGATATTCAAAACACTTTGCCTGCTTTGTATAATCTTTTATAAGACTTAGCAATGCCTCAGCAAATTTACCATGATGTTAATACAGTAAGAATGTTTAGTGTTAGATTGATTCACATTTTATTACAAATATGTAGTAAAACAATGGTAAATGGTAAACTATTTTCAGATTTAGAATTAGAGTGATCTCTTCGGTCAGAACATTTGCTTCAAACCCCTAATGATAGGAAGCTTGAACATGCAAACTGACTGATGGAGAAAGTAGCTCCAGATTTTCTGACTGGCCAAAAAAGGCGGACTCCCCATGTTGATAAAGGTACAGTTCACCCAAAAATCTTCTTTTATGGGCCACAGAAGAAAGAATGTAATACAGGGTTGGAACGACATGAGAGTGAGTAAATGATGACAGAACTTGAATCGTTGGTTGAACATCCATTTAAGAGCCTAGGGTTGTTAAAAAGACAGGCGTTATTTCTCAGAACAATGATTTTAGTGATATCTGTCATTTAGTAGGAACATTTTATATTTGGTATTTAAATTACTTGCCACTGACAGCACCTTAAAGCCTTTCTTCCTGTCACTTTTTCCTGTGTGAGATTCAGACATAAACAATGTGTTTCATCATATCTTGTTAACATTGCAGAATTCACAAAGTTGCATGCAGAGATGCTCCCACTGCATATCTACACATGTACACACACACAATTTCACTGCCTCCCAGTGTACTTACTCGTACACTGTCGCACTAGGAGTCGATGAACGAGAGAAGTGAAAGTGAACCACACAGCTGGGGACTCTCTCAACGGGTGACTGCGACCAATTAATGTGGGGCCTCCATGCTCTGAGAAGCTGTGGTGTACAAAGACAAAGCGTTATGTTTGTAATCTGGCCCGGTGTCTGGTGGCCAGACCACTCTCATCAATCCTGCTTGCAGCAGGAGGCCAGTGAGCGCATGGAGAGCCAAGTACGCACAGGGTCAGCCCATCAGCGCACTCTACTTTCTAGTCCTGCCCCACAACACTCTCCCAACATTCTTGTTTTGTTCCTAAATGCCAGCAGTCTTCCAACTCTCTCCACTGCCCGAATCCTGACCTTTAAATGTGCTCTAAGACAGATACTAAACTCACACAGTACCATAACTACCTTTGGGTCCAGAAATTATGGATTTAGACCTGCTACACCTAGCAAATGCTATTTAGTATTATCTGAACAACTAACTGATGCTTTCACTGAAGCTGCCACTGTGAATTTAGGTCAATTTGACTGCTCAGGTATTTGAGTACTTAGGGCCAGACAGCAGGTGATGTCTGCTCTAATGTTTACACTCTTCTCTCAGAAAAAAACGTGCACAAATTGTACTTGTACCTTATGAGACAATACCCTCAAAAGGATATCTATGTACCTTATTTACCTCTAAAAGGTTTGTAGTAGTAAAGGTGCCAACTTTGTAACTTGTCTACAGCTAAAAGGTGCATATTAGTACACTGTAAAAAATGTAATTGCTTTTATATAGTGTATGTTAGAGTAGTATTCTGTCATACTAATATGCACCTTTAAGGAGAAGACAAGCTACAAAGTTGTCACTTTAAAGGTTCTGGCCCAGTGACAAGCTGCTGTACACATTTTTCTGACATCTTGCACCATATCTCATGTTTTTAGGACTGCCTGTCAAGTTAAAAATAGTTCTGCTTTTAAAGACCCTTGCATTCTGTTGCACTCCACTCCATCAGCTGAGCTCCATCTAGATGTTTTTTGAAAGCAAAAATGCGTCTTGTGTGTCTCCAAAGAGAGTGCTGAGTGCTTTCGCTGCCCCAGACTGAAAGTGTTCATCTGTTTGTGCCCTACAAACTACCAACACGTTTTTGATTGAATTTTTCTTAGCAGTATTGCAGCGCACTGAATTTTCTTTAAATCTGTGCATAGTTCAGCCAAACCTCCATGTCAGAGAAAAGATAGTTGTTTATACATTTGGTTTAATTCTAGTTTAATACAGCATAAAGTGCCACTGCCAGTCACTGTTTTATTTATGTATTTGTTGCTTCGGATGTGCCACTATCTTTTGTCTGCCATGAATGTATTGCAAGAGATGCAAAGAATACAAGATGCTCTCCGAAGGCTATTTATTTTGAGACAAGCTGGTATGAGGAATGTATTATATAATGATTGTCACCAGGTGCATACAAAGAGAAAAGTTATACATCATAAGTAAAGGTTCAGCTCTGAGATTTAGGATGTGTTATGTTTATATCAAATGCAAATCATACCTGAGACCTTTGAAACGATTTGGAAAATGCTTTAACTTTTTATATTGTCTTTTTATATTGTTACTGCATTTTGCTTTTGAATGGCATAGGTGGTTCCAGTTTTAACCAATCAAAGTAGGGGAGACCGGGGACAATTGTGAAAATCTATAAATTTTCTTTCGAAGAAAAATGCTGTACATCCAAAAAGTTACTTTTATACCTCAAAATCAGTATTTTGTTGAAAACGTCTGCTGAGGTGAAATGATTGTGGTCATTTTCCAGAGGCAGAGAGAGAATCCTACTGAGCATGTGCAGATTAAATGTAACCACTCTAGCTCATTTGATTGGAGGAGTGTGTTACAATTGCCCCGGTCTCCTCTATGCTAAAATTGTCAATGTAACCCATTATAGAATTAAAAAGTACATGTTTCTAATTGACAGAGTCACACAATTAGTGTATTTCCCTTGACTGATCATTGCTGTCACTTCCAAGTACTGGGGTACTCATTCCCTTCCCTGCTGCTACGCTGACAGTACAAACCTGTTTTACTGTGCTACACCAGGAACCATTAGCATAACATTTTATGTCTGGATC
Source organism: Barbus barbus (assembly GCF_936440315.1). Taxonomy (NCBI): domain Eukaryota; kingdom Metazoa; phylum Chordata; class Actinopteri; order Cypriniformes; family Cyprinidae; genus Barbus; species Barbus barbus. Next base: position 13,317,751 of record NC_136759.1, read on the forward strand.
TATTTTTATCTCACCAGTCCCTATGGTATCCTTGCATGTAACCAGTCGGGTAGATCGAGGCAAGATTGCGAGATACGTAACTTGGGTGAGTCCGATATAGATACAGAAAGCCGAGATATATAGCGAGAGAGTTCAGTGATGAGAAGTGGACATTTGTTCCTTCCCTATTCAACTAGCTGTGTAAATCTTCCCTCAGCTTATCTTCATCAAACTTCTCTCTGACATTTACTCACTGCATGGCTGTGGCCCACTCTAATAGCTTTAAAGAAAGTGCTTGTCCATCTGTCATTTTCTCATCTCTCTCTTCTCCCTCGAGGGCCCTGCAGATATTTCTCCTATTTTTTCCTCTCTTCCGTTCATTTGTCTCTCTCATTCCAGCCCCAAAAATTCCACAATGCCTCGCCTCTGTGAGCACAACCCCTTGTATTTCCCTCATGTTCATAACTATAATGGAGACAAAATCTTCATTTTATTAAACCTTACGTTACTCTCCCCCCAAAACGTCTTCCTTCTTCCTCTTTTCACTCCATAATTACCCTTGCCAGCTCACACTCCTTCTCCTAATTTGATCTTCAATAATGACAGGGATAAATCGGACTCATTTTCATCCTTCTTTCATAAAGAAAATTTATTGTTTTGTCCCCTCGCCATTATAGGGACATAGCTCATATATTATTCAAAACCGCTGCTCTTTAGTTAGATTAAATATGCGAAGTGAGTTTTGTTTGTGAGACTGCATCTGTTTGTCACTTAGATCGCAGTGTGTACATTTGCAGTGAGTACAGGCGACGCGTGTGCTATTCATGTCTGCAGGTGCGAGCATGCACGTATGTATGAGCTGTCAGCCTCTGTGACTCGCATCCTTGGATTACACGCAGACGGCTGTGGAATTGGCAACCATTTCGATAAGGCAAGTGACTTTGTTTGCCCACCGAATTGATCACATTATGTCTGAGTGTGTTACCCCAAAGCCTAGTTTTATTGCCACTGACAGTGACAGGTACGATTGGAGGAACGGTGCTGAAAGTGAGTGAGAGCCCGGTTATCAACGTCCTCATCAGCGGCGCCACTCAAAAGCCTCTCGCAACAGATGCCACCGCAGTACGACAGGCTAGTTTGCTTCAGCTTGGTTGAAGCCCCCTAACAGCCAAAGCTCAGCTTTCATCTGTGTCAGCACCACGGACAGTTCCCTGCATAGTTCAGGCTGAAGCGTGACTGTCAAGAGCTTTCGTGGCAGCTGTGTTCTGTGATGCACAGAAACTGGCAAAATCAACTCGATAGCAGCGTGCATTTGATCTCCATCTTATGAAGTTGTGTTTACGCCATTGCAATCGACTCTAATGGCGGTCGGGTAATCCGCAGGCTGATGGGAAGGAAATGCATTAAGGCTGCTGTTTTTCTCTCTCTAAACCCGCTGTAGTCTAAACAAACAGTCTCAAAGCTATTACAAATGTCAGGCGAAGCACAACAGCCAAATGTGCCTGCACCATGACGCATAGCCATTTATGTCTATAATGCTGGATGCTTTGCTCCTATAACCCATCCTGTCACATTTCCAGTTAAATTATCTCCATTCTGGAGTCGGTGGCTCCAACCCCCAGCTCCCTATAGAGCAGCTCCGAGAGACATTTTATAGCCTGCCTCAGAAATATATATTTTCCTTCAATGGTTTTACTTCACACCGTTGATGGCACTGTGACAGCTGCTGTACTTTACAGTCTGTATCTTTCTTTCTCATACACATAGACACTATTCTGCCAGTGATGCAGAAAAAAGCACTTGTGATGGGTTGAAAATAGCTATTACCTCAGTTTTATCATTATAAATCTTTGGTGCTATAATAAACACCACAGAACTCTTCATGTGAGTTGAGAGGAAACAGGTAGGTTCATTTAATTGGCCAGATTGCATTGACATTAAAAAAAATAAACGACTGTGAGAACAGTTGCCCTCAACATCCTGTGATGAACAACATGTTATATCGAGATTGGGCGGGTCTTACGTTCTCTTGGCCTTCGCGCAGGTGTTAAGAATCTTTTACATGAATAGCAGCCGTGCAATTATCACACCGGTGATGTCAGTTGCACGCAGTTGCTCGGTAAGAGCGAAGTTTCCCTGCTAATTTGAGTGTGAGAGAGACCAGCGGGTGATACAAGGGCCTTATTTTAGCTTGCATGATCAGAGATAAGAATGTGTGTTAGCATACAGAGAAACAACAGGAGTTCAGGAAATGGCAAAAAAGAGCTGATCTGAAAGCAGCGCATTCATGCAGATATTAAAAAAGATGGTAAAATCCAAAGTGCTTCAGGGAAGTCACAGGAGCCCTGTTCCAAAACCTAGTGAGTTGTCATCTTGTCTACTTCCTACATAGGTAGCTGCCTTCAAACTGTAATGCAATCTCATGAGTGACCAATTTAGAACACTCTGCATGGGCAATGTTCTCAATATGGGAGATTTTACTTGTAATTTTAATGTTGCTAAAATGATGGCGCAAGACTCTTAAAAGCATATGCATAGTATAACCAAACATTGTGCAAATAATACATTTCACTTACATTTTATAGATTATTTTCCGTACTTAATGAAATATAATATTATAAACACAATATTTATATAATATTACAATGTTTGTTTTTTTTCACTGAAGGTATTGTAATGTATTCTGGGCTGCCGCTTTAAAATCTGGCCTTAACGAGGCAGCACAAATTAAGATGGCAACCTTTTGGAACAACTTTCTCACAGAGAGTGAAATGATGCCTTAAAATGCTGATTCCGTAGACTGCTCACTAGGTTCTGGAACAGAGCAAGGGTGATACTGTGACAGATGATCTGACAGTGTGTTAATCTGGTGTTTTGCAAATGCTCTGCAGGGAGACTGTTTTATCCCGTAATGGTCACAGCTGATTCATCAACAAGCGTCTTGATTAGTGCTATGGATTAATCAGGTATGATAATTTAGGGCTAAGAGAAAGAAAAGCACACAATCATAGATTTAGTAGACATTTAGAATGCAGATCACTTCGCTTTTTTGTAAGTGTAAGGTGAGAGCGGCTGTTAACATGCAATTCACGAGTTCACACGTTCATATAATCCTTGAAATAGATGAAGGTAAACTTATTTGGCTTGCCGTCTGTGATGAAGGGCTTGAGAGACAACTCAAGCTCTAAATCCCCTCCAGACTATTTAATTAAGTTAATATCATATCAAATATAAAGTGGGCTCCCAAATTCTGAGACTACAAAGAAAATCTGTGCTTGAAAATCTAATTTAAACCTAGAAGTAAACAAAGTTTTAAGGATTGAGAAGAATTTACAACAAAGAAACATTGTATGAAACTACTATAGAAAAACGTCTCAGGTTACGCATGTAACCATGGTTCCCCTAAGGGAACGAGACGCTGCATCGGAAAACACTTTGGGAACGCCTTCAGCGTGACCATGCTCTGAATCACATGTGTAATCAGTCCAATGGAAGGGGCGAGACGTCACGGGCAGGGTGACGTAACGACCAGGAAGCTTAAAAGCACGTGAGGTGGAACCGGCGTCAGCTTCTAGGAATGAAGCAAACGCTGGCAGGGTTGCCGGAAGTGTGGCCTCGAGATGCAGCATCTCGTTCACTTCAGGGAACCATGGTTACATGCATAACCTGAGACGTTCCCCCTCAGGAACACAAGCTGCATCGGAAAATGCTTTGGGAACGAGATGCCCTCGCCGCCAGACTGACAAGTCCCTGCCTAGTGTGTACTAGGACGAGAGAACAGAAGCCGGGAGTAGCTCGCATGTCAAGGCCGTAGAACCTCACGAACGTTAGGAGCCTGGACCATCCTGCAGCGTTGCAGTTGTCCTGCATATACACACCTGCTAAGAAGGCCTTGGAGGCCCTTGAGTGAGCTCTGACTCCCATCGGCAAGGGGAGCTGAGAGGACTCATAGGCAGTGTTGATTGCATCCACAATCCACCTACTGAGGGTCTGCTTCGTAGCAGGAAGACCCCTCTTAGGGGGACCATAACAAACATGCATTTGGTCCGCCTTTCTCCACAGGGCAGCTCTGTGGACATACGTGCCCAGTGCTCGCACTGGACACATACAATTAAGCTTCTGCTGGTCTGGCTCCCTGAAAGGAGGAGGACAGAAGGCCTGCAGTACGATGGGCTGTGGTGTGACAGACAGAACTTTTGGCACATACCCCGCTCAAGGGTAGAGAAATGCTTTGGCCATGCTGGGTGCAAAGTCAAGATAGGCAGGGGCTACTGAGAGGGCCTGAAGATCGCCAACTCTCTTCAGAGAGGAAATAGCCAAAAGGAAAGCAGTCTTGATGGTGAGGAGTCGGTCAGAGATCTCCTCGATGGGCTCAAAGGGGCCTTGCAACGGGCCTCTAGCACCACAGCCAAGTCCCACGTAGGGACACGGGACCATACTGGGGGTCTCAGCCTCAGCGCACCGCGGAGGAAACGTGTAATGAGGGGGTTTTAACCCACTGATTGACCATTGAGAGGGGTGTGGTAGGCCGCAATGGTGGAGTGGGTTAACCCTGCGGAGAAACGGGCCTGCAGGAACTCCAGAACTCTACCAATCGAGCATTTGACTGGGTCGAGCTGATGGTCTCTGCACCATGAAGTGAAGAGTCTCCACTTCAGGGCGTACAGTTTCCTTGTAGAGGGAGCTCTGGATTGGAGGATGGTCTCAACAACCTCGGTTGAGAGACCAGAAGCTATGAGCTGTGCCCCCTCAGAGGCCACACCCACAGCTTCCACAGCTCTGGGTGAGGGTGGACGATAGTGCCCCCCGCCTGTGAGAGGAGATCCCTCCTGATGGGAATCTCCAATGTAGAGCCGTCGAGGAGAGAAATCAGGTCCGAGAACCATACTCGGCCCGGCCAGAACGGTGCTACCAGAAGTAGACTGACCTCGTCCTGGCGCACTCTCGCCAGAACTCCTGGGAGCAGAGCGATCGGGGGAAAAGTGTACAGATGTCATCTGACTTTATCTCCTCGCCCTCATCTAACTCTTTCAGCAGGTTGGCTTGGTATGCCTGTAACACAGCCATTGTGTGCAGACACGCACCAGTCTGACCTGCTGCCCCATACCCTTTGCCCACCAGCGCCGACGTAGTACACAGCGGCTTGGTGGGCAATGCCGGAGCCTTCAGAGACGATGCTCCTCCAGGGGACAGATGGCTCGCGAGTGTCTGTTCGACCTGAGGCATCGCTCTGTAGCCGCACTCATTCAGCCCCGCCACATTACCATAGTAATCAGACGCAGGGATGAAGAGGCGGGCCAAGCATGGCTTTGCCCACGATCTCGACACCTTGGTGTGGAGATCGGGGAAGAACGGGTGGCTCCGGCGTGAAGGTGGTGGACTCGCCCGCAGAAAGCGTTCATCTAACTTGCTTTTCTGCGGCTCAGTTTGTTTCTCGGCAGGCCAATCGATGTTCAACTTGGTGACCGCATGAGTAACCACCTCCAAAAGCTCCTCATATTGGGGCAATTGAGGGGGTGAATCCTCATCGACGCTCACCACATCAACCTCCACGGAGGAAGAGAGGAAAAGCGTTGAGATTTCGCCACGAGGGGAATAAACCACGGAGCGGGCTTCCAATCCCAGGGAGAGGGCGCCAGATCTGGCATGTGAGGAAGAAGATAGGGACTCGCCCATCTCCATTCCCTCTGCCAGATCAGCCTGCGAACCCCACGAGTGCAGCTGCCGCTCTGCCTCGGCAGAAGCGGGGTCAGCACCACAAGGAACCCTCGTGAAGGCTCCCTCCTCAAAGAGAGCCTTCCGGGAACGAAGCATGCGCAGCGAGAGCCGCTCACAGTGTGTGCAGTCAGCTCCCTCGAGAGCCGACTCCGCATGCTTCGCTCCCAAGCAGACCACGCAGGGCGATAGCCTGGTCTGCTATCGCCCTTATGCTTCATCTTTTCTTTGGCTTTTGACATAGTGCTTATGCAGACAGACAACACCAAATAAGACTGCCAAAACACGTTTTGAACTGACAGACACACAGTGCGCTTGCTGAATGACAGAAAGCTGACGCCGGTTCCACCTCACGTTCTTTTAAGCTTCCTGGTTGTTACGTCACCCCGCCCGTGACGTCTCGCCCTTCCATTGGACTGATTACACATGTGATTCAGAGCGTGGTCATGCTGAAGGCGTTCCCAAAGCGTTTTCCGATGCAGCTCGAGTTCCTGAAGGGGAACTTGGACTTGTGGTCTTGTGGACCCCAATGTATAATTGAAATGAATAGAAATAAAGGAAATAGTGGAGAATACCATATTAACTGAAGCGGGGTAAGCAGGAGTTTACATTCCCTTGTATTGTGATTGACAGGATTAGATGAACATGTTTCTCCTGAACTTTAGTTTAGAGTTCCATTAAGTCAAATATAATTGTTAGTATCAGTGGGTTAGTCAGAACGGTAACACTTTAGTATATGGACCAATTCTCACTATTAACTAGTTAGGGTTAGTTATACTGGCTGTTTATTAGTCTATACTTATAAAGCACATTTTCTGCATGACCATATTCTACAGTACTAATCTAAACTTAACAGCTACCTTACTAACTATTGATAAGCAGCAAATTAGATGTTTATTGAGGCAAAAGTCGCAGTTAATTGTTTGTTAATGGCAAGAATTGGTCCTTAAAATAAAGTGTGACCGTCAGAACATATTCAGAGATGTTCAAAGAAGTAGTTTAGTTGTTAGTAGGAGTTTAGTTGTTAGTTGTTAGTATTGGGAGACACCAGGCAACCTATTTAGTTAGTAGTAGTTTCTATTAAATAGTGTGAGTAATTTAGAAGCTCAAGCATTAAAGAGTAAACAGCATTGAAAGGGATTAGATTTGTGCCTGAACGTAACTAAAGTATTAAAGGTGTAAATACATTCTGAGAGAATGAAAACACCCAATTTAAACAACGACTTTGGAAGTGTAAATGAAAACTCTGAAATCAGGAAACCTGTTAACAAATGAAGTTTTTTAGAGTTGACTTCGAGGTTTGTTTTACCCCCCTTGATGAAAAATATTTTAATTCTCTCTCAATTTATAACACTTCAGTCATACTACGTCAAGTACCAGTACTTTAGTACCAAGCCAATATTAGCAAAAAAACGTAATGTTAAACAAATTATAATGGAAATACTGTCAATCATTTTGCATTTGTGTGAAATGTGAGTTTTATAATAGACTTATTGCCATTTAATATCGTCAGTGTTAATCATATAATACTGAAAAAAGAGAATAAACAATTATTTATGACTGACAGTTTGCTTGAATACATATCAATGTTTAATTATTGAGATAAAAAAGGTTTTCTATTAATATTTAACTTTTCGATAAAGGAATGTGTTCAATAGCATATTCATTCTTTTAGCATTATTGAAAATACTGACATTTCAACTGGCCTGCTGAAATATTGGTACCATGACAATATACTTCTGATACAAATCTAATCCCTTATAGCATTGAAGCCACAAACTGCAGTTAGTGGTTAAACTGGAATGAGATGCATATTAGTAGTTAGTGTTACAAGTCAGAAGTAAATAATCTGACCTATCAGGTTAAATCAGTTGAAAGATGAACAGGATTGGCAGAGCAAAGAGAGTGGGCAGCACAGAGCAGAGAGCAGGTATATAAAGAGACTGCAGTGTGTTTGAGGTGAGTAGTGAGATAGTAGTGACAGCCTCTCATTGTCTGCCATACTCTCTGCCTCAGAGCAGACCGGTCTCTCCCCTGTAGCCTGCAGTGGTGGACAGGTGACAGGTCCACAAACACACGCACACTCACACACACCACATTCAGCACTCTCACAAAGAGACTGGGGAAGTACAGTCACCACAATGCTGATATATTTCTTTTACCAACATACACAAGCACAAACAAAGTCAACCACAAAAAGCAAAGATGTGCCCATTCATAGAAATGTACAATAATTGATAAATTGATAATTTATAAATAAATGAGGACAACTAATTGTTTTAGTTTTAAACATGTTTCAAAATGTAATAAATTTGATTAAAAATGTTTTAGAAAATGAGGTAAGAAACATGTCAAGATGTATTCATTAAGTTGTACATTTTTTTGCTTCTCAAGTAAATTTATCTTGGATGGATGGATGGATGGATGGTTAGCAATACCGATTCCACAAAAAAAAAAAACGAAAAAATCAGTCTGCTGTTTTTATTTATGTAAGCCTGTATATGTGAGTAGTTCAAAAAGTAGTAAAAAGTAACTGTGACTTTGTGGTATTATTTCTTGTGACTTTCTCACTTTATTTCTTACTTCTCACCTTTATTATTTCTCATAATTGTGGCTTCATATCATGCAGTGAGACTTTAATTCGTACAATATGACATTGTATCTCTCAATGTGACTGTAGTTCTCACTTTTGCAACTTTATTTCTTATAATTGTGAGATTATATCTCACAAAGTGACTATTTCTCACTTTGATTCTCAATGTTTATTTTTTGAATAATTTTGGCTTTATTATCATGGAATGTGACTTCAGGTCTTACAGTATGACATTATATATCACAATGTCTCTGTCCCACTTTTGCAATTTTATTTCTCATAATTGTGGGTTTATATACCACAGTGTGACTTTACATCCAATAAAGTGACTTTATTTCTTATTTTACATTTATTTTAAAGGCTGCAGAACCACTTTATGGGCAAAAAAGATGGGGAGAGACTGAAAATACATTCCAGCTCGGACATGATTACTGTGGACAGAACTCTCTTTGATGCCAGGAAAGCAAAGGTTAATCTGAGGCGTTCTCACCTCCTGTTTACTCCACTTCTCTCTCGTTCTCTCTATCCCTCTCTTTCTCATGCTGCTGAGCCATGCATCTTGCTTTCATAACACACTGGACATGCACTTAATAAAGCCTAGCCTTTTTCTCGTGGGTGAGAGCCTTCATTACTCCAGAGATGTATGAGGAATAATGATAGAGCTCTTCAGATGGGGATCTCTGAGTAAAGATTCCTAAAGCAGATTCCACCTTCAAAGCAGAGGGTTTATATGCTGTAAAATGATTTATGATCAAGTAAATAATGCTGAAAAAATAATACCACTTGTATTTGATTATTGTAGTTTTTTAGTTTACTTACAATTTCACATTTCTGACAACTTTCAGGATGTAATGCATCTTCATGCAGCTTTTCTAATATAAAACACTCTGTAGCATTTCAGTCCCATTTACCCTATTCTCAGCATTCACTGTGAAATAATTAATATGGCATTATTTCACCATTTGCCATTTTTTATGCTTTTTAAAACACAGTTGTTGATTTTCTTGAAGTGAAGTGACGTGTGGCCAAGTATGGTGTCCCATACTCAGAATTTGTGCTCTGCATTTAACCCATCCAAGTGCACACACAGTAGTGAACACACGTATATACACACCCGGAGCAGTGGGCAGCCAACGCTGCAGCGCCCGGGGAGCAGCTGGGGGTTCGGTGCCTTGCTCAAGGGTCTCACCTCAGTCGTGGAATTGAAGGTGGAGAGCACGCTGGTTATTCACTCCCCGCCACCAACAATTCCTGCCGGACCTAAGATTCGAACCCATGACCTTCGGGTTACAAATCTGACTCTCTATCCATAAGGCCATGACTGCCCCTAAAGTTGCACATATTTATCCAAAATAATTGTTTCGGATGTGGTGCCAGGATGCATTTTTTCTCTACTTGATCAATTAAACGATCAGACAGTTGTTTGTTTCCTTTGTCAGGTTACTTGTACCAAGTGTTGAGTTTTATATGTGTTTAAATGAGTGTTCATGTGATAAGTTTTCATTATTCATTATTAAACAGTAAAATTCTAATTATATAAGTTAATAATTAAACATTTTTATTTAAAAATGTAATTAAATTAAATTTTAAATTAAATTAATTAAATGTGCTTTTTTTTAACTGATTCAAATCATCTGAGAGTTATGTAATTTAGAGAAGTTGTTACTATGATGGCCGATGTTAAGTCATCAAGCTTTCATTGGCATATAAAAGTTTTCTATAGTACTTTAAAAATGAAGGCAACAGTTACATATATACATTTTTTATTTTTTATTTTTTTTTATTTATTTATATTATATATTATATGTGACCCTGGACCAAAAAAACAGTCTTAAGTTGCACGGGTATATTTGTAGTAATACATCAATGGAAAGCTTATTTATTCAGCTTTCAGATGAGTTTACTGGTTAAAAATGACTGGTTATTTGGTTTTGTGATCCAGGGTCACATATGTAGATGAAATGTATAATGTATGTAATATATATTTTATATGTATAACTGTTGACTTCATTTTTAAAGTACTACAAATGTCATTTTATAGGCCTTACTTATGTGTCTTGTAAAAACGCAGAAGGGTTAAATTTGACAGATGTGGGCTGCAGCAGGACCACAGGTGCAGGATTGTTTTAATGAGATGGAGGAAGCTGTGTGGACTGAAGATATCGCATTTGTTTCCACTGCACACTGATTGGTCATTTAGTGGTCATTACGCCAGAGCCACCCGAGCCCCACCGCCTTGGTTGGCACTGACAATCTCTCCCTGTGATGAATCTTTCACATTGGTGGCTGTCTGAGATATCGGAGCAGAGCTGCATTTGGCAGAGTTATACAGAGAGGCAGGAAAGAGAGAGAGAAGTAGGCTGCTGTAAGTCGCGCCAACACTGTCGCAGCACATTGACCGTCTCTGTTTAAATGCATTCACCCCTTGCACCTTAAATCGCTCGAGTCGGCTTTGCTGACCCCCTGTGCCCAGCCCTCTGAACGTGAGGAGAGTAATTACTGTTGTGTAAGTGGTAATGGAAAATGCACTGAATTGTTCGGCTGCAATCGGGAGACTGTAATCAGTTTGGATTTGCCATTGCGTACGCTCTGCACTTCAGTGGGGCCTGCTGTGCACCTGTGATATGGATGTCGGTTAACAGCAGCGTCCTTAAAAACAGCAGTGTTCTGATTCTTAGCTCTGTTTGCCTTGTTTTATTCCCTCGGTGAGTAGATTGTGCCACCATCCAATCACATCCTCCCAGTTCCCCTTGTACGCACCGGAGTGACAAGCAAAGGCTCTGTAGTGGGCTTCAAAGTACTAACTGCACGCAAGTTTTTTTTACTCCTGTTTGAAATGCTTCCTGTTTGGCATGGCCAACGTGCTTAGGCTGCAAAACAAATTGACTAAGCCCTGGACTTGTTGCATCATGCATGCCTGTGTGTATAGAAAGATTTGTCTATTCTGTCTGTGAATTTAGATAACAATGATTCTTGGGCCTGTAACACTGCATCTTGCTAACTGTTCTTGTTTTTGTGTTTGTTTCACATCTAATTAGTCATAAAATGTCAGTACATCCCTAACCTGCAGAGCCCTGTGTCTTTGGCCAATTACCATAAGTGATTTCAAGAACATGGATGCTTTATTTAGCTGGAACTCTCAAAACAACTAAAAAACATTTGCTATGGTGATGTTACATGATGGGTGATAGAATCAATACAACAGTTAACATATAAACCTGTGTGTAGGGTTAGAGTTGTAGGTCCTCACATGCATGTTCATAGATGTGGATGAAAACACCATGCTAATACGTAAGTGACAGTGTTTCCTGAACTGTACATTTATTGAATCAATGTAGTCGATTGGTGAACAAATGACTCTTATCAACTGGTTCTTTTTAGTGAATCACAAACATACAGCACAGTCAGTGTAATGGAGTGGTGAACTTATGATGAGTGAATCAAGTGAATCAAGACCATAAGCACAAAAAATGCAGTCTAACCATTTTCTAAAATGACTCTTGTGAGTCAATTGTTTTAATGAATCAAGACCATATGTCCAACCAGTTTAGTTTGGTGACCAAACTATTGCCTTTTATGAACCAGTTCTTTTAAATGAATCACAAACATATGACGCAGCCAGTGTAGTCCGAGCAAACAATTCTAGATCATACATGTGACCTGTGTAGTCCAACCAGTCTCTGAATAAATTACTCTTTTTTTTTTTCTTTTTAGTGAAGCACAAACATACAGTAAAACCAGTGTAGTTCGAATTAGTCATATAGTGCATATAGTGCAGCCATATAGTGCCGAACAGATTACTTTTATGAGCTGGTTATTTTTAGTGAATCACAAACATATAGCATGAGCGAGCGTAGTCTGACGGATTCTTGAACAAATGACTCTAATGAACGGGTTACCTTACAAATCCGGTTACCTTAAGATTACTCTTTTAGAAGAGACACTTTTATGGTTTAATAACCACATTTTCAGGCAAGGCCAGGTTCAGACTGTAATTTAGCATTTCATTCTTCATCTCTATCAGCACCACAAGCCATACACCTCTGGCTCCAACTGGAAGACAATAGCAGAGATCCTGTGAAAGGGTTGCAGGGTAAAATTACCGACTACGAACTGGCAGCTCTCTGGCAGTTCCATCTCTGCTGCTGTGCCGACAGACAGTCACCTGTGTCTGCCCGGGCTTATCTTCACAATGAATTGAGATGATAGGAGATCAGAACCAATGGTGGAATATCAACAGCAGCCAGTCTGCACTGCCAGCGCTGTTAATCTGCTAAAGGTCAGACAAAGCCTTCAGGCTGATCACACTGAGAGTAGCTGGCTCTCTGATCAGCTTCACCACCAGAGAGGGATAGAGAGAGACCACACACTTACGATGACTATCAGACCCCCAGAGGCTCTCTATTGTGTTGAGGGGCTTTCAGTTCAACCTACACTAACAGGTACTATGGACTATAATCTCGCTAGGGCTGGACAGGGGACATGATAGAGTCCAAAGAACAGAAAGGTCTACTTTAAGGGTTAGATACACTGTGTGGGTGGAATTCGCTAAATGAATCATGTCCTCTGATGCCTGCCTGTAGTGTCAAGTGTTTAGCATAAGAAATCATGTAAATAAGTAACTTTTGGGAGGTTTTTGAATAAAAACACAGCAGTTTCATGAAATAACATATGTGTTTATGTGCACAAAACACCATGTATTTTTTTAAATAAACTTGCTGCTGGTAAGAAGTTGATCTGTAGTCCGATTCCCAGAATGAATGACTCTTCGATTACTCTTCGATAGGTAAATATTTTCAATGAATCAAGACCATAAGAGTGAAGAGTGTAGACCAAGCCACATCTGAACGAATAAGTCTCATGAACCAATAATTGTTTAGTAAGTGTAGTCTAATTACTGAATGACTTGTATCATCCAATTCTTTTTAGTGACTCAAAACTATAAGCACAACTCGTGTATTCCAACCAATCTCTTGAATGAGTCAGTTGTTTTAGCGAATCAAGACAATAAGTGCAACCAATGTAGGTTGATGGCCCAACTAATGACTCTTGTGAACCGGTTCTTTTAAGTGAATCACAAATAGTGCAGCTAGTATAGTCCAATTGCTAAATGAACAACTCTTTTGAACCAGTTGTTTTTAGTGAATCACAAACAAACAGCTCAATCAGTGTAGTCCAACTGCTGAAAGGTCTTCTTGAAGGTTAAGTAAACTGTGTGAGGGAATCCGCTAAATTAATCATGCCCCCTGTTGCCTGCACGAAGTGTCAGGTGTTTTAGCATAAGAATCATGTAAATAATCTAATTTGGAAGTTTGTGAATAAAAGTTGCTGTTTAGTGAATTAGCACCTGAATTTATGTACACACAACACCATGTGTGTGGTTTGAAATAACCTTGCTGCTGTAACCCCAGGTACAGATGGACTGTGTGTGCCCCAGTGCCCACGGTTCAGGTGCACACGGTTTTGAAAGGCAGAGATAACACCGATGCCACCTTAGCCAGCATGACAAACCGCTACACACCCATCCACAACAAATACACATCCCTGAAATATATCTCAGAGACCTTTCTGCATGGAAAAATACACTCTGTGCCAATCCCAAGGGCAAAAAAAGAGCTTTTAGACGCTCTGAGATATTGAAATTGTATCTGTGTACTTTGTATCTGTTTCTATGCCTCGAGTACTTTTAGTGTAGATGGCCAAAAGAGCTTTACATGTAGGCTGTAAGACAAAAATAAACAGTTCACCCAGAAATGAACATTTGCACCAAATATTGATCAATGTTTGCATTCATAGACAACATATGACGTAATACTTGGTCACACAGCGTGCAAGAACTAGTAAGGTTTAACATTAGTTGACCCTCATGTCACCATATTTGTTACGCCGAACAATATTTTAAATTGATTTTAGGGTGAACAAAGGATTTAATTTCGAAGTGAATATGTTGCTTCAGACAATTTACAATATCCAATATCAGGTAAGTTTTATTGATTAATTTCATTCTACTTATTTCCTTGAAAGTTCTGGGTCGCATTTATTAAATATGAACAAAAACAGCTGACAATCTTCATTATCTTTTCTTTTTTGCTTTCCAGAAAACATTTGGAGTTACATGAGTAAATGACAGAATTTTTATTTTTGTGTGAACTGTCCCTTTAAAGCAATATTCTGGCTTCACTATAGGTTCATTTTATAACTTTGTTTCCATGACAGAACACCATAAATGCTAAAACCCTGAAGCAACTGTAAAAAGGATGATTTAAACAGCTTTATGGTTCAAATAATACACATTTTAACAGAACTATTAATGTAAGTGCTTTTGTCAAATGATAAAGTTTGTATTTATGCTTTTAAATCCTTCAAAAATGGGCCCCATTTTAAGTGATTCACCATAACCTTGATTTCGAGAAGGGGTCAAAATATTTTTTTTGCGGTAATCAACATTTATCCATAAATGCCATCGATTGAGCTCAACTTGTACTGAACCCGGAATATTCTTTTAGGGCACCACTCAGAAAGCTCAATTTAGAGAGAGATAGTCAAAACAGGCTCTTCGCTTTATTAGATAATGGCTACAGATGATTACACTGTAATTACGTAGACCACACACTCTTATGAACAGACACACACTTTTGCATGTAATGGGCAAGGCACTATTTTAAAGTGGAGCTCTTTCATTTCTAAAAGTAATGCCAATAATCACTCCAAAACTGATATCTCACAAAATCCATTTTTCGAATGCATCGTAATGGCATAGTTCACATAATAACTTCGCTGGAATAAAAAACGTGAGAGGGCTCGTTTTAAACAGCGCTGTTGTGTTGACTTGATGCATTTGAAATTGTGTGTGATAAACACACACATTCACCCCCCACTGAAATCAACCCTCCCACACACACAAACACACACAATCTGCCCGACAGCGTTTACCGTCTATCACAGCCGCATACACTGAAACAGTGCTCAAAGAAAAACAATGAGCACACTCAGCTGCCAAATGTACAGGCCCTTGAGCTGCAACTAATGCCACATAATTGTAAGCCTCTTTCTGAAACTGAAACAATAACATATAAATAACTTCGATGGAATATAAAAAAAAAGATGAAATGTTAAACCATGCAGGACTGAGTAGATAGTCCTGCAGAGTACTCTGACTCCATCCTATGCAATTATCACAGTGTGGGTCGAACCTATTAAGCAATAGGCTCTATTAGAAGTCCATAGTCAAACTGGACTGTCTAGTTCATGTTATAGCCATTACAGACTCAGCATCCGGTAATTCCCCAGGCAGACGTGATCTAACTCCCAAGGCAATGCTGCTAACTTGACTGTATTTTTCAGTTGCATGACAGAAGGTCAGAATGCTGTAGCTTTTCCAGTAACAAGCTACTTTTTCCCAAAAGATTAGTGCGTTAAATTTCTATGTCACTGTATTATTTGACAAAACTGAGGCCATAATTAAATGCTCATATGTAAACTAGTCTCTTGCACTCTGTCAAACAGTATGTAGCATTGATTCATTCTCTAGTGAATCGGACGATTCATAAAAAAAGTATACATTTTGGTAAATGGACATTTTTTGTTGTATTTAGTGTATTTTTTAGTGTAATTGAGATTTATTCATTTAGAAACCTCCATGTTCTTGTGTGAAGGTAAGCTACAAACAAAAATATCTACACTACAAACTTTTCTCAAAAGCAGTTACTGTAACTACTAAAAAGCTTGTAGTTTAGAATCAGTGTCATTTTAGTATAATTTAAATCTTTTATTTGTATTATTTTATTTGGTTTTCATTATATTTTAGTTTAATCTTTAGTAATTATTTTATTTTATTTTATTTGTTGTACCATATAGATTTATTTTTATTTCAGTTTTAGTTTAATCTTATTTTTTTATTTGTATCCAGTTAATAAGTTTTTAAAATTAAACTTAGTTGCCAACATTTCTAAGTTTTTATATAATATTTACTTAATTTATTTTTTATTTTTATTTTATTTTTTATTATTTAATTATAATAGCCCTGTTTTAGAGTGGAAGCTACTTAAAGGCTTTCCTGTAGCTCAAATAGTAGAGCATGGCGCTAGCAACGCCAAGGTCATGGGTTCGATTCCCAGGGAAAGCAAGAGCTGATAAAATGAAAAACTGTAACTTGAATGCAATGTAAGTCGTTTTGGATAAAAGCGTCTGCTAAATGCGTAAATGTAAAGGGACACATCCACATTTGAACTTTTGAAAATGTCTCAGTGTTTTAGTTATACATTTTTAATAAATAAAATATTTTAAATTTTTATAATTTTATATATTTTTTATTTATTTTCCAGCCACACAATGATATACAGTGAGATCCAGTCTTGTTTTGACCATCATTATAAGGACAGAAACAGTATGTGTTTGACAGTAATAAGAAAATCATGCAGCACAAGTGCAATACAATGAGAGAATGTTCATTTTTGGGTGAACTATCCCTTTAAGGGGTAAGCAAATTTGAAACTGTAGTTTCCCTCATACTGGACAAGACACACAAGGGTAAGATTTTCATGTCAACTCAAGGGCCAAATGCTCGATGTGGCTTTTGTTTTCCGACAGAAGCTAAACCCACAATAAAGATAAAAAGACCATTAGCCGAATTTGTTTCGCCTGCCAGCTTACATTCACGAATCCTCCGCCTGCTTTCATGAGCACGACAACCCCGTCACCCCTTTGATGTGTGTGCAGAGCAGTCAGGGTGTTGATGGAGAGGAGATCAGTTCAAACCATCCCGGCACTGCCACTGTTATTAATAGTCTCCAAGCTGACATTCAGCCAAATAAAGGGCACGTGGAGAATAGACTGCTGATGGAGTGGATATAGAGACATATATAGGATATGGTGTCAGTTGCCTTGGCGTTCGTGTTTGAACAAGGTTTGTGTGTGCGTGTGTTGCATGTTAATTCACTCCAAAGTAAAGTGATTCTCATTGTCTTTGAAGATGTCAGGAGGAGATGAAAGAGATCTCTCAAGCTCCCTCTCTCTCTTTCTCTCTATCTCTCTCTTTCTATTTGCACATTTCCCAACACTGACATGTGCTGTCTGCAGCACTGTGTTCTTTATCGAGGATTTTGCATAAGGGACTGTCTGCACTAACTTTGGCCAGGTGTAGGGATGTGCAAAAGGACATATTTTCAAATCTTTATTTTCAATTCCCTTGACCCTAGCTGGACCCATTTCTTAGGAGGCCATTGCCCAAAACACAATGGTAACACTTTAGTTTAGGGACCAATTCTCACTATTAACTAGTTGCTTATAAACAAGCCTATTACTAGCATATTCCATATTTACAGCATGACCATATTTTAGATCCCTTAATCCAAGCATAACCCTCTACTGCATAGCGTTGCCCTCAGGCAATGGAAAGTTTTTCTTAGGCCCCATGTTAAGTGCCCAGTGTTTTTTAAATGATTGCAACCAATTAAAATGTTTGAAAAGTATCAAAGAACAGTCCAATAAGGTGTGGGATTCATTTGCTTCAGTAATCTTATTTAAAATTACATGAACTGTACATAAAAGTGTGTGTGTGTGTGTGTGTGTGTGAGAGAGAGAGAGCGAGAGAGAGAGAGAAAAGGTGTAGAGAAGACTTTTGTTTTTCTTTTCGTTGCCTCAGGGCAACGTTGCACAATAAGAGGTAAGGAAGTTGGGATCCACAGCAACAATCCCTAACCAGGATTTCCCATTTTGTGTGACAAAAAGGGAAGATGCAAGGTTCCTGGGTACAAAGGAACACCCAAAGTGATGTGCAAAAAGTGTAATGTGCACCTCTGTTTCACAGCAGAGAAGAAGTGCTTCTTGAAATTTAACACGGAGTAAAATCTCATTCCATAAAGTAAATGATATGACACGACTCACTACATCAGGGCTGGGAAACTTTGGTCCTGCAGGGTTAGCTGCAACCCTAATCAAACACATCAGAACAAGCTAATGAATGTATTTTAAGATCACTTGAAAGCTACAGGCAAGAGTTTAATTAGGGTTGGAGCTAAACTCTGCAGGACAGTGTCATGGTGCACACAGCAGGGAGGAACAAGGAGAAGAGGATGGAACTCAAATAATATGTCTTTAATGGAGACATCACGGCAAGGCAAGGCAGACACAGACAGGAACACCGGGGAGTAACGAGTAGACCAGACAAACTCTAACTGAACAGACAAGACTATACATACACGGGTAAATCAGAGATAACGAGACAAACACAGCTAGACAAGGATTAACTAATGATCACATAGGATGAGGACAGAAAACAAACCAAATATGGGCATGGAAACACAGGGAGCACGTGGAAACACAAGACACACACAACAGAGGTCTGA
This sequence comes from Barbus barbus, assembly GCF_936440315.1. Lineage (NCBI taxonomy): Eukaryota > Metazoa > Chordata > Actinopteri > Cypriniformes > Cyprinidae > Barbus > Barbus barbus. Next base: position 13,336,384 of record NC_136759.1, read on the forward strand.
CAGACAATGGCCCTCCAGGACTGGAGTTTCCCAGCCTCGCACCATGACACAAACCTACGTCTGTATCAAATACAATATATCAATGTGTTTCAAGTGTTTTTCCCTTTTCATTTAATGATTTCTTGACATTTATTTGACAGATTTGTGATTTTGAATTGCTCTCTGAACATTGTCTTAGGTTAAGTGAATGGAGAATTTTCTCTGTAATTCTGTACCATTGTTGCGCAACGTTGCACTGAGGCAACAAAAAAATATTTTGGGATGAGGGGGTGAGGGGTGGTCAAAAAATGTTTTATCAATAAAATGTTCCCAAATAAACCAAAAAGTTATGTGGAATTTTTTTTTATCATGTACCATCAAAATGCATGCAGTAGAGGGTATCAACAACTACCTCATTAACTATTAATAAGCAGCAAATTATCAGTTTAGTGAGGCAAATGCCATAGTTAATATTCAGGTAATAGTGAGAATTGGACCTTAAAGTGTGAATGACATTTAAAATCAGCTAAATTAATTATTTGTTTTGTTTTAATCAAGTCTTCTGACACAAATATTCTTTAATTGTAGTGTTTTTGTCAGGTCATATTAATTAATTTTAGCCAATTTTACTGTGAATGCTAAATTAAATAAAATGTTCTAACATTTTATATACATATTTGGTCTTCAAATTAATTGTGAGTGCATCAATATGCAGTGTTTTTAAAAGTATGATTACCACTGAGTGCAAGGACAAGGTTGAACTAATTTTATCTTCATAAAATGCGATCATAAAGCAATTGTTCACTCAAAAATGACAATTCTGTCATTACTCATTCCCCCTTCTGTAGTTCCAAACCTGTATGACTTTTTCTTCTGTAGCATACAAAAGAATATTATTTGAAGAATGTTTTTTTTTTTGTTTTTTTTCACAATGGCAGTCAAAGGGGTTCAACATTTTTTTTAAATGTCTTCTTTTGTTTTCCACGTAAGAGAGTCATAAATGTTTGGAATTTTCCTTTCTTTGGGTCAACTTCTGTAAAAATGCAATGTTTTCCTCAAAAACTTCAGCTAGTCACCCGTCCATGCTGAGGTGTTTCACAAGGTATTTTTGAGAGATGTTTCTTACCTCAAAATTGGCAACCGAGTTGAGGCTTTGTGAAAACCAGCCCACTCTCTTGCTTATCATAGTAGGCAGCACACAAACACCATTTTCATGTTGTATCAGCCACAATTAGCATGTTCACCCTTGCCACTTTGGATTCATGCCCATTTCTCAGCACATAAACAGAGGAAAAAATTAGAATAGGCCTGTTCTTTGCCTAAAATTGTGCCTTGAGTGTCGCCGTTTGTGTGTGCTTTGTCACTTTCTCTCCTGCACGATCTCTCTCGGGGGCCAAATCCTAATGGGGAGAAAAAGCCGGTTTTAGCATGCTGTGCTGCACTAATGCTGGGCCAGACATTTGAATTCAGAAGCGGTGCCAGTCAGAATGGTGCAATGGAGAGCAATAGATGGAATCAGATTTAAGCCTCTCATCCACTTGCCCAACAAACTGCTGGGCCATACGGCATTCTGGGCCGGAATAGTACAATTGGCCTGCTCGGGTAATGCAGATTCTCATTACCGAGTTATTTTAAGGGGAGGCAGACATGACATTACACAGACAGAGCCTACGCTTATTGGAGAGTGTTTAATTCTCTTTTTGCAGTAGTGCTGGTCAATACGCTAGTATCAGTTCCTTCATTTCTCACTCGCTGCCTTTATTTATCTCACATATTGGAAAAAGGAATATCATGTGACAACCATACTATAGCTACCAGATACAGACTTACAGTTCCTCTGCTCTCATCTCTATAGGTCCTCAAGTCGTCAAGAAGGACAGTGGGAAGTCTCCGAGTTTAATTCGACAATCTGTCTGCCTTTTGTCACTCTGAAAAGGCGCTCATTAACGTCCCTGTCTTGCTCACTACGCTTCAATGAGGATCTGGTGATTACAGACGTCGTGATGAGAGACACAGTAGCAGTGGTCATGTTCGTTTTGTCTCATAATATAAGCTTTGCTGATGAAACCCTGCACAAAGCTGTGCTGCAACACAATACTTAGAGAAGAACCAAAGGGGACTGCCTTGGGCCTCCCAGGGTCATTTAATGGCCATACCAGGTGAACGGATGACAAGGAGGAAGTGTATGACATACCATAATGGGCTTTTGCTTCTAAAATGGCTTCTTCGACTTCTAATTTCTGGCTGGCTGGTTTTCAGAGGCTCTGCTTATTCTTTAGCTCCTACCTGGTGCTTAAATAATTTATTCTGCAACCTACAGAATACTGCTACTCTCTGCATTTGAAACATCCTGTGTTCCAGTGCAGGGTTCATAAAGCAGATCCAACAGGACAACTCTTCCAAGGTCAATTAAAACCAAGAGGCTTCATAGCGGAGGAGACCTAGCTAGCATTAATCATCATATTGCTTTTCAGGCATTTCAGCCCCCATTCCCAGACCAATGAGTAGAAAGAGATGCCCAGGGAAATCAGGTGCTGGATACAAAACAGCTGTAGATAACCCTGCTGGAAAATGCAGCTTACGCTGGCAGATGTATTATGGAAAATGGTAGCTTGGATCAGCAACAAACTTAAAGTGTGAGTGAAGTGACATTCAGCCAAGTATGGTGACCCACACTCGGAACGTGCTCTGCATTTAACCCATCCAACGTGCACACACACAGCAGTGAACACACACACACCGTGAACACACACCCGGAGCAGTGGGCAGCCATTTTATGCTGCAGCGCCCGGGGAGCAGTTGGGGGTTCGGTGTCTTGCTCAAGGGCACCTCAGTCGTGGTATTGAGGGTGGAGAGAGCGCTGGACATTCACTTCCCCCACCTACAATTCCTGCCGGCCGGGGACTCGAACCCGCAACCTTTGGATTACAAGTCCGACTCTCTAACCATTAGGCCACGACTTCCCCAAACTGGCTATCATCTGGTCATTCATGGTGGTCAGACTGGTTTTTGGAGATGGTTGACTAGCTAATGACCAGCTTGGACTATCTAATGAACAGCTTTGACCAGCTAGAAATTAGCTACCACCTTCCAAAACACTGCTAAAAACTTTAGATGGATTTATCAACCGAGAAGTTTCTGTCTGTCTGTCCATCTATCATATGTTTCTGTCTGTCTGTCTGTCCATCTATCATATGCATCTGTCTGTCTGTCCTTCTGTCATATGCCTCTGTCTGTCCATCTGTATATGTGTCTGTCTGTCTGTCTGTCCGTCTGTCATATGAGACTGTTTGTCTGTCTGTCCGGCCATCTGTCTTTCTATCATATGTGTCTGTCTGTCTTTATATCATGTGTGTCTGATTGTCTTTCTTTCTGTCTGTCATTCTGTCTGTCCTTCTGTCATATACATCCAAGTCTTTTTCATCTATCTATCTATCTATCTATCTATCTATCTATCTATCTATCTATCTATCTATCTATCTATCTATCTATCTATCTATCTATCTGTCTGTCTGTCTGTCTGTCTGTCTGTCTGTCTGTCTGTCTGTCTATTTGTCTTCTTTCAAGGCTTTTTTTTTACTTTTTAAACTCTAAACTGTCCGTTTCTGTCTGTCTGTCCTCTTTCAAGGTTCCTTCTTTTTCTTTTAGGCTTTCCCCCCGAAACCTTCAGTCAAAGCTTTGTCAAGCCAATAAAAGCTATATGCATTTTCAGTTTCATTTCATTTTAATTATTATTTTTTTCTGCTCCATTTTATATTCATTGCAGGATTTCGCAATTCACATTTAGGATTTAAAGGCATTCTTAGTTGATTTCTGAATGGCACACAACCCTGCAGTAGAGGGCCAATTGCTGACAGTATACCGTAGCAGTTTCATTCAGCATCACACCTGTCACAGGATCACCCATTCACAGTTAGCTCTCTCAGGGCCAGGTGGTACAGCAGAAAATTGTGTTGTTGTGGTTTAGCAGGCCTAGCGGGAAGCTCTGTGAACGGAGGCTGCACCGGCTACTATGGTTTTATGGAGCGGCAGTCCTCTCCCCAGAGGCTGTGTGGTGTGAGCAGCAAACACAGTGTTAATTGAGAGGGAACTCACATAGCTGTTGCTCAGCAGGTGTGATGGCGAGAGGAGCTATTGGAAGACGGATGATCTTGTATTTCAGATCTCAGGTTTGTTTTTAAAGTCTTGAAATGGAGCCAACCATGGAGTCTGGGGAAAAATACATCTCTTTCTTGATATTTTGTCAATGTTGGATTGGACTCCAAAGCACATTTTTTTACAGAGTCCATGTCAGAAATACGTTAGAGGTTTGTAAGCTGGCAATACATTTTAGGTGTGTTACCTTTTGAACCGCTTCCAGTACAATAAGGAAAAACAAGTATTTATGTGGTTCATATTGTAGACGAATTTCTTCTTAAAACACTTTCGGCTTTGTTTTAAGGTCCAATTCTTGCTATTAACAAACCATTAACTACGACTTTTGCCTCAAACTCCTTATTTCCTTATTATAGGGATGTAGAATGTGGTCATGCAGGATATGTACTTTATAAGTACTAATAAACAGCCAATATGCTGGTAATATGCATGCTAATAAGTAACTTGTTAATAGTGAGAATTGGTGCCTCTCTACTAAAGTGTTACTATACTTTCTAACTGACTTCCCATTGACCATACAAGATGCATCTTTGTCCCTCTAGATTAGATTTCAACTGAACACATGACTGTGTTTTGCAAATTCCTCTAAAAGCTCAGGCCATAAAATAGGATACAGTTCCTCTGAGGTGCTGCAACACTAATCTACTATTAAATTAACTATTAAATATGATCAAAGACTATTAAATCAATTTCCAAACTCAGTGTGCACAAATGTACTTCCAACAAGCTGCTCGCTGCTGTAATAAGGTAGACGTATCTGCGTGTGAAATCAGATAATTACTGCAGAATGTAATCACTAGAATGGTCTCGCTTTAATTAAAGCGCAGCGAGAACACGCCCCGGCTGATGGAGGGGCCGGCTGCAGAGGTCAGGTTACGCAGCCTTAGCAGTTAAACCTGTGTCTTACCCCACACTGCTCACAGTACAGGTGACATTATCAGCTACTTAACTGGAAGCTAGTTTTGATCTCCTCTGAGGATTAATTCGGGCCCACATTACAGCTTGTCAAACAATGGGCTATTTTCAATTAATGCAAAATTAATCTTTGATGCTGCAGCCACGTGTTTTAGCAATGTGAGTGTGGCATTTTTCTGATGTCCTGTTTGTAGTGTGCACTAGAAGAAGGGTAGTAATTATTCCACTACAGCAGTTTCCAACAGAGAGGGAGCGGAAAATACAACTGTGCAATGCTGTTCTGAAGTGCAGAGTTTATGGCAGTAGATAACACTGCGACATAAACATTATTTAGCATCGTGGGGGGGAAATGATCACATTAAAGGCGCGTTGCACAAGGAGCCTCGATCCATTGAGCATTATGTGAATGAAAACCAGCCATGTGGTCAATTATTAAACGTGTTGTAATAAAATGTTAAAATAAATCTGGTGGCAGATTGCTGCACTATGATAATGTTTCTGTCTCAGGAATGCTCAGCGACTCTGTAAAGGCTATTATTCTTGGGGATGCTGAGAGGTAAAAAGAGGTAAATGGTTGTGCTGGTTAATAAGAGAAGATGACCATGGACTCTGACAGGATCTGAGCTGGTCCTGCTGGGTCCTCAAAGGAGAGCGGATGGGACGGGGTGGAAGCAAATCCTGCACAATCCAGTCCCCACTGAACTGAAAAGTGATTCTCTTGATTAAAAGAACTTACTGGGTACTCTAAATGGTACATGATAAAAATCCTACAAATGGTGTGTTGTTTTAACTATATAAATATGCAAATTAACGTTTCAAAATAGATCACATATTAATGTAAATTACTGAAAATAAACTGTCAGATTAAACACGTTTTCCCCCCAGGTAGCCTGTTAGCAAGCCACCTACTCGCTCAGTATACTGCTAACCAGTTAGCCTGCTAGCCTAAGTTTTGTGTGTGTGTGTGTGTGTGTGTGTATGTGTGTGTTTGCTTGTTTAAATTTGTATACTGACATGGGTATGACTTAGGTATTACAATGTGAAGGTGATTTATGAAAACCCTTTCAGTATCCCCATAATTCAAAAGGCTTAAAAACAAACAAACATACTAAATGGTACTAAAACTGTCACGGTGCACACAGCAGGGAGGATCAAGGACACGCAGACAAAGACGTAAACTCAAACAAAAGACTTTACTGAAGACAGGGCAGGACAAGGCAAACTCACAGACAAGAAACACCGGGGTTAACGAGTAGACCAGACAACATTACACTGAACAGACAGGACTATAAATAAAAAGGTAAATCATTGATAATAAGACGAACACGGCTGGACAAGCTTTAACTAATAATCACATCAGACAAGGACAGGAAACAAACCAAATATGGGCATGAAAACAAGACACACACAACAGAGGTCTGACAAAAACATACCGAAGTGTTTTTGTTGTTGTTGTTGTTGGTTTTTTTTTTTTTTTTTTTTTGGAAAATCTAAAAATGCACAGTTTCTGCAGTTTGTAAGGGGTAGGGTTGGTGTAGGGCAATAGAAAATACAGTTTGTACAGTATAAAAACTATTACGACCATATAGATAGTCCCCGTAATCCATAAAAATCAATGTGTGTTTTCAACATTGATATTAATAAGATATTAATAGTGTGATACTGAAGACTAAAGTAATGTCTTTTAAAAATTCAGGTTTTTATATATTAAAATATAAAAGAGTTTTAAATTGTTGTAATATTTTACAATATTACGTTTTTTACTATTTTTTATGAAATACAGACATATAGAGATGTTTGTTAATATTACTTACTAATAGCTTCAAGAATCGAAGAAATTTAAAAAAAAAATGTTTCGCTAGTACAAGATATTGGAATAACATTAATTTTTTTTTTTTAAATCAAGCATCAGAGGTGGCTACCATGTGGGTTCTAAGGTGGGTAGAATCTTGCATTGTTGAACATCTTGCTTTCTGTTTTTCCATCAAAATATTTCCTCCTTTTTCCATGTTTCTCTCTTTTTATTTCTATCTCTCTCCGTGTTCCCTAGTGGGGCTCCTCTAGAGGCTGGGTGGGCTATTAATAGCAGGGCAATGCAGGGAAACTTGGCCCAGCTCAGTGTGGCTCTGAAGCAGACACTGTGAAGCTTATTGCGGTGCAGTCCTATACAGTTCAAGCATCTTGTGTTCCTCAGGCCGAGCCATGTCGCGCGCTTACAAGACTACAGACCGCCCCATTAGAGCCGCCTCTGGTGGTTGGTGTGGATTTAGCAGTGCACCAGATTAAATTGACCTTGGCCACTTTGACATCCAACATGGCACTGTATCACTGTTTAAACCTTAGACAAATAAAATATGCATACAAATCTGCATTATCAAGGCTGGTATTGCCATAAACAAAGTTATTGGCTCATTTGATACATCCCAGATTAAACCTCATCTCCATTAGAGGCAAAGAGATGTAATTCACTATGAGAAAAACCCAGATATCCATGGCTGAGGAATTGCATTCAGTGTAAGACTGTTTCAGCAAGCGATTAGTTTGTAATTGCCTGTGCTAAAAGGTTATCGTGTCGGAGCAGGCATTGTGTAGTATACTCTGGTACAAATAATGAAGAGGTTTACATAAAGTACACGTTGAGGCCGAAAAAAGAGGCACTCTGAATGGAGCTCATCGGTGCCCTGGGAACAACCCACTGTCTGCAGCATGTGATGGCTCAGCTTGCGTTTGTGATTCGGTAATTTGGGGAAAGAATCAAGTACGCTGAGTGTCTGAATGTTGCAGCTTAAAATTTATTGTTTTTTTTTCTTGTCTACCTCCCCCCCCCCACACCAACCTCTTAAAAATTTTGCTGTAGAGACAGAGAGAGAAACAGGAGGGGTATGAGGGTATAATTTTTCTTCCACTTAGTGTCACAGGTGAGGAGGGGAATGCTGGGTAGAATAATGATGCCCAATGGGCTGACTGAAAATACAGAGGATAATTTCTTGCAGTGTTTTATTACAGAAATGCATCTGGGGTTACAGAGTTCTGCACAGTGATATAAATGTATAAACGAGTGAGGGAGAGAGCAGAAAATGGTACCTATCGTTTGGCGTATGAACACACAGGCGAGACACCCTGTACATCTGTTTTTGGTGAAATATGTAAGGAGAATATACAACCAGCCATTCATTGTAGCAAAATGAACTGAGCCAGACTGGTTCGACTCTGACCCCAATCCTTAAAGGGGTTTATGTAAGGCATAATGACGGGTCATTAGGCAAAATGAATATGAAATAGAAGTTTGTGTTGTGATAATTAAAATAAAATAATTAATTGGTTGCTAATTTATATTTTATTAAATATTTATTTATTTTATATATCTTTTATTTGTAAATATATGATAAAGACCGTCTGACTGTACAATATCCCAGTATATATACCACTGGTCAGAAATGAATACATTTTGGTTCTTTTATTTGGATCATTTTATAATTTCACCAGTATATTGTTGTCTTAATGCTTCCACTAAAAAGATTCAATAGTTTAAAAAGTTCCCTACAATATACAAAACAATCAGGCTAGCAACAAGACAAACACTGTAAGAGGTAATCAAGTAGTTTTTGAGAATCAAGTATTCATCTATTCAGAGAGATACTAAACCATGTAATGAAAATGACAGTATCCTGTATATATTATCCTGCTCTTTACATGGCTTCATAAATGAATAAATATGGCAACTTAATAAACTGCTGTTCAAAAGTTTGGGATCAGTACTTTAGAAGTTTCTTATGCTCATCAAAGCTGGATTTATTCAATTCGATCATTCATTTATTCAGAAAAAAATTGTATTATTGTGAAATAATATTTGCAATTTAAACTGTTTAATATAATTTAAAATATAATTTATTCTTGTGATGCAAAGCTGATTTTTTTTCAGCAGCCATTACTTCAGTGTCACATGATCCTTCTGAAATCATTCTAATGCTGATTTGTTATCAATGTTGGAAACAGTTGTGCTGCTTAATATTTATTTATGAATGAATGAATGAATGAATGAATGAGCCTGTATTACCTTTTCAGGATTCTTTTATTAATACAAAGTTAAAAAGCATTTCTTCAAAATAGACTTCTTTTCTAAAAATATACAATACCATTCAAAAGTTTGGGGTCAGTAAATTGTTGTTGAGCTTTATTTGTTTGAAAAAAAAAACTTTTATTCAGCAAGGATATGTTCAATTGATTTTAAAAAATTAAGGGATTCTAAAGACTTTGTTAGAAAATATTTCTATTTTGAAGAAATGCTGTTCTTTTTAACTTTTTATTCATCAAAAAATCCTGAAAATCCAGAAAAGTTCCACAGGTTCCAAAACATATTATGCAGCACAACTGCATGTGTGTGTGTGTGTGTTTAAGGTAGTGCAATATTACGAGGAACTTGAAGATAATATGCGTCTCAGCCTGGGGGTCGTCTGCTACAAGACACAGAACTCTCAGTCAACTCCTCAGTCATGTGGGCTGGCAGATTAATACAAGAACACTTGCTTGATTAAATGCCAGCAGCACCTCCTTCTCCCTCTGTCTGTCTGTTTAAGTCTTTCTCTCACACACGCACACCTTTTTCACTCCATCCCTGTGATTCACAAAATCCTGTAACTGTCAAACATAGATTTTTGGGTTACCTGCCCACGCATATCTCTCCAGTGTTTTGACACCGTTATGAGGTAAACACAAAATGTGATATAAAACAAATGACATAGAGAGCGGCACTGATTATTTCTAATCCACCTATTGACAAATAGTCATTAAAAGTGAGATTTCTGGGGTTAAGCGGTGCAATAATTGCTCTGTATTTTGTGTGTTGATTGCTGCTGATTACTGAATTAATACCTGTTGCCAGTCAAAGGGTACGTTGAGGGTCTCACCCCACACATTAAGACTCGCCCAAGCAACTCCCTGGTGTGACTGGAGGAGCAGCTTCATAGTCATCAGAAATAAAAGGTTCTGTTAGGAAAATTGCCTTTGGTGATTGAGGCGAATCATTTTTAATACCCTGCAAGTATCAAACAAACAGATGAAAAGAACCATGCAAATAATAACAAATGTCTTGGCTTGTTTGAAGTGCATGCTTTGATTACCTGTGATTGTATTTTTTCTTTGCTCCCGTACCTCTCCCTCGTTTTATTTTTCTCTCTCTCACGGTTCCGTCCTGCCTCACTCCTTTCACATTCCACCCACATACTCCCTTTTTCCGTCAAAATCTCCTGCCGGTGTGCATGCATGCGTGTTTATGCGATTGTTGGTGTGTGTGTGTGTGTGTGTGTGTATGTTCTTCACGTGGACTTTTTTCATCATCACCGTGGCTCCATATTGCCTGTTTTTATCATGACTGTGGGCAGCTGCACATCCTCTCGCCGTTGCGTGCTTCAAAAAATCCATTACGGCGGATCAGGAAGCAGAGGTTTGTGCATTCAGGCCTGGTGCCCAGGAGCTTACAGTGGGGAGGGAATGGGATTTCTATGCATACTGTAACCCCAGCGGCTTTCCAGAGCTGAGAACTGGACGAACTACAGCCTCACATGTGAAGTTCACCGGGCTGAGTCGCTTTTTCCTTCGGTGGCAGTGTGTGTGTGTCGTTGAACGCAACAGGGAGCTTGCAAAATGTGCATTCGAGACATTTCACCCCCTTCCACTTTTCAGTACTGTCACATAGCAGATGATCAAGGAAGCGAGTGGATTACAAAGATAGAGAGAGAGAGGGAATGTTTGAAGTGTTCCACATAGACCTGATTAGACAACATAACCGCACACTCAAGCCGCATGTCTCACTCCTAGAATATGTTACATCCATCCTCTGTTTTTCCTTAAATATACCCAGCAGAAGCTGTGCCTAGTCTGGATGCATCATTCAAATAAATCAATCAATTGATTTGAATCCGATTCACAATCTCTAATTAAGTTTGATTCTGATTCACTTGTTTTTTTCAGCTACAGTATATAGTCCATTTGACTTACATATGTGTGGTACACATATGTGTGCTGAAATTATACAGGGATATACAGTATTTTACTATCTGTCTTTGGAGATATTCATTAAAAGAGTCATTAATCACCAATAGCCTCATGGGTAGTGAGGTGACATATAGCGTTGTTGCGCTTCGGGCGTCTCGAGTCCTGGCTTGCGAATCTTTTCCGATCCTGCCTCACTCTCTCTCTTCTACTTCACTTCCTGTATAAATTACTGTCCTATCCTAATAAAAGGCAATAAACACCAAAATATATCTTTAAAAAATTAAATCAATTATTTTCTGGAACTGAACTACATTGTATGTTTTTGATTCACTAAAATAGATGCTTAAAAAGAGTAATTTGGTTATGAATCAGACTATGCTGGTCACACCGGGCCTCAATTATCAATCTAACGTAGAAACGAGCGCAGATCCGTGCGCACAAATCAATTTACGACAGAGCTCATGTGTGATTTATGAAACATTCGTATGCCGCCAATCCCATTGTACGAAAGATCGTACGTTGATAAATGTGGTGGCTGAAAACAATCGTCATTTGAATATTATGCCCTTTTTTTGTTAATTAAGAGAAATATATTTTGTGTAGCCGTATTTATTTTATTCATTTTATAATTTATGTTTTTCTCCATTCACAGAAGCGTTGCAGGTGTGTGATACGACAATGTGTGATTCTTCACGGTCTGTTGTTTATGCTGCTATTCGTGCATAAAATTCTCTATGCTGCACGCAAGTTCAGGCTGACTCAAAAACTTGCGTACACGAGCTCAGACCTGATGTGAGATTTGATCGTAGCCACCGCTCATGTCCATATTGATAATTTCCAAGTTTTGTGTAGAAATGACCGTACACCCAAATTTCGGTCGTATGTTCGTTTCGTAAATGAGGCCCACTGTGTTTTTGATTCACTAAAAAGAACAGTTCAAATTAGTCATTTGCTCAAGACTGATTTAACTATACTGGTCAGAGTGTTTTGATTCACTAAAATGAACTGGTCCATAAACATCATTTGTTTGTGAATCAAACTGTACTGCTCACATTGTATTTTTTTAATTCACTAAAAAGAATGTACTGTAGGACTCAGTTGTTTGTGAATCGATCCACACTGGCTGTGTTGGGTGTACCTTGATTCATTGAAAAAAATGTTTCTGATTCACTTAAGTGAATCAGTTCACATGAGTCATTTGTTCATAAATTAGACTACAGTGGCGTGCTGCATGCTTTTGATTCACTAGTTCATAAGCATTATTTGTTTGTGAATCAAACTACACTGGTCACACTGTATGCTTTTGATTCACTAAAAATAATGTGATCAAAATATATATTTGATCATGAATCAGACTACACTGGTCTTTTAGAACCTTCAATGGCTTGTTTTTGCATGCAGCCTGTGCAGAACTGTTTTGTAATGCAATGTCTTTTTATTGCATTACATGCAATGCAGTCTGCAAACTCACATTCACAACTCAGTAGCGCTGCAGAAAACACTGATACAGGGAATGTTTTAGGTTGGTGCATTATGAAAATATTGATCTTAAAAATTAACAACAGGAGCCAAATTATGCAGTGAAATTTGCAGGACAGGAACATGCCAATTAAAAGATTGACCTTGGGTTCAAATTGTCTCCGGTCCTATCTTTCACTCTTCTATCAGTCATTTCCTGTAATCTCTGAGACAGTTAGTGTCATTTGAGTGGAAAAATGTCCCTTAAAGAAGTGAAATGTTGGTAGGTTTCTTTCTGACTCGTGAGATTAGGGGTCGAGGGGTTTAAAATTACTCTCTGCCAAGCTTTGTTGACATACCTTCACACATGCCGTGGATGTCCTCTTGTTTTCCCTCACACTAGGCAGGGAGGACACAGACTTGGCAGACTAATTGTGCCATCTGCTCCTTCACTTAGGTTCTCCTCTCTCTGTATTTATATCCTCTCTCTCCCTCTTTTTCTCTTTTATTGTGTTCTTGTTCCTCTAGGGTCAGCCAGGTACCCATACAGGCGCAAGCACTGTCTGCAACAAGGATAAAATATCCATGCTTCTGGCCTTGTCATCCAGAGTCTGACCTCTTTAAAAGAGAAATAAGACTTTTGCTTTCTCTCACATCGTTCCGGCTTCATTCTGAGACTAAATTATGGATAGGAAGTTTGCTAGTGCTCCGTCCCACTCACAGTCACGACCTCAGAGAAAGAGCAATGTACCCAGTGACCCTGTCTGAGTTATCGCTCCACCTACAGTCATTTGTTGCTGCATTCAAATTAGCTTTGGAGCACAAGACAACCTTCTTCAAAGCCCTTGACTGCTCATTTACAGAGCATTGTCCTGTTTGTCACTGGTTATGATGACTGTTCAATTGTTTATTGTCACAACATCCTTTATCTGCTCAACATATTGCCAGTGGTTGTATTTAGAAACAGATGGCAACATGTATTGTTGTCAAAAAACAATGTTACATGGTTCCACCGTCAAGCAACGACATGTACCACAACGGACCAGCCATTACGCACATGCATCTTCAGCAAACGTTATTTAGCTAGACCTGAGAACAAAACCCAGTGAGAGGCACCGCTGCCTACATAAGCAGCTGTCTTACAAGGGAGTATCCTAACTGTAATGGAAACTTGTACATGACTGATAGTAGAGGTGAAGACAGAAGAACAACACTACTTTAATACAATACTGTTATTGTTACCAAACTAGTAAAAGTAAAACTAAAGTTACATTGTTAAAATAATCAGTGTGGCATCAGTGGTTAAACAGTAATTTTATGAAGCCACGAAAATATTTTTGTGCAAGAAAACAAAAATAACGACTTTGTTCAACAATTCTTCTCTTCTGTGTCAGTCTCCACCGTGCATTCACGAGAGCACCACGGCGCTTCCGTAAAGTATTCTCATAGCTTCATAAAATTAGGATTGAACCACTAATGTCATATGTACTAGTTTAATGATGTCCTTACTACCTTTCTGGGTCTTGAACGTGGTAGTTCCTTTGCAGTCTATGTAAGGTCAGAAAGCTCTTGGATTTCATCGAAAATATCTTAATTTGTGTTCCAAAATTGAATGAAGGTCATGAACGTGGTAATTAATTACAGAATTTAGATTTTTGGGTAAACCATACCTTTCAAGCTTTAAGTAATTGCAATAAAGCTAAAAGCAACTATAAACATTCAAAACACTGAAACAAAGGTTACAATTAGTTAATGTATTAAAATTACTAAAACTACAACTGAAATAAAAATACATTTATATATACATATATTTTAGAATCTGCAAAACTAAAACTTAAATCAATTAAAAAATTAAAAATAAAAATCTCCTCGTCCACTGGTGGTGGACGAGGAGACACCACCCTTCACAATGTAGAGCGCTTTGAGTGCTTAGAAAAAGCAGAAAAAGCGCTATATAAATGTAATGAATTATTATTATTATTATTATTACTAAAAGCTAAAACAAAATGAGATCCTGTTATTGTACGGAGAAAAAAAAGAAAAAGAAAAAGAAAGCAGTACAGGTTTGACATTAGAATGAGTAAAACAATTTTCATTTTCTCTTTAAATGTCTGATGTGGGTGGAAATGTAAATGCCTTTATCGATTGTTTACAGCTGCCACTTGGTTTGATATTAAGTATCTAATGTAATGACATTCAGACACTTTTAAGTGTGACTTAAGGGTCTTACGTGGGGGCCACTGTCGGTATACGCATACACATTGTGAGTTGTTTTGATTCATTATATGGGCTGAGTCAGGTCATCAACAGATTAATGGTAGTGTGGTGTTGACACGGTTCCCCTGATGCTTCAAGGATATATCCACACACACTGGCACTGCATGCGTGAGGGCGCCAGCCCCTTTCCACACTCGCCAACACTTCATCATGGTATCTGCGTGTGTCTTTCTCTCTGTCATTTCACTATTAATCAGCACTACAGGGTCCTGGACATGTTTGCGTGTGCCGTTTGCTGTTCCCAATACCTGCATTGTTCCCAGAGGGTCGGTCGTCTTTGTATAACCTTCGGTTTTGTGAGGCAAGCTTCCATTGTTGAAGAAGGACCTGTGCGCTGCTTTGAATCTGAAAAGTGTTTGTTCGCTCCCCTTTCTTTTTTGTCTCCTGCTATATCCTTCTTTTCTTTCTTTCTCGGTGACAGCTGCTATTTTTAAATGCGTCTCTTCTGGAGGATAGAGGCAGTGGTAAGAAGCAATAGCAAGAAGGGCTGCATTTGGTGAATTTAAAATGGGGCCAAGTTGAGTAAACAAGAAGGACCGTACAAACATTAGCAGGACTGTGCACAGAGCTTTTGAGGGGCATGTGCTGAAACTGAAAAAGGCCCCCCCCCATTTTTTTTTTTTTTTTTTGGCACATCTTAATGACAAATTAAATAACACAAAATAATAGTCTCAAATGCTTTACATTTATTCCGATTAATGACATAATAATAATATAGTTTGAAGAAAAACATATTTTTTAGCTATTCTGTTTGGTTTTATAAGCTAATTTGTATTATTTGGTTAACATGTTTATATATGTCATTGAGAAGAGGGGAAGGTAAAGCAATGAGTCAAGTATTTTTGTCAAAATATTTTGAAATATAATTTAAATAAATATGTCCAACACAATTCCAGTCAAAATAGGAGATTATAAGAAACTATAGCCATATAGCATGTCCAACATGTATCTGCCTACCTGGCAAAACCTTGATACTGTTGAGGACCAGGGATGTTGGTCTCATGAAGGTCTAAAATAAGCCAGCAATGGAAAAATTACAAAACATGATATATGAATTATTATATATTAAATATGACACATGTCTGTAGTTTTAGTTCTCATTTAGTTTCATTTAGTTCATCGTTATCACCTGTATTTTATTAATTATCCCATTAGACCCTGTGTACTTAAGTCCTGAGTTCTTCCCAGTTCTTTGCCAGTTATTGTTTGTTACGTGTGTTAAGACTACCCTGAGTTATTCCCTTCTATTCGTGTGGATTATAATATTAAAAGACTTTATTTTTGGATTCCCTTCTCTCCGTGAAGTTTGCTCTACCTGAGACCGTAACCGTGTATATATATATATACCATATATATACATATAGTATACAGAATATAAATGAAATTTCACATTCTGCATGATAAAATAAAGATTTAACAGTGATCTGATTTTGTAATTATTATTTTTTTTAGTTACGAAAACATTACTTAAAACCATGTTTTACTACGTTTATACACTGCCCTCCAAAGGTTTGGAAACACTCCTGGCAAAGTGTGGTTTTGGACGATCCATAAATCCTTATAATTTTTTGGTGCAAATACATTAAAGTAACTTGACATTATCATTGAAGACAGCAATAAAACATAATAATGGCAATATCTACATGTCAAAGTCAGACATGCCCCTTTGCCAGCTGTGATGCCTGGTTACTGGTTTAAACTTGGCCCAGGTTTTTAAAAGATTTTTGGGTTAGCACACCTTAATACTGTAGCGTCAACAATTGATTGCCAATTCAAAGTCAATGTTTGAATAAACTGACAGCTCGGATGCCCAGATTATGCAGAGCTGTAATAGCTGCTAATGGGGGATATTTTGATGAATCGAAAATATTTTTCTGTGTATAAACTGTTTATGTAATAAAATATGTTTTCGTAGTTTGTGTTGCCCCTTATCAGTGCAAAATTATCACAAATTAAAAAGGATCCATGCCAATATTGTCCAAAACTCCACTTTTCTAGGGCGTTTCCAAACTTTTGTGGGGCAGTGTACATGTGAAGATGAGTGGGGTATAGAATAATAGATTAAGAAATGAGCTAGAGAATACCTGCATATTAACAGCGTAAACATGAACCATGAGTATAATATTATTAAATGCTAATAAATTAAGTGCATCAGCAATAATTACAGAAAAAAAAAATTGCAATATATTTTAGGTGACAAGGATCACTTTGTGATTACTTTGTGCTTTGTGTCAAGCTTAAATGCAATAATGGGATTTTTGATTAGCAAATGTGTGCAAATGCTCATTTTGTCCGTCATTAAAACGGCGGCATCACATTACGTTTTAATCAACAGGTTATAAAGTTTGTTGTACCTATATAGGCGCTCAGTACATTTGGCCAAAATCTAATTTTATAAAAAAGATTAAATGCTACTGTATGCACAGGCTATTTAAGTTTATCGGCTATGATTAGATGACAAATGCTAGCCCTCTCTCTCCTGTCCCACATGTCTCAGACCTAAAAATACATAAAATATGAGCCTTTATTGACATAGTGTTTCTCACATAAAGAAAACGCTGTACTTATTCAAACAACAAGATCTTTATTTAGCATCCAAAATGGTGGTGAATGCGGACACAATATTAACTAGTTCACCTACAAATTATTATATTGTCATAATTTACTCACTTACATACTGTTCCATTCCTGAAGTACTTACTTTCTTATGTGGAACACAAAATAAGATTTGAACAATGTTTTGACTGTTTTTGTCCATATAGTGAAGGATCTAAAGTTATTTGACTGCCAGTTACTTTTCATTGTATAAAAAAATCAAGCAAACAAATATTGAGACATATCTTTTATGTTCAACAGAAAAAAATAAGTTCATACACGCTTGAAATGACACGAGGATGAGTAAGTATAGATAGAATTTCCATTGTTTCCCAATTTCATCCGTTAAATATTTCCAGTGCAACAGTAGACATACAAGACATGTAAAGGTACTACCTAGCATGCTAATGTATCATGTAAGGCATTTTGGGAGAACTGAACAATGTATTTCACGTCCTGTCTTATTAATCTTTTCTCCCAGGAAACATCAAAGAGGCTATTCAGCTCATGTAAGATCTTTGTCAAAGGAGGATCAGAAGAAAGAGTTTTTGTTCTGTGATATTTTACTATTGAATATATATGACCATGACGACAGTAAAGTCATTGTAGTCTTGTGATTTATTTCTGTGCTGTTGCCATACTGCCCCAAGATAAACTCTACTACCTCTCTTCATCACTGGCTCTCTTGCTCACGCACTCAAAATAAATAACGGTCTTGCAGAGTCTTTTGACATCTTGGATATTTGCAGTTGTTGTCAGATGTCAAAACAAGCATTTGGATTGTAATGTGTATGACTGTGTGACTGTGAGGAGGGAAAAAGCTGTGTATATTACAGCAGGACAATCTCTCTTGCTCTCTCTCTTTCAATCCGACAGACCGCCGATCGGTTGCTTCAAAGTTTTCAACACATGGCTGTAGAAACCCCTGCATGCACATCCCCCTCGACCACAGGTCAGTGTTTGATATTGTATTTTGATATTTCTCACACTAACTCAAATTCCATTAAGTGTTAAGTCAGTTTACTTCACAGACATGTTGGAAACACCCCAGGGCAGTTATTTTCTAGTCATACAACACCTATCTGCTTTAATAGGGAAAGTACAGGGAGGTCTATAATACCTGCAGAAACCTATCCGTTCCCATTCATTTCAATGGCAGATGCTTGGCTGGTGTGGGAACCCCCCAGACATAAGCAATTTGAAATCCACCAGCTTTGCTTATGATGTTAAAGATGGCAGATGGAAAAATAAAAGTCCAAGATTTTAAAAGATTACAATGCATGCCAACTTTTAAATGGCCATCAATGAAGATTTCACTGTCAAATGGCTGGTAATGTTCCTCGTTTGTTGTTCCTCACCAGTTACTTTCCATAAAAGCACTTGCTAAATGAATAAATGTATATGTAATGACAGAAATAGCCAAACTGTGTAGTTACAGCACTTACCAGCAGGGGCTAGCATGGCCATGCTAAACAGCTAAACCTTGAAGGCAAATCACTAATAAAATCTGACAGCAATGGTATCATAAAAGTGGCTTCTTTCATTCAAATCATGCTAAAGAGCTGTCAAGCTAATGATCAATTGATGCCTTGACCAATAAGTCGATTGGCTCTTTTAAAGAAAGACAAGACATCCATTCTTACAGCTGCATTTCCAATTGATGTTTGGACACTGTGTGTGACTCAGTTTTGACTACCTAGCCCTCAATCATTCCCCAATGCAGGGATGAATAAAGCCCACCGCTGTCTTACCACACTAGAATCACTGAGCAGCACTGAATGAATGGTGAATGGAAGCACACAGGGTTTTTTTTTTTTTTTTCGAAGAGTAAAGCCTTGTTTTGTTAAATGCCCCTTTTTTTTCGAGTGCAGATGGTGTCTGAATGGATAGGCTTGATTAATAAATGGAGACAGTGATGGGTCATAGAAGTTCTAAGAAAGTGAAGGCTGGCCCAAGAGAGGGGATTTATATTGACTGAGCAAAGCAGGATCATTGACCTTAATGCTTCCGTTAGAGTTCAGTGTTTTCATTGCTAGTAAGTGGCTGACCATAAGTGCAGGGCTCAACAATAAGGATAACCTGTATAATGAAAGTCAATGGAGTCTAAAACAACATTTAACCCCACTTACTTTCATTGTATGAACAAAGCAAGACATTTTTCCAAATTTCTTTTGTGTTCAACAGAAAGAAGAAAGTAATACAGGTTTGTAAAAATATTAGAGTGAATCAGTAATGACGGAAATGTCCTTTTTGGGTGAACTACTTTTATTTTTGTGAAGAAAATATAACTTTTAATGAAATGTATATTATAGAAATATAATTACACACTACCTTACAAAAGTTTGGGGTAAGTTAGACATTTTATCTAAATTTATACAGCAAGGACATATTAAAGTGACAGTACAGACATTTGTAATGTTAGAAAACATTTATATTTCAAATAAATTATATTCTTTTGAACTTTCTGTCCATTAAAGAATTTATCATAGTTTGCACAGTAATATGAAGCAGCAACTCTTTTCAACATTGATAATTATAAAAAATGTGTCTTGAGCACCAAATCAGCATATTAGAGTGATTTCTGAAGGATTATGTAAAACTGAATACTGGAGTAATGGCTGCTGAAAATTCAGCTTTGCCATCATACAAATACATTACATTTTAAAACATATGAAAAGAGAAAAGTTATTTTGAATTGTAATAATATTTCACAATATTACAGTTTTTCCTGTATTTTTGATCAAATAATAACCTTGTTGCTTCCTGTCTCATCTACACTGCCCTGTCTAATTAAAGGACCCAAATAAAGTTTTAATGACACCAAGCTTTTGAATGATAGCATATATAGTATATATAGAATAATACAATGCTAAAAACACAGGGCCAGTGGAAATGTAGGCAGTTCATGCAAATATCTCACCAGGTCAGCACAAAAAACTCCTTATTGTTGATCACTGAAAAGGGATCTCTAATCATAATTCATGAAATCAACCTATGCTCTTTTTACTAATATTTTAAAATCCTTCTTTCTTTAGGACAACCTGTGTCAAAGTCATGGGAAGTCATCGGTTGGACTGAGAATGATCCACGCTGCCTCTGTCCCCTTGAGAACTCCTACAGTACGTGACATATCACTGCCTCGTGTTCATGCAATAGAACGGGCCTCAGGCCATGTTTGAGAAATATCAGGAAGTGCTACCGTCACCAGTCTCCTCATAAAACAACACTGCTGCTCACATCACGTCTTTTTTCTTTCCCCATTACGTGACAGATGTGTTTAATTTGGTCAGTAAATGTAATTCAGCGTCTGCTTGTCAAACAAGTTGCTTTGAGTTCATGATGTATCGTACAAGCATCTGTGAGTAACAACATTCTGTTATCTATGTTTAACTCTAGCCATCATAGATCTTGTTTTATTCCCTGTGCTGATGTGAATACAGCATAAGAACGGAGAGCAGCAGAGACAACAAAAAATAACATCACTGTGCTCACAGCTTTGATCAAGCTCAAGGCAGCATTCTGCATTGGTTCAGGGAAGATCACAGGCCAGGGGTCTCAAACTCAAATTACCTGGGGCCACCAGCCAGGTGGTGTTTGCAACAAATACAAATGTTTTTACAACCCAAAATTGAATCTATATAGAGATATTTGCACAGTTATACAGAACAACTGGATGGATGATGTCAACCAGGGGTATCAAGTTGTGCCCATCTTTTTAAATACTCTTTTGGATATAAATATATAATTCAGTCATGAAACTGTAGATGGCAGGCTGATGGGTTGTTAACGTAACTGGATGATGTTCAGAGTTAAACGGCTTGGTACAAGCTGATTGGTTCATGCTGCATATGCATCCATTGAGCTTACTGCCTTGCATATGGCTGGCTAGCATTCACTTGAGATTCTTGCAGCACGCTTTCAGAGTTTCTCTGAAACCCTCCACCTTCCTCAGCTCCACCTGAGTAGATCTGCTACGGGTTATTTTATATGCTATTTGTGCAGCGGCAGTATGTCTTAAATACTCAAGGCACCATATCGCCATGTGCATTGACAGTAGCAAGTTCCTGTACTTGCTTGCAGCAGCAGCAAAAATCTACAACTACAGCAATAACCAACAGCAGCTGCAATTCAGCAGCAGCACCGTTGAAGATCTATTCCACCAAATACATTAACATTGTCATATCCATCACCATGCTAAAATCTTCATAGAGTTGTCATAATTGAAATGATATAAAATGTCTTTATCTGCAGTACAGTGTCATTCACAAGCTGCACATGCAAACATGGCACATGCTGCGCCACTGACAAACAATATAGACATTTGCAAGTTTTGTGTTCTACAATGAATTATAGATAAATATCCACCTCATCCATTTTTATTTTCTTAAAATAACCCTTTACTATTTTGGTGTGAGAAACCACTCCAAATTGTTCAGCATGAGTGAATTATTTGAATGAATCAAACTGAATCGTGAACAAATCAGACCTTTTTGACAGATTAGATGAAAACAGTGATGAAAATCTGGCATCACTAATACTGATTCAAAAGAAAAAAAAAACACAACTTGATTACTTAAATATTATCAGAGAGTCTCAGGTCGATAATTATTGGTACATTGTAATTGTCATTCACATATATAGATTTATCAATAATATTTTACTGGTGCACAGTGGTATTTAAAAAGAATCTAGTAATGCCTCTGTTATCAACAAGGCTGCAATTATGTGTTGGCAACTGTAAAAACGCAAATTGAAAATGTGCATTTCTAAAATATTTGATTTCAAGTGCATAGAGAGAGAGAGAGAAATAGATATATAGATCTCACAGAGGGAAAGCAAGGAATATTTGAGGCTATTTTCTATTTTTTTTTTTTTTCATCGAAAGTCTGGGAAGGAGTTTCACATCCCCAGGGACAGTACTTAAGCATCCTGTGCCATTTTGGAAGCAGTTCCCAGTGCATTCTGGGAATGAAAATATCTCTCTCTTTCACTTTATTTATTTGTTTGTTTTATTTATTTATTTCTCACTATAGGCTGACCTGAATGTAGATGTAGAGAAATAGCTCAGCACACAGGCAGGGGGTAGACATCTGGATATATCTTTGGAGGGAAAACGCCTACCCCATTCGACAGGTATCAATTCACTGAAAAAGAGGGCTGATTCGTGACTAAACAGGGTGCGGAAAGCAGGGGAGCTGAAGAACGAAAAACAAGTGATGCGACTGAGCTGCTGAGAGATGCAGCCCCAGATTCACAATCATTCAGTGAATCAAAACACTTTTTAATAATTCAGCATGAAGAGAGGAGAGAAGAGAGAGAATCCTGCAGCAAGCCAACAGGCAGTGGCAAAAGCACAGATTGAAAAACACAGCAATGGAAAAACTCTGCTCGCAACATCAAATGTTCTATAATATCAACAAGCTGTCTTAAATGCAAAGGACACAATAACTGTTCGACTGAACTCTCAGGGCCACATACTGTAGTTTACCCATAACACAGTACCACACTCTCCCTGCTCTCAGTGAAAATGGAGTACACACAGTATCTAACATGCACTGCAAGCTATGCTTATGAAGGCCAGATTTTCATCACATTCTCAAGCAGTCAAAACTCGATGTCTTCATAAAGGCAATTTCTGTCTAAACTAATCTTATCAAACTACAAGATAAAATATAACAGTTTCTCACCCAAATCAACAGTTTTAAATGTGTCTAAAAGGGGAAAATTCATTGAACAAATGCCATACTTATCTGTGATATTTTAGTGCCAAATGCCAAAACATTTAACACATTTACAATATGAGTTGAGATGTCTTTAAAATAATGCATATGTTAAGTGCAGAACAAGTAGGGGTAAATTAGAATACTTTTTGCCATTGAGGTGACTGGGAAAAATGTCCCAGTTAACCTGAATTAATTGACTGACATAGCATTCTTTCATTTTCATTTTTTTTATTATTATTTTAATATTTATTCAAGTGTCTGGATTGCAGTAGCGGAGTGAAACTGTAAAGTATGGCAGATTGCGATAGTCTGCAGCTTGCAATTGCATTGTGCACTCTTTATGACTTTTAGTAGGCATTTTTGCACCTTTAAACTATTTGCATAATTCATTTTGTGAATTGGATGCTAAAACAATGCAGACTGCATGTGCAAATAAACAGCGCAATTGATTTTTATAAAATTCCCTCCTTGAAGTCTTTTGGGCCTTGAAGTACTTGGTTTAGCTTTGTATCTGTGACTGTTATTTTTTCCCCTCATTCTGAAGGAAGTCTAATGTTAATTGAATTTGATCATAAATGGAACAATCTGTCTTGCGTTCCTGTTCTTGCTCCCTTGTCTCTGGCCTATACTTCACATCCCCTCCGGTTACAGTTTTTTAATGCTCTTGCACCGGCAACAAGGTGAAAAACACTCTCCAATTATTCCGAGCCCCTGTGATTATCCTGCACTTGCTAACAATTCCCTTCTCTATCAATTATTTATTTCGAGGCCGTGCATGCACTCACGCACGCACACTCACTCACTCACTCACACGCATGCACGCAATATCCCTGCCGGAGGCCTTGAAACGGAGGAAGTAGCAAAGTTGTATATGGAGCTGTCCGTGATTTCATTGTATCTATCTCTTAACGTCTGCTCATTATGAGAGCAACATCTCACTGAAGTGAAAGACACATGTAAATACATGGGTCAAGGGACAGAAGTTTCCTTTTGATTTGCTATCAGTGCAAAGCAGTGCAAGTGACTGCTGTTGCCAGACTGCTGTGTGTTTGCTTGCATGAGTGGGTGCAAATGTTTATAGCACCTCTGCATGTTCATGGAGGTTAGCGTTCACCTACTGTGCTTTAGAGTGTGTGCGCATGGGTATGCGTGTGGGAGGTCTTCCCTGAAGGTTTACAAGCACGTGGGTTGCATGTTTTGTGGATGCTTCTGTAGTATCATAATTTGTGTTTTTATGTTTGTGTTTTTGCTGTAAATACTGAAAATAACCAGTTGTTTCTTTCCTTGTAAGGAAATGCATATTGGCCCTAGAGTACATCCTAACAGATATCACTGCAATGGGATTACGGAGAAGTCATGTTTGTGCGGTGATGGCCGCAGGCTCCATAAACACCAGAAAAATGTTTGGCCCCTGCATTTCAGGCAGGGCTTCATGTTTATCAAACAATGGAAGACATCTAAGAAATTATACATTTCACCTCTAAAATGGACTCATAGATGCAACCTAATGCAGTTACATTGATTCAGTCATATTAGATATGTATATATAGATAGTAATTTAATTGTAATAGATCATGTTAAACTATTTGAGAATAACCTAATTAGTGTTTATAGGCGAAGCCTTTGTTCGTTTGTTTTTGTTTTTTGTTTTTAATTTGGTGAAATCACAAATTCAAATGTTAAAATGTTATATTAGGATGGTTTAGAAAACCTATCTATATCTATCTATCTATCTATCTATCTATCTATCTATCTATCTATCTATCTATCTATCTATCTATCTATCTATCTGTTAAAATAGAACTAGAATTAAATTTAGAACTTGTCTATATTTTTGCAGGAAAACATGTCAAAATAGACTAATCTAAAGCTTATTAAGAAGTCATTTTTTTCCAGTGAGGTAATAAATAAATCTGTATGAATTCAGTTAATTTAGATGTTACCACATGAAGTGCATTTTAGGTGACAAAACCTTTTTTGCTGTGTACTAAGGCAGCAGTTGCAGTCATGGACACCATGTGTAGAGGTCTGGACCCATTTGTCCAGTCCAGCCCACTAGAGACATGATCCTCTGCATCAGGGGTCCATGAAGAGATCCGGCTAATGACAGCAGACTTCAGGATGCAGAAACAGCCCCTCACTGGAGCCAGAGAGAGCCTGTTAGTCATGGATAATGAATGATATAACTCTTTCAGGGTTGGGGCTTTTGTCTCATTACTTCTGAAGGCATAAGGGACTCCAGTAGTATTGACACTACCATAAAGACTTTAGGCCTGGTGGGCCATACTGGCCATCTGCTATTATCCCAATCCTGAGCTGGGTATAGAGGCATCAATGTTGGGATTAATGGGCAGTTCTTGAGTTAGATTGATGTGTCTGTACGGTGCTGATTAATGCATCAATCGCATCTCTCCGCTCCCTTTTTATTCTGTTTCAGGCCATTTATCATTTTGAATTGCAATATGTTTACTTGGCAATTGTATTGTGTTTCTTGGTGGAGACATGCTGGCAATCCTTTATGAGGATGACACAGAGTTTCTGACACACCTTCAGGCACGTTCAGACAATAATTAGCTATCCACAGTGACAGATGTTTTCCGCCACCATGCGTTTTTGGACAGTTTGACATAAACCTTAGTGACGCTTATGTGTGTGTAACTGCTTAGCACACATTATTTTACTCAAAGGAGAAGATGACCTTTCTTAGGAGAGGTAGTTGTCTGTGTGAGATCATAGGCACTTTGTTTTAAAAAGTGGAGGGAACAATTGGTGAAAGAGTGTGCTGGTTGTGATAGCACAAAATAGAGAAGGCTTAGCTCATGAATATTAATTAGGTTATGCTCAAATATATTAACATGATCTTTTATGTTTTTGATAAACAATAATCTATGGAATGTATTCATCAGGAGAACAGGTAGTAAAATATTTTCACATTTCCAGTCAAAAACATAGATGTGAACATTGTATAATTTTATATAGTTTTAATATTTTAATATTATGTTACTTTCATGTAAATAGACAGATATCAAAATATTAATTATTTTAGATTAAAATGTAAAATGATTTGTTTTGTGATTTCACAAGAAGAAAGAGAAAAATACAAATAGAATACAAAATAGGGGGTTTACCTCATGAATATTAATTAGGTTATGCTTAAATAATTTACCATGATCCTTTATTGTTTTGATAAACAAGTAATCTACACTCATAAATAAAGTATTTTAATTGCTATCATGGTTTCTTTAAGAAACTTTACCATCCATAGAACTTTCCTATAGCACAAAGGGTTCTTCAGATTATTAACATGTTCTTCTTTTAAGAGCTGAACACCAAAAGGTTCATTAGGGGAACATTAGGGGAATATTTCTTCTATGACGCTGCTGTGAAAAACCCATTTTGGGGATTAAGTAATGCATTTATCAGGAGAACAGGTATGTAGTTAAATGCTTCCAAGTCAATACAAATGTGAAGAATGCATCATTTTATTTATTTTTTATATTATATTTTATATAAATGTATAGTCAGACAGATATTGCAATAATGAATAGGCTATAAAGTAACTTAGAACTCACTTTAAGTTCTAACCCATTCTAATATAACTTTCTGACACATTTCTTTAGATTTTTTTTCTTCTGTTTTCACCAGAACAAACAGAGTAATGGAAAAAAGAGTAGAGTGTGTGTCTGAGAATCTTCTAGAAATAACATTGCCTTTGTCAGTTTCAGTCACTGTATACAATTTCATGACAGCCTTAGCCATCACTCAGCAAAATGTTCAAAAAAGACGTTCCAGCAGTGTCGCCTCTTTTAACGGGAACTAATGAAGTGACAATCGAAGATGCTTCTTCTGTACTAGATACATCCCTGCTATGAGCTTTTTCGTAGAGCTATATTCATGCCCGACGTCCCCAACAAGTGTGCTGCACACATCCTGAAATGTTAAGCGAAAACATTTCTCTAGCCTCCTAGTGGCTGGTTGTAATATAGGTCATAAACCCCACCCTCTCCATCTAAATGAATGGTTTGTGAGCCAAACTAAAAAATCTAATTGCACTTCAAAAAAATTACTTTTCCCAAGATGCTTTCTGTCATTTTAAGTTGGTGTATGTTCCAGTGTTCATTTGGTTTTAGCATGATGCTATAAAAAAAGGGGTGTGGCATCATGTATGCTTGTGATTGCATCTGCAAGAGTCTGGGTGGGACTTTGATACCGCGGCTCCACCTCATAATCACTACAGCACAGCATCTGCTTCCAAATTATGTTTTTAGCACAAGATGACAGTGGCCACTTCTCTGACTTTTTGGCTTTGGAAAGAAGTAGAGACGCGACGTTCCATATTTTTTTTATAGCAGACAGTCCCCACGGTGACGTCTACAGGGATCATTCTCAAGCAAAAGTTAACTTTGCAAACGTATGCGTAACCTTGAAACAGGCTAATGAGCAAAGGCTAAAGGGAGATTTTCACAAACAAGGCTTTCTAAAGCTCACTGTCACAGTGTGACATTTCGAAACAATTTAAATTTTAATGCAATGGCGTCTCTTGAAGTCTTTGAAAGCCTGTTTATGTAGGCAGCTGGATGGAACCCAATAAAAACTGCCAAAAACAGCCATTAATGGATATCGAATGAGGGTGAGCCGCATATGACGGAGTAGGTTAAAGCATTTGTTTATGTTAAACGCTCGCACCTGTCCAAGTGGCAGCTTCTGAGAACAGCAGCAGTCTGCGGTGTCTGCTTTGTAATTCTGGCATGTTCTGCAGAAGAATGGGCCTGTGGAAGGACTCGTACCAGCGCAGCCAGACACACACAGCTAATGCACCTGCTTCAGTACAGCTGCGTCTGCACAAAGCCAGCGGCCTTGCCAATCGGCAAGATAATTGCCACAGAGTTGTGAGACTTCATGTGTGGACCACAGCCTTCTGCTGGGATTTTGTCTTGGTTGTTATTGTGTTTGCTGTTTATTTGTGCTAGTATTTAGAAAAGAGTGATATGGGACGTGGGGAATTTTAGGGGTTGTGTCAGTTTATTTGCATAACAATATTAGCAGCGTTTGAACAATATCTTAGAAAACCATAAGCATTTTAAATGTAAATCATTTGTAATTCACCTGAAGGATCATAAACCTTACAGAAATACTATGCCATGCAAGAAAGCTAGTCAACCTGTTGAAGTTATGTTTTGGAACATGGTAAACCAACCCCTGATAGCACACGTACATCACGGAGACGTCTATTTTGACGTCTGGATTTCCATCTGCAAGACGTATTTGCTCAGAGTGTTTGCTCATCCTCAATACATCTATAGGACGTTTCCTATCTGATGTCAAATTTGGAAGTTGTTTTAAGCGACTCGTCATATATTGTAGCTTGGTCAGGACCACTTGTTGTCGTGTTTAGAAGCTCAAGGTACCCCCTTTAGCGTCATTTTTCGACTTAAAGGGTCCTCTGTTGTTTTCAGTTGTTTGTCTTAATTTAATGGTTTGCATGTATTTGTAAAAAAAAAAAGTTTTATAATTTTATATAAATTTATACTTTCATTGGAGCACCTAACCCCACGCCTACCCTAAACCTACCCACTTCTGAACAATAGAAAACACGTAACAGGCAAATATAAGTGCAGTCACAGGTATTTATTGCAAAAGCTGACCATAAACAAGCATAAAAGCATTACAGTCGTGTAGCATTCCAAGTCTTCTGAAACCATACAATGTCTTTATGCGAAGAAGAGTGTAAAACATAAGGTTTTAATCCCTGAAAATGATCCCGATCCGTTACGCACTCACATCTCATTCAAAAAGATACTCCCATCCAGTAGCATGGAGCAATCGGTCACGAGATATACAAGAGCCAATAGCATTTCACAACCAAGGCTGATGTAAAGCCCCGTTCACACAAAGAACGATAACTATAAAGATAACGATATTAGCGTCCACACCAGCGGATGATATCATTTGTATATTAAAGCGCATGAGCGTCTGCCGCTTTAAATTCTCCAGCTCATTATAGCAGGATGGATTCTGATTGGCTGTCAATGTTTGTATCGCTCATCAGCTGGAAAAAATCGTTCTGAAAGTGGGGCTGGGTAAATGTGTAAATAATGTAATATAAATAAAACTGCTGTGACACCCCAACATATTTGCAATTATGGCAATATTATTACTAATATATCATTTAATCATGATGATAAAATTCCCAGTACCTTTTGCGTCTGCATATTGACGCCACGGGTTTCTTATTTAAAACAATGGTAGACTCTGCACTTCGAAAAATGGCGCTAAATGGGTACCCTGTGCATCAAAAAGTGATGCCAAAGGGTCCTGACCAAGCGAGTTGGGAGTGAGTGTGTTGTTTTAAGATGTTTACGATTTAGAATGTATGTAAAACTGGCATCTTACAGAGGTTCAACCGTAATTTTCTGAAGCTACAAGAATACTTTTTGTGCACAGTTACCTGAGTTACGTCTTCCGCCATTTTGGAGTACCTCAGCATGTAATCAATGTAACGAGCGTTGTTTACGTTCAGCGTTTGCGCACTGTCTTCTGAACTTAAACAACTCTGATTACGTTGATTATGTTCTGGGTACTCTCCAAAAATGGTGGAAGAAAGTAACATGGGGAGAAGAATTGCTAAATAAATTATGTTATTATTGTTTTCGTTGCACAAAAAAAGTATTATTGTAGCTTCGTAAAATTATGGTTGAACCCTCATGTCACATGGATTATTTTACTGATGTCCTTGCTACGTTTCTGTGCGTTGATCGTGGTAATATCCTTGCTGTCTATGGAGGGTCAGAGAGCTCTCAGATTCAATCCAAAATAACTTAATTTGTGTTCCGAAGATGAGCGAAGGTCTTATGGGTTTGGAACAACATGAGGGTAAGTAATCAATGACAGAATTTTCATTTTTGGGTGAACTAACCCTTTAAAGATGTCTATCAGATGTTTGTACACAGCAGATACTTTCTAGATGAAGCGCTCTTTAACAGACATCTTGCAGACGTACATGTGCTATTTGGGAGGTTAGCTTGTCAGGATGACTTTAGCCCATTTGGTTAGCTGATCAACAGCTTCAACTATAAAACCGGCTAGCATTGTAAACTGGTTTTAGCTACACAGCTAACAAGGAACATTCTTACAACTTTGGCCAACGTTCTTGCAAGGTTTTCTCATAGTTATGAACCAACCTTTGTCTAGTAATGTAAGGTTTGTTCAGAGTTATGTGGTCTTTAATAATGTTCTCAGAATGTTAGCCAATGTTATTTATATATCATTCATGGAATGTTTTATTTCTGTAACATTTAGTTGAATATTCATCTAACATTTCTCTTTTAAATCTTACTACTTATACTTACTACAACAAATTGTAAAGATAACGTTTTAAAATCACATTCCCATAATGTTCCTTTTAGGAATGGTGGACATGTTAAACATTCAGAGAGCTGTTCTGTTATTGTTCATGGAGCGTTTAATTTCTGAAACATTTTAGTTGGACATTACAGTACTTGATTCAGAACATTCAGAGAGCATTCAAAAGTAACATTCTCATAATGTTTGCAAAATTCTAAAATGGAATGTTAACAAAAAATATTTTTTAAAACATTTAAAAAACTGGATGTTTAGAACATTTTTTTAGCTTTTTTGCAGCATAGTAATGAAGATCAAAATGTATTTATAATGTCACAGCAATTAAATATTTTTTTGATTTAACACTACTTCCTGTGACCACCAGCACCGTGCTAATTGTAAATTGAAGCTAATGTTGAAAAATAAAGTAAAAGAGTCTTTGAACTGTGAAGGCCTTGTCACATCTTGGTTCCATTTGCGTGTAAAAGTTTAAACGGCCCCTTTCTATGACCCTAACCTGTTGTGAATAATGTAGTATAGTTTCAGAGTAAGCACAAGCACTTCTTTTACTAAAGCATTGTACACTTCTTTTGAACACCAAAGGCAGAGAGCAATAGAAGGGAAGCTTAAATAATGAAACTGTTACAGAGAAAAATGTGACCTGGAAACTTCTCTGGAGAAAAAAAAAAAAATGCTCAATACATTGAAGTACAGGACTAAGCCTGCTTTATGTTGTGTGCTTACAGTTGACTTGGCAGCCATCTTGAAAATATTATACACATACATACATACCTACATATATATATTGTCTTTGTATATATATATATATATATAATATATATATATATATATATATATATATACAAAGACAAATATTGGGCTGGTAAGTCCTGCATGATTTTGATCACACTGACAGTAAATACAGCCTTAACTGCCCCTCTGTCCTTCCTTAATCAGCCTCTGGATCCTGTAATCAGAACTTCCTCTCCACTTCTTTCCAATGATTTTTCCAGCAGCTTGCCTTTAAATCTCCATTGATGGAAGATCCTCCAGTGAATCTCATCATTTCTTTGTGCAGTGAGCTTTTAAAGAAGGCTCTCAAAGACTTGAATTAAGCAAAGTAAAATGCAAATATAATCAAAGTGATTGAAATCAAGTTCCAGCTCCCTTGGTAACGTGAGGTCTTGATGTTTTGCCCAAAGATGGGCACAAAGGCATCAGTGAATATGACCTCCCGATTGGCCGACTGAGGTTGGTTGCTGGGCTTCTCAGAAAACCTCCTGATCTATCATGGGACAGAGCAGCCGTGACAAAGAAAACCAGTTCCCTCCATTAATATCCTGAAATAAGCTAATGTCTGTCCTTACAGCTGCAGCTTATCCCTCATTTTAATTTTTCTCTCCATTAAATTTACATTTTACATACATTCTCCTTGTCTCCTCTAAAAATATGTTAATCCACTACAAAAAAATGCATCTCTGTGGCATCTCTCTTTTGTTGCAATGTTTTTCTTTCATTGCATAACAATGCTCTTTTTCTCTTGCTCTGGTGAGGCGGTTTTGGGAGTATGTGGTTTAAATGAAGAGACACAGATGGGGGATGAAACAGGGTTTATTGTGGCCTAAAAGCACAACATTCATAGGGGAATATGGAAGTGTAAATGAGCTGCTGGCACTACGTGTTCACTTGCTCTTCTTTTGTTTGTACAAGATGAATTACTGACATGGCTGTGCTACAAGAGACAAGGGCAAATCTGCTAAACCAATGGCTCTCCCAGAGGTTGTCTTGACACTAAAAGCTTCAATCATACTTCCTGAAATAGAAAAGAAAGACTTCAGAGTCATGAAAGTAAATAAAAAGCTTCACTACTGGACAAATCAATTACAGCTGTAATCTAGGTCATGTCTTTTTATAGTATTGAAAATTGAGTCTTAGTGTGTATCACATGCAGTCTAGTCATTAAATTAAATTAAATTAAATTAAATTAAATTAAATTAAATTAAATTAAATTAAATTAAATTAAATTAAATTAAATTAAATTATTTCTGTACATACAATTGGAATATTTATTTATTTATTATTCATTAATTTATTATTATTATTATTATTTAATGGAATTATTTTTAAAAATTGATTGACTTTTTTTAAGAAAATTAGATTTTTCCATATTGCACAATGCTAGTGTGTTGTGTGTGGTTGTCAGGGTGTTCTGAAAAAAAAACAAAAGTGCATTTCTATGGCCCATGACAAATGAGCCAATCCATAAGTTTCTATGATTTTTGTGGTCACCAGATATGGATGGCAATTAAGGTGGGCTGCAGGTAGCACTGGGAGGTTTGCATTCCCATAGCACTGTGTGCATTGAATGCCTCACACTGTTATAGCAACTACAGCAGTCTCACTCAAGCTGAGTGACCTCCTGTGTTAATAAGAAAGCTGATTTCATGTCTGTATATCATTTTCCATCTACTCCATATCCAGGGAAAGAAACACTGTGCATGTATGTGTTTCATTTGAATGGCTTTTTGTTCTGAGAACAATGCAGTTTGGGATGAAAAGATGAGAGATGTGGATTTTCATCATAGAAGCTGACATTTCTGTATCTTTTATTAAAAGCTAATAGGTGTTTTGAGAGTGCACAAAGATACAGAGATATAGAGATAAAGAGAATGGAATACATGATATTAGATATGTAGAACAAAGCACACAGATTGGTGAAATTGCAATAACCTGAAAACCGGCCAAGGTCCAATTGTAAAAATGAATTTCTGCTGTCTATAGATATGGAGGAATCCAACAGGTCTGTTCGCTATTGACATACAGCAATGTGTGTTTTAAGAGTCAAGAGCATGGCTGAAATTATAATTGTACTCATCAGTTGTATTTCGAGTCTATAGTAAACCAGATCTTTTCTCTGTAGTTTTTTTAATTGTATACAGAAATATCTCATGTGGCCTTCACACTGTTGTTGAGAGGCTAATTCAGAAGCAGACCTTGACATCATGCACACTTATCAGGCCAGGGTTGTGCATTCAGAATTTAATTAAAAATAAATTTTAAATTAGCAAAGGTACCAAACAGGATGCAGAAATGAATGCAAATTAAAATCTTAACTAGTACATAGATTTGAAACAGAACACTGCAGCTGTGTGTGTAAAGAGCACAGAGGTTTCCAGGGGGGTTGGTTTTGAGTGACAATATTTGCCAAACTCAGTATGTGATTTGGGAGATTTAATCTATGGTTTAGTTGCACAGGAAGCAGTTTAACATTTCATGACCTGCCCTAATGTCAAACACAAGTGTACACAGGCTTGTGAAGACAATCATGGAGTGGATGTTTGCAGCAGTACCTTTGTTGAAGTAAATATATTAGTGTTTCTGTCTTTTATGTAGCTAAGTGTATCGAGCCCCTGTAAAAACCTGCAATACCATCATATAGATACCCAAAGGAAATTTTATTTCTCAGACATTGTTCTTTCATATCTCCAGAAGACTTGGAATCTAACAAAGAACTTAGTCGCAGATGTTTTGCCAAAAACTTTTGACACTATTGTTGACATACAGTAAGAGCACAGAGCTATAAAAGAGAATGTGATTTATATAACTCCAGTTATGGTTTTGGAAGAATTTGATTAGAAATATTTGAGTTCGTATTAAAATACAAGTTGTTTTATTGCATATTTTGATCCAAACACAACTATAATATTGTCGTAAGTTTCAGATTTTGCCTTATATGTTTGGACTCTTTTGTTATATTCTTATCTCCTATTGAAGTGAAGTGAAGTGACATTCAGCCAAGTATGGTGACCCATACTCAGAATTTGTGCTCTGCATTTAACCCATCCAACGTGCACACACACAGCAGTGAACACACACACAGCAGTGAACACACACCCGGAGCAGTGGGCAGCCATTTTATGCTGCAGCGCCCGGGGAGCAGTTGGGGGTTCGGTGCCTTGCTCAAGGGCACGTCAGTCGTGGTATTGAGGGTGGAGAGAGCGCTGGACATTCACTCCCCCCACCTACAATCCCTGCCGGCCGGAGACTCGAACCCGCAACCTTCGGATTACAAGTCCGACTCTCTAACCATTAGGCCACGACTTCCCCTGTGTTGTAGTCGTTTTGTAGTTTCTTTTCTGATTGGTTTCCCTTGACTGTGTCTCCAGGTGTCCCTTGTTATCCCTTGTGTATTTAAGACCTGGTTTCCCCATGTTTCATTGAGGTTTGTGTGTTTTGAGTTCCTGTTCCCCTGATTTTCTATTCCTTTTTAATGCATCATTAATATAGCTGCTTTTAGATCTTGCCTCTCATCACAGATATGTTGTTGAAATCTTTTCTAAACTTCTAAAGAAGTGGTCCTTTATGATTTGAAGGTCTCCAGATCTCCAAAACAATATCCAAAGAACTCATGTCCCCCGATTTGCAGTATCTCTGCCATAATTATGACAAAATTCATTGTTTTAAAGCTTTTCTATTAACAGAAATGGGGAGCATACATTTATACATTTCATCCACAGTTTATTCACTCTAGGAAAAAAAAGTACAAAGGCTGTCACTTGGGCAGTACCTTTTCATAATATACATCTTTGTACCAAAATGGTCCATTTTGACCCCTTAAAGGTGCATATCAGTACCTAAAGTGTACATATTAGTACTTAAAAGGTATCACCCAGAGACAGATTTTGCACCTTTTATTGTGTTTCCAGATGTTTCAAAACTTTGTTCTTCAATAAAACAACTGAAATTTCTTTTATTTATTTATTTTTTTAAATGTAATAAAGTTCTTTTAAGTCATCCTTCACTCTCAGAAAAAATATAGAAAAGCAGTCACTGAGACGCTACCCATTCAAAGGATACTAATATGTACCACTTAGGTACTAATAAAGGGTAATGCCCCAGTGTCAGATTTTGTGTGGCCCACTTGGAAGTTTTCTGATGCCCCTAGTGGGCCCCAGGCCCCTAGTTGAAAAGCACTTCTCTAAATTTAGATTATTTGGATTAAAAAAAAAATAATTCTCTCTATTTAATATTATTTATGTCTAGAAGAAATTCTAGGGAAAAAATAAGATTTTAAATGGATCTCACTTCTGCTTTTTCTTTCACACAGCTATTTTCCTTTGTGCATAAGGTTAAACATAGATATAGCTTTTAACTGGAGATAAACAGGCTCATTCTGCCCCCAGGAGGACTGTGTGCCAGACACCCCACTGTAGAGTTATTGATAGAATATCTTGGAGGGACTGCTGATCTTTGAATTGGCTTCAATCATACAATGAAGATCCTGCAGGCAAGAGAAGGCCTTATAACACAGAGGAATTGTCTCTTATTTGGTGCTTTTTCTCAGCACCTCAATCTCTCATTCAATCTGAGCTGAGAGTAAAATGTGAAAAGATGCCAGCAATCACAGAGATTCCGTCTATGGCCTTGATCCAAGATGATGATCGGGGTTGACTCAACATAAAGAAAGTGACTATTATCCCATTCACATCTCTAGTTTCTATATTATGTCCCATTACTAGATCATAGAAGAAAGCCTGATAGAAGTAGAGACCCAGGAGAAAAGCAGCCAGAGAGAAAAAGTAAAGCAGGAGAACAAGAGGGAGCCTAAAAATGTCTCTGCAAGATTACGGTCAGATCATAGTTTCTGGCTATTATAAGCTCCATGCTGAGAGTTTTATAATTAAATAAACCCATAAAGCAGACTTCAATCAGAGGTAAAGATTTAACCAAAATGGACTAGACTCCAGACAGATACTGTTTCCATAATTTCTATTAAACACAGCGGGAACATAAAACCTGCATTATGGACCATGAGAAAATGAACAGATTCTGAAGGTCACATTAAGAGAAAGCATGATTTAGGCATGTAGCTGTGTGTGAGTTTACCCTTGCATATACATTGATTTATGCAGTGTACCGTATATCTTTGCATGGCTGCTTCAATTCGCACATGCTCTCTCTGGAATTTACATATCTCCCTGATGATTATCCAGTTCCTCAGCCAGTGCCATCCACATGTCATGTGCTAGTAGTGCAATGTGCCTGCAGGGAGGACAGCATTCCTGTCTCAGCACTCACTGGTCACGGCTCTATGGGAATGAAAGCATCTCTCAGGTGGGTCTGTCAATGGAGCATTAGAACGCTTGGGATGACTGTCAATACTGTTGCACTGTAATATCCTTTCAAGGCATCATGCATTTTTTTTCTGAAGTGGCACCAGTGATAATTCTGGCTTACTTACTTCCCTATGCCAGATAAGACATGACCAAATAAACAACTTACCTGTAGTAGTTGAATTAAAAAAAAACTGTTTGCAATTTTAAATAAATATTTTCTGTTTTTAATATATTTAAAAAGATAAATTATTGTAATGGCAAAGCTGCATTTTCAGTATCACAAGATCCTTCAGAAATCATGTTTGTGGAAACAAAATTCAATTTTTTTAAGGACTATTTGATGAATACAAATAAAGAAAAGTATTTATTGAAAATAGAAATCTTTTGTACTGTCTCACTGTCACTTTTGATCAATTTGAATTGTCATTGCCCAATAAAAGTATTCATTTCTTTATTTTTTTATTTTTTTTTATTAATAATTTAAATTAGTGCTGTCAATCAATTATAATCACAGTCCTGGACTGTGATTAATCACGATTAATCGCAAATTTAAAATACTAGGATTTACCTGTGAATGTGTTGAAATAAAGGAATGCATGATAAACTAGTTTAAGGAAACAGAACCGTTCACATCTCCACCAGGTATGAGACATAATCCCTATTATTCGTTTGTTTTAATTCAGCCATTATCAGCCTTTATACTGGCAATAAAACATTTACCAAGCCACATCGCTTCAATCCCAGTATACATTTACCCAACTATTATCAAAAGTATTTCTAAATAAATACAACGAAACATTTTCTTGCGACCTTACATGAAGTATTATGATAAAATGCATTATGAAGAAGAATTTGACGTGTTCTGCAGGTGCATTAGAGCTAGGGTTGCCACTCGTCCCTTAAAATACGGAATTGATTCAAATCAATACAGGACGCGATTAGTCCCCGTAGGCCTATTTTACAAATGCCAACACATAGATGAATCAACAAATAAGTATTTTGCACTGTTTATAATACTAATAGCAATTATAATGAAATCAATTTCATATGAGGTATTAGAGAAGCTCGTTTGCGCGTGATTGGATTTTGGCATCTTTGTTTTTCATTGTGACGGAGTCTCCAGAACGCGCGCCGTTAAAGCCCTTTCACGCGAGCGCAGCATGCGCTGAACCTGCACGGTTTAAAACATCTAGCTCACACCTGCCCTTTGAACACCAGGCTTTCCAGATGTAAGGCTGAATGGGAAAGTTATCAATGGGTCTGTCCAGAAACTAATGAAAAACGCGCAGTTTGCAGAGAAACATTTCAGTTGCTCAAGGTGAACTGTGACTTAAAGGGACAGTTTACACATCCACAAGATATTCCAAACCTGTAATAATTTCTTTCTTTTGAAGAAAATGCTTTGAAGAATGTGGGTAACCAAAGAGTTTCTGGTCCCCAATGACTCTGATAGTATTTTTTTTTTTAAGTTAGGCTAATGAGAACTAGCAGCTGTTTAGTTACCCGCATAAGTATCTTCTTTTGTGTTCAGAAAAAAAAATAACTTTAGAACAACCTGGGTAAATTATGAGAAAATTTACATATTTTTAAAGTAACAGCCACATCTGTGCTTCAAAGTATAGGCCTATTATTTTATTAAAATTTGGATAGTCTGTTATTATATTAATATAATATTCCATACATTATCAAAGCTTGGTAGACATAATTATTATATTTCTAGACATTATTAGACAGATGAATTAATAGATTATGATTAATGTTAGACCCTTATTAATTTATCATTTATATAAATAATAAATTTATACATAGTAAATAATCAAAAATGTCATATACAATTTCGCATTTTAAACAGTAAAAAAACAAAACAAAATTATTTAGATAAAAATGGGAAAAATAAATGTAGCCCTAATTTGAGCAAATTAATAAAAAACATTTTTTTTTAATCGTCCCATCCAGGTAACAGCTGCAGAACTGTCAAAAAAAGACGAACAATAATTAATAATTAGAAATAATCAAATTTAAAATAACCATATTAATATGTTCTGTTAGAAGTTTACATAGTTGAGCGGTTTTTTGTTGTTGTTGTTGTTGTTTTTTGGGGGGGTGGGGTATTCGTCGTGAATGGGTGTCCCTTATTTTGTCTCGCTGAAGGTGGCAACCCTAATTAGAGCTAACATTAGCATCATGCTACATAAACAATTTATGAGATTAATAGTACACTTTTATTCAGAACTCACTTTAAACCACCATCGAGTGTTTGTAATAACTTCCTTTTGCGATCACATGTGTACACATACACTTTGGGCGGCCGCAGTACATTATAAAAGTAGCCCCAAAAAACCGCAACCCACGGCTCTGTCATTTTTCCCGCTACTGTATTTTCAAAATAGCCCAATTGTGCGGGGAAACCGCGACCCTGGCAACACGGTTCACTGTACCCTTATCACATACGAGTATACATATCTCTCTCTCTCTCTCTCTCTCTCTCTCTCTCTCTCCCTCTCTCTCTCTCCGCGTTCCCTTCACTTTTGTCGAGCCAGGTGCCTCATAATCACACAATCCCTGCGTCCCAATGTGCATATATCCACCCTATCTGCCCTAAATAGCATTGGAAATTACTAATATCACATAGAATTTAGGATGGATAGTGTGCACATTGGGACACAGGCAATGATTACCTTCCACGCTGCGATGACGGCAAGAAGTTGGGGTCAAACCTTATCAAACGATTAATTTGCATTAAACTAAAATATTAACATGTTAAAATTTTTAGATTAATCGCATGTTAACGGGCTAACGTTGACAGCCTTAATTTAAATGTATTTATCGTTCTTTTTTGTATTAAATAAATAAATAAAAATATCTGTTGGTATGTGGCTTAGTTGAAACACAGATGTAATCTTTCTTTCGACTCTACTCATCTCCTAACATCAACGGACCTTACATTGACATTGACCTTTCCACCGCAATTAGCCACTTAATGAGAAATTAATTATTAATATTAACAAAACCAACAGGGCTTAGGGTTGTTTGTCTCTCTTACCTCATTATCATCCACTAATGACCAAGCCAGCATCTCATTTCCACTCCAAAGACAGAGGAGAGATATTTGTGCTGAGATTTCAGGTGTTGGTAAAGGGCATTTAGAGATGCCACATGCTACGCTGGAGACTTCCTCCCTTCTGGACACCACAGCAGCCAGAAAATGTGTATTTAATTATAGTTTGTGTATGAATTATGAGTTAATGAGAACATTGTTGCAAGATGAAATGTCAGCTACAAGCATCCGGATTGCAAACTCATTCCGTCTTAACCATTACAATGTACTGCTGTCTAATGCCAGTGGAAGTCAGCCTTATGGAGAAGAAAAACAAAACACTCATTTGTTCATTTGTTTATGTGGAAACAAACCAAGCAGATAATATATGAATAAAACATCCATCCTTGTCCAAACCAAATGCATCCTGTGCTCGGTTTGAACTGGTCAAAAGGTGCACGAAGATGAGGACATAAGTAGAGAATGACTCTCATTAAAATACCACTTCCTGTGCTACTAATTACTTATAATTACAGAAAGCTGGAATGATAAGAATTTATCTCCCTTGGGACGGGGTAGGATGACAGGCAATGGCGTTGCTGGCCTCTACGCTCACCCTTTTGTCATTCAGTGAGTGTCCTTCAGGAAATTAGCTGTTTGGCATGCAGAGAGGTCTGAGACATGTCTCATAACTGTGTGGAAATTGAAGTCCAGTGATGTGATCAGAGCCTGTGTATTACTACTTAAACTGCTGAATTACACTGAGCTCAAAAAATGTCTTTTACTTAAAGGGATAGTTCACCCAAAAATGAAAATTCTGTCATTAGTTACTCGCTCCGGTGCCGTTCCAAACACTTAAAACCTTTGTTCATCTTTGGAACACAAATTAAGAAATTTTTATGAAATCTGAGAGCTTTCTGAAACTGCATAGGCAGCAGCGCAACTACCAAGTTCAAGGCCCAGAAACATAGTAAGGACAACGTTAAAATAGTCAATTTTTAAAAAAGTACAGTACAGTATATTCTATTCTATTCTATTCTATTCTATTCTATTCTATTCTATGAGAATATTTTTTGTGAGCAAAGAAAAAACTACTATAGTCAACAATTCTCTTATAACCACTGATGTCACATGGACTAATTTAACCATGTCTGGGCTCTCAGATTTCATTAAAAATATCTTAATTTGTGTTTTGAAGATGAACAAAGGTCTTACAGGTTTGGAACGACATAAGAGTGACTAATTAATGACATAATCTTAATTTTTGGGTGAAATATTCCTTTAAGATGATTTCCTAAAACGCAAGTTTGATCAAAGCATGTTTCACCACCCAGCTAATATATATATATATATATATATATATATATATATATATATATATGCTGTATTTTTACCTGCATATTAGCTAATAAAAGTAGTTAAGTTAAAGTTCATTACAATGTACTAAACAATCACAACAAGACAAACACTGCAACCATATTACTGTAATACACTTAAGTCTTCTGAGGTCATTTTCAATACATTTGATAATTGAGAGAGGGCAACAGTTATGTTTGTTTGAAATGCTGGGTTATTTGCGAGGCATGAACATAGCACCTGTTTCGGTATATCCAATATGTGGATGATGGTCAATATTAGGAAATATCAGATATTTAGATGGCGCGATTGACCAGTCAGAATCAAGTATTCCAGAAGGTCATGTAATAGAGTCAACAGTTTCCCATAGGCGTTTTAAGAAAGTCTTACTTATATGTTATAAGCCACAAGGTGAATCACAACATTACAAAATTCAATTTGAAGTAAAAACAGTTTGAAAATCTAACAAAAAAAACAAAGGTACAAAACTGTGAACTCCCCTTGAGTGTCGCGAATGACAATCAAATTTAAAAAGTCATTTGCTATGGGTAGGTGCTAAAGTGTGCAATTTTCTGACTAGTCACTGCATAATTATGGGCAATGTAGTTTTTTACCATGAATTCAGCTGTTAAACATGATTATTTAAAGAGAATTTGAAATCATGCAGCTCCAATGAAAGCATATCACAGGAGGTCTGCTTTTAAAGGTTTAGAAGTTATTGTTAAAAATCAATTCCCCTATGGAGAAAATAAATGGGCTTTTTACTTCCAGAACCCAACTGTCACTGTTAAAACACTACTGTATATGAGGAAATGATGCTGAAGGCTGATTGTGGTAAACATATAAGTGTTAAATGTGAAGTGTATCACTTTTTTAATGTTAAAATATTTATTCCTATCCTATCCCAGTTTATTGTAAAGTGACAGTTATAAGTAAGCTATCACAAACCAGCAGTTATAAGTAAGCTATCACAAACCAGCAGTGTGCACCGAACAAAGGTGAGTCTTTCAGAAACCTGTTTGAAACAGTCATTATGTTTGGTGCTGGAAATTACACGATCAGATTTTTACAAATAATAAGGGGTATCCTGTAGCCCAAATAACAGTACTGAGCAGGTGCAGGCTGGAAAGGTTGTCTCTAGTAACTCTGTATTTCAGTCTGAGGGTGTCTGTGGTGATGAGTGAAGGTCTCAGAAATGGGGAATATGAGCAGCTGTGCAGGAGAGTGGTGTCAGGCCACAGGTGTTTCCTCTTTTGCTTACCAACTGCCGCTCTCCTTTCCCATCCATCTGCCCATAACAACGCTGTCTAGGATCATGTCTGAATACCTTTCTCCACTCACAGCTGTATAATCAAGCTAATGCACAAGAGAGTTATTTCTTTCATTTCATTGCAGAGGTTTTGCAGGGAAAATATTTCTGGTTTGATTGCAGGTGTGGGTTGTGCCTGATAGTTTGAGCAGAAACAAACCAGATCCACTCAAGCACAGAATATATTTGTCACCGGATGTAGATTTCTGGGCCTGACAACGTTTCAAGGCTGAATTTTAAAACGAGGCCATTCTATATACTGATAACTCAGCACAACAAACCAATTGCGGTCTGAAGCACTGCTTTCAGATATGCATCTGAAATCTGAATATACCATATCGCATCATATATGCATGTTTCAATTTAAATGCCTGTCAGAAATTGTGAAGTGCAAGCAGACGATACAAAGAAACAGAGACAGAGAAACAGGAGGCAGCCTAAGAGATGGGCAGGATAAGTGTGGCTGCACTTTTTTTTTCCAGCCAAGACCAAAACATGCCTGTGTGTGTTTAAGTGAGTTTGGGAGGAAATTGAGGAAGAAATTTCAGGAAATTGGACCTCTTACTAGCAGAAACAGCACAGCCCTGCTGAGACTGGCACATAGGGCACTGCCACATAACCTGATAGCCCAGACATTTCTGGAAAATGTCATACTAGTGCATAGCATCTGATAAATTCAGTATCTTCTCATTCTTCTCTATTTATACATCATAGACACAACAGAAAGCTGCAGAATTTTTCATAATTTCTGATTCACTCTGAAGCGAAAGGCCAATTAATACCCAACAGAGCAAAGAAACCTCATTAGCCTAAAAGCAACTCTTCTGACTTTTAAAAACATTATTTCTTCATAATTATATATATATATATATATAAAACAACAGTTATTCCATTAGATGGCCTTA
Source organism: Barbus barbus (assembly GCF_936440315.1). Lineage (NCBI taxonomy): Eukaryota > Metazoa > Chordata > Actinopteri > Cypriniformes > Cyprinidae > Barbus > Barbus barbus. The sequence continues at coordinate 13,379,544 of NC_136759.1, forward strand.
TAATTTGTGGTGCTATTAACAGCTGTTGGCAAATCTAGATCCATTTTGTTGACGCCACTTTAAAGCTCTTCTTTATTGGAGAGACTGTAACTTCTTTATTGGTGAGATGTAAAACTATAAGTTTAAACAATTAGAAATGAGGTTGTTGTGTAAAAAATAAAGTTTTTATTGTGTGTTTGTGTATGTGTGTGCGCGCGCTACTGTTCAAAAGATGGGATTCGGTAAGATATTTTTTAAAACAAAGAAATCAATTTCCATTTTTCAGATATTCAATATTTTCAATATTCTTTTAATCAGCAAGAATTGATGCTGAATTTTTATTTTTTATTTTATTTTATTCATTTATTTATTTATTTATTTTTGCAGCGCAGTGCCCTTTTTTGAGTGTATAATGTTACAAAAAAAATAATAACAATTAAATATAACAGTAATATATATATATATACACATATACAAATGTTTTCAACATTGATAATAAGCAAATCAGCATATTAGAAGGATTTATGAAGGATCAATAATATTTCACAATATTACTGTTTTCACTGTGTTTTTGATCAAACAAATGCATCTTTGATGAGCATATGATATTTTACTGACCCCAGACTTTTGAATGGTAGTTTGTATATATAATATTCATTAAACTTTTCATCTGCAGTTACAACTCTACTACTATAATATAATAAAAGAAACAAATACAGGAATATATGTCCCAAAATATGCGGGATCAAATATCTCCAAAAAGATACTGTAAAACCACACTGTAGCGGTGTACTTTGAGGTAAATGAAAATCAGATTCAAATCAGTTCAAAACCAAATCAGTGTTCTCATATCTGCACCACAGGCTCCTCACAGGCATTCATAAGGGGTCTTTAGTGTGCTGTGAGAGGCTTGATAGGTGTGTTTTGTTCCTACGCCAAGTCTATTGAAATAACAATTGTCTCTGCATTAAGCTTTGGGCCTCCTCCGAGGAAATTCGGTTTTCCAGACTGACTCACTATGGTTATGCAGTCAGCAACCTGAGAGCTTGAGCGTCTGTGATAGTGCCATGCAAAAGGTCTAGAGATAGTTAAATGTGCAGTAAATGGGGCAAGGGAAATGTCCTAGTAAACACTGGGCAGTAAGATCATATTTATGATCTGTTTAACCACATATGATTTGATCTAGTGTAGTGGCTGTCAATTCTGATCCTGGCAATGCGCATTTTAGATGTCTCCCTTATCTGACACACCCTGCTCAGGTCCTGGAGCCTCTAGTAATGAGCTGATGGTGTTAAATAAGGTTCAACTGGGACTCCAGGTTTTAAAAACAAACTGACAAGTCTTTGCAATAATCTGCAGGTCATTCAAGTGTCTCCCATTGACAGCTTTAGCACTAAGCAGTTAATCTATCGACTTACCATTCACTCCTTACACTTCATCATTTGATCATAAACATTGTCCGTAAATAAATGTGACAGACTGTCTGAGCCAAACCTGTTTAAGCCACAAAGAGAAATATACTGGAGCCAGGCAGACAGCACAATGCTTTCTGATGAAAAACCGGCCATAAACTGCAGTGCGGCACCCACCACTAGCATCTTAAAAAAATATTTTGTGATATGATGATGAATATTTTAAACACATCTGCTTTACGCTGAGCTTACCCGGGGACAGACACACATGATTCTGGGAAAAAGATCACGGATGAGAGCTGTAACAACTTAACAGCCTGCTATACATAAACTTTCAAAACCTATAACCCATAAACTTATATAAAACCTGTCATATTCTATTTCAAACTGCTTTAAAAAAATATATTAAAAATTATATAAAAATAACACTTTATAATTATTGCATAACTGCAACAAGCATCTTTAGCTATAACAAAATGTTTTTTCAAAGAACAGCTAAAATTGAAAAATGTATATATATATATATATATATATATATAATATATATAATATATATAAATGCATTTTTAAGCATTTATCATTTATTTAAAATCATAAATAAACCTAGCATGCTGTGATTCCACACAAGATGATATTTATTCTCATTTTTATATATCTAAAAAAATCAATATTTAAGTATAAATATTCTTCAAATCAAAATTCAACTTATGTCTATTTAAAAACAGCAGGAACAAAAGTTGTAAATTGCACTTACCACGTTTAAACATGTTGGATATTGTTAATTCTCCGTCTGTCCACTCAGGTTCATTTATTCTTGTATTCCAGACTTCACACTGTCAGTAAAATGCCAGGCGATCTATCAAACGTTGTCTGATTTAATCAGAATACATAAATGTATGTACTCCTATAGCTCAGATGAGACTTCTCGCTGAATTTCAATTTGGTTAATTTATTGCAGAGCTGATGTCCATTTCATCCTGTGTGGTCCCGAGCAAATATTTCACTAGATTCAATTGAGAGCAGTCCAAAAGGAGAGGAACACATTCTGCAGTATTAATTGTTATCCGGTGAATAGATTAAGCGGGGGCACCTGGTGGTGTAGTTCAGGTCTCGGCGACCCCCACGAAGCAAGCAGTATTGTAGTATGTTATCCAGAAAAGCTCTAAAAGCTTTTATTGCCAGATACTGACGCGTCTGAGAGTCGGTTATCCCTCTAAAACACAGATTGTTGGGGAAAATCAGCAGATGCTCCTCAATCCGAGCCGCAGCAACTCTGGTGTCGGTCTCTCGCGCACTCTTCAGAGAGACTCTACGCCGAACTATGGGGAGGTGTCCCGCTGCCTCCATACAAAATCTCCAACAATCCACCTTCTTGAAAGCATTTCGTCCAGATATTTCGGGTCTCGGGACACGGACAAATCACACGTATGAGCGTTACACCTTCACATGTCGTGCGCGGTGAGTGAGTGGCGGAATGGACAGATGATGCGCTCCAGCTGAGAGATGCGCGTGCCTGTGATGCCTCTGAGCTGATGGGGCTCTCAATCCACTTATGGACTGTTGTTTTCTCTCTCTCCCTCCCCAAAATAATCTGACACTACCATGTGTTGGTTTAGTGGTTGATATTCTTGGTGTGTGGAGCTCGATTAATCTCTCTCTCTCTCTCTGGTGTGTGTGTGTGTGTGTCTTTGTGTCTTGCTCTTCTCCCCTACTGTCTCTAGTAGGCTGGCAGACCTTGAATACAACCTTGCTTTGCTGTTAAAAAAGAAAAAAAGTATACAGGCTACGTATATATGCACACACTTTTTTGTCAGTGTTACTGGAATGTTTTGTCAAATAAACTAAATGTGTTTCATAATATGTAAATTAACTCAATTTGAGGAGGAGCTAAAGACTTACTAAGGGGGTGGGTAACGCATAAAATAAGTTTTTTATACCTAATAAAAGAAATTGTGTGTAAATACATGCATAGTAGCTATTATCTTTATCAAAGATGAAAATGCAAGTATTATTTTTATTTATTTATTTTTTTCTGGCCTCTTTCACCTCTGTGTATAGTTTTTGCTTGTGTCTGAGACACAGGAACACTTCCACTTATTCATTCACTGTGAAGGAGACTGGTGACTCAAGCTATTGCACTTCTGTCTCCATTCACAGGCAGATACACACCAGGCAACAGAGCACAGATGGAGATGAGGAGTCATGAAAGACTCTTTATAAATTTGATTAATGAGGAGACTTCAGGCTGTGAGAATGACAACACCTAAGCACCGACCCTGTTCATGTTTAGAAAGCTTAATTTTGTTAGATGCTGTAGATTGACATTTTTCTTAGTAAAAAATTAAAAAAGCCCTAAATAACTAAAAAGTCATATTTTATGGATATAGGCTAATGGGGGGATTCCTAACCAGGGTATACACACTTAGAAAAAATGTACAAAAGCTGTCATCAGAGTGGTACCTTTTGAAATGATAGACCTTTGTACAAACTGGGTGCATAGTAAACCCTTAAAGGTACATAGGCCTATTATTTCCTACAGTATAGCATAATTAGTATGGTATAGGCTACACATAAATATTGTAATACTTATATTAAAAAATTGATTTCACTTTGTTAATTTTATAAGTTTACATAATGTGCAAATTTGAGATTAATGAAAGAAATTTAAGATTTATAATATTTTTTTTTCACCAAATTTGCCTTCTGTTTTAAAAGGTATTGAACTGAAAATGTTGCACTTCATGTTTACACATCTATACTCTCAGAAAAAAATATGTGCAACGCTATCACTAGACTGGTACCAAAAGGTACAAAAGCTAAATGCTACATCTTTGTAAATTAATTTTTTATCAGTACCTTAAATGCACATACTCTATTAGTACTCTAAAAGTAGTCCTATATATCTATTATTACCTAAACTGTAGGCTACATAGCCTAATAGCTACCTTTTGAAAGTAAGTGTAAAGCCCCAGTGACAGTTTTGTACCTTTTTTTTCTGAGAGAAACCTGAAAAGAAACATTTTCAGTTTGCCTAAATTACTTTTTAAAACTGAACCACGACTCTAATCATAGAAAGGAGGGTAATGTCTGCTTAATAAATACTTTTCTCACTCAGCATAAATGGTGTTTGATGCATGCATGTAAATACATATCTGCTTTTTTATTTTAGGAAGAGATCCCTTCCAATGAAATCTAATTTGCTTCTTGGGTCCTTGGCATAAAATGTTTGAAAACTTTTTCCTTGCGTCTCTCATGCATCGCTCATATCGATGGCATCGACACTTGATTTGCTCACATCAGCTCTGTGTTCGATGAGTAATGTCTGGTTCACTCCACGTTTGGGGAAAGATGGCGGCTCCCACTAGCGAGATTGAAGTGGTCCCTGCGAACAAAACGAAAGGTGAGTATTAATAGTTAGATTTTTTAATACTTCATCGTGGTTGAGATATCTGTCCAGATCGGGTTTTAAAAGAAACATCGCGCTAATTCTGTCTGATGATGCTGTGTGAAATAGATGCTGCCTTATAAGACACATCGCTGTCACTGTGGTAGTACTCCTGAAACGTTCAGAAATGTTCTTATATGTTCTAAATTGTAGTATGTGTTACTGCAGTTACGTATTAACACCGGGGCTAGTTGTCACACAGTTTATGTTGCTCAACAGAGAAATGTTAATTTTTTCTGTATAGTATAATATATATATGTATGATATATATGTCTGGTGTAAAAATGAAAATGAATATCAAAATTAAGAATAACAAGGGCTCTGACCAAAATGGCCTTCCCTAGTGTTGGTTGCACTTCTTACTCTTGTCTTCCCCCATGCATCCATCTACAATAAGGGTAATATATAAAGAGAGAGTTAAAAGTGGGGCCACTGTATGCTTCATGATTAAGCCTATGAATACTAAATACTACAGCTAAACAGCTTGGGGAAATGTAAGTATTTGGCTTCAATAATTTACATGTTAGAAATGTATGTGTAATAGCATAACCTCTCATAATTCTTCATTAATTATTTTCGGTTGACTAAATCATAACCTACAAGAGGTGACTATTCAATTCATCATCTAATCATCTTCAATTGATTCATTTAAAAAGCGCAATGTATATAATAAGTGTAAATAATTTAATTGTCTTCATAGCTCCATTGTAGAAGTTGTGAAGAAGACCGCAACTATTTTAATGAAACTATAACACTAATAGCCTGTTATAGGCACACTTGGTTCAATAGCCTATTGAAATGTCCCAATTTCCGTCATCATAATCTTGGCCTATGTGACAGTATCTTAATCTTGGCCATGTGACAGTAATTTCCATTAGTTTTCATTTACAGTGCAGTGCAAATAAAGGCATAAAACGTTAATTTAATTTATCGTTTAATCAAATGAGAGTTAAACTCAAATTTGGCAAACAAATGGGTTTACTATTAAAATTAATACATGTAAGAAATAGCGTATTGTGTGATTGTTCTTTTAAACAAAAGTTGTAATAATTGTAGTAGTATTAGTAAATAAACCGAACTTTTATTTTGATGGGTTGCCATGAGGACCTCTTAAGTTTCTGTAGCCTATTTATGATATGACGATCGTTTTACTCAAACGAAACAGTCAAATGCTCATGAAGTAACTCTCAGAGTAGTTCTGGGGATGATGTTCATATATTTATGTCCTCATTTAGTGACATGGCAGATGCGGAAAACACCGCGAGCGTCGCGCACTTCAGTGTGTGTGTGTGTGTGTGTGTCAAAACCGCGCGTCTGTGCCATTCACATATACAGAGACACGCCGAACATGCAGAATTCATATTTACATAGTCTTTTTGCAGCTTAATGTTTACAGATAGTCCATATTGTGAGTCGATTTAAGTGTACTGACCTACTTTTGATTAATTCATCCAAACTTTGACTAAGTGCTCGTAACACGAAGTCTCAGTCAATGTTCAAATAAGTACAAGCTAGCAAGGGAAGGAGAGAAAGATAGAGGGAAAGATTAAGTTTTTTTTTTTTTTTTTTTGAGTTTAGGATGAAGTCAAGTAGTGCCGAAAGAGATGAGTTTTCAGTTGTTGCTTGAAGACGGGATCCAGCATTCCGGATAGGGGTGGGAAGATTATTCCACCAGCCAGGAATGGTGAACAAGAATGTTCTGGAGAGTGATTTTGAGCCTCTCTGTGATGGTACCACAAGGCGTCGCGCACTAGCAGATCTCAGACTTCTGGAGGGGATGTAGATTCGTAATAGTGAGTGGAAATAGGAGGGTGCTGAGTCTGTGGTTGTTATGTATGCAAGCATCAGTGTCTTGAACTTGATGCGAGCTTCCACTGGTAGCCAGTGCAAGGAGATGAAGAGAGGTGTAACATGCGCTCTTTTGGGCTCGTTGAAGACCAGTCGTGCCGCTGCATTCTGAATCATTTGTAGAGGTTCGATTGTGTTTGATGGCAGTCCAGCCAGAAGAGCATTGCAGTAGTCCAGCCTAATTGTTGATTTAGTAATACTCCCAGAGATATTCAATAAGTTGGAAATATTCCATCCAACCCCTGCCTTGTCCTTTTCAATTAACTTTTCTTGAAGCTATTTAGAGTGTTGTTTTTTTCTTCACTGTGTAAGTTTCCGCATGTGTAACTGGCTCTCTACTAATTGGACCTTGAAGTATTTATATTGCAATCAATTGAAAGCCCTTGTCTACACGCATATTATTTCCACATAACAATTTATCTCAATTCTAAAACCAATAGACTACAATTGGTGTTCATTTGATTACATTATAAAACATTAGCATTTTTTTCTTGTTAATCAGTGGAAAAATATATTACATTAGTTCTGCCTGTATAATATGTTTTTTGTGGGTACTGTATGTACTTATTAACATTTTTAATTTTTTAAGGAAGTATCTTATGCTTACCAATGCTGCATTTATTTGATAAAAAATACAGTAATATTGCAAAATATTAATACAATTTAAAATATTTTGTATTTGAATATATTTTAGAATGTAGTAAAGGGATAAAAACTGGAGTAATGGCTGCTGGGAAATTTCATAAAAGTTAAACATTAAAAATCTTAATTATTCCTAACTTTTGACTGGTAGTGTAGGAATAGCCATTCACTAAACTATAGCCAGAACGTACATTACAGATGGTCTGTCTGTCATAGACTTCAAATATAAATGGAGATCGCTGACAGACTCATTCTGCTGATGACTGACCTCTCAGTTCAGCAGCTGATCTGACAGCGCACTGATTGATTGTGTGATGATTAATTTTGTGTCTGAGAAATGAGTACATGGGCTTTCCTTGTCTTATTATATAGACTGTAGCCCAATCAATTTCTCATAAAAATACAATTTCTAGTGGAACTTGCCAAGGGCAGTTTGTAATTGCACATACTGTATTGCACAATGTTTTCTTTATGGACACTTGAGTTCATTAACACTTAAAGCAAACTTAAATGAAGTGAATTAACTGTCTTTTTAATGTAGTGCGAGGTCCGAGGAGAGTGGCCAATCAGATTCCTGATGAGATCCTCAAAGATCCAGAGCTCAACGAGGCCATTAAGGCTTTGCCAGCTAACTACAATTTTGAGATCCACAAAACAATTTGGAGGGTGCGACAAGCCAAAGCCAAGAGAGGTGAGTACAAAAATCGTTATGTTGAAAAAGTTAATAAAATGGTAAAACTACAGTGCTTTGTCATGCATTTAAGGTTGTATTGAGCTATTTACTTTAGATATAATTTTCCCACGATGTGTGTGAATAAACTCTTGATTTGCTGCCTACTTCAACAAAAGGGACAACACTGTATATATTGTAGGTAGCTGCAAAATGGTTATATGTTGTATTTTTTGTTATTAGGCTTACAGTTTCAGTTCCAGAACATTAGTCATTCTGATTGTCTATAGAGAATAAATTGCCTTAAAGTTCATCTCTGTTTGCAGGATAATGCAGTAGCATTACATAATGTATGTCTTGAGCTCATTGTTTTTATGAGTGCATACAGGCTGCATTATAAAGATTAATGTTCTTATTGTGCTATTTTAGTTATAAGGACAGAGACAAGCAAACTGAAAAGCATAATTGCCTTTGAGGTTTCCACAGGCATAAATTAAGATGTGGTCTTTTTGCTGTTCTCTGGAACAAAGTGCAAGCTTTAAAATTACTGCAGAGGGCTGCTTTAAATCAGCTGGGAAAATTGGTCAAATTCATGATGACATTTAGAGGCAAAATTACCTAATTTTATCAGCACTTTGGTTCAGCAAAATGTGGAAAATATGGTTATTAGCTTTTTAACCAGCAACTGATTCTGCTGAATAACAAGGACGTGCTTGATCACAGTACACAATGACTTTTATTCTTCAGAGCACAGCAGCTTAAAATAGTATTTTGGCATTTGATATTTATTCAGATTTTGGTATCACATTACATTAAGGTTAAATTAGTTAACTTTGTTCATTCGTTATGCATTAAGTGCGTTTCAGAATTTACTTTGGTTAAAGTTCATTTCTACATATACATTTTAAACTTTAGAAATAGTTAATGTATGTTGAATATACATGAATTAGCAACAAACAATATTATATTGAAAAATAAACATTAACCTAGATTAATAAATGATGGTTAAAAATTGTTGTTTGTCATTATCTTATGACGTCTAATGCATTACATGAGGCGGAGGAATTGAAACATATTGCAAAGTGTTACTTGATTTCTAACAATTGTTGAAGTCTCAATAATTTATTCTTTGGAGAAATATGTGATAAATGAAAGTTTCTTGTTGTTTTGTTTTCTTGTTTTAATCTGTGTCCACAATGGCCAGTGTTTTGCATCAAAATATGTTATATCCTCTATAGTGACTTCCATAAATGGTTTTTGCAAAAATCCTGTCAGATTGGTGTGGAATTATTCCCCCAAGAAATAACACTTATGGCTTGTTTGAAACCGCTCTAATGAGATGTCATACAGCTTCTTAGTGAGAGTTTAGCAATTATAAGTGGTCAAGATTTTCCCAGGGTTGCCCCACGCTATTTCACTATAGCATTTTACTGTAGACTATCCACTTTAATGGAAGAAATGACATCTTATTCTAACGTGCTTTAGCTCCTCAAACTAAACTCAGAGAATTTCATCACGGCATAAAAAAGATGGTGAAATCACAGCAAGCAGCTCGCTAATCCTATTATTCGTGCCGTATCATTTATCGTTATGCAAATTTAATCCTCATTTAGTTTGATGCGTCCAATCAAGAGCTGTTTATCTTGCTGTTGATGATAAATTGACTCGGCTTGAAGGCCTTGTCGTAAATGCTGTGCCTTAGACTTGTGGGTCTTGATCCAGCAACGTTTTAGTTGTTTTCTTGCTTAGCCTGTGTTCTTAATCTGTCATAACCATTGGGATGACTGTGAACTGCAAGCCAACGATGTTATACCAATGACACTGTCCCTAACATGTCAGAACAACAGAGTCAAAATAGGCCAGTAGTGCAGTTATGTGAACATCCAAAGTTTGGTTTCAAGAAATGCTATTGATATGTGACCTTTTTGGGCTATGAATTGCGATTTGTCTCTTTAAATCTCACCCGACTGACCTCGTATCCTCTCATTTTGGTCATGTGTCACTGTCTGATGGCAATTTGTCCCAAGGGCCTGTTGAAGCATGTCCTCCATCATTCTAGTGCAGGTGTCAAAGAACCTTCAGGACTGGTCATTACACAGTAAGATGAAGGAGAGCAAGGCGAGAGGTTGGTTTCGATATATTTAGGTACATGTTCACCATAAGGAATCTGTCTGTAGAGTTCAGACCTACAGCGAAGCCCAATTTTAATCACAAAAAGGCCTAATAATGCAGCGTAGCAGCAAAAATGCACAATTTCAAGCCTCGATTGATGTGAATGACAACAGACAAGCGTTTGATGTGCTGAATGTGTTAGCAGGTGGCTTGTGCTGAGTACTTTCATGGGGATTTGACAGAATGCTACAGTCTGCTGGACTCTTTGTTGTAGAGGGTTTTCGTTTTAAAAGCCCCCTCTATTTCTGGACTCAATGGGCAAAGATCACTTTGACCAGATTCTCTTTCCCTCTTTTTTTCTACCTTTTCCACATTCTTTCATGATTTCCACCATTATTTTCTTAAATATCCAAAATCAAGCAGTTGCTCTAAACCTTACATAATTGTCATGACACAGTATAGGGCTCAAGACGTATAGATTTTATATACAGACATATATAGACATATATATATATATAATGTGTGTTTGTGTCTGTGTGTGTGTGTGTGTGTATGTGTATATATATATATATATATGTGTTCCCTAACTTTTGCATGTGTAATATATATACATATTACACATGCATATTTAAAGAAAAAAATTATTTAACACATAATTTCTGTCCATTAAATATATAAATTTTTGTCTTCCAAATGAAGGCCTAAACATTTGGTTTAGTGTGATGTATTGACCAAATTGTGAAGTAATCATTTCAAAAACCTTTATTGTTTAGAGCTAGAGGACGTTGTCTATTTTCTATCATCTATATTATTTACCTGTTTCTGGTCACTGTGTATTCTGTGTCATATTACATCTGTATCAAATATTCTTGTTCTGTGGCATCAGCACAGACTTCATCTACGTTCATTTCCTGCTATGACAAAGAGAACTTTATGTAATAAGGATGCTTGTGTAACAGATGTAATGTGTTATACTGTAATGTTCTCTTGACTCTATTGTACATAATGAGACCATTGAGTCACGCCTGATATATAGACAAGTTTTCCACACCCCTTTTCCACACTTGTGAATATATATATAACAGTGTTTTGTTGCACATGATGTAGTCATTGCCCTAGAGACTAGCACTTTTCAGAGATGCATTTCCTGTCTGTATTGAGAGGTGCTTTAGACCCTGGTTGTGTGTAAATTTTGAGAATGAATCGTTATGATTCATTTATGGGGCATTGGTAGACATAAACTACATCCTGAGAGTAGTCTACAAATATCATAATTTGTCTGTTAATTAATGGATGCTATTAAATTATAATATAAATAAAAAAATGGGGATGTCTCACAGCTCATTATTTTGCTAAGGGTCTTGAGTTTAAATATGCATATTTTTTTAATGGCCCAGGTAAAATCGCAACTTTATATCAGAGGATAAATGTTAGAAGCCAAGGTGCATTTTATTCTGTCATTAAATGAATTTTAGTTGAACTATATGGCAGTAACATGGCTTCTAGAAGGTCAAGAGGTTTCTTTCCATTGGAAGACAGACAGAAAGCAGCAGCAGATAACTGCTAGATAACAGGCACATAAAAGTGCTTGCCTACATAGTGAAAAATAAATATACTAAAATGTAATTGAAATACATTTATTTCATTCCAAGTATACCACAAATACATTTACATATTTATGTAGTTAAAAAAATACCCTCAAATTGTACTTTTGGCATACTAAACAGTCTAATTTGGAACAAATTTTATGCTTAATGCACATTAATTGTGCGGAAGTACATTTCTTTGTATATTTTACTTATACATAATATTTACTTATATAATGTATTTTATTAGATTGCGCTCCGTCTGTTTAGCGCACATGCGTGCAGCAGCACTTGTTAACTCGCATAAGCCTGGCCCACTCCTGACAGCAAAATGGATTTGTTTGCATGACTTTCTAACATTTACAGATGAAAAATATACCTGTGACATGTCAGTTATGCACTGAGGGAAACCCGTCTCAAATGCATTAAACAGCACATATATATTCGCTGTTTGCCATGGTGGGTCGATTTGATCGATGATTGACATTAAGGGCTGCTTAAGAATAAGCGTGTACAAATTAGTGAGATTGTGTGAACTTAATTTGTTATTTATGGAACTGCTTTAGCCCCGATTGATTTGTTAGGTTATTTCAAGTCAGGTTCTGGACTCATATTTCGTCATATTCACGCAGCAGCAGTGATGAGAGAAGGCATTGAGAAACAGTTGAGTTTAGAGAGGAGAAATCAATCTACATATAAAATATTAGTCAGATTATTGGTCACTTTCTAAATAATGAAAGTATAGCACATCCACTAGTAATTATATATAAATAAATCAGTTTTTACTGATGCAAATATGTTAGAAACGATGGATCGCGATACAAATGCCAACTGCATTTGCATCGTTAACTTTTTATGCCAATGCACTGATCAAACTTTTTTTTTCATCAAAGAATCCTGAAAAAAATCCCTTCTTGTTTCCAAAATATTAAGCAACTGTTTTCAACATTGATAATAACAATAAATGTTTAAGCATCAAATCAGCATATTACAATGATTTCTGAAGGTCAATCACAGGAATAAACTACATTTTAAAATTTAGAAATAGAAAAAATTGAAAAAAGTTTTTTTGTTTTCTTTTTATATTTATTTTAAGTGTTTTTGCCTTTTTTTAGGCCAGGACAGTATATGAGACAGGAAGTGAAGAGGGATAGAGAGGGGGGACGGGATCAGGAAATGTCCGCGAGCCGGGACTCGAACTCGGGATGCCCAAAGCATAATGGCGCTATATGTTGGCGCACTGCCACAAGGCTATTAGCACCGACAGAAAAGTTATTTCAAATTGTTTGACTGTATTTTAATCAAATACATGCAGTCTTAGTGAACATAAGAGACTTACATAAAAAACATTTAAAAAACTTACCAAATCCCAGAATTTTGAACAGTAGTGTAGAGCTGAATAACCCAGAGCTACGGCCCCTTCTGCCCAGGTCTAGCGTCACTCCTGGTTCATTTCAGTCTCTCCTGTCACCTTATTGTTCCTCTCTAGCTCAGTAGGCTTCATCAGAGCTGCACAAATATCTGTTTCTGCGTTCATTTCACATAATGAGGATGCATTGGTTGCCTGACTGATTATCTGTGGCCTAAGGATGCCGATGATGAATGCAGACAATAGTAGAGATGACTTACCTCCCAGATTAATTCATTCTTGTGTTTGAATAATTAGTCCACGGTGTCTTGAAATAAATGTGATCATAATGCAAACTCTTTCTGCAGGGATGTCTGTTTGTATTTACCCACAAACTGATGGAAGTACAGGAAGAAGTGAAGATGCGATGTTTGTTCAGTGTTAAACTTCTCTCTAGAACCATCTACAAAAACTATATTTTTGTAGATGCACTGCTAACATAAGCCATGGCTTTTTAAAGCTAAAATGTGTTTTCTGTACCAATAATGACTGTTTTAAAATAGGTTTCCTAGAACACTCCCCCTTTCTGTCATTGGTTGGTTGAATTGGTTGAATACTGTCATGGTGCTTTTTAGAAGGACTTAAACGCTGTGTTGTTTAATCGTAATTTATAATAATATACCTAATTATAGCATACCTAATCCCATCTGTTTAGCTTTTATTGTTGCAGCCGTGCTCTTTCAGTCATTCAGATAGTTTGATGAAGGCTAACATTTTGTTTGTCAGTCCTTGTGGCGTGGTAACAGGTGTAACTGAACACACTAAGCACATTTATCTGTGTGTGTGTTTGCCCACTCCATGTCAGTCGGGGGTTCTGGCATTTCCTTCAGCTTCAATGACATTTCTGGATGTACGGCGTACAAATGTGTGCTCACTTAGCCCTGGGCCGGCACTGGGCCTCCTTAGCGAGAAACAGCTCGTCAGTGGCTGGTCGAGGATGGATGAATGGAGAGATTTGTCAGGCAAGGCTGTACTGAGCTGAATAACCTTTATTGTTAATAAACTCGCCCTTTCCCAGGTAATGACCTGTCTGTGTCTGTCCGGACTGAAGGGGGCCAGTCTTTTAACCTTTCATCAGAGTGTTGCTCAGCCCAGCTGCATTCCCCCTTCTTCCTTTCATCCATCACTCTTCCTGGCCGCTCTTTAGCTCGTCCGCTCTCAGAACAAATTGCTCGATCTCATCCGAAATTCTCCATCTCATTTATTTCTCATTTCTTTGCAGCTGAGCCATATTCATGTAATTTCACCATTTCTTAAAAGAGGGTGTGACATCTAAGTAGGGCACATCCTGAGCTCACACTAAAGTAGCCTCTGCGTTTTAAAGGCAGGTTCAAGGGAAGCAAAAAAATTATTATTATTTTTTTGGTCCCGACATGTTCAGGCTTGCCCTGCAAATTTTGTTGCACTGGCCTCTCAACCAAAATTCAATTATTTTAAACAATAGGAAAAGATAATGAAACAGAATTTTCATATTATATTTTTTATTATTATTATATATTACAAAAACTTTAAAATGATATATATTCACTTAGAAAGTTATTCATATTTTCCAGGTTTTTCTTTAGTTTTTTTTTAACAAAACGTTATGCAAACAATTATTTAACATGTTTTTTTATTGCAATAATAGCCGAAAGCTGTATACTCGTGTAACTCCATGTCCATTATAAATTCATGTTTTGCTGGAAAATGATGACATCCGGTGCAAAACACTGCTCGTTATGGCAAAAAGATGACTTCAGATAAAACCGTTTTTTCAGTTTTAACTGATGCTCACAAGACTCTCACAGTAATTTTCACAAATTGCACAGCGCTACCTGTGTTATGTATAGTTAACCAGAATTATAACGTTACGTTGTCTGTAAATTTAAGTAAGCAGAACTTGCAACAATGTTCAGTACCTCACAGAAAGCCAAATGTTTTCAAAATGTGAGAACATCACTGGCCAGATGTCAGAAACTGGCCAGAAATTCTCTCACGATGAAGGGAATGCCATGTTTTGATGGAATGATTATGGTCGTAATTGATTTTTCTGCTGTGATCCAGCATATTTTAATAATTAATACGGCAGACTGTAGGCCACATGTATTTCACTAATGAGGAGAGGCCAGAAATGTGGCATTTGTAATGGAAAATGATGAAAATATTCAAATATTGGCTTGATTTGAAATATTGTGTAATTAGTGTAATAGTCAATAGTTGATAGCATCAGTTGATTAAAAAAAAAAAAAAAATGATAAAAATTAGATTACATGAGCAGGGCTCGCAAAATTTCAAAATCCCTGGTAGCCCTTCGGGCAGGTACTCTTCAGATTTTGGTAGCCCGAAAATTAATTTAACTAGCCCAAATATAATAAAGACCATAAATGTCAATCAAAAACATTTTCAATACACACACATCAAGGAAAGAGTTTTAATTTACTATTTACAAGGTATCTGCAGAATTCTTAAAAATCTATTTAAGGCAATTTAAAAAAAATATTTCTTATACCATTTAACGTATTTAAAACTGTCTAAGGCCTTAAAAACTCTTCAGTTTAGTTGTATCAAATTGAAGGACCCGTGGGAGCAATGTTCCCTCTTATTTATTTTCTTGCTGAGCAAAACTTTTCTCTATTGGGCGGACATTTCGGGCACCTGAGCAAAAGCCTTCTTTACACCAGACCTGTACAGCACGCACACAACAAAAGTGTTTAACTTTTAACTTAACATGTGCTATTTATATTTGATTTGACCCTTGATGTAACTAAATGATTTACATTTTAGGTTACCTGAGAACACATTTTTACTGTACAATACACTGCAGTTCAACAGTTTGGATCAATAAAGTTTTTTAAAGAAGTTTCGTATTCTCATCAAGGCTGTATCTATTTGATAAAAATACTGAATATTATTTCACAAAATAATATTGTGAAATATTATTGCAATTTCAAATAAATGTTTTCTATTTTAATATACTTTAAAATTTAATCAATTCCTGTGAAGCAAAGCAGTATTTTAAGTGTCACGTGATCCTTTAGAAATCATTTTAATATGCTGATTTTTAATCAATGTTGGAAACAGTTGTACTGCTTTTTTATTTGATTTAATTTTTTATACTGTATTTTTTGGGACCTGTGATATTTAAAAAAAAAAAAAAAAGTTAAAAAGAATAGTGTTTCGTCAAAATAGAGATTTTGTGTTACAATATAAACTATTCAAAAGTTTGGGGTCAGAATATAAAGATACTTTAAAGAAGGTTAAATAAACTTTATTCAGCAAGGATGTGTTAAATGGATAAAATAGATAGTAAAGACTTCTATTGTTAGAAAATATTTCTATTTTGAATAAATGCTGTTCCTTTAAATGTTTTATTAATCAAAGAATCAAAGAAAAAAGTAACACAGGTTCCCAAAAAAAATATTACGCAGCACAACAGTTTCAACACTGATAATAAATCAGCATATTAGAATGATTTCTGAAGGATCATGGGACACTGAAGACTGGAGTAATGATGCTGAAAATACAGCTTTGATCACAGCAATAAATGCCATTTTATAGTATAGGTATTAAAATAGGAAACCAATATTAGAAATTGCAATAATATTTCACTATATAACAGTTTTTTTCTGTATTTTTGAAATGAATACAGCCTTGATGAGCAAGAGGGTCAAAAACAAGGTCAATTATTTATCAGGTTTATAATATAGCCCTAACATAATATATTATCAAAACAAACTGTTTAAACTTATAGAATGGAATAGAATAGAAAACAAACTGAAGCAAAACTTAAGCTGAGATCTGTAAGTTAAATATATAAAAAAACCGTGAACATATGAATTCTTCTATAGCTGTCTAAACATCATTATGAAGTACAGTTTGTACAATACTCTTATGTGTGACTGAACATGTTTCAGAGTTTTGTTACCCATCCTCCATTATTTCCAGCACTTAATCAAGCCACTCTTCTTTAATACACGAGGACGTTTTATTTCACGTCATTGCGTTTGCGTTGTCTCTCGTGATGAGCGCACCGCAACCATTGAAGTATTCAGTTTCTACAGCGACTCATTTGGTGCATATCGTTCTTTCTATGAAACCTGTAAACCGCATTCACCGGTTCTAATTCTGTCGTGACATAAGCTCTATAGCGGTTTGCCCGAGCATTGCTATTCTTTCCTTTTTACTGGCGCATTCAATCAAATGGCTTCCCAACTCATTTTTGTGTGCGCGAGGCACATTATTTCTTCTGCGCGGCCGCGGTGGAAGAAGAGCGCGGTTGCACGCGCGGTCATCTTAGAGGGAACATTGCGTGGGAGCCTTGTATTTAAGGTAGCCCGTCGGGCAGGGCAGTCATACATTTTGGTAGCCCGACTGGAAAACACAATAGCCCTGGGATGTCGGGCTAGCGATTTTGCGAGCCCTGTGAGATATTGCTACATCCTTTTTCAAGCATCCATTTCTTGCTTGTTTATTGACTGATGAAAAGGCTCCTGGATAGGTCACACTTGTATGGGATCATTATGAGCTGATAGCCATGTAGAATGGTGATAACTGGAAATTTCACTGTTCCTTTTTTTCATTGTTCACTTGTTAGGCTGTATAGTACATATAACAGATCCAATTTTAAATCATGAGTCTGTTTCCAAGACAACAGTGCAGCATATCGAAGCATGATGATGATGAGGACCAAAAAAAAAATCACATTCTTTAGACTCGTCTAATGTTATTAAGTTCATCAACCACATAATTTAAAGAGTTTGAATTATTTAAAAACAAGCACAGCACAAAAACATGATCTTCTTAGACTGGTATAGTATCAACTAATGGGTTATTATTCTATTCATGGAAAATAATAGCTTCTTAGCATTGTACCAATAAAGTGAAATTATCCCAAATAATATACAAACTGCCTGCCAATATGTTATTATTTAAATTAGAATAGGCTGATCACTTTTTGGCAGCTCTTTCGCTTATTTTTCAACATTTAAGTGTCCAGTTAATTTAGAAAAGATATTTTATGCAAGATAAGATAAAAATCTCTAGAAATGAGCATTTGGAGTATCATGTCAGCCTGTGTTTTAATTTTGTAAAGTAACATATTAATATTTCCATCACTGTTAATACATTGAAGTTAACTGCTTTGCATGTTGTAGTAATATGTGGTCACTTATTATCATTTAATTGAATTTAACACTGATGATATGGTTTGTATGGCTGTGTCGAAAGGTCAGTGGCCTCAATAAGGGATAATGTATTGATTTTTCTTGGATTAAGACATTGTAATGGATCCAACATCCATGGTATGCCACGCGTTCATATCGTCCATGTACCTATTATCATCTCTCTGTTGTTCTATGCACATTCATTTCACACTGATTTAATGCACTCCTCCTTCACAGCATTTAACTGCACATGCATTTCCACCCTGAGAGACGGCTTTTTGTTTTGTGTTTGAGCTCTCTCAAGAAATAGTGCATCTTTGCCACTGTTTTTAGGTATGGTTTAAATTTAGTGTGACAGGAAAGTTATTGCAGCTGTTAAAATGGTTAGCTTGTCTGAAACTGTGCCAACTTTGCATTTATGTTTCATGCCAATTTTGCCAGCTGCTTCAGTTGATTTATATGCAATAAATATTGTGTGCATAAATTTACCTGAGTATCTCAGAACATGCACAGAATTATTATATTATATTATTTTATATTATATTATATTTTCTGGACAATAACATTTTTTAAAGAATTTATTATTTTTATTCACCAAGGATATTTAGTTAATCCAGTAAGCAATTAAGTACCAGTAAAACCTTTTATAATGTTACTAAAAATATATATTTTAAATTAATGCTGTTCTTTTGAACAGTGTATCCATCAAATAATACCCCCCCCCCCCCCAAAAAGTGCAAAAAAAAGGCACAACATTGATGATAATAATAAATATTATTGAGCAGTAAATCAGCATATTACAATTATTTCTGAAGCATCATGTGGCACAGAGGGACGGCGTGCTAATGGAATCTATATTATATTATATTATGTTATATTATATTTGTTACATATGATACCTCCTTGTTTGCATCTTAAAATCATTTAAGGTTAACTCTTATTTTACTGCCTTTCTTAACATTTTAGAATTGTGATTGCCAAGCTAGCAGTGGAAGGAAAAGTAATGAATTAAAATGCAGATAAAATAAAGAACAATATTCAGTGTAGAGAATGACACATTAACCGTGCAGATGTTCCAGAATTTCCTTATGTTCCACTGATGCAATATTACAGAATGTTGTTTTTTTCAAATTGCAGAGACAATTTAAAATTTTTGGGTTTGTGTTCAACCTCAGCAATGCACCAGATAGAAATGGCCACAAATGTGTCTTTGAACCAATTCATTTTTCAATACAGTTTTTGGCTGCATTTCATTATTGTAACTGGTGTCTCATAATGAGGCATGACTTTTGTGAAAATGCGAGACAGAGGCCAATAGCATGTCTCACGCCGAAAGTGTGAGAGTTGGCAACCCTGTCTAAAGTTTTGTGCTGTGGGTTCCTTAAATAATCAGTGCTCAATTGTTTCAGTAATATTGCTCAGTACACATAAAACCATTATTTATGCTTAACAGAAGGTACAGTTGTGTGTATTTATCTTGACCGTTATTTTAATTGGTTAAAGCCTCATACTCATGAGCAAGCAAACTTGCCTATTGTTTAAAGGAAAACATCTGTCAGACGTAATACAAGTTCACAGACATGCAAACAACAATTTCATATTAAATTCAACAGAATGAAAAAGAAAGAAAATTTGACAGAATCCAGTTTGTAATAGGGATGCATGATATATTGATGGGCATATTGGTAGAAATGTGACTTATTTTCTCATATTTCTCCAATAAACAAAATAGGATGGTATGTTTAAGCCAATAAATCAAATCAATTGTTTCTGGGACAATTGTTATTTAGTTAACACACAATTAAAATGTAATATTTTATTCATTCGTTCACTTATTCATTCATTTATTTTTAGTACATTTTATGTGCTTTCTATTTTATGTATCTATTATTAATCAATTCAATGTTTTTTTTTTTTACATTTTGTATTCATTTATTTAATCCACACAGACATTTTGTTTTTGTTTGTTATATTCTGAGTACCATGTAAATATGTTTGTAAAAGATGTTTATTATTATTATTATTATTATTGTTGTTGTTATTGTTATTGTGTAGGCCTACAATTGTTAAATGTTTGTGGCATAAAGGATTTTAAAGCAGTTTTCTCATTTAGCACCTTGAGCTCTGGACTGTATATGTTTTTGTTTGCTTGTTTTTAGATATTTGCCAAAGCTTTCATATTGGTACATCCCTAGTTTATATTTTGCACATCAGACTGCCTGCATGGCCAGACTAATATATAGGAGGCCAGAGCAGCTGTCATTCATATTGTATTATACTGCACTGACTGGACTCTCTGTCTTTGACCTGCAGTGGCCTTGCAGTTGCCCGAGGGTCTGCAGATGTTTGCCTGTGTGATTGCTGACATCATTGAGAGGTGGGTACCGCATACACTCACATAGGGCTCCTCAGGACTGTGGAAGCACGTCCTTTGATAAATAGGAAGAGCATTTGAGCCTGTAGAAGACCTCTGTGCTCATTAAAAAACTCTATGCTTATCATCATTCCCCGCTGTAGCCGTATCTGGGGCCCAGCAGAAAATTAGACACAATTGCAGACACAAGCTAGCTATCACGGTCTCACTAGTTAACGACATGAAGTGGACAAAACCATTATTCTTCTCAATTACATCTTGTAACAGTCTGCGCAGAGCATGCAGCATATGAAAGTGCAGATTGTGTTCCAGTGTAGGTAAAAAAAAATAATTAAAACTAAAGTCTGGCCACGCCTCCCACTTCGGTTGGGTTTAATGCTACTGCTAATGAACACTAGTAGCTCCACTTAATGATAAACAATGTGCTGTGACAAAAAAAGATGCTTATGTTTGCAGGGCATGGGTGTTATGGAAAAGTATATATTCAGGAATGAACCTGTATGACTTTTTTCTTCTGTGAAACACAAAAAATGATATTCTAATGTTTCTGGTTGTGTGTATTTGTCCTTCCTTTCCATACAGTTACAATTAATAGAGTCTGAATCATTTGGACCGAGTCAGTGACTGTCATAAATTGATTCATGAACAAATAGGGGGTTTGTGAACCAGATCAGTTGTTTTCTTGAAAATATTTGACTCAAAGAAATGTTTTGTTCATAAATTTTAAGCAAAGTCAAGATTTAAATTTTGAACATTGATTTGAACATTGACGTAGATTTGGTCTGTTTCTCACACAAAGCTACTTTAGAAGTTGTAAAGTCATAGTGGCCGCTTTCATGATACTTATGGCCCTTTTTCATCCTTATTAAAGCCTGAAAAGAGTTCACATTCGTTGTAATTGCATGGAACCGAGTAAACAGACTTTTCTGTGCTAGAGAAAGAATGTCAGCATGAGGATGTGTAAAAAGGACAGAAATGTCTGTTTTGGCTCAGCTCCTCCATTAAGAGCCTTGCCTGCTTTTATACTAAACATTACATTTCTCTTCCACCATCTCCTGGGATGAATGTTCCACCTCTTTCTTTAAAGTATGTTCCCACTTTCCTCCGAATAAGCAGAGTCCTATTCCGGATGTCTGCTCAATACTAATGAGGGACATTCTCAGCTGAGGAGAGATGGGTGTGCGTTTCCATCGAGGGATATGTTTAGCCTCGGGAACTGCACTCAAAGTGTCACATTCCCAGATTATTCATCTGTATTACGAAAACATTATGGGACTGTAAATGGTTCCTTCTCACTCAGGGCTGTAGGTTCGATTTGGAGGTGAGCATAGAGTCAGTGAGTTGAAGCGAACGGATTTGGATGTTTTGATTGGGTCGTGTGAAAGTCTCTCTGTTTGATGACTCCTGGTTAACACAAATCCCTCTGTTTGATGTAGTTCTGCTGTCAGCGCTTCTGCAATTCCATCCTGTATTCATCAACTTCCTGTTTCTCTAACCCTGTTTCTAAAAACATTTTCCTTTACAAATCCTCGTTTTGGGCTTCTAATTCATGACCGGCGTTTTGTTTTGTTCTGTCTTGTCACTAATCACGCAATGCCGACGTCCTACGTCATCCGCCGAAACTGCTTCTGCTTATGACAGTTAGATGAAGTAAGAGAGATGTGTTTATTACGTTTGAAATATGGATCTTTTTTCTTACAAAAATTAATGGATTTGCTACAGCAGGCCTTTATTCATCCCCCGGAGTTTTTTTATTGATGCGTGCACTTTATTTTATGTATTTTGGACTGTGTAACACCCGCTGACTGCAATGTTAAAGCTTAGAAGAGCCAGGACAATTTTTAATATAACTCTGATTGGATTCATCTGAAAGAAGAAAGTCATATACACCTAGGATGCCTTGAGGGTGAATAAAACATGAACTAATTTTCATTTTTGGGTGAACTAACCCTTTAACAAGGGTTTCTGTAAAAGACAAGATTATTTTTTTAATTAAAACATACTGTTAACCAAGGACAAACAACAAGACAAGGAAAAAATAACACCTCAAGAATTTCTTTTAAATGTTGATACACTACCAAAGTTTGGGGTTAATAAGATTTTTTGATGTCTCTTATGCTCATGAAGGCTGCATTTATTTGCTTAAAAATACATTAAAACCAGGAATATTCTGAAATATTATTACAATTTGAAATGACTGTTTTAATATAATTCTATTTAAAAAAAAAAAAAAAAATTAAATGTAATTTATTCCTGTGATGGCAAAGCTTAATTTTCAGCAGCCATTATTCCAGTCTTCCGTGTCACATGATCCTCTAAGGCCCGGTTTCATAAACAGGGTTTAGCCTGTAAAAAACGTAATTTTTATAAACGTGCCTTTAGAAAAAACATTGCTTGTGTGCATCTTGAGACAAAACAAAGGCACTAATATATTCTAAGATCAGTCAGTGCAAGTTTTTTTCATTTGAAACAGCTCAGATTTACATTTTAGTCTAGGACTAGGCTTAAGCCTTGTCTGGAAACCGTGGGTAAATGTTTCTAATATGCTGATTTGCTGCTCAAGAAACATTTATTATTATTGTTGATGCTGAAAGCAGTTGTGCTACTTAATATTTTGTATTTTATTTATATTTTGTAACATTATAAATGTCTTTACTGTCTGTTTTGTTGAATGTAAAGTGTTCCTGCAAAATAAAATTTCTTAAAAAGCAAAAAAAAAAAGTCTTATGGACCCCAAACTATTAAATGCTAATTTATATTTAAATTAATGTATGAATGTACAAATGTTTGTATTAAATACAAATCTGTTGTATGAAATTTAAAGTAAATTTGACTAAAATTAATGAATAAGACATGATCAAATATTGACTACGTTTAAAAGACATTTTCAATAAAAAAAAAACCTGACTAAAAATATGAATTAAAAAAGCTGTTGAAATGTGCACTGGCCGTGTATCTTTTTTTGAAATAAAATGAATGAATATGACTAAAATGAATCAATATGACATGATAAAATGTTGACTACATTTAAAAGATGAAAAAATGAACACTGGCCTTTTCTATTTTGTATATTCTTCTACTTATTGTATTTACATCGTACTCCAACATATGTTAATCATTGCCATGGTATTACCATCAATATTTTTTCAGATTAACCATAGCACAATATCATAGTGAGAGTGTTTTGACCCCTCTCTCGCAGTCTCTATGTCCACTTAAGTGTGTGAGAAGTGCTTTGAGTGTGTGTCTGTCGTGTAATGTGTACCCTACCCTCCTTATCAGATGGCCATAGTGCTCTCAGCTAAAGAGCTACCTCTTTCTCATCGTAGCAGGGCTTGGCAGCACAAATGTCCAGACACTTGGAAACCCAATAAAACCAGCCAGTGTTTAATGAGAGCAATTAATGTCCGTTAATTAACTTTGCGAAGGCCCCCGTCTCCTCCTGACATCAGCCACAGCTTTCCATCGCTCTTTTGCATGTTCTCCACCTCGTTCCCGCAGCCACATCTTTGGATTGCTGCCAGCAGGATTTCTTCGATCTGCAGTTTCCCTGAGGGCCTTTAGCTTGGCTTGCATAGGACATTTATTCCTTGTTGGTGTTTAGGGCTCCAGCTGTTTAGGCATAAAACAGTTGCTGGAAGGAAATGCTCTTCGTTAGACTGTGGTGGTGTTCTGCATGTTGCTGAATGATGTGATGAAACCTGAGCAGGAAGCCACCGATCACACAAACCCTGTTTACATCTGGTTTTATAATCAGTCTCAGGTGATCAGATCACAAGTGGCTGGCTGAAACACAATTGCTGTTTAAAAGCATGTTATTGTAGTAACATGCTTTTTGGCATTTGAAACTTTATTGTAGTTTTTAGTGTTTTATTTTGAAATTATTTATGTAAACAGTACAGCATTTTTTATATAATTTTGAATATATAAATATTATATTTTAAAGATATTTATGTTTTTAAAAAGTAATCAAGGCTGCATTTATTTAATCAAGAATACAATAAAACTCAGTAATATTGGGAAACGTTATTATAATTTAAAACAACTGTTTTCTATTTTCAGAAGTCATTACTCGTGATCCTCCAGAATTATTCATATAATTCAGATTTGGTGCTCAAGGAACATTTCTAATTATCAGTTCTTTCTTAACGCTGCTTCAGAATTTTATGTAAACCATAATATATGTTTTTCTGGCTTCTCTGGTGATACAAAAAAAATGTTAGTTTTTTTGATAGCAGTGTAAAAGTCAATTGATTATTTAATGCATTCTTGCTGAATAAAAGTATCAATTATTTATGAATTTACATAACTTTTCCAGTTTCCAGTCATTCATGATAAGGATTTTTACATTTTCTTTTTTACTCAAATATAGGAGCTCAGCATAAATACTATTTTATATATATATAAGTAATTAGTACAGTATAAAGTACATAACGTAGCGTAAACGTACCTATTAAGCTCACCAAAATCTACATTGAGACATTTTTAGTGCACAAGATATTGGTTTCGGTACAAAAAGTTATGATTTTTAATTAAGATATACATTTTGAATTTTGATTAAGATATACATAATTAAATGCAAAATGTCTGGCTGTGCTTAATGGGTACATTTGTGTACCCTGTAAGCACACCCCTGTTCCCATTAGGCTCACATCATGTTTTATTAAAAATTCTTGTTTATTTAAAAAAAAAAAAAAAAACTTTTTAAACAATAATTGAATTTTTTTTTTATTTGAAGGTAAAAAGTCAATCAAAAAAAAAATCCCACTAAAATCAAGCAACAGGGCATTCAATTTGATCAGTTAAATATTCATAGTGAAGTGTCATTTAAGCACACTGCAACATCGAGAATAGTCCACGTTCAGCTAAATAACACGCATTCAAAAATGAAATAAAACACACCAGTAAAACATTTCATTCATGGGGATGAACACAGAAACAAAGCGCACATTTCTGTGTGAGTTTATGATCGGAAGGAATTTAAAGTCTGCTAGTGTGTGATCCTCAGTTGTTTAGTGTATGATGGCCAGTTTTTCTTTGGGGCCATTTACAAAGTAGTTAAGTGTATGATGCCTGGTGTTTTAAAAATCTGCTCACATTTTAATAGTTGTGTAGTTTATTCCAGCCTTTAGTTGCTTTTTTCCTGGACAGATACGACAGGTGTCTGATGGATGACATACCTCTTTCATCTTTGGGCATAAACTATAGTTATGTCTCAATTTTGTCATCTTAAAGCTGTTAAAATAAGTTATTAGACATTTTATAAAGATTAACTTAAAGTGATAACCATCAGTTAATATTTAAAGTCTGTTTATGAAGTGTTTACATAGATGGTTAATGTGGAAGAGCTTAGAGCACACGGAGCTTAATTGGAGCAGCAACAATGTTTAATACATTTCATGTAATGTTTATTAAAATGACAAGATTTTGCTAAATAAATAATCTAGTTCATGTAAATTCATACATATTTTAATATGAACAACTATTATTAACAATATCTATGAAATTATACTTTTTCTTATTGATGTCACACTGAAGCTGTGTGATTTTCATAGTAGTGCACCCTTTAAGCTCACCTTAAAATAATATGAAATCTTTAAAAATTACAGCAGTGTAAAACCACAGACCAACAATAAACTGTCAATTTATAATATTATGGATGTAAAAGTAAAAGCCAGTAATGCCTGTGAAGTAATATATTAGCGTAGCACACAATCTTATACAGCTAGTCAGCTAACTGTGTTCTGTAGCATCTGCGCTATGTTGCTAAAACTATCTTTTGGATCTAATGTAATTATCGCAAACATTTTGGACACCATTTTAATTTGTACTTAGTGATGCTCTGGATCATATTGGCCTAAACGAATTTTAATACCAGGTAAACAGATGTTTTATGTGCATGTTGTGACCCCAGATTATAGTTTATTCAGGGTCATGCTGGTCTGACCCAGGGCCACGGGAAAGGATTAGCTGTTACATGACACTGCAAACAGCTATAGGCACAACTCCCAAATTTGAGATAAAACATCAGACAGAGACTAGAATAGAACTAGAATGGATTAGAAGTACAATGTTGTGTACTGGAATCTTCACGCGACTGAGAAGAACACTGGAGATTGGAGACTGCACAAGATGTGACTGTTGTGATCGGTGATAGACTGAGCTCCATGTCAGTGTGCGGAAAAGAGGTTATATAAATCTAGTCAGAATATAAGATGATTAAACCAGATGAGGTTTTAAGCTCTAATGAGAGCAAGCTGCTATGTATTACAGCAAAAGCTGCAGTTGATTTACACACACACTCAGAATCAGCCCTACTTCCACATTATATATCCGCATCTGACACACACTAAATTTTGTAGGTATACTCACAGTGTACTTGCATTTCCTCGAATGCTGCTGAAAACACCTACACAGGGTAAAGGTGCGTATACCTTTCTAGAGGTGGATTCCCACACACTTCATGCTATAATTTATCACATATGTCTCTTGTACACTCGCAGCTACAAACTTCTTCTTGTGGAATAGAAATATGGATGGTATGTTTATGCTAGAACTAAAGAAGTACTTATGCTAGGATACAGGTCCAGTCACACATATTTAGGTGAAATTTTGTGTGCAAAAACTTCATTATCTATATATGTCTTTTTCATTATCAGTAATGTAATGATGTATAAAGCACAGCTCACATAAAAGTAACCAAGCAGCTTTCTATTGGTCAGCATGGCAAATTCACTTGATCAACTTGCAACTCCCTAATACGGGCAAAATGTCCCTAATATGGATCCAGGATCCCTATCGCTGAGCTGAATGAAAGAAAGATATAAACCTTTCAAATAAAATAAACACACGATTGCGATAATACATTGTTTCAAATTCACATTATAAGTGACTCAAACTCACTGACAGTGCTTTTAGAAATGGAGCAACATTTGTGAAATTTATTTAATTAAAAATCACACCAAGCCTAGTCTCAACCTCAGACGTCACGCCCACGGAACGTTGGCTAAACATCTGATGCATTTGGCAAACTTATCTGGAAACACTTCAGGCGTTTCGAAGTCTTCATCGGATTGGCTAGATTATACAGGATTTCCAGGAGAGGTGTGTCGCGTTCTTTAACATTCCGCCTGGAAAGAAAAATGCCGTGGCGCCAAACCCCTTCACAAAATAAGAAAGCCTGTTGTGTTTACAACGGTGACGGTGAGCGCTTATCAGGTCAACTAAATGCTGGATTTTCAAAAGTAGGTGAAATATTTAAAGCTTGCGGCATAGAATCTTTAAAATATGTCAGAGTTTTTCACACCGTTCTGTTATTGTGGTGACATTTCCATGCCCCTAAACATAATGCGGCACAAAACTAAATGTGATTGGTTGCTTTACCTGACAGCCATATGGCCTCATTTTAAAGTTCCCAGACCTTCAGCCGTCAGATAATGATTTTGGTTTTATTTCCATTAATTTTACAGGACTATATCAACATACAGTATGCTTACTGATAGTTCCTATTGTTTTGTGTTGGGCCCTGCTCTGAAGTAGGAACTATTTTAGTTCCCCCAAAAGTCGTTCCTAGAACTAAATTCATTCCCAGTTCCTACAGTGTGAATATGCCAAAGAGCATCTTCCCCCATTTTGTTCTAGGAACTATAAAAAGGTTCCTCTGGTGTAAAAGCCCCTACTGACACTGACAGTATTCAACTACTCTCCCATTTCGCGTACTGCCCATCTCAAATAGTATTCATGGCTAGAATCATATATTAAATTAGTATTTGAAAGGTACTCAGGTGGAACTTCAAAGTGCAGATCCAAGCACACACTGCTAGCTAATATTCCCCAGAACCCAGGAAGATCCAGTTCTATAAAAGGAGTTAAAAAACTACAGAAATGATGGATGTTTGAGACTGAGAGGTAGAGAGACTTAGAAAAAGGTGTTTAAATGATTAATAATCAATATCTAACCTGACAATATTTATTTAATCGGCAACAGCATTGTGAACTTTTATAAAGGCCAGTTTGCAATAAAACAATCCACATAACTATAAGCAGTGCTGGTAGTAACTGATTACATGTAATCTGGATTACATAATCCGATTCCAAAAATTAAGTACTTGTAATTAGGTTATATTACATTTTAAAATGCTCATTATTAGATTGCAGTTACTTTTTAAGGGTTACATGGTTACATATTCACACATCAGCAGTAAATTATTCATCCCTAATTCTTATTTTTTAACTTAACTTTAATTTTTGATATTTTTGGGGTGCAGGACACTATAGCTCATAAATGTAAGTGAGGATAGCAAAATAAAGTGAACTGTGGCATATTATACCCTAAAATTCTTCATACAGTGGACTACCAGTAAAATTTAGGATCAAAAACTATTCAGACACTTTGACCTGACCATGTTTTGCTTAAAGGGTTACTCCACCCCAAAATAAAATTTTTGTCATTAGTCACTTACCCCCATGTCGTTCCAAACCCATAAAAGCGTCGTTCGGCACACAAATTAAGATATTTTGGATGAAAACCGGGAGGCTTGTGACTGTCCCATTGACTGCCAAACAATTTGCACTGTCAAGACCCAGAAAAGTATGAAACACATTGTCAAAATAGTGAATCTGCCATCAGTGGTTCAAATGTAACGTTATGTAGCTACGAGAATACTTTTTGTATGCAAAACAAAAAGCTACAAAAATACGACTTAATTCAACAATTCTCCTCTGCGTCAGCGTAGCGCCATTTTGGCTGATTGCGGCCAGCGGATACTCTCCAAAATGGCACTAAACTGACGTAGAGAAGAATTATAATCTAAAAAGTAGTCAGAATACATTACCTAAAATGGGTAGCCTAGATTATGTTACTAACTAGGGTTTTCATCATGTAATCTGTAATCAGTAATGGACTAAGTAATCTTAGTCCATTTGTATGTAATCTTACCAGCACTGACTATGAGACAACAGTTGTAACTTGGTGGCATGTCCCAAAACTTGCTTGTTTGTTTGATATTTAGTTTTGCAGTTCTCTGGGATCTCCAGGTAGACAACTACACAGGGTGAACTATCTTCACCCCCAATGAAAAAAACATGATACACACCGCTAAATATAGTCAAGCTAACAGCATATGGTGTTAAATAAAAAATCACTGAGCTCTATAGTAGCGAGTTGCTGTTTAATTCATTTAGAAGAACATGTTTTTCTGGTGTTCAGCTTTGAGCTCAGGCTTGTTAAGAGACACTGCGACAAACCACGAGAGCCGAGCATACGTCAGTCTTGATACACCGACATCTGACTCGGAAAGCGTGAAAGGATCTCATGTGAACCCCATTGAACATGTACGCAGCGCTGGGCCAAGACTCCTGCAGTTTTAGTCATGTTTGAGGCTCGTAAGGAGTGTGGAGAAACCTCCTCCTGTGCTGTCTGTCACTAAGTGTTATGTTCTTGATAATGCTGCCTTCACAGCAAAGACATCTCAGAATAGCAACAGGCTTTTCATTCAGTTTCCTGTTTAAAGGTCTAGGCTTTTTATTGTATCGATCGTCGCTTATAATGTTTCATAAAAATGCTGGCATACAGTCGTAACTGTAGCCTTTCGGCGCAGTCCTGTTGAGCGAGGTGATTTTCATCTGTCTGTAGCCCTCAACATTTATGCAAATGTGTTTGCGCTACTCTAAATATTTAGATAATATGCCTGATGTTTTTCTATACGGGGCGATGTATGACTAAATAAGCTTAAGAGAATGTCTTTCGCCAAGATCGTTGGAGTGCATTGGCATAATTGAACTGAAGGGATAGTTTACCCAAAAATGAAAGTTTTCTTATCCTTATGTTTCTCCTGTTTATTTCATAGAATTCAAGAGGATATATTTAGAAGAATATCCTGGCTGCTTCTGTCATATTTCATTCACAGTTGACAGTACACACACGGGAACCAATCGGTCTGTCCATATCAAATCAGACAGATTTAAAGAGCATGTAGATTCTAACATTCTCATGGTTTTTTTCAGTCCCACAGAAATATTTATTATTTCCAGTCCAAAAATATGTCTCGGAAGTCAAGTGTGATTCTGTGTCTCCTCCAAGTATCTTTTTTGCTGGCACCTAAATTTGGAAAAATTAAACGTTTCTAGCCAAAAGTGGTTTTAGAGCCTTATTAACACACATTAAAACACCAAGGATATTAATAAATGTTTTGATCATAAAACATAAGTTTTGATTGACATTATTATTGAATTTCAGTCTTTTGATTTTTACATCTATGAGCTATATCAGTGTAGCAACAGCCTTATATGATTTGACATTGAATGAAGTTGGAGTAGGCTAAAAGCTAGACTAGATTTGCTTTTAATAAATAATGAATAATTTGTAAAATATCATTACGATTTAAAATGACTTTTTTTTTTATTTCTAGCAGCCGTTACTCCAGTGTTCAGTGTCACATGATCCATTGGAAGTCATTCTAAAATGTTGATTTGGTGCTCATTATCAATGTTGTTAACAGTTGAAACATTTTTATTAGGCATTTATTGCACAGCATTTATTTGAAATTGAATAATTTTTTAGCATTTTAAATGTCTTTACTGTCACTTTTGATCAGTCTATGCATCCTTGCTTAGTAAAACCATTTATTTATTTAAAAAAAAATAATAATCTCACCGACCACAAACTTTTGAATGGTAGTGTATATGAAATTCCGATGACTACTGGCTTAAATTTTTCACTGTTTCTCACATACATCTTCTGTATGACTTTAGAAGATCTGTAATGGATCTTTGATAGGGTATACAGTGGCATGCGAACGTTTGGGAACCCCTTGCAGAATCTGTGAAAATGTGAATAATTTGAACAAAATAAGAGAGATCATACAAAATGCATATTATTTTTTATTTAGTACTGTCCGGAGTAAGATATTTTACATAAAATAATCCCCTTCAAGAGTTTGGGAACCCTTGGTTCTTAATACTGTGTGTGGTTACCTGGATGATCTACGACTGTTTTTTTGTTTTTGTTTGTTTGTTTTGTGATGGTTGTTCATGAGTCCCTTGTTTGTTCTGAACAGGAAGGCATAGATAGAGAGAGAGCGCTCGCGCTCAAGAGAGTACAGCGTAATGGCAGGATTCTTGATGAATTCCTTTAGGAGTGAAAGCTTCGTCATTCCAGCCATGGATTGATTGGTCCAAAGTGAATCGACAAAGGTACTGCACTTAAAACTGCCAGAAGCTCGGACTCCCCCCGAAAGGGGAGTCGGAAATTTCCAAGGTAATGTATGTGTCTCCAGGGCACCGAAAGTAAAGAGAAGACCTCACCTTTTGGGTGTGGGAGAAGTTTTATCTGGTTTCCCTGTAACAGCCATTTTGGTTAGTTTGACCGATAACAAGGAAAGTTATTGGAAAATAAACACAAAGGAAAGTGTTTCTTTGTCCCACTTGACACCTCATTTGCTTGTTTTATGACTGTTCTGCTCAGTCGGTGTAATTCTTCCCACAGTACAGTAAAAATCGTATGATGCATTTCACGATCACATTGTTTGAGAAATAAAGAGCAGATCGTTTTGATATCAAGAAAAAGATATTAAACCAGAGATACATTCATACACCTGAATATGAGTGTTTAGAGCTTACTAATACAAATAACTAGTGGTCACTACGCTAATATAATAAGGAAACATACAAACAACACATGCATATACCAGATACCTTTGTAACTGATTAATTATGGTCTAAATAAAGAAAATGTCTCTACGTGTGTATGTGTTATGTATCTTGTAATCGTGGGGGGTAGTCCACTGGTCAGCCAGGCCTGGTACTGAGGGTCATTTAGTTCTCTTTGGAATTTGTTTGAAGTCCGATGGAGAGAAAAGATAGTCAATCTGTTTAGCGTCTTTTTGACAGTGTGGGGACAACCATTGGCAATTTAGCAACCATATAGAGGTCGAATGTGGGGTCAGGTGTGTGAATTATATGCAAATGTCAAAAGTCTAAAAGGGGTCTCTTAAGACATAAAGTCCCAACAACCATTAAGGATCATAAGCAGATGCTACAGTGTCAATCATTCAGCTGACAAACACTGAAAATACATTCTTATAAACAACGAGGCGTCACTTGATGTACAATGTCTTTACATTGTACATCACAAGATGTAAAGACATTGCAGTCTACAGAAAAACTGTTTATGTATCCCTCACAGGCCCTATTGATTTTCTCTGAATTAGACACGGTGTTCCTCGTCTAAAGTCTATGTAGAAAGTATTTATAGCTTTTTATAATACTTTTTGTTGCTTTTGACAGCTGAGATCACCATTCTCTGTATTCTCCTAAATGTCTCCTTTTGTGCTCAGTGAAAAACCCCCAAAAAATCATACAGGTTTGGATTGACATGAGGTTGAAAACATGACAGAATTCTAATTTTAGGATGAACTCTTCCTTAAAAGCCTGTGAATCATTCCCTTCAACACAGCGTGCTCCTGTGGCCGGTAGACACGGATGGGGACAGATACCTCCTCACACTCTTTATCTGACAATGTTGTGAGTTTCGCTCTGCCGTTAGAACCTCCTATCTGATGCCTGGCCCCATTTTCGCTTTCTTTGATTCATATCTCCAAGCTGCGGCCCACGGCCCCTGTAGGGGAAATGTCAGAGTTAGTGTGGAGGAAAGATCCTGGCATGGGGCCGACAAACCCCATTCCCGACTCACACTGCACAGCTGAGCTGTAGGTGGCAGGAGCAGGGCTATGATTGTGTGTGTCTGTGTGTATTTGTGAGTCCCAGCTGTCTGTCTTTCTCAGTTCTTACATAAGGAGCTCGTACTGGGAGGAGAGATCACCAGGCCCGCAGCCACTGGAAGAACAAGCCAATTCTCTCTCTCCCCTTTCTCGCTTTCACTCGCCGTGTCTTTCTTGCTCGGTCTGTGTCGCTGACTAATGAGCTGCCGTGCCATTCTGTGTAATGAGTTACCTGCCTACACGCCCAGTGTGTTGCCTTGTCTCGCTGGCATGAAGTATTGCGGGGGAAAGGGTGAAGGAAATAGAGAGGGATATGGAGTGGATGGAGGACTAGTTGAGTGGTTGATGTTGAGGAGGTCTCTGGGCTCAGTATGAGAGAATTTCAGGCCATCTAGTTTACTTATGTGTTATTTTAGGTGCAATGTTTCAGCTGTAGTGTTTTAAAGGAGATAAATTCTGAACAGCAACTTCTCAGAGAGCGTGCTGTGCTCGAGCCATCAAAAACAGCTTGTGGAACAAATTTACCGCCTTGAACAGTTCGATTCAGGACATCAGTTAGACTCTTAGACTGTGTATTTATTAATGGACAATTACGGTGTTAATGGACAGAATCCTAAAATTGTATGGCTTTTAGTCCATTTCTGTGAGATCATTGATAATGTTCTTCTAAAAGTTGACTGACTTTTGAGATGAAAGAAACTTTTCATTTTTACTTATACAGTACTTATATTCTGACTAAATGGACCAAAAATGTTGATGCTTTTCTCATTTTATGTACAATAAAATTTTATTGCTCAGAATATCAAACCAAGTGGCAGTTATTTTAAAGAAATAAAGCACATATATGCTTTAAACACAACATTTGAGAAAATTAGGCTTCAAATGTTAAAATGGAAACCATTTATGTTTGTCAATTTATATCAATTTATGTTTGTTTCTATTTCTTAACATTTTAGGTTGTATAAATTAACATTAGTGTATAATGAACAAATATTAATTAACAACAAAATATAGTATTTACTAGGGCTGCTCGATTATGGAAAAAATCATAATCACGATTATTTTGGTCATGATTGAAATCACGATTATTTTACACGATTACTCATTGACTTTGGAAATATGTTGCATTTATTGAACAGAACAGTGAATTCTCCTTAAAACAGATTAAGACAGATAAAACAGATAAAGGCAAACAAGATCAACAATGTAGTGCACTTCCACAATCTTTTGAAAACAAGTAATAAATAAAATATAAATAGTAAATAAAATAATAAATAAATTAGTCCAAAATAAATTTGCTCATGTATGTGCCTTAACAAACTGAAAAATGCAAAACAACATTTTACAACATTCTACATTTTAAACATAATTAACAATAAAATTCCGGTCAGTAACTCAGTCCAAGAATATTTTAACGCTCAGAACTAACAGCAAATATGTTTAACTTCAACTTTAGCCTATGTAAACATGTTTCAACATGGCCAAAATGCTGATAGGGTTACAGATCTAAACCTTAAAGGTTTTTAGCCAGAAACACCAGCCTATTCACATGATCTGGTTTCAGTGATGAACGCAAGCAGGAGACAATATTTACCCTAGTGCTAAAGACTCGCTCTGATGAAGAACTTGTGGCTGGAATACAAAGATATTTCCTTGCCAGGTTGGAAAGACGTGGGAAGATTCTCTGAGATTCCTTCCACCACTTCAGTGGGTCTTCCTCAGCATCCAGTGTCTCTGTCTGCTCTTTTTCTGCCATCTTCACTCGCGCTGATTTTTAAATGCGATCAGATACCACATACGCAACTTCTTCGCTGACAGTATAGAGTGAGAGAGTTCGGGCTTCTGGAAGGGCGAAAGTGCGGATGGGTGCAGGCGCGTCAGAACGCAGGTCAAAATAACTTTAAAAAAAAAAGTGAATAATCGTTTTTTTTTTTCGATTACACCATTTTTGTGATCGTCGAGACCCGAAATCGAAATTCGATTAATTGCACAGCCCTAGTATTTACTAGATTAACATTTATAGATTGCCTATATTAAAAATTATATATTTACCTATATTATCTATATTACATATTAAAATTTGGGAATCAGTAAGATTTTTCTAAGAAGAAATTAACACTTTTATTCAGCAAGGAATTGCTCAAAAGTGACATTTATAATGTTGCAATAAATTTCTTTCAAATAAATGCTGTTCTTTTGAGCTTCATCAGAGAATCCTAAAAAATGTATCAGTTTCCATAAAATATTAAGTAAGACACAACTGTTTTCAACATTCATAAAAATAAGAATTGTTTCTTGAAGAGACTACTTTCAAAAACATGATGATACTGACCTTAAACCTTTGAAGCGTAGTGTAAAGGAGCTAACCTATACTAATTAATGCTCTTAATGAATTGAGCCTCACTGTAAAGTGATACCAATAAAAATATTCAAAATTAAGCCAAAGTATTTGGATTCTCTGGATTGTCAGACTTAAAGGTTAAGAAGTAATTGCAAAATGGCTTAGAAAAATTAGTTTTGACAAAAGCTCTTGCATAATTTGTTTGCAAATGCCACTTTTTGGTTTGATATTTTGTATCAAATGCAAGGACATTTAGAGATTTTTGTGTCCAGGAACATTATGGGGCAAGTCTATGTAAATTTGTAGATAATAAGAAGGAACAC
The DNA here is from genome assembly GCF_936440315.1 of Barbus barbus. Taxonomy (NCBI): domain Eukaryota; kingdom Metazoa; phylum Chordata; class Actinopteri; order Cypriniformes; family Cyprinidae; genus Barbus; species Barbus barbus. The sequence continues at coordinate 13,415,544 of NC_136759.1, forward strand.
GCTAAGGATCTGCCAGCTCTGCCTGTCGTTTATCGTTGTTAAAATCATATGTAGAATTTCTGCCATTTTTGAGATGACTTTAAACCAGATGGCCAGCAGTCATCTGCTCTCAGTTTTGATTCGAAAGACGTGTGATTTCTTGAAGACCTTTCGCCTGAGATCCTCTGCAGTCACAGTCACTTTTACAGATGGCCATAACGGCGCTTACAGATGTTAGTGGGGAAGCTGTCATGTCATTTTCGGCTGAAAGATTTTCTCTGTAAACTTTCCTCAATTCCTTTTACCGTCCACTCTGTTGGGTCTATCAAAAGAGGCGATAGCAGGTGGGCAAATTGTTTTATGTACTCTTTTTCGGCTGCCTGGAAAGGAGCCTTTTAGATCCATGCTGTGAACATCACACTGAGGTGCAAAGAGGAGAACCAGCACCTGCAGGTTGCACCTGAACATCACCTTACCTCCGGTATGTCCTAGGGAACCTCTATCTACTGAAGCCTATACATCTACTAAATCAGAATGAATCAGAATGAGCTTTATTGGCCAAGTATGTTTACACATACAAGGAATTTGTTGTAGTGACAGAAGCTCCACAGTGCAACAAAGACAGTAACAGGACAGGACACCGGTAATAAAACAAAATAACAAGAAATAGCCAATAACCAATGTACAAAGCAGCAAAAATAAAAAGTACACAATATATAATATAGGCGACTATGTATGTACAGGTCAAGTATGTGCAAATTAGAAATGAGAAAAATAAAAATAAAACAAGTGAGTGTGGTGAATGGATAATGTATTAGTTGTGTGTTCCACGTTTATTATTGAGTGTTCATGAGATGTATTGACTGAGGGAAGAAACTGTTCCTGTGTCTGGTCGTTCTGGTGCTCAGAGCTCTGTAGCGTCGACCAGACGGTAACAGTTCAAAGAGGTTGTGTGCTGGATGTGAGGGGTCCAGAGTGATTTTGCCAGCCCTTTTGCTCACTCTGGATAAGTACAGTTCTTGGAGAGTGGGGAGGGTTGTACCAATGATTCGCTCAGCAGTCCGGACTACCCTCCCTAGTCTTCTGAGGTCAGATTTGGTAGCTGAGCTGAACCAGACACAGTTATTGAGGTGCAGAGGATGGATTCAATGATGGCGGAGTAGAACTGTTTCAGTAAGTCCTGTGGCAGGTTGAACTTCCTCAGCTGGCGAAGAAAGTACAACCTCTGCTGGGCCTTCCTGACAATAGAGTCAATGTGAAATAAAGCCTCAAGTGCAAATGCACCTGACTGCGATCACAGTTCTGCCAAAGGAAACTCCAGATCTGTCGTAACAATGGCAAAAGACTGGACTGCACTGCCTGAAGTTTTGGTATCAAACTGGTATAAGTACAAGAATCAATATAGGTTGAAGAAAAACAGCTAAAAATAATGAAGACAGAAACCTGGAGAAAACAGCAAAAGTTTGATTCGATCGGTCTTGTCAGTATGGCAAATTGCAACTTGTTGGGTTCCAGAGCCGCCACGCTGACTGCAAAAACAGACGGTACATTGCGAATTTCATAAGCTGCTTGCTTGACGTGACTGTCGTCCTGGAGAGAGACTGACCCTTATCGAAGTTTGTCAACACATATGGTCGTGTTATTTCATGTGTGTTTGTGTGTGAGAGTGTACGTAGTTATGAAATATAACAAAGTGCCGTGTAGCATTCAGACCTAGCTAATTAGACATGGAGACCGCCTCACCAGCATGGTCCTCGGCGTTGGGTTTTATGAAACAATAAAATAAACATCCTGTTCCCTTGCACAGCAGTGTTATAGAGTATGGTTACAAATTTAGTTCAATTCATGTTGAAACTTCGATTTGGACTGCTTAATTATTTGCTAAAAAAAATTGATATGCATAATTTGGGGGTAGAAAAGAAACTCCTTTTCAAAAAATTGGGGTCAGTAAGAAAAAAGAACCAGTGTTTATTTGATTAAAAATACAGTAAATTATTGTAAAATATGAATAGAATTTAAAATAACTCTTTTCTTTTTTAATATATTTGAAAATGTAATTTATTCCCTTGATAGCAATGCTGAATTTTCAGCAGATATTACTCTAGTCCTCACTGTCACATGATACTTTCCTATTATCAATATTTAAAACCATTTTTGTGGAAACTGCGAAACACTCTTAAAAATAAAGGTGCTTCAAAAGTTTCTTTACACCGATGCCAGAGAATAATCATTTTCGGTTCCACAAAGAACCATTCAGTCAAAGGTTCTTTAAAGAACCATCTCTTTCTTACCTTTTTATAATCTGAAGAACCTTCTTTCACCACAAATAAGCTTTTGTGAAACAGAAAGGTTCTTCTGATGTTAAAGGTTCTTTATGGAACCATTTAGACAAAAGGGTTCTTCTATGGCAGTGCTTCTCAAAGTCCGGACTCCGGTCCGGATCCGGACCCGGAGAGAATTCCATCCGGACCCGCTTCTATTTCATATTTCAAGAACACTAATTATATTTCCTACTTTGATAAACGCACGTTAAACTTGTAAATCATTTGTTTATTTATTCTTATTTTTTTATGTATTTTGGAGAAGGTCCGAAATTGCAGGCGAGATATTGAAACTTTTCCTTCATGACATTTGTTGTCATCATGACATCCAGTGAGCGTATGACGTTTGACGTAATCGGGCGACATTTCACCGCTAATATTTTTATTTTTTTGTTTTGTTTTGCTATCACTTATATTATGGCAATTTGTCTTATAGCAGTGCCCAGTGTATACATTTATTTGTGGCGGCTTGTCACATATCAAAACTGACCGCTACAAATAGATTTTCCAAAAGGCTTATACTTCGTTGAATAAACTGAGCACTGCGCGTTTCAAAAATAAAATGCTGCGTGGGTGTTTGTATATGAATGTATCTTTTAAAAGAACCGTCCGTTTTCTTCAGAAAAGCTTTGATGTCAATTTTCATTTGGCCTTTCCTGTAATGGCTGATAAAGTAGCGCTTATTTGATTACAGTCGTTACCGGGGAAACAGCTATATATCACGCTCCAACAGCGCCTCCTGCTGGCAGAGAATCAACTTGCATTTGCTAGTCTGCGGGAAACACTGGTGTCTGTCAGCAAACATAAACAAAAAAGCATGCTTCAGAACTGTTTTGAGAAGGTGCTTAAGTTTTGAGCCATGTATTATTACTATGAATTAGGCTACTACTACTACTATTACTATCTTGTGCCCTGCAATAACCATTTACGCAAACTCTCTTTTGATATAAAAGAAAAAAAGAGAAAATCGGCCCAAAACATCAGCATCATATATCGGCCATAGGCTGCCCTGATTTCTAAATATCGGCATTGGCCAGAGAAAAAACATTATAGGTCGACTTCTACTGCTGACACTTAAATTAATTGTTTTGCCACTTTTGCACTTGTTATTAAAGTATTTTGAATGCAAAGGGAACCTTTTTTTTTTTTTAAATGAGTGTTTATTTGTTATATGTTATGTATGTTTATTAAAAACACGTTTTGTAATAACCAATTGTTCCGGACCTTTGACACTGATGAAAATTCAGATTTGGACCTTTGAATGTAGACTTTGAGAACCCCTGTTCTATGGCATCGTGAAGCACCTTTATTTTAAGAGTGTACTTTCTCAGGGTTCTTTGATGGATATAAAGTTCAAAAGAACAAAATAGAAATCTTTTGTAACATTATAAATATCTTTGCTGTCAGTTTTGACCAATTTAATGCATCCTTGCTTAATTTAAAGTATTATTTCTTTCAAATATTTTTCTTTCAATAGAGCAACAAAAAATCTTACTGACCCCAAGCTTTTAAATGGTAGTGTAGATGTGAAAAGATGTGTGTTTATAGAATTTTTATTTTTATTTGCAGAATGTTTATAGGGGAAACTGGAAATTATTGAACTACTCTTACAATTACAATTTTTTTTCAATTTTTCCAACTTGTTTGCACTTTTAGAATAGTATTTTTCATTCCCTATAATAGTATTTTACCAATTGAGGTTCGAGAAAGGGGTTGATGGCAGTTATAATACCAGTTTTGAAGAAATGTATTTGATTAGCAAATAAATACATTTGCATAATTGACCAAAACTGTAACTGATTCCAGTTTATAACAACAGCATTTTTTGTAATTTACACAGTCTTGGGATAATTTGTCGGTTTTGTACTGGTTTTGTAAAAAAAGTTCTAGACGTTAAAGCAAAAAGTGTTATACCATCCTAGTCTCCCCTATATGTGAATATATTATGGAATATTTTTGAATGGCTTGTGAGTACAGATCGTTTTCTGGATTGTGATCATGAAACAGCGTGGGCTCTTAGCTCACCTTCTCTCCTCAAGGTTACAATCTACTTACACTTTCTTGCTAATCGTATTTGGTTTAATTGAGGGAAAAATGCCCAGACAAGTATCTAACTATAATTTTCTGTACTGTTTGTGCCTTTGCAAATCCAATTTGCATATTTTCCTCATCCACTTACCACCATGATCTCTGTGCCTGTGGTGCTTGACAACAAATGTCTTCAGATTCATTTTCATGCTAATGATGCAAAATTATTTAGCAGGGCTTTAAAAGCAAAGTTGAGTGTTGATTTTTTTTGTTATAGGACGCGCCTGAACTTGGTTTTTATTCCGCGCAGCCTTCTTTCCTTCCTGTCCTCAGAAAACCCTACTCGCTGTTACCACTTTAGCCTCACAGACTTGCTGGCGGTAATGGAGGTGCAGAGCACACGAGACACCTCAAATCAAAGAACCGTGAGGAACCTCTCTGAGACTGAAGGGGGTGAGAAGGTGCCTCCGGTTTGGAATTGGATGTGTGGGCCAGTCGCTTCTATGCCCGCTAGCACTTACAGTCAGTCACTCTCTTCCTGACAAAGACAGACATTTTCTGCATTTTCTGAGTGAACATATACAAGGAAGCAAGATTTAAGGCCTATTTGAATTTTTTGCACCATGTTTTTCAGAATGTAATCCTGACATACATTTATTTACTTATTTATTGAAACAGCTATGTTCTTACTATTTAGTTTTTTTTTCTTATTTATTAAAACAGCTATCATGTTGTGACTGTGGCAACATCTCCAAGATGCTTCAAGAAACCTACGTGCAAAGCTACTTGGAAAAGCTATGCGTAAGTAGGGCAAAAACTACTTTAAACGCAAAGGATGGTCACACCAAATGTTGATTTTAATTTAGTTTATAGAGGTTAATTGATCTACTTATGACATTATTTTTGACAGCATCCCTATTTAACAGCATTTTCACACAAGTGCCTAAAAGCTTTAACAGCACTGTAGCTTTGCAGGTAGGTTTCTTGAAGCATCTTGGAGATGTTGCCACAGTTCTTCTGGATTTAGCCTGTCTCAGTTTGTTCTGTTTCTTCATGTCATTCCAGACAGACTGGATGATGGTGAGATCAGATCTCTGTGTGGAGCACTGGCTGTTGTCAGACTCCTTTTGCAAACAAAAATCTCACTGGATTATTACAATTAATTGCAAAATTAATTTTTGGAAATGTAAACTGATATTTCCTACTGACACACTACAGCAAAAGATAGAAATAACTGACTTAAAACCATTTTTTAGCTGGTGAAAATACTAGTGTTCTAATCATTTTGGCCACCAATGAGTGTGTGCGCACAGGACAAAGTCAGAAGGATAGAGAGAACTTCAGAGCTTGAGTTTCCTGTCATAGTCGTATGAATGGATGTCATTGGAAAGAAAATGTAGTGTGGCCATCCGTTCATTGTAACTGTGTTCTCACATTTTATTAATTTATTGAAACCATTATCATGTTTTGACATTCACTGCTGTGAAAAAGAGTTTATTTGAATATACTTTTGTAGTTATTTTTTAATCGAGCTCAGTTTGCAAAAGCCTTTAAAGTGTAAAAAAAGGGAAAAATATGTATTTAATGATGCTTGGGCGCGCGCAGAGCAAGAAGAAGTGACAAAATTAGAGAAATTTGTAAAAGCGGGAACGAGAAGAAAGGAACAAAATGACTTTACAGAACAGAGGAGTAGCTGTGACTTGAAAGATAAATAGATTTCTGTGATCAGAGTGACATGACTGACATACTGAGTGAACCGAAATGTAGATAAAGACGTTTACTTCCACTGTGATAGGGTTAATGAATGAACTTGAACCTCATTATTTTATTGATACAAGACTTCTCTGTAGAGTCTTAAATCTTAAGCTACGCATTGTTATATCAAGCATCTTTTTTGTAATAAACACTCAAATGTGCGGGGAAAAAAACAGTATGTCTGAATGTATATGTGTATATATAAAGGGATAATCGGTAACACTTTAGAATTGGGGCCAATTCTCATGATTAACTAGTTTAGCTTATTATTGGCTGTCTATTGTAAAGCACATATTCTGCGTGACCATATTCGACATCCCTAATCCCACCCAATACCTAAACTTAACAACTACCTTACTAACTATTTATAAGCAGCAAATTAGGAGTTCATTGAGGCAAAAGTTGTAGTTAACGGTTTGTTAATAGCAAGTATTGGGCGTTAAAATTAAGTATGACCAGATAGTCGTACCATTTCAAATCTGTGTGACTTGTATGATGTTTGAAAAATGTGTTCTTTTGTCCGGCTAGTGAGAGTCAATGGGGTCTAGAGTTACCAATCTTCAAGATATTATCTTTTGTGTTCCACAAAAGAAAGAAAATCATACAGCTTTGGAACAACATGAAGGTGAACGAATTACCAGTCATGCAAATCTACCCTTAAATCTCACGGCCGACCTTTCAAGCCCTACACACACCACTGGACATACGTTATCCTTTTCCTGCCTTTATGCCAGGTCCAGCCACGATAAGCCCCTCAGATAAGCCTGAAAATTCAGTTTACCTCACTTACAGTTCATCTTTATGTTCATGAAAGATCCTTATTGATGCATATAGACATATAAGACCAAGCTGAGTTGTCTTGGCTTGTGTGGGTGTGCAGTGAGAACCCCTATTTGCATAATGGCAAACCCATTTGAGGCTAAAAGCATGTCAGGACCAATGGCTGAAATCCAGTGTGTGGAATAGCAGTAATGATCTTGTATTTCAGGGGGTTAAGGGATTATCCAACAGCATTAGAGAAAACATCTGTCTGCATGTTCTGGAAACTGGTTGTGTTTACTTTACTTATGGCGCGACTCATCGGTCAACCAGTCATTAGCGGAGGCGCTAGGTCGTGCTGCGGATGCACTTTCGTCTTGGTTTGTACAAGGTGTGTGTGGATACGGAGACCTTTTGGTCTATCAGGACAGGGAGACTGCTTTTATAGGACAGAAAAAAATCTCAGAGGCTGAAGTGGAGGACGTTTGATCTAGAAGCGAGGTTTTTTCCCCCTGTTTTTTGACGAGGTACTGTCTGTACTCTGTGTGTGCAAAGTATGGTTAGACTCTCAATTTTTGTATTTTTTTTTTTGAAGACTTTAGAAGTATCACACAGCAATAATTTTTTGATCTATATACACAAGTCTTTTGTCATTTCTCATCTAATTTTTAACAGCCTAAATACCACATTTTTAAGACTCCATAAGATCCACTTTAAAAAAGTTTTATTTGGTTACACATTAGGGACCAATTCTCGCTTATAACTAGTTTCTTATTAGTATGTCTTTTATTAACATATTATAAAGCACATACTCTGCATGACCATATTCTATATCCCTAACCCTACCCAATACCTCAACTTTACTCAACAACTACCTTACTAATTATTAATAAGCAGCAAAGTAGAAGTTTTTTGAGGCGAAAGTCATAATTAATGGTTTGTTAAAAGCTGGAATATTATAATATTATATACTATATATATTCAGCAAGGATGCATTAAAACCTTTTACATTTTGCCAAAAGATATGTCTCAAAAAATGCAGTTCCTTTGAACTTGCTATTCATCAAAGAATCCTGAAAAAAACACCGATAATCAAAAATAATCATGTTTATTGAGCACCAAAACAGCATGTTAGAATAATTTCTGAAGATGATCATGTGGCACTGTAACACTATAATCAAAACCAAAGTTATTTTAAATTGTAATATTTTTATTTTACTATATTTTTCATCAAATAAATGCTGCCTTGGTGATTATATTATCTTACCACCCCCATACTTTTACACGGCAGAATTCAGTAACTGTTCTTGCATACATTTTGTGTTTCTTTTTAAGCATAAAATGCATGGAACACTAAGCTCTTAATAAAGGCATCTTGTATGATGGTCTTCTCATTAACGTTTGTACAAAACTGATATTTCATACTTGTTGAGCATCAATAATAATTCATTCTATCATGCAAAAAGTGCATATGACATTTCTTAGTCATCCCATCTGGATGTAATTTATAGATAAATTACAGAATGAGACATTATTACTAAAATGTCAAACATTATGAGTTATTATGTAGATAAACACACAAAGTTAAAACCGATCTGTACTGAACTGCAGCACATTGCCATTCAGATCAGGTAGAGAAATATGCAAAACAATGTACCGTGGTAAGTTTTGATTTGTTAATATAGCAAACCTTTCAGCATACAGCTCGTCTCTTTAACTCTGCCTTTCTCTATTTTCCCACTGCTGCGTTCATTTTATTCTTTTTGCTCTCTCACAATCTCTCCTGTCTTTCTCTCTCTCTAACTCAATTCGTTTAAAGGGGAAATAATGAGGCAGAGCCTCCTTAGAGTTGCTCAGATATCAAGGGAAGAGCTTCTCCATCTTGGAGGTAATCTCTCCTCTCCCTGTGTCCTCACGCCAGGTGCGTCTGCCAGCGAGAGGAGGGATGAGCCCACGCACCACACAACCAAATTAAATATGAGGCATCAGCAGGTGCGGCGTATAAATATTTCACATCCCTAACCCGATTTGTTGTGTAGCGGGTTATGTGCTGGGCCGGACCAGTGTGAGTGAGCATGTGTATTCAGGATTTCACTGAAAGTGTTTTTGTTTATGTATTCGTAAAGTGTGCGTGTTGTGTACCTTTAAGGCAGAGGTTGTATTTACAGAAGGTTTCCAGCATTCAGCAAATTTTTTGAGACATGGAGGTGCAATTCAAAATACTTACCATCATTTTGACACCTAAAAGATCTGTCTCTGAGCATTGGAAACGTTCCCACGGTTAAGGATGCTAATAAGGAAAAAATTTAGTTTTAAAGCGCCCCTGCCGAAACAGATGGGGGTGGGAGAGTGACGTGAGTGGTGAAGATTTGGGCAGAGAAATTAGAGATTCCTGCTGTAGCACAGTGGAATAATTCATGGGATATTGTTTGTTATATCGGGTGACCAGATCACAGTGTCTGTTGTTGTTTAGAACAGAATGCAAAATGAAGGCAAGAGTCCACAACACTGTGCTGGATGAAACCAGGGTTATAATAGGAAACCTATCGTAGTTAACTCAAACTAAAACCATATTAAAAATGTTTTGTGAAATAAAATAAAATATATAGGCTAGGGGTCGACCGATATGTGTTTTTCAGGGCCGATACCGATTATTACAGACCAAGTAGACCGATAACCGATATATTGAACCGATATATATGTCTGGTGTAAAAATGAAAATGAATGTCAAAATTAAGAATAACAAGGGCTCTGACAAAAACGGTCTTCCCTAGTGTTGGTTGCACTTCTTACTCTTGTCTTCCCCCATGCATCCATCTACAATAAGGGTAATATATAAAGAGAGAGTTAAAAGTGGGGCCACTGTATGCTTCATGATTAAGCCTATGAATACTAAATACTACAGCTAAACAGCTTGGGGAAATGTAAGTATTTGGCTTCAATAATTTACATGTTAGAAATGTATGTGTAATAGCATAACCTCTCATAATTCTTCATTAATTATTTTCGGTTGACTAAATCATAACCTACAAGAGATGACTATTCAATTCATCATTAATGCACATCAATTGATTAATTTAAAAAGCGCAATGTATATAATACGTGTAAATAATTTAATTGTCTTCATAGCTCCATTGTAGAAGTTGCGAAGAAGACCACAACTATTTTAATGAAACTATAACACTAATAGCCTGTTATAGGCACACTTGGTTCAATAGCCTATTGAAATGTCCCAATTTCCGTCATCCTAATGTTGGCCTATGTGACAGTAACTTAATCTTGGCCTATGTGACAGTATCTTAGTCTTGGCCTATGTGACAGTAATTTCCTTTAGTTTTCATTTACAGAGCAGTGCAAATGAAGGCATAAAACATTAATTTAATTTATCTTTTAATCAAATGAGAGTTAAACTCTATTTTTTGGCAAACAAATGTTTACTATTAAAATTAAAACATGGAAGAAATAGCGTATTGTGTGATTGTTCTTTTAAACAAAAGTTGTAATAATTGTAGTAGCATTAGTAAATAAACCGAACTTTTATTTTGACGGGTTGCCATGAGGACCTCTTAAGTTTCTGTAGCCTATTTATGATATGACGATCGTTTTACTCAAACGAAACAGTCAAATGCTCATGAAGTAATTCTCAGAGCAGTTCTGGCGATGATGTTCATGTATTTATGTCCTCATTTAGTGACATGGCAGATGCGGAAAACACCGCGAGCGTCGCGCACTTCAGTGTGTGTGTGTGTGTGTCAAAACCGCGCGTCTGTGCCATTCACATATACAGAGACATGCCGAACATGCAGAATTCATATTTAAATAGTCTTTTTGCAGCTTAATGTTTACAGATAGTCCATATCATGAGTCGATTTAAGTGTACTGACCTACTTTTGATTAATTCATCCAAACTTTGACTCATTCCGTGACTCCGCGTTATACAGTAAATGCCATATGATTGGATTCCTCGATTCCCCCTGCGTTTTCCCCATTTCGGAAACCATAGATAGATAAAATTGAGGTTTTTACAACTTCAGTGTAGTGGATTGTAATTTATTGCAACTCAGGGCTTGACGCTTACCTTTTCCCCAAGGAGCACATGTGCTCCTAAGTCAAAAAATTTAGGAGCGCATTAAAAAAATTTAGGGGCGCAATGCAAATTTTTCAAATTAGGTGTTTTAGCTTAATAAGGGGATACAAAGAGACATTTACAAGCACAATTATTTAATTTATCAGAATACAGAAAATACACAAGGTTTTAAAATAATTTTACTTCAGACACTATTTAATAGGCTAATTATGTAATTAGTTATAATCCTATTAAACTGTGTCGGTATAAAATTTTCACAATAATCATTGAAGCTTTTGTCACGGTATATGTTTTTGTTTTTAAATCACAATATATAATTTCTAAGTGAAAAAAGTGTTGTCCTCCTAACAGGTTAAATAACTTTATTAAAGATAAATTACTAAAAGACTTTTATAAAAAAAACATAAAAATATAAAGTAAACAAGTGTTTCAAGATTAGAGTGCAAAAGATTGTTCAAATGAACGAAAGAACAAAGTAAGGTCCCATTTGTTAACATTAAAGCAGGTTAACATTAACTAAAAATGTGCAATAGCTAATTGTTGCAGTAGTTAATATTCTTTGTTAATGTTGATTAATAAAAAATACAACTATGTTAGTTAATGTTAGCTCCATTGAATTATATTAAGACAACTTTTGATTTTATAATGTATTATTAAAAGTTGAAATTAAGATAGCATTATTAATAAATGCAGTCATTGTTTTTTTCATGTTAACTAATGGAACTTGTGTTACTGAACAATAATAACGAATCAGTCGTTGATATATAGATAGGCCGCCTGTTCTCTATTATAGATCAGTGGATGGGCCATGTTTTAGGTTAGAAAAAATGTTGGAAAATAAATAGCTCATTAAGTCTTTAAGTAAGAATTATTTGATGCTATTGTGAAGACTAAAGCGAATATAAATATCTAAATGACTGTGAGTGTGAAACATTATTTACACAGTTTTAGGAAAGTAGCGCAGCTGATTTGTTTACTGGGTTACTGGGGTAACGGCAGCGGCAGCGCCCTCTAGTGGCGAATGTGCGTCATTCAGCGCGTCTTCACTTTAACTCGCTCCGCTTTTCTTCTCATCTGTGCTCATTTAAATTAAACCGTTGCCTTTTTAAAGTTCTAAAGTAATCATATGAGGATGCATCGCAATTTTTCCATAAATAAACAGAATAAATTAATACGTTTGTTATAGGCTACTGTATAAGTTAGGCTGTTTTGTATTTTGTTTTGTATTCGCACTTGTGCTCCTAAATACATTTTCCAGTTCGCACACATCTATTTTTAGTCGCAAATGCGAGTGAAATGCTCGCACTGTCGAGCCCTGCAACTTGTGCAAGGTCTGCTGCTGCCTTTGAGAGATAACTGATGCGTGAAGCAGCACCAGTTAGCAAGCGCTTTCGGTGTGAGAGTGCCTTTAGTCTTCCACGTTGATTGGTCGGACTCCTGACTCTCAACAAATCAGATGCGCGGTGGGCGGAGACTGCTCTAGGCCACAGAGTGGTGAGTTCCGACAGGCTGCATCAGAGCCAAATAGCGCGTTTCAAAATTAAATAATTTTATCGGCACATCGGTTTTGAAAATGACCGATGCCGATTATCATAAAAATGCTTAATATCGGTGCCAATAATCGGCCAGGTCGATAATCGGTCGACCCCTAATATAGGCCTATATTAAAAAAATTAAACATTGTATCTCAGATAGTTGACAAGGCAGTATTATTCCTCATTTGTATTTAGTTAACTTGATTTACTAAAATAACAAACTAAAACTGAAGAAAGTAAAAAATTATATACATATTTAAAAACAGCCATAACTAAGAAAAATGACAAAAAGCCAAAATTTCTAAAACTTTAAAATAAAAGTAAAAATAACATCTAATTCTAAATATTACATAAATAAATAAATAAAAAGAACCTAAATGATACTAAAATGGCATGGGATGAAACTAAAAGCACTTTTAGTGCTGTGATATTAGTATCACAATAAAAAAAACCAGTTGATACAATATTTTGCTGAACATGCTACCTTCAACTGTGTTAAACTTTTACATTTTTAAATGAAATATTTTCATAGACTTCATTTTATTTTCAGGTTTTTAGAAAAAAATTAGTTATAGTAAATATTGTATGTGTGATATGTACAGTACCTATAAAAAGTCTTCATACCCCTTGATTTTTTTCACATTTTATAATGTTGCTGCCTTATGTTACCACATCAATCTACACTCTATACACCATAATGAATGAATTAATGAATGATGCATTTATATAGCGTATTTATTGTGTATTGCCGTACACCCAAAGCGCTTTACAATCATGTGGGGGTCTCTCCTCAACCACCACCAGTGTGCAGCATCCACTTGGATGATGCGACGGCAGCCACAGTACAACGGCGCCAGTGCGCTCACCACACACCAGCTACAGGTGGAGAGGAGAGAGTGATAGAGCCAATCAAGTGGATGGGGATTACTAGGAGGCCATGATTGATAAGGGCCAGTGGAGGGAATTTGGCCAGGACACCGGGGTTACACCCCTACTCTTTACGAGAAGTGCCATGGGATTTTTAGTGACCACAGAGAGTCAGGACCTCGGTTTAACATCTCATCCGAAAGACGGTGCTTTTTACAGTATAGTGTCCCCGTCACTATACTGGGGTGTTAGGGCCCACACAGACCACAGGGTGAGCACCCCCTGCTGGCCTCACTAACACCTCTTCCAACAGCAACCTCGTTTTCCCAGGAGGTCTCCCATCCAGGTACTGACCAGGCTCAACCCTGCTTAGCTTCAGTGGGCAACCTGTCTTGGGCTGCAGGGTGATATGGCTGTGGACATATAATGGCAAAGCAAAAAACTGTTTTTTAACATTTTTGCAAATTTATTAAAAATAAAAATATTTACTATATTACTAATTACTAATATTAACTTTCCATTACATAAGTAATCATACCCTTATATGGGACAGTTGAAATTTAGCTCTGGAGCATTCATATTGCTTGTAGATGTTACTGCATTTAGCTCTGGAGCATTCATATTGCTTGTAGATGTTACTGCACTTCGAGTGAAGTTATCCTGTGGCAAATTCAATTGAATGGGTATGATTTGGAAAGGCACACGCGTCTTAATAAAAGGTCTAACAGCTGAAAATGCATATCAGAGCAAAAACCAAGCCCTGAGGTCAAACAAACTGCCTGTATAGCTCAGAGACAGGATTGCCTCAAACAACACATCTGGGGAAGAGTTCAGAAAAAATTATGCTGCATTGAAGTTTCACAGAAGCATCTAGTCTCCATTACCCTTAATGGAAGAAGTTTGGAACAACCAGGACTCTTCCTAGAGCTGGCCTCCTGGCCAAACTGAGCAATTGATGGAGAAGGGCTTTGGTTAGAATGGTGACCAAGAACTACTGATGGTCACTCTAGTTGAATTCCATGATCATATGTGGAGATAGGAGAAACCTACAGAAGTACAAACATAACTGCAACACTCCACCAATCTGGACTTTATGCTGGTGTGGCCAGATGCAATTCTCTCCTCAGTGAAGACACATGAAAACACACTTGGAATTTTCAAAAAAGCACCTAAAGCTCCACTACATGAGCTCATTTCAAATTTGATGCCAGACTTCGACTTTCATTATTTAGAAAAGTGTGTCAAGGTTATTCTTGGTACATCTTTCCTATTGTGCTCTATGGAAAAATAAACATCTTACAGATTTGAAACGATAGTGAATGATGACAGAATTTCCATTACTATTTAAGAGATCGTTGCAAGTGTTTGAGTATCTGCACTAATGGCTGTATATGTATGTCCACATATCTATCGCATCTGTTTGCATGGGATTGTGTGTGTGTGTGTGTGTGTGTGTGTGTGTGTGTGTGCGTTACAGAATGTCGTGACAGCTCTTCACGTACAGATGCACCAGAGCACTTCTATTCTACTCTGCTCACCTGCCTCTCTCTTACTGCTCTCATGGGATGCATCACTTTTACTGTCTATGAAAAAGCGAGAGAGAGACAGAGAGCTCAGATATCTGATGCATGTCATAGACCTGGCTGGAATCCTGTAGTGGTAACGGGAGGAGGCTGTGCTCGCCTTATCAACAGGTTTGGGTGAAAAGGAAAAAAACAGGCAAATGTGGTAAAAATTATGCAGCATCAGCACATTGTTTTGCTGCCCCCAGGTGATATAAATGCACAGTGCCTTGACTGGATTAGATCAGATTATAAAATCTGGGATTATGTCTGATTAAATAAATAAATAAAAGTCAAGAGTTATGGCCTAGTGGTTAACGCAAATGCATTGAGCCATGGTGCTCATCTGGATGACATAAATCCAATCTGGCCTGCAACATTTCCAAAGTAATGCAATTTTTACATTATTTTAAACCTAAAATGTATCTGGTCTCTCTCAAGGTTATAGATTTTTTTTCACCCATTTTGTCATCTGCAAGACAAAAATGATTAGATCATTTATATAACAAATACGTCATTGTGATTTGAGGTATTATTATGATCTAAGTTAGTTATTGTTTCATTGAAAATTTGTATACAATGAGTAATAGTAATGTTTTCATTAGCAAGCACCACTAAAAACTGCATTAATAAAGAAACACGTACAAATTAAAATACATTTTAATTTAATAAATTAATTTATTAATGTATTTTTTATTATTACCATATATTTAGTTAATTATATATTATACTGTATATTATGAATTATGAATGTTATTAAGTTGAAAATGTCTAGAATCGGTCAAACAGCCTAAAAATATCAAGGGAACCTTTTTGGCTTTCACAGGTAAACGAACCAATTCTTTGACTCTCAACCAAAGAAATCTTAAATAATTGCTCAGACAGTTCATTTCAGGTCGTGCCTCAATATCAGTAGTCCTGGTAGAGACCTGAGGGTGTTGTGGGATGGGCATCCTAGCATCCTTAATATAGAGCGTCTCTCTCTCTCTCTTCTGGGCTGATTTCTGCCCTGAAGTGGACTAACAGGATTTCATAGACGGTGTCACACAGCCAATGCTGCATCCCCTCCAGACACTAAGACCTGCTCACACAAGAAGAAAACCACTAAGCGTTTTTGAGGCCAGCTTTTCAGGCTTTTCATCAAATGGTCGAAACACATACACGCTCATCTCGCACACCCTTGCACATTATCTCAACCCCTGAGCTAGTCTGAGGGAAAACCTCAATCCACAGAGGCACACAGCTGGACAATTAGAATATTTTTGCCTTTCATAAATCATGTTGACACCGGTGGGTTCGTATCATTGCAAAAAGGAGAAATAGGTATAGAAGCTTTGCTAATAAGGACTTTCTGTGGCTTTGCAGACTGGATTTAAGGCTGTTTTTCAGTTGTGTAGGTTGAGAAGGTACAGGTAATGTGATTTGTGTGGGCTGGTGTGTTTTGTGCTCTGCTAAGTGGTTCAGGAGTAGTTTGTAGACTGTGGGGAAACAGGGCTGGGATGTGGAAAGTCCGAAGGGACGACTTTTCTGTGACAGGCCCTCGTTGCTGATCTAATAGTAGTCTTTGTGTTAACTGAGCTCAGTGAAGTGAGAGGGACACACGCACACACAATCAGAGTTATTGAAACAGGGCATAGGGTGCAGCATTGAATCACTCAGAGGCTCGTGTCCTGGGCTTTCATCTGCAACCTGACACAACAAAAGGGCTTCATGCTTATTGTCTGTGTATTTGAAGATGTGCACGGTGGCCCCCAAAATATTTGGACACTTAAAATATCAATGTCATTGCATCAGATAACTTTACTAACTTTACTTCTCTGAGCCAGTTTTGTCTTTTAACCAACTGATGTCATGGTGATTTTTAGTGGATGTATTTACTCAGTTATCCTTGAGTTAACGCAGGAATTTTTGGTTTTGATGCATTTTGATTTTGATTTGCTTTGTGTTTGTTTGTTTTGTTTTGTGTTTTGGTTTGGTTTGGTTTGGTTGGGGTTTTGTTTTCATTTCATTCTATATTTGTTTTTGTTTTCATTTAGTTTTGTGTTTTGGTTTTGTTTGTGGTGTTTTTGTTTATTTTTTTGTTGTATTGTTTTGTTTTTAAATCCATTTCATTGTTTTAATCTAAGAGTGTGCTTGTGGCTTTCAGTAAAACACTTGCCACTTTGATATTTTGCTAATTCAGAGGCATATATTTTTAAGTTTGACTTAAGTATCCAAATACTATATGTTGTCAAAGTTGTCCAACCAAGTGCTTTTTGTTTTGTTTTTTTTTTGTTTTGTTTTGTTTTTTGTTTTGAGTAAATCTGGTGGAATATGGTTGGTTTGTGTTGGAAATGTAAAATATGATTAAAATTGTATCATGTTTGACAATGATATAAATAAGAGAGTAGCAGTTCCACGGTTCTTAAAATGGAACTCAAAAAGTGTTCAAAAATTGTTCCTTCACATCACAGAAAAGCAGTTGTTCTGGCAAATGGCTCTATTGTATCTTTATACCACTGCCACGTCATGTCAATCATGTATGTGGCCCGTTGTGCACACAAATCTATAATCAATATTTGAGCTTTGTATGTTTAATAATCAGGGATTTAGATCTTTAATATTTAATGTGAAAGTTATAAAATCATAACTCGTCTCATGTCTGAAATATCTTTTTATAATGATAATTACCACTTCTCTATCTCTGCTTGGCTGCCTTATTCCAGACAATTAGCAGTCATAAAAAAGCACATTTTATTTTACATCATTTGCTTTTGAAGGCTTTGATTAAGTGGCCAAAGAGAAAGATCTGTTTTCTTCCAGCGTTCACGAACAGGAGAGCTTTGAGCCAGCAGCCCCTCGCTCACGCTGAGCTTTGATGAAAGTCCTGTCAAAGCCAAGTAAAGATTTCACCTCTGAGAGACAGAAGGAATAGCTTGAAACGGATGGCTCCGCTTCCAGACACAGCACACCCTAATGTTCATTAACTGAGAGAGTGAGAGACACGCAGAGACGCTGACCGGTCCTGCAGGAGCGAGACTCTGTCTCACTGCTCTGAAGGAGAGAGAGAGATATGACATAGAGACACATGAACTGTCTGTGGCGTTTATGAGAATCTGTCAGACAGAGACACTAAACCATTCAACAGTTGTCACATTGACAGGGAGAGCCAGGCCTTGGCTGAGTTCAGTGAGGTCCAAATGCCTGAAACCATTTTATCTAGGATTTAAACCTATTTTATTATTTTATTTTATTTTGTTTTATCTGTGTGAGTGTGACTTTGTTTTGTGCAAGCTGGCTGCTAGAGAGACACTAATTAACAAGCCCTGTTATTGAGATCACAGACATTTCTACATCTTAATTGCATCTTAATGACATTTCAGCTCAGATGCTGTAGCTGGAGCCAGATAGCATGACAGAGAGAGAGAGAGAGACGATGGGTTTGATTTCAATGGGAGAAGAGCAGAGCTACAGTAACAAGCAGACTAGGCCATATGTGACATTGACTCTTGCAACTTGCGGTCAACATTTCGAGGGGGCGTGTGAAGCACTAATCATGACTAAAACCCATCATCTTACTCGCTCTGAGCCTCAGTCCCAGCGGGAGCACGAACTTGATCCACACTCCTGCTCCGTAATTACAGCACCATTCCCAGGTAGTGAGCACTATCTCTCTCTGGCACAAGCTCTGGTAATCTGACGCTCAGAGTTTATATTAATGTATTTCCATTTTTCATCTGCAAGGCTTTCTAGTTGGTGTTAATCGGATATACTGCACAAATAAGGAAACCTGACAATGAGGTTTTGCAGGTGTTTTGTCACTGCAGGCTGGGGTAGTCATCGCTAAACTGACCTGTTTTATAGCTTCTCCGTAATTGGCCACTGTTATGATTGGCTAACGTCATTGCTTCAGAAACCGTATCAACGCTCGCTATTGCAAGTGTGTTTTATCAACCTAATCAAAATAAAACAGTCATTTCTAGACAAAACATTATGAAATCACTTACGGTTTGTGATGCAACTGCAGTCAGATCTAGTACCGTTTCATCTTTCAACAAATGTTTCTTTGTGAACTCTCCATGGCACTCTGCCTCGTTTAGAAAACAAAATGCTTCAATCAATCCTCTGACATGATCCATAAAAAAATGGTGGCATTAAAAATAAACTATCCATTTGTTCCTTATGCTGGAATCCTTCTGATATCTGTACAAAGACACGAACGAACTGTTTAAACCAAACGCGTCAAAGCGAAAGTTCTTTCACTCCATTTGTCCTTACAACAGAGTCAATCATGTGGCCTGTGTCAGAAAGCGAACGCACATCTGTATACTGTATCCAGTGTAGACAAGATAGTGGCAGTGATTGTAATTTCTATTTGCGTTTATCACAACACTTGCATTCAGTGTGATCAAGTGTCAAGCCATTAAAGGGGTCATATGATGCTTTTTCAAAGATCATTATTTTGTGCGTTTGGTGTAACAGAATATGTTGACATGCTATAATGTTCAAAAAACATATTATTTTTCAAATACTGTACATTATTATAGTTCCTCTATGCCCCGCCTTTCTCGAACGCATCGTTTTCTACAAAGCTCAGTGCTCAGACTCAAGCGCAGTCTGCTCTTATTGGCCAGCTGACACAGTGCATTGTGATTGGCCGAACACCATAAGCATGCATTGGAAATGTAACGCCCCTTACCAATCGCGAGCTTCAGCTTTCAAAGTAAATATAAAGACAGTTAATAATATCCTTAGTTTTACTATCAGTTCAAGCCTGAAAGGGGATCAGAGTCGCGTTACAGACACAGTGATGATTAAGACAACTCTCTCTCTCTCTCTCTCTCACACACACACACACACACACACACAACGCGTTACTCTACACTGCGCATAACTTTGCATTTGAACAGTCATTATCAAATACTTAAACTAATAACAAAACATACTTACAGACACTGATTCAGAAGAGCCAGATTGTCATAGCAAAGTCGGAATTGAGCCTTTTTTTTTTTTTTTTTTTAGAAATAGTCTTTGTGCACAGCCAGCCTTGGACTCTCCTAGGTTCACGAAACTGTCGTCCATAAAATGCGTGGCACAAATTTGAGCATTTGGGTTGTGCTGTTCTTTTGTAAACAAATCTTATCCAATGATTCCTAATTGCATCTACTTTCAGAAGGCCAAATAAAGTGCTTTTGCTTTCGCATAGAAACACATAGCGTCTCCCTGACATGGCTGCATCAACGCTACGGTGGTTACTGAAACCACACCTTCTTTCTTTGCGTGCACATTTGGGCGGCATTACACAAATCGTGACGTAGACATGTCGGGGTGTGTTTTAATGAGGCGTTTTAGCCCGGTCTGGATCAGCCTTCTCTTTTAGATGGAATAAACCCTTTTGTGGGAGACTTTGAGCTTTGTAACTCTGCAGATCGTATACATGCACAAACAGCTACAAAACGCACTAAAGAAAAGGAAAACAAGAAATCACATCATATGACCCCTTTAAGTGACTGAACGTCAGTGGGTGGGGCCTATGGTGAGAAGATGACTATTCATTGAGGTCTTGTTCTGGAGGCAGTGTTTATGCAAACAACTGTGCCCAGGTGACGTCACCTTGCCCCTCAGATCCAAAACGAGCCATTTTTTGGAGCTTGATTAAATAAATGCTTTGTTTTGCAGGATTTCAAATTTGCAGGATTTTTAATGGTACAAAGACCTCTTATTCTAAAAGATCGAGGAAATTTTGATTTCTCATGTCATGACCTCTTTAAAATTTTAATTTAATTAGATTCAAATGAATTGAAATTTAAAATGACTGTATGACTGTAGTAAGTGTCATTTTTTTTAACAAGAAACACACACACACAATACTTATATTTAATTTTCTTGTTTGTTTGTTTCTACAATGAGTCACTAAGGTATAATGATGTTTTGGACTGATTTTATGAGAAAAACATTATTCAGAATATTTTTCTGTACACTTTTTCTTTGTATCACTTTAAACTTGTGGGATTTGTCATAAAATACCAACCTCTCAACTTCCACAATCAGCGTCTGCTCATCTATGTTTGATGCTTAACATGAAGAGTGGGATTTTGGTACAGTGAGTTTTCAGTGTGGGCTGTGTTTCTCTGTGCAGTGCTACAGTTGATGTTTTGTTATGTGATGCAATGACATTCATACATTTTTAAGTGTGACTTGAGTTCCCTAATACTTTTGGGGCCATTGTTCATGTATTGTTTTGAACGGTCTCATTCGTGTGTGTCTTATCGTTTTGGGCCGGTGATGATGCCACCCACTTGTGTATGGGCATGCGCAAATGTGCAGCAGATTGGCAGAAAAAGAGAGGGACCTTGATGAGAGAAAGGATGAGTGAATCAAATCTACCATGGCAAATATTTATTTACCAGATGAGCTCTCCTCATCCATCTCTCTCTGCTTTACAAGCAACGGCTGCCTGCCTGCGTCCTTCACATGATAATAACTGTGTGTAGGGAGAGAGGCTGTGTTCGAGGGCTCTGGGTTACATGCATTGCATGTACATACATACACAGGGACCCAACTCACCACCACCTAACCCCCCCCGAAAACACCCACCTATCCAAAAAACGCAATCTCCAACATACCGAGGAGGGCCCCGCTTCCTTCCTTGCACCAGGCCCCACATCAGCTAAGGACGCCCATGTACTTACATACATACATACATACACACATTACATTTACATTTAGCCACTTAGCAGATGCTTTAATCCAAAGAGACTTTGAAAATGAGGACAATAGAAGCAATCAAAACCAACAAAAGAGCAATAATATGTAAGTGCTGTAACAAGTGTCGGTTAGTCTTATGCAGTATACAATACATAGCAAAGTGTTTTTTTCTATAATAAATAAAAAGAAAACACATGGATTTCTGTGTGTGATCAAATAGATTACTAGAATTGCATGTACATACATACACAGGGCCATCTTTTGGGAGCGGTTGCACCGGGCCCTGCGGTGAACGGACCGAGGGACCCCCCGGAACGCGATTGCGAACGGACCGAGGGAGACCCCCTCCCCCTAAGCGCGATCGTGAATGGACCTGGGGGGACCCAATTCAAAAACGGTAAAACTCAACTGTTTAACTCTAGGGGAGTTGTAAAATGAGCCTTTTTCCAAAAAAGTGGAGTGTTCCTTTAAGCACCTAGAAATAATTTTCCAATGTTCTCAATACCATGTTCTCATTAGCATCCAGATTTTTTACTTTTACTTCAAATTATTATTATTATTATTACTATTATTTTGTAATCCCCATTACTCTCAATGTTGATAATCAAGCCATTTTGATAGCAAAAAAATAAATTGTATTTATTCATGCAGAACAAGGTGTTTTTGGATGGAAGGTATAGGGAGTAAAAACATAATTTGTCAACACAAGACCACCAAAGAGTTTTTTTTTATTATTTAATTGGATGCTTATTAGCCTATAAATCCACATAAACGTTTTTCTCGGTCGATTATGTGCTTGCCTACAGTGGCCCAAGCACAGACGCTCAGGGACCGGAGGACCACAGAGAATAAACATAAGCCTAAATGTCCTTCCAAACGCAGAAATAAAGTGCAATGTAGCCTTTTGTTTTTCGAGATATTCACCCACCATTTATTTAGCAATGGAAAAAGACTCACAACAGAGGTATCATAGATTGACAAACTGTGGAAAAAGAAAGGCTAGGACCCAGACAGGAAACAGAAAAAGAAGATATCCCAGACAGAGCGATCAGTACACACTGTACTGTGTGTCGTGGAGTTGTACTGGCCACTTTCGAGAGCTCAATCTGAATGAGAGGTTAGAAGGTGAATCAGGTGGAGGGGTTTCAAAGTGCTAGTGAGTGTGTGTGTGTGTGTGTGTGTGTGTATAAAAGCAGAGAAAATGTGCCTATGTTCTATTAATAATACCTGTCCTAAATATGTCTGCTTCCAGACAGCCAGCTTCCCATACAACAGCCACTACTCGCTTTTTCCTCCTTTCTTCTCCTCGCATATTCATTCTTTTGTTTTTTCTCACTCATAATTTATGTGCTCCTGTCTCATGTTTATCCTGCATTTAAATTTCACACAGAAGAGAGGCGGCAGCAGTGCTCCAGTCAATAGAAGAGCTAACACTTAACGACCCCTGCCGAAGCAAACAAAAACAGATCGTTGGTTCTTCAAACAGCTCCTTAGAGATCCACCTCGCTGGAATGCTTGTCATTGTCCTACAAAGCGAAGGAAGGAAGCCAAGGACAATTTGTAGCAGCGTCTCTATACTGGAGATGGTGGCTCAGTAATGTTCTCCATTGCGTAGTAAAAAGTCTTTAAGCAGACTTAAATTCTTACATTCAGAGTCTACAGCTTTGCCACACTGCTAATAGCAGGTGTGGCAATATTTTTTAAATATTCATTAATGACCATGATTTGTTTTTTTAAGAATGCAGGTTAGAATGGGAATTTTGGGTGACTTGCTATATTGCATTCCCGCTGTGTCTCACGTTTTTGGATTCATTTTTATGCTGATTTAAACCATTTTTATGACACTTGGCTGTGAATTCTGTAAACTGTTTAAAATTGTCTGCCAAGCAATTTTTTTATCTTGCTGACACTGACATAAGCTTTGTTGAAATTATGAAAAGTCAGTAAGAATGAGTTTTACTGTATGCCATGATTTTACAGCAAACATTTTTATTAATTTTTTAGGTTTTCAAGTTTTTTTATATAATTAAAATGTTTAAATTATGAATGTTCTACTTAGTATGCATGAAACAATTTGTGCTAAAAAGTTTATTACATTTTTAATTTTAATAAAAATATTAAATAAATCTAAAAACTATATATATTTTTTGTTTTGTTTTTTGTTTGCTTTGGTTGTAGTATAAATGTTGACAGAGCAAGTAGAAATCAAGAACCCTCATTGGTCCATAATCTTGCTCCACATAACTGTATATTAAACATCAAATTTGTCTTGACTGTTATTGTCACATTGTACCCCCTTTTTTTCCAGTGTGAACAGATAAATTAGTTTTGATGGACTTTTCCACCAGCTGAGTAAGTTCCATTGACATAAATGGAATGCTGACATTCTGACAGATTATATTTTTTTTATATAAATATAATTTTCATAGTAATACATTTTTATAAACATTGATGGGTGTAGCATTTATGTAGGTACAGTACAGAGGGACTAGTTTAGTCTCAAGAACACAATGGTCATGGCTCATGGATTACCACTGGTTTGAATCTGCATTTTAAATTTTCTATAACCAGCTTACCTACTTTTTCCTAGGACAGTGTGCATCCATAGCGATTAACCTTTACATGGTACTTGAATATTTACCATCCAGTGAATGTTTATGTTAGTCATTGTCCAGTTCTCTGTCGTCTCTGAAGGTTATTTTAGATGTTTTCCCGACTGCACAGAGTGCATCAGTTTACGGCTAGCGGGAACCCACTTAACTGGAGACATGGATGTCTGAGGGACATTTCCGCTTGAGAGTGATTGATCTGCCAACTGTGTGGAACCACCATTTTATTTACGGCCTGATTGATCTGAATTGCAATAGGTTGGCGATCAAGGTCATTGATTGGTTGATTTGTTTTGTTTGTCAGATTCACAGAGGCGGACACTCTGGTGATGGGAGATGTGACATACGGGGCCTGCTGCGTGGACGACTTCACTGCCCGCGCTTTGGGAGCTGACTTCATGGTGCATTATGGGCACAGTTGTCTCAGTGAGTTGCACAAACACACACACACACATAGTTCTTATATGTGAATTGAAGTTACAGTTTACCCAAATCGAACATTCTGCCATCATTTGCTCACCCTCAAGTAATTCCAAACCTGTATGACTGACTTAGGTTTAAATCCTATTTTAAGACAGAATGGTTGCCTTGACACTATATGAAATAAGTTTGAATACAAAAATTACTGAAACTAAACCTGAAATAAATATTTATTAAAGCCATGCATTAACAAAACTCCTGACAAAAGCGCATACCAAAATTACTAAGAATTTAAAAGAAAACGGAACATATAAAAATAAAAGCTAATTCAAAATAAGAATAAATAATAATATAAATTAACACCGGTATGAGAAAGGGTGGTGTGAAATTCTCCTTCTGTGTTCCATAGAAGAACGGTTTGGATTCTTCGTAGCTGGGTGTTATAACTATTCCTTTAACATATTTATAGACTACAAACCCACAAATTAATTTTCATAAAGGAAGATGTCTCATCTATCATCTTTCTATGTTCCTGCGGTTTCTTGTGAGCATGTTTCAGGGTCTTTCATTGATGGGCAACTGAACATTTGAAAAAAATAATTGAGAAAGAGACCAAGAAATCTCAGTGGGAGTTTCTAAGAGCAAAGGTTGGAGACAGTCGACCGGGGGTAAGGAAAAGTGAAGATGTATAGATTTACTCTTGAAGTGCTTTGCAAAGCTGCTTTCAATAGCTCAGTATGGTAGCTAGTCCGAGCTGTGATGTGTAAGGGATAGCAGATGTTTTGAGTGGGCCTGCCTGCACGTGTGCTCAGCAAATCAATAGTGAACATGCATTAAGGGTGTCCTTTAAAAGGCCTCGACGTGCCAGCCTAGAGGAGGCCGCTCTTTTACCCCCCACTGCCCGTCAGCAGCACAACATACAGTAGATTAAATGCTAAATCAATAGGGCCAATATATCTCCAGCAGAACAATCACACCTCTCCCAAATACCAGAGCTGGTCAAAGGAATATTAATCCTCCATCAGAGTGCCAAAGCCTCCTGTGAACCTTAACATTATACACTAATACACAGTCAAACACAGACCTTCTGGAAATGAGTTTGTCAGAACACTAGAAATGATAATAGTGTAAATGCTTTAATGCTGTGTATACTGTATGTAAATGTATATTTAACAAAAAGTGAGATACACCTGACAGAATTTCCCAAAACCTCCTTTTGGGGAAGTCCTCATATGTAGGATACGTATATATTTGTTTCTGTGCTTTGGAATTCCTTGACACATCACTTCTTTTTGCTCTGCTTGGTTGTTTGGCTTTTTTTATGTTTCTTTTCCTTGATATCCTTTAGACCAACAGTATTCAAGTCTTAAAGGTTAACTTTAGCAACAGTTCTGAAAGCAAAAGTGCAAAAAGCTTTTGTTTTTTTGGCTGGTGACTTTTTTGGCAAGTGGAAAAAAAAAACAGCTGATGAAGCAGCAACAAAGTGAGGGTTCATTTTGTAACTGAAAAAAATGTTGTCAGTGATTTATATTACCTACAGATTGATTTATTGGCATTTATAGACATTTAGATTGCTCCGTCTTTTTTTTTTTTATGGATATTCACATCCTATCAGAGATTATGAATTTTATGAAGCTTCTCAATCATATCTGCTGATATTTTACCTCCTTATAAAAACAATAAAGAAGGGGAGGAGATGGTGACTGAATCCATGACTCTTATTGACAACAGCTGTAAGTGAGTGAGTAAGTGCTCTCAGTCTGCCGTGCTAATTGGATAAGAGAAATGGATCGATTCCACTTAACTGCAACCCCCCGGCCCTTCCATGTCTTTTTCTTTTGTTTTCTAGCACTTGCGGAAAGAGGTTATTGCCTCTTGTGTGTTTCATGTGTATATGAAAATAGCCCTGTATGTATGTGCATTCTGACAGTGACCCACTTAAATGCAAAACTTTCAAGAATAAAACTTTTATTGCCGCAGTCAGTAAAATCTCTCTCCCAAAAGTCTTTCTTTCTCTCTCTCTCCACTCAGTCATGTGTATCACTTCCTCTAGTAACTAACTGTAAACGCTGTCCATGACATGTATTCAGTAGCTCTGTTCTAAAACCTTGTTAGCTGCCTTGTTGCTTATTGTCTATAAAGGCAGCTGCCTTCTAAGGGATCATCCTAACCACCATGGGAACTTATAAATGATTGATTAGGAACACTCTACATAAGTAACAACTCGAAGAACCAGCTTGACATGCAGTTCAATAAAGCTGTGATGTTAGCATGTCGCTAAGCTAACAGCGCAGTATAGCATAATAACACAGCACACAAACATTTTGTGTAAAAAAATGTTTTTATTTACACTTAGCTGTGTTTAACAATACCTTTCAGTACAGAATGAAATATATTATATATATATATATATTTTATATAGTTTATAATCAAGATTTTCAAAACCATTTTTAAACATGGTAAACCGTTTTGCTTACTGTTGACTCCCATTATATGGACAAAAACAGATAATTCCACATCTAGTTTCACTGAAGAAAAAATGCATGAAGGTTTGGAACTACATGAGAATGAGTAAATTTTGGTTGAATTACCCCTTTAAAATGTCAATATAAAAATACAGTACTTTCCAAAATATGTATTCTTTCATAGACATCTCGGCAATGTGTGCTGAAAAGCCTGTGTTGATCTTCCTGCTTTGAGAGGTGCTTTACGGTGCTTTACTTGCTTTTCTGTCTTGCCTTCTGTTCTTATAGTTAAATGGGTTCCGTGTTTAAAACACTCCCTAAAGGTGGCATTTGCCTAATAGCAGTGAAATGGCCATTAGAGCAGGGGGTTTAAAGAGAATGCTACAAGAAGAGCAGCAATTATGACCATCAGCAGTAAATGATAATGTAGATAGGAGAAGACTGAAGCCCGTCTTCCTCTTTCAGCTCTGCTGTCTTTTAAATGGGGTATGAAATTAATGGCATTTATAGCAATTGTACGATTTTCTCTTTTCTTCAGTTACTGTCATCAGTAGATCGGAGGTAGGCTGACTAACACAAATGTAAGAATTAGCCCTTATTTTAATTTAGCTTTTAGGGAATCTATTCTTAAGATTCGATATTGATATGATATCAATCAAAACGTATAATTTCTAAGGTTTTAACGACTCGTCCAGCGAATCGTTAAATTCAGTATATCTTTAACAATTTTGTTTATCTTATTCGTGGCCAACGATAAAACAAACCAAATAGTACTTTATCAAAATTCATGAGCATAGGTAACGCAATCTTTGGCAAATAGTTTAAGACTTGAAAATCACATAGCACCAGACACAAGATTTCTTAATAAATCAAAGTTTATTTGCTACTCTACAACACTACTAAGCTAAAATAACACAAAACAGAATACGTACACACACACACAAACACACATACACACTGCAGGCAATTAATTGTTTTGATTTGAAGAGAGTTTAAGGTTCTAATGCTCGTTTCCAAGAATGCTCTAACTTCAACCTGAGGGAGTCACAAGCAAGGAACTTTACTATCTTTACTCTTAAAGATGAATGCAACCCGTTTCCAGCAGAATTATGGAGAATTATCTGATTACTTTCTCTGAGTTGATTCGTTCCTTTCCTGGTTGAGGGAACCCTGGCTGTTGAAGTCGTCGTTGCGTGATGTCACTGGGGATGCCCTCTTGCAATTGGTTTGTTTCTCTGTGACGTGATGACGCTCTTAGGAAGTCTGTTCTTTTGGCCTCAGGTGTTAAAGTTTCTTTGGTCAGAACTTTGAAGGCATGTGTGGATCCTCGCCAGATGGTGTATGGCTGAGAGCGCTTAACAGCGTGATCAGATGAGGAGCCGAAGTTTCAAACAACGCTTCTGTGACCATTTAAACGGCCCGATTTGGTGTCCACCCACGGGAGGTTTCTTCCAATCAGATTGTGCCTATAGGGCGGAGCCCCGCCGAGCACGGCTCAGTTTTCCATGCGTAAATCCTTTGCTGAATTATTTCATAAAATGAAGAACATATCCTAGCAGACTCCTATAAGTGTTTTAATCATACATTATGATGAGAAAAGTCAACTTTCATCCACACCAAATTATCATTGACACAACTAGCTTTCATTCAAAATCAAACACGAAGTATTTTGCATACCCAAAGTACATATATCAATTTTACCTATTACGCCGTTAAGGCATAGATTAAACGATCCTAAATTCTAAATAATCACACCAAGCATGTGAAACTAAACAATAGTGATCGGGAAAAATTTGACATCAAGAGATTACAACAATACCATAGATTCCAATAACACAGCAAGCTTATAAATGACATGAAATACAACCTTAAAGGTGCCATAGAATGAAAAACTGTCTTTACCCTGGCATATTTAAATAATAACAGTTCTGTACATGGAAATGACATACAGTGAGCCTCAAACACCATAGTTTCCTCCTTCATATGTAAATCTCGTGATTAAAAAAGGCCACTGAAAAACAGGCGAATCAGAACATAACACCGACTGTGACGCAACAGTCGGGATCACTACACCCCCAACATTTGCATAAACCCGCCCTTGTTCTAAGCCGGCCGAACCATCAGAAGCTCTGCAGGTATTATAAATAAACAAGCGCGGACAACAGCGGAAATAACAAAATAAATGTTATGTTCCAGGCCGTGCAGGGGGTGTGAAGTGCAGGGATGGGTTGGTGTCTGTATTCAGAAAGGCACAGAAAGCAAATAACGCGAGCCACTAAAGGGACATGGTTAGCTCCTTGCTAGCGGTAGCCTGTGACAGTACATAAGATTTCACTCTCAGTAAGGAGAGATGAGGATGATGGCGAATGACTTACAGATCCTGAGCACCACTGACAAGCATCTGATCTTGTGAAATGTGTGGTAAGTACTGTTGCTCCATAATGTAAACATAGTTTGTGTGATCGCGTCTCTTTAAAGTGAAACTATAACGCGATCGATGGATCGTTCAAAAGCAGTTTCAATGCCTCGCATATTAATAACGGCTCCCTGATGCCCGCATTTTATATAATTACCCGACGATATAACTGCGAGAGAAAGTATTTAAATATATATTTTCCTCCCTGTGCTTCCTTCTTGCTGATGAGCCGTACTGTGAAACAGCCAATCAGAGCAGAGCTCATTATTATTCATGACCCTGCCAAATAAGCCAATAACAGACCGTTTCATTCTAGGGAGAAATCCTAGGGTTGTAAATGGACATGTAAAATCGTTTCTGGAGATTTTTTGCCCTTACCTAAGCCACATACCTTCTGTGTAGATATCAGAGAACAATTTAAAATACTGTATCAATGCATTCTATGGCACCTTTAATATATATTGTCTATATATATATATTGCTTTTAATAGCAGCAACAATTATTATTTGTCCTTTTTGAAATACTTTTTAAAGGTCTGATTTTCTTTGTTCTGCAAAAGATAAAAGGCGCGTTTCTCTGCTCGAGGGAAATGGGAGGTCATGGGAATGTCCCTCCGAATGGAGATCTGGTGATTTTCTTAGCTCGGACGTCTGTTGTAAAACCATCATCTTTGTTGATACCATCACTGAATTACTGCTTTAAACGATCAGGAGATATCAGGGAGGGTCTGTGCTGGAGCCTTTCCAGATGCCACATGCTTTGTACTGTTGATTACATGACTTTTATTTATGGTAAACCGGTCAGGAACAACATTGAAGGCTCTGTTCTAAATCCATTTCAGATGTTCCCTCAAATTTATCCTGGGTTTTAGAGGTCTCCTGAGATAAGGAGATTTAGGGCAGGAAATCGGCCAGCCAGTCAAATGCAGATGCTGGGAGTGGAAGTCTTAACTCCTGCTAAGGAATGTGCTGTCTTTAAATTATTTTGTGTGTGTATCCTGCTCTACAAGGCATTACACAAACTTTTCTGAGTTTTCAAGACATTTATTTACTTTGTTGTGAGTTTGCAGTTTAAGACCGTAAACTATTATGTGCGGGTTGTACTTATACTATATACATGCATAGTTTTACAGTAGTACAGAGGTTGAGAAATTTTTCAAGAAATGCAGCACTCTCACAGTATGCGATTTCAGATGGATCTAAAAAGGAATGATTTATACTAAAATGAAAAATCTAGGATCATTTACTCACTCAATGGCATTCCAAACCAGAATTTTTTTATTCTGAGCACAGTTGTTTGAAAAATGTCTTCTTTTTTTGCACCCCATTGACTTTAATTGTATGGACAACACAGTTGAAACATTCTTCAAAATATTTTCTGTTGTATTTCTAAGAATACAGTCTTACAGGTTTGGAACAAAATGAGAATGAGTAAATGGTGACAAAATATTTGGGTGAAAGAATTTGTTGTGCCTATTTTGTCCACCAGGTGTTTCTGTTGGTGCGTTCAAGTATTGAGCACAAACTCAAAATATGCAATGAAGCGCCATCTGTATTACCCATACATTTGTTTACAGCAAGGATTTGTTTTTTTTTTTTACATTTAACATGCATGTTCAAAATTTGTGCAATTAAGAAATGATTCAGTTTACAATACCTTCATAAATTGAAAGTGAAAGTGAAGTGGCATACTGCCAAGTATGGTGACCCATACTCAGAATTTGTGCTCTGCATTTAACCCATCCAAAGTGCACACGCACAGCAGTGAACACACACCCAGAGCAGTGTGTTGAATGAATAACATTAAAAAAGCAAAAAACATACCTGATGCACATTCTTTATTAATCATTTTGTAGAAGAAGAGTTAAAAACACTTGCTGTCTTTTTTTTTTTTCGTAAAAAAGATATGCCATCTTGCTTGGACCAAAGTGATTTGAACGCATCTGGCATCCTAATTACGCCTTCCGAAATCATAAATGCAAACTTCACAGAAGGACTTGATTGCACCATTTGATTTGTGGGATCATTTGAGTCTGTAGCACAAACAATGTTGAACGCCAAATTTTGATTTTTCAGGTTAGAGGAAAAAAATAGGAAGTCAATCTACGAATCAAATAATCATTTGGATGTGTGATGAGTGAAATATGCTAATGTTGTTTGTGTCTTCAGTCCCCATAGACTCAACAGAGGGCATCAAGATGCTGTACGTGTTTGTGGACATCCAAATTGACACTGCCCACTTCCTGGACACACTCAGGTTCAACTTTCCCCCTGGCCACTCGCTCGCCCTCGTCAGCACCATCCAGTTTGTGGCTGCTTTACAGGTGACCTATGACCCCCCGCTTCTTACTCAATGATAACTGTTCCCTGCGGTTAAAGATGCTCTCTGATTTGTTTACTGTCTCTCTTTCTCTCTATCACTTACCTTCCTGCTTCAATAATGCTGCCTGTGTGTGTGTGTTTGCTCCTATAATCGTGTGTGTTTGTGTATGTGGGTGTGAAATGCTGTTAAAGTTATTCTGAACTGCACAAGAGGAGGAATTATCAGAAGTCATGTTGCACTCAGCACTCCACCATACATAAGTGTGAGATTTTCTTCCCTTCCTTTTTTTTTTCCCTGTCTCACTTTCTCCTCCTCGCTGTCGGTTTCACCCTCCTGCCTAAAAATGACCCATGCTATTTCTGGAAATAGCACGGCCTGTGCATCGTGTGTGTGTAGGCCCATTCCCTTGCTCTGGGTGGGTGCTGGGGGTCAGAAGGGTGTGAATGCAAACGTTTTATGTGTTTTTATTATTTTCTCTGCTCATCAGAAACTAAATTTTAACCGTAATGTCTCCGCCCCCATCGCATTACTGCAGCTTTCTTGCCTTAATTTATTTGGCACCATTTATTTGCTTCCTTTTCGTTGGAAAGGAAAGCCTGTAGGTGTTGGGAGATGTGCTGGATGGCTGTTTCTCTGATTGTATCTGTCTCTCTTTCCTTCCACTGAAAAGGTGTCGTTGCACGTTCCAGAGCCAGTGCTCAGCCAGATCTGCAAGCTTCTCTCTGAACCTGACTATATTACTACACAAACAAACAGCCTTTGTTTACAAGTCTTGAGTTACATCAAGAGTAGTTTGATTCAGCAGTATTATGGCACCAGGAGTGTTGAGGTATATAATGAAAAAAATTCATAACAGTCAGTTCACATGCTGTATAAGCTAACATTTAATAGTTTATAGCATTCACGGAAAAAAAAATTAAGAAGAAAAATTCTAATTTTCAGCAAGTATGCATTCAGTTGATCAGAAGTGACAATGAAGACAAATTTGTAACAAAATGTTACATTTCACTGTTTTAAAGGGGACCTATTATGCAAAAATCACTTTTATAAGGTGTTTGAACACAGTTGTGTGGCCGCAGTGTGTGAAAACAACCAGCCTATAATGTTAAAAATCCACCAACTAATTTTTTAATAAAACCAATAAATTATAAACAGTCTCTCCAGATGAGCTGTTTCAGATTCTCTCCCTCTGTGCACGTCACTGAGGGGAAAAAGTCCCGCCCATTAGTGACCGCTCTGCCCTATTAGCATAAGCACAGCTCTGAGTGAGAAGCTGCGGTCCTCCATTACTGGAGATATATACAATGTCAGCGCCAAAGAGGCTTTACAAGTGTTGTGTTTTGGGATGCACTAATGAACATAAGAGTTGCATAATCTCCTCCCAGCTGAGCCGAGGACACTGTGGTTAAATTTCATTTTCGAAGGAAATATCACGGAAAAAAATCAGTAAAGTCCCCTAAATGTTTATGAATCAATACCAACACTTCGTGCGCGAACGTCAGCTCCAGACAGAGTAAGTTATCAAGCAATTGCCTTTCTGAAAGAGCTTCTTGGCACTCTGTAAGGCTTATTGCTAAAGCTGTCATTGTCAATGTGTGTTTGCACTGATGCTGCCTTCAAGTGCTACCAGAATGATCAGGAATAGGAATGTGGTAGTTAAAAGTTGCATATGAAAGCAATGTGAGTCGATCGCTTGAAGTTATCGAGCTCATAATCAGAAGTGGGACTTATAAAGTTTGTGATAGCATGAGACCAGCTATGTTGTTATTTTTATCCCGCCGTGCTCCCCATCTGTGTATAATCAGATAACTGAAACCGAGTAGTTTTCTATAAAGATAACAGGTTTGTATTAATAGTGGAATGTTTATTTGTAAAGGCTAGCACTGCTAATGCGGAGCTGGAGCTCTTGAAGCCACGCCCTCTTCTGAAGCAACACACTCAAAACAGCGTGTTTTGGCTCATACCTTAAAAGTGGTAATTTTAACAAGCTGTAAAAATTTATCTGTGGTTATATTGACCTAAAACTTCACACATACGCTCTGGGGACATCAGAAACTTATTTTACATCTTGTAAAAAGGGGCATAATGGGTCCCCTTTAAGTAGATACTGTTGCTTTGAACTTTCTATTCAAAGAACCATGAAAAAATATATCACAGTTTCCATACAAGTATGAAGCACGACTGTTTTCAGCATTGAAATGTTTCTTGAGCACCAAATCAGCATTTGTGAATGATTACTAAATGATCATGTGACCCTGTAGACTGGAGTAATGGCTGCTGAAAAATCAGCTTTATCATTGGAATAAATCACATTTTAAAATGTTCGAATAGAACACAGTTCTTTTAAACTGTAATAATATTTCTTAATATTACTGTTTTCGCTTGCTTTTGATTAAATAAATGCAGCCTTGGTGAGCATAAGAGACTTCTCTCAGAAATATAAAAAATCTCACGAACACCATTATTTTTAACTGTAGTGTGTACTATAATTACAGCAGCTCTGATATTCAGTACTATGCAGTACATTCAGCATGATTATGGTATTCCTGTTATACAACAGATAAAAAGCAAGAAGTTAATGCTGAGTTCCTGAGTTTCAGACTAAATTTGGACATTTAAAATTGTCAGCGAAAATTGTTTCAAAAGAAGCCAAAGTTAAGACTGCCCTTTCGCTAAAACTTTATTCAGTGTGAACATTATCCTGCCCTCGGACCTCTGATATTACTGTTTCTTGGTTCAAATACCCGCAGGTTTAGGGGGTTAACCCGGAGCCAAATCTTCCAGCCCAGAACCACCTTATCAAGAAAGGTGAAAACTCGTGGCGTGGTTCCAGATTGGGCACTAGCTTCTGCACATCACATTTTAGGTGGGAAAAAAGTTGCTTCCTTGGTCTCAGCGTCGCTTTCCTTTCTCTTCTCAGGCAGCCAGTCCAGAGTTGAAGCCAGATTACGAGGTGTTGGTCCCTCAGTGTCGGCCGCTTTCTCCTGGGGAGATCCTCGGATGCACCTCGCCTCGTCTGGAGAAACATGTCAATGCCATCATGTAAGGAAAACTCTAGCCCATGTTGAATACGTGTTGTGTAGTAAGACTGTGTTTGAATGAAAATAAGTCAGTGTGTATTTTATTTCTCTGTGATTTTTATTTTTATTTTTTATTATTATTATTATTTTTTATCAGTTTGAAATGTATAGTTTCAGCCCTGGCATAACCAATACAACTTTGCTTTATTTTATTTTCCTTCTTGTGGAAGAATTGCACTTGACTGAATGTACATAAGGTTAACATTGCATTTAAATATTTTATTACATTTTAAACCATTTAACGAAATTAATAAGGTGCTCAAGGTTATGCTTTATTGTGGATATAGTTACAGCTGAAAGCATTGCAGGCGTACATTGTGTGCACCCTGTATTCACAATAAAGCATGGCCTTTTATATACAGTATGAAATCAAAATTGACCCTGTACGTATCACTGGTTTTATTGTGCACAAATTTAATAGTGCATGTTATTCAAGAGAACAAGAAAAAAATATACACTATCATCAAAATAATTTTCATTCTCTTTGAAACTACTTTTCTGCTGATGTGACCAAGGCCTCATGTGTAGAAAAATTAATACTAACCTATAATATTATATGCTACTTTTCACAACCCAATCGAATTCCGATGGATAACATCAAGACCCGCCTCACATTATTACCTGTGGAATATTGTTTCTCTCTGAAATGTCACATTGCGTAAGTTAAATGCGTTGTGAATGCAGTTTCAAGCTGTCTTTAATGAGAAGCGTGTCAAGTGCTGTTATAACACAGAGACGAGACATTAGGCAGCAGATATATGTGTGTGTGTGATCTATTATCCTCTGTATCACACAGCGGCTGTGAGCAGCATGCTCTGCTCCTGTGAGATAGAGGGAAACCTCCTGTCTGTGTGTGTCTGTACACAGAGAGGGTATGGGTGTGTTTGTGCTTGTGCTTTCTGCCTCTTAATCCAATGTGCAGAGTCTGTGATGAATGTTAGTCCGTGTGTGTGTGTTAGGGGAGAGAGGAAAATAATTGATCCATGTTCACTTTAATTTTCACCCATCACCTCTTCATCGGGGCACCTGTCAACATTAGACATACACTAGTTCATTAGACATACATTAGACATACACTAGTCAGCGAGTTCACGGATGTAGCATTAAGCTTTGTAAACACGCTAACCAAGCAAGCTACAGAAACAATAACGATAAGGACATTCTCCAACCAGAAACCGTGGGTGGACAGAACAATCCGTGCTGCGGTTAACACACGCACTGCCGCTTACAATGAGGCTCTTCTGACCGGGAATATGAGCGAGTACAAAGCATCGTGCTATGCTCTTTGACGCACAGTAAGAGCCGCTAAACACAGATACAGAGAGAGAATTGAGTCTCATTTCCAGCTCAATGACTCTCGACGGATGTGGCAGGGACTGAGGACCATCTGTGCCTTCGGAAACGAATCCTCCGCGGAGGTGAGAGCAGATCCGTTGCTGGCCGACGAGTTAAACACCTTCTTCGGCCGCTTCGATTGCAGCGGCGGCGCGTCTCTGCCGTCCAGCGCGTCAGGAAGCAGCAGGCAGAGCAGTGATAATCCTGTAATCACTGTGTCGGAGGGTGAGGTTCGGAGGGCGCTAAAGAAAGTGAACGTCAGGAAAGCAGCCGGACCTGATTGGATAACCGGCCGTGTTCTGAGGTCCTGCGCTGATCAGCTCGCTGGTTTGTTCACGTCTATCTTTAATGAGTCCCTTGCTACCTCCGTGGTTCCCACCTCATTTAAAAAATCCGTAATAATCCCTGTGCCTAAGAACAATAAACCCTCTTACCTGAATGACTATCGCCCAGTTGCCCTCACATCTATAGTCATGAAGGTTTTTGAGAGACTTGTAAAGATGAGGTAGAGAGACTCACATCATGGTGCCAGGACAACTGTCTCTCTCTGAATGTGAGCAAAACTAAAGAGCTGATCATGGACTTTAGGAAGAGACAGCAGCAGCCCTACACTTCTTTTATGATCAGTGGGACCCCTGTGGAGTGGGTGAGTAGCTTCAAGTACCTCGGTGTAAACATTTCCGAGAAGAAAGCCAGGCAAAGACTGTACCATCTGCGACAGCTGAGGAAATTCAGGGTCTCACCAGCAATCCTGAAAACTTTCTATTCAGGGACCATAGAAAGTGTATTGACTCAGTGCATCTCAGTGTGGTATGGAAACAGCTCCAATCAGGACTGCAAAGCGCTACAGAGAGTTGTGCGCTTAGCTGAGCGCATCTCAGGGTCTGCTCTCCCCTCTCTGCAGGACATCTACCTCAAACGCTGCAAAAGTAGAGCTGTCAAAATCATCAAGGACTCAAATCACCTTGATAACCGTCTATTCACTTTGCTTCCATCTGGTAAGCGCTTCCATAGCCTGATGGCAAAAACTGAGAGACTTAGGGGGAGCTTCTTCCCCCAGATCATCAGGCTCCTAAACTCTAACTCTGTGTCATAACATCAGTTGACTCCATGTAAATATCACTATATCAATAAGCTATTCATAATTTTTTCTACCTCATATTGCTGCTATTTAAATACCCTTACAACTTTTTTTGCACATTCCTGTTATATTACTATTTATGTCAACAACATACTGACCTGCACATTTATATTTATATTTTTTATCTTTTATTTTATTTTATTTTATTATTTAAATTTTTTCGACTTTTCTTTTTCTTAATATTTGTATTCTATACAATTGCACTGTCCTTGGAGCGGACCTGACTTACATTTCACTGCTGGTTATACTCTGTATAATTGTGTATGTGACGAATAAAAATCTTGAATCTTGAATCACAAGTGGTCATGTCACTGACCCCCAAAATGACACAGCTATTATGCAAATAGCCTTTTTCATAGATCATTTACTTTAGCCCTCACCCTCAGCGATCAAATTAAAAACTTTCTCTGACACGTACGGTGTAGTAAATGTGATGTTATATTGCAAACCCGAATCGCCATCATATAATTAACAGCTAATTAAGCTTATACAGAGCCTGACTTTCTCATAAGAAGTAATATGTTTGCCGGGGGTCTGAATAAAGTCCCACGGAGAAGATGATTGCAGCTTTGTGTTGAAAAATTACACAGGTTCATGGCCGATCGGCACCTTCATAAAGTCTCTTTTGAGTTGGGTGGACCGTAAAGTGCTCTGTATTTAATAAAATTTGACAAACGCCACAGGTCTTCACGCAGACCTCTGGTTTCCACTTAGGAGAGGGACAAGAGGGAGCTCCGTCTCATTGCCGAAGGCATAATGAACTGAACTGTGGGTGAATAGGTCGGTGCTGTGAAAAGCGGTTTTAAGAACTGCAAATTGGGCCTTTTCTAATCTTGTATTCTCAATAGTGCCATCTCCACGAAATGCATCAATTTGTGGTCATTTAAGTTAAACTGTTAAAAGCTGAGCCGGAAAACCTCTGAGCATTTAATGCCTTCGCTATAAATGCAATATTTGTAACAGAGGCCCTTGAAAGAGACAGTGCAGTAATCCGGGAAAATTGGTGTTTTATTATGGCTACATATAAAAGAAAATGAACAATTTGTGTGAAGGGCAAATTTTTTGGTGAATGACTGTGTCCAATGGTAAAAAAAAATGCTTCTTTTGTGGGTAGTGCACTATAAGGAGGTAGAAAGGCATTCATTTTTGAAGGTATCCCATAGTTCTGTGATTTTGCTTCCATGGTTGGTGGAAAGATTTAAAATGGTATCTGACAGAACTCTTGAACAAAGAAGTCAATTGTGTAACCTTTTATAATGTATGTTTCCATTTCTACCTTTTTCTAAATCAGTGTTTCTCGACTGGGGTGCACGACCCACCATAGGAGTCCTCGGCACACAAAAAAAAGCTAAAAAATCAAGACATGTTTCTTATTTTAAAAAGTTCTTTCAAAAAGTGTTATTTTGTCTGTGGGAACCCTATTTATTTTTACTGTACATAAGGGAATTTTAAAAGTGTGATTTCCAGACCTAAAAAAAAAGATGGATATTTATATAATGATTATGGTTTTTCCAATTATATGAAGCTCTAAAACATCTATTTGGCAGAAATTTCTATTTGTTAAAAAAAATTCAATAAGACAATGTTTAGTTATATTTAACGCTGATAACCAATAAAAGACATTAAAATTATGCTCTGAAAATAAAATAAAGCAAAAACGTAATCAATCTTTTTAAATGCTACAGGAAAATTAAAGCATTTTTAAAATATAAACAATAAAAAAACAAATTTTCATTATGAGATTTGCAAAAAGGTTACATTTAACAGTGGCATTAAGTTTTTTTGTGTTTTTGAAGATTAACTTGACAGCAAAGATTAGCTAGAAGAAAAACTAATAAATTTGCTTGAAAAATTAAATCAAACCAATAATATGTTAACATTAGCTGATAACCGATATGGCACTAATATATTGTGCATCACTACTTTGTTTGCTTAGCAGGTACAATGCAGCAAAAGCGTTTTTATTTTTCTAACGCAGGCGGTATCTTTGAAGGACAAGGAGAATGAACGATAAAGAGCGTTTTTCTGTCACTGTGTGTGAGCGTGAAGGATAGCTGGTTTAGCCTTTGCTCCAGGGGGATCCCACCCACAGTATGTTCCGCAGTGTTTCATAAATGTGTCTTAATTAGCCTTTCTAATTGCGGCTGCATTCCCCAGGGCATCCATCAGGTTTGCCAGGTTAATCTATACTCCCATTAACTATGGTAGGTCTTCTCCTGTCGGAACGGCAGAGGATAATCAGCGTGTTGAATTCTGCTTGCATGCTGTCCGCGTCATGACCTAATCATATCACGCAGGTTTATTTGTGGAGTAGCTGGATTGTAGCCCATCAGCCTCCGTGTCTATGACTCGCTTTCCGTCTGGCTAATGTTGCCTTGAATTTGGAGTGAGTAGGTCTCGCCCTGGTTGCTTGCTGAATGTTAGGACGGTTCTGATCTGGTTTATGGGTCCTCTAGGCCGAGACCCATTGGCCTTTATATTTTCTTACACGAATCCCAGAGTTAGCAGAGTTTTATTCCTTCTGCCCACTCAGACTGTCTTTCTCTCTGATAAAGTTGTTTCTGTCTGTAGTTATCTTGGAGACGGAAGATTTCATTTGGAATCCATCATGATTGCCAACCCAGATATACCTACCTACAGGTAAACCGATGTGCATTTGTACACTTTTTTGCTAAATCAAGCATCTTTATTGCTATAGCTCATAGTCTTCAACCGTTTTATATTTGGTCTACAAATCCAGCAATATCCTCCATGGTTGCAGAGGACAGCTCCTTCCTCTTTGCCCTTTTTTTGTAAACTTAAACCCATTAAATAACATATAATAATATATCTAACACCTGCCACAGTGACTAATTGAATTATAGGCTGGGAATAATGAGTGCAAGCTTTGTATGACCACTTGTCTTAGCTGCCCATAATTCTGCATGCTTCATCGCGTTATCACAATTGAAACAATTAAAAAGTGTTTTACACTTATTTTTAGACCAGACATCCATTTGGCTGATATTGTAATATAAATAAATAATACTTATTGTTTTAATTTGAGAGAGACTATATGTGTTACTGATGTTGAAAGCGGGATCTAAGCTATGAATAGGGACCAAAATATCAGGCAACATCCTACATATCATATTTTCTTTGAAAAAAAAAAAAAATCTTTGTTTTCTTAGTATCTTATTGTTTGTAAATGTGTTGTCATCCATATTCACAGGTATGACCCATACAGTAAAGTGTTTTCTCGAGAGTATTATGACCATGAGGCAATGCGGGCCACCAGACTGCAGGCCATAGAGAGCGCCCGCTCAGCCCAGAGATGGGGCCTCATTTTAGGCACCCTTGGCCGTCAAGGCAACCCCAAAATCTTGGAGGTAAGACCGTCTGCTACCTTTTATCATACAATATGTTTTCTGTTAGTGGAAAGATGTCTGTCTTCATTGCTTAGTTCTGTCTTGCACTTGAGCTGAAAGACACACACAAACCCTGTGGCATTTGGCCGGGAGGAGAGATCACCAGGGGCGATTGTTTTGGGAGGGGCAGGTCGTCTCCCTTCTTCTTCTACTTCTCATTCAAATCATTTTCTCTTTGTTCTCTGCCTCTTTTCATCTGTTCATTTGTAGGTATTTGGATTGGACTTTGTTTTGGCAGATTTTTCCCCTTTTCTAGTTTCATCCTTTTTAAATTGGTATGCATAGAGAAGAGGAGTGAGATGAATTCAGCACCTAGACAAACAGACGGTGGATGGTGATTCTGGGCGAGATCCCTGTAGCTCATCAAATGCTTTTTCCATCACTGAAGCTATTTTTTTCTTGGAAGCAGTAATAATAATAATTAATTAAAAAATATATTTTTTTTATTATAATTTTCATGAATATAAAATTAAAATAATAAAGCAATTATATTATATCTGATTATCTTTTTTTATTACCGTTTTTATTTATGGTACTATGTTTGTTCATCTGATTATGCAAAATCTGGGTCATTTGCAAAACCATTTTAGAAAATACAGCAGAAAAGCACATTTAAACTTGGAAAAATGTGAAAAGGAGTATTAAATTAAGTACATTTATTCAAGAAATCTCTTTGGGTCTATGAAACAAATTTCCTGCATGTTCTGTATTTGTCATATAAAACATGGCTGGCTTAACAGTGAAGAGCAAGGTTTTTCAAGGTTAACTAAGCCAGCTAATTTAATACACTTTGGTTGGAGAAGAAGAGTAGATTCTGCTTTCTCCACCAACCCCCATTTCTTTTTCTTTTTTCTTTTTTTTTTCAATGGTTGTGCTTTGAAGCCACCCGTTCACCTGAACACCACCTCACTGATGTCTGGAGGTTTTTGCTGGTAATATTTGTGGTCCACTGGGTTTCACACTTCAAAGTGTGTGGGGAGAGTCTGGTAATGCATTACTTTATCCTGAAGTGAGCAAGAATTGTGTTATTATTCACTTTCCTCCAGCCTAGCACTAGGGAATGAATAATTAGCATTAATGGTTAATGAACAAATAAAAGGCGCATTAGAATTTGTTTATTTAAACACACTCGCACTTGTTTCATGATGTAGTAGGGACCTACTATGACTTCTGTTGTTATTAAATGAATGCTTAAGTGTGTCCTTTCTGTACCACTGGTAGTGGGGTAAGTTTTAACAGCAGCACTCTTTGTACTTGACAGTAATTGTCACAATTTAGCAGTAAGTTGTAGATTTCCTATGAAGGTAAAATAACACCAGAGATCTGTGAAAGTGTGAATTATTACCAGAAAATTCTATGATAGCTATTCCTCTGACTTCCTTTTTTCACGCTTACACTTGACACTTTTTTTCTCTTAAATATGGCCAAAAATATTGCAAACTTGCAAAGAAATGGTGTTAAGAATTTATATGACTAAACACTAAACACTTTTTTTATGCATGCAGCTTGATTTACACTTTTACAAAACGTTCTCTGTGCATGCAGATCTTTTTAGGATTATTTTTCTACCTTAATTTTTAAACAATTTTTTTTATCTGTTGAAATTGTGTGTGTGTATATATACACATTTCAGTAACACTTTATTTTAGGGTCTCTTAACTAGTTGCTTATTAGCATGCATATTACTAGAATATTAGCCATTTATTAGTAGTAATTAAGCACATATTAATGCCTTATTCTGCATGACCTTATTCTACATCCCTAATACCTAAACTTATAATAACTACCTTACTAACTATTAATAAGCAGCAAATTAGGAGCTTATTGAGGGAAAAGTCATAGTTAATAGCGAATAAGTGTTCCGTATTCTAAAGTGTTACCCAAATTTCTTATTCATAGTTACAAATTTCTTATTCATTTTCCATCCAGTGGTCCATCTTGTCCTCATCTCTATAGTTCAGCTGTGACATTATCATCGTGACACCAAAGTAGGAATTGAACTGACATCAGATATGTCTTTGTGTGACAAACTGCAAGACAGTGAATCATCTCAATATCATTTTTAGTAGAGATAAGACGTGTTCTAAACAGGATAGCAAGGCTTGGCTTAAAATTGAGCTGGATCATGATCAGATGATATGGGATTTGGGAAATATTCAGTGATGAATCACTATAAGGTGTCTTTTGTACATGATATATCAAAAACTTTTATTTTGTATTGACTAGGAAGCCATTTTTCATTAAGAGTCAGAATATTCTCACAATACACTTACTATGTTTCCATCCAAAGTTGCGTATTAAACTTATGCACAATATTGGAATATCGCATAAAACATTTGCGAATAAAGCACTGTTTCCTCCAGTGGGCTGAAGAGAACAAAATCGTCACTTCCTGA
The DNA here is from genome assembly GCF_936440315.1 of Barbus barbus. NCBI lineage: Eukaryota > Metazoa > Chordata > Actinopteri > Cypriniformes > Cyprinidae > Barbus > Barbus barbus. The sequence continues at coordinate 13,458,716 of NC_136759.1, forward strand.
TTAAATTGCACTAAATATCATGAAGAAAAATTAAATATCCTGCAGTATAGGATAAGGCACTGTATATAATATTCTTTGTATACAATAAATTACGAGCTTCAGAGCGCGCAAACGAAACGCGGTCATGTTATCTTATTTTTGGAACCTGCTGTTTAGGAACGCAGTTCTGGAAGTTAATTATTTTTCTCAAGCATTTTAGAATAACAAACTAACTAGCATTTCAGATGCTGTTGAATGAGATTGGTCTGTTGGTTGGTCCAGTTTTATGCTGTCCCATCGCAAAGTCACATGTCTTTTTTGATGCGCATTAAGGAATTTATTTGGTAAAAGTGTTTCCATCCTCAGTTGAGCGCGTAACTTTTTATGTGTATTTTTAGAATTTACACGCATCTTGGCGTTTCATCCAGCGTTTTTTATGCAATATCCCAAAATACACACAGTAGATTTTTTGGGGAAAACTCATAAATCAAGGCAACAACAAAGCTCAACGTCATTAATGCAAAAAAATCGAGCTAAACTGGCCATTTATGTTAGAAACACAGAGCTGATGGTGTTTACTAAAGCTTTGAAGAACATAAAGGGTTTACACAAGCTGTTCAGCATCAGCGGTCCTGTGAAGATTTCTCATTAGGCGCTAGGAAGCAGTTTTCTTGTTCCTCAGTCAATTTGGAAAATTCTTGGTTGTAATGATTTTCTGTTCTCTTTCCTCTTACACTGTCAAATCTGTTTGATGTGGGCTGTACTTGGTGACCTTGAGCCTTGTGCATGAAATGTTGTTGTTTTTATGTAAATATGTGTAACATTCAGTATTCAACTCCTTTCTTTCTTTCCCCTCTTTCTCTTTCTTTAGCACTTAGAGTCTCGGTTGGAGTCTTTGGGCCGTTCGTTCACGCGTGTGCTCCTGTCTGAGATCTTCCCCGGCAAGCTGAAGCTCCTGGCAGACGTGGACGCGTGAGTCTCTCCTCCATCTACATGCACAGTCACGCTCTCCATTTTACACAATTAAACATCAACTCCTGTGCATCATATGAAGACGCTCCTCCATAAGGTGCACATTAATCTGAGTCTCAGCGCACCCTGAGGACAATGCGAGGATCGACAGAAATATCACTGACGGTGGCGAATATGTCAGATGGGGTCGCAGGTTTTGTTAGTGAGCAGCTCCTCTGAGGCATGTGTCTTATTGCTATGATGGGCTTTGAGATTATTGAAGTTCAGTGGAACAAAAGGATTTTCTATGGGCTTTTTGTTTCAGTGTATGTTAGTAATTTCTGCTGTTTCACATGCCAGTGCGATTGAGGTTTCCCATGGTTATGGAAAACCTACAAATATCAGGGAATTATAAAATGGTCATTTCGAGGCTTGGCAAAGTAATGTATGGAAGCAGAATAATGACAATAGTTTTTCAAACATAAAGCATGCTGAATTCCACAAATCGAAAAAAAGATGCTTTGAAATTAACAGTGCTTGCATTTTAATGCCTTGTATTTCCAGGGCTTGCATTTTTAGGTCCTGAAATTTAACATAGTTGTTTATTTAAGCTGTGAATATTTCAATTAAAAATATTTCACACACATTTTCATAATTAAAAATTCAATAATTCATATTCACCTTCCAGAATTCACTTCCAAAATGTTAAATCTGTTTAAAAATACGATGTATAATATTCGACAGGCAAATTTCGGTCATTTTATTTCACTTTCCAAATTCGCTTCCACAAATTCAGTGGTTAAAATTCGGCAGAAAATTCAGCTTTGCACATCTGGGACCCGCAGGAATAGCAGTAGAGCACTGATGCATGATCTCCAGCTGATGTCAGCTGCTCACCAGCAGGTGGCGCAAGCGGCTGTTGATGAAGGCCATATGTGGATCAAGTCATTCATTTCCAAAAACTGATTTACAGAAATGGAGCAAGCGCTAAGTAGAAGTTTTGATTATCGGGGCCAGTTTAAACGTGGAAATGCTGATTGTGTGTATGTTTAATTCAACGTCTTTGTTGTTTCCTGTAGCCTACATGTAAGCAGCTTTCTCTACCACAAAGAAAATTATAATGCTCTTTTACCCAACGCTGAAGTACAGAAATAACTACATCTGAGGAAGACATATATTGCTTTCGGTTGCTTATAGGGCTGGGCGATATGTCAAAAATAGCTTATCAATAATCGCCTTTAAAAATATTGCGATATCCGATAATATCGTCTACCTAAGCCCCACCAGGCCCCGCCCCCGCTAAGAAGATATTGCCGACCTGCACCATAAACACGCGCCATATTCAGTTTGGTCTTAATTATTGCCATGTTAAAGTTTGGTATTACTTTTCTTAGTTTGTGCTTAAACTAACAGAAAACATTAGCTTTACTGTTATGTTGGTGTTGCTAATAATTTCCACTCTGTTCTTATCAAATTTGTGTTTGAAATTAATTTCGTTTTGTGAGGAGAACTGTTGAGAAAAAATAATAGAACCCAATTTTAAGTTCATCATGGTGAAGTTGGACATTCTGGCGGTGATTGTAAGAATGATAAATGCATGTTGATGTCATATAGTAATGTCTTGAATAAATATGCCTGTTTTCCGATGTTTCTCTTTCTTTTTGTCATTAGACAAATTTCATGATGGTAAGTTTAATTTCCTTGATTATAATAATTGTAGCGCTGTTTTTAAACTTGTAGTCAAGCTTATTTGATATTTATCATGTATGACTAAAGTCATGTAGAGATTAAAAAGAATTCTGAGCAAAAACATTGTTTTTTTTGTTTTTGTATTTTTCTGGTAGCCTTGTTCGGAGGTCTCTTTTGGCCTGTTTTTAACAAAATAAAAATAACTGATTTGTTTAGAAAAGGGGGTAATTTTACATTTTAGTTTTGTATTTTAGTTTTTATCATTTTTATTGTATTAATCAAAATGCAACGGCCAAAATATAATATTCAGTGTTGGGCTGCCGAATCTCCGAACACGTGCATGTTGAGGGGCGAGCTGAGTAGCCTATAATGTCTTCATCCGCTTTAAATGAATTAAGAATTTATAGTGTTATATCTCAGCTTAATTAAACATAATTATACTGTATACACTGTTTAAAAAAATCTGTAAAAATAGGGCACTGTGTGCGCTGTATGAATAGGCTGTGAAGGAATTTGCGTATTTTAATTATAACTGTCATGTGTGTGGTTTTTCATCATTATACAGTCCGTTAAAATAAATATTCAGAAACACATGCAGTGCTACTGTTTGCCTTTTTTTCTGTTTAACTTTGATTAAACTGGAGATCAAAATAGAATAGACATTACCCTAAATAAGGATAAATTATACTGGAACGCATCTCCAAAATAATCGCATACACATTGCCATTACAGTAGTCAGCACCAAACAACAGGCAAATAAAATATAAACTGAGGTTACAAAAGTGATTCAGTCAAGATCAGTGAGGGATTTTATTTTCTTTTGTTCTTTGATTAACATTAATGACTGGCTGCAGCGACTGCTGTCAATGCATGGATCCAATGCACCCTCTTTACGTTCACTTAAGACATAACCGATTATATTTATGGGATATTTGGAATGTGTAAGAATGCGAGAAAGAGAGCTCAGTCCAGTGTTCGCGTATATAAGAGGTGGCTTTCGTGCGAGTGTTTGTTTGTGTTTGTTTGTTTGTTTGTTTGTGTTTGTGTGTGTGTGTGTGTGTGTGTGTGTGTGTGTGTGTGTGTGTGTGTGTGTGTGTGTGTGTGTGTGTGTGTGTGAGAACAGAAAACAGCGCGCAAGTTCAGAAGTGAGTTCTATTTTGTCTTCCTGCAGTTGAATCTTTTGAAATCACAAAAAATGTGCATACAGGAATCGAGAAGCAGAATTTAAATGTAATTTTATAACAAGTCATTTGATTCCTGACCTTACGCATCTGATCTTATTTCCAAAATTGGAATAGCTTTTTGATTCCCAACACTTCTATTAAATTATTTAATTCTGTATGGTGACTATGGGGCTGTGTAAAATATTTTTTGCAACTTACAAGGTTTATCATTTTTTTTTCCTATAATGTCGATAATCGTCTGTTACCTTACTGTTGACATCGACATCGCGATACTTACGAGACATCGTCGATATACGATTATATCATATCGTCATATCGCCCAGCCCTGGTTGCTTAGTTTCTGTAACTTTGTATCATGGCTTGTGTGACGCTGTGTAATACTGGGGTTCCCCTCATATGTCACACTCCAGGATTCCCCAACGATGTATAATGCGCCTCAGTGAACTAATACAGTGATATAAGACCCAGGGGTGGTTCTAGAGGCAGGGGCCACTTGTGCACGTTTAGGGGGCACAATTTTAAAATTCATCTTAACCTTAAGTATTATTCATTCAGTAATTTTTCACCATGCCATGTATCACTGCAATCTCTACAAGCAATCTAGAACAATTTCAACTGAATTAAATCTCTCATGTTTCATTTAATTGACAAATAATTTTGTATTGTAGTGTCAGTGGCATCATGCACTCATTATTTTTGAGGGGGCATGAGTGAGGGAGGGGGGTGCTCTCATACATCAGCCACACTACCACTGTCTAACTGCCCCTATAGGCTTATGTCCTACTGAAAAAAAACAAAAATAACAAAACCATCACTGAAAATTTTAATGGTTTCCACTACAAATATCATTACAAACATTACAAACCATCAACTTTTAACCATTAAAAATGGTTTTATGTATTGTGTTTTGGGACATATTCCATTAGGATGTATTGGTTTTAAAAAGCCACCAACAGAAGGTGACCAATTACCAGTAGAGACCCACAGGGACAGGGTCCATTACAGTTTCCAGTAAAATTACTAATTCTGTAATGGTGTCTTGTTTATTTTTATCTATTTATTTTTTTTTTGTATTTAATATATCCCTAAAATATATAATGAAATATCTCAAGTCTCAAATATGTGTAAGTAAATGCATATTGCGCCTTTTATTTGGTCTATAATGGGCAATAGGCAAAGTAGCTATTACTGTAATCTATTATTACATAATTATTATGTAATTGTGTATTTAAATTATGCTTGAATATTGCCAAACTCTATGACAGTGCGATCCCTGTGTGACATATGTGATGATTGTCGTATTTCTATAAAAATCTAAAATACATGTTTGTATTAAAGAAGAAATGGACGATAAATACGCCTTTCGTATGGGATTAAATAGCAAGCACTTTGAGTGTCTTGTTCATCATATTTATATTCATATAAAAGCAACAGACCTGAAATAATATCACGTTTATCAGCAGCACAGCACGAGTGAGAATAACATGATATCCGCCTTTGATCTCGAAGGTATCTGTTCTACTTCGAGAGGTCAGAACTGTCCATCTTGACTGCGCTTATTTCACTCCTCCCCTCACTGTAGCCGCCTACTCTTGCCTAGACTTCAGGCGAGGCGCATCTCAAACAAGCCTAAAAGCTGTCAATGCTACTGAGCTGCATAATGCGTTTTCTTTAACTGATTTCTGAGGGAAACAGGGTGAAACCTTGCGCGTTAGTTCATATTCTACATCTGCTTAACTGTCGATATAGTTCTCATAATCATCAGTAAAGTGAGATGTGAGGGCTTATATTACTGTATTAGTTCACTGAGGCATTGAGGAATCCTGGAGTGTGACATATGAGGGGAACCCCAGTATTACACAGCTTCACACAAGCCATGATACAAAGTTACAGAAACTAAGCAACCGAAAGCAATATATGTCTTCCTCAGATTTAATGTTATTTCTGTACTTCAGCGTTGGGTAAAAGAGCATTATAATTTTCTTTGTGGTAGAGAAAGCTGCTTACATGTAGGCTACAGGAAACAACGATGTTGAATTAAACATACACACAATCAGCATTTCCACGTTTATACTGGCCCCGATAATCAAAACTTCTACTTAGCCCTTGCTCCATTTCTGCAAATCAGTTTTTGTGAATGAATGACTTGATCCACATATGGCCTTCATCAACAGCCGCTTGCGCCACCTGCTGGTGAGCAGCTGACATCAGCTACTGCTATTCCTGTGGGTCCCAGATGTGCAGCGCAAAATTTTCGGCCGAATTTTAACCACTGCATTTGTGGCAGCGAATTTGGAAATTGAAATAAAATGACCGAAATTTTCCTGTCAAATATTATACATCGTATTTTTAAACAGATTTAATATTTTGGAAGTGAATTCTGGGAGGTGAATATGAATTATTGAATTTTGAATTATGAAAATGTGTGAAATATTTTGAATTGAAATATTCACAGCTTAAATAAACTATGTTAAATTTCAGGACCTAAAAATGCAAGCCCTGGAAATACAACACTTTGTATCTTTTTTTTCTTTTTTTTCACTTGTGGAATTCAGCATGCTTTGTTTCAAAAACTATTGTCATTATTCTGCTTCCATAGTAATGGAAATACTACTCAGTATTTGTACTACTCAGTAAGTGCTACTCAGAATAAAGTAATAAATAATTAATTCATCTAATTCAATAATTAAAAATATTATTTATAAAACTTAAATTGTATAAAAAAAAAAATCTTTATTTTTATATATATATATATATATATATATATATATATATTGTGGCAGGGTGGAAGAAACATGCAACAAGGATGCCTCAAAATAAATACCCCGGAGGGTGGATTTATTGACAAAGAGGGGTGTTGGGTGCATAAAGGTGGCTGAGGTGCTGTGGTGCTCTTCTTGGTGCGTTTTCTTCCCAGGGCGGTGCGTCTGTGCGGTGCTTGTGGCAGGGCAGGATCGTTCACTCGCTGGGATCTGCAATCTAGAAGAGGACGGCACATTAGTTCTCAGCTTGCTGGGAGATGTGTGTCTCCCCGACTCCTAGCCACGCACGGCTTATCTGGCCGTGGGCTAATGAGCTTCAGGTGTGAGTGATCCAGCCGTGATGAGCAGGAGCAGGTGTTTCTCCTCTGTCTCCAGGGCAACGCTGATGAGTAATCGGGACGCTCGTCACAATATATATATATAAGGAGCTGGGAAATAGTAGGCTTGGTACTATAAAGACTCCGTAAATGTTTCCAAAACTGAATTATTAGGTTTTGTTTTTGTTACTGTACTAATTATTAGGTTTTGTTTTTGTTACTGTACTAATGCTAAATTGACTGATGCTAAATTGGCACAAGTTTTTGCAAAACTGCTAGTAAATGTCAGAAGTTGACAAGTAACATGAAATTTTGTAGTAGAAAGACTAAAATAGTATTTTCTTGTAAAACGTACCGTACTTCAGTAATCTTTGTTTTATTTACATCTTCGTAAAATCAGTTTTTACATTTGCAGGGAATCAGACCACTGATATGACATTTTTCTTTTTCTAAGTGTTGTAAACTTTTAACGGTCCAGTTTTCTATTTGAGCTGTATTGAACAGGGAACATGCCTGTACTGACTTGGGCTTATGGGAGCCCTGTATTGTACACACTCCCCTACTGCCTGCCCTCTGCATCTGGGGACGGGAGACGGACACGACGACCCCCCTAAAATAAATGAGTGGGTGAACGAGGGACAGAAAGGTCTAAGAGAAAATGAGGAGGAGGTGGAGGAAGGCGTGGAGGCTGTTAAAAAAGGGAACGAGAGTGAAAGAGCACGAGAGAGAAGATGAACCTCCCCCATCAGTCGTGCCGCTCTCCTGCCACGTGAATGACACCGTATATGTAATCGAACCATAACCATGACCAGAGGAAAGTTACACCTCTATCTCTCCTCCTCTCATTTCCTCCATTAATGTCAGTCGCTTGTGCTGTGACTGCTGCGGATTTGTGTCATCTTGGCAGAAACATGAGGATCCGAGCAGAGGAAGACATTTCAGAGCGTAACGTGAGCGTTGATTAATGCTCTAGTGATGATGTGTATGACGTCCTGGAGAAGATAAGATAAGGAACGGCGCTGCGGTCTGCCAGCAGTCGTCACCATAATGAGAAGGTTCATCGAAATGCCCAGTGTTGAATTACCAGACCAGACAGAAGTGGACCTGAGTATGATTCCTGGTGGGGCTGCACAACTAATTGACAAAGTAATTAATCACACACATGTATGTTGCGCCATTGAAAAAACGTAAAAATCTATAGTAATGACAGTCGGTCCTAATGAGCGAGGTTTTCGCTTCTTTGAAAATGAGAGCTAGACATTCACAAACAAGGCAATAATCATCGTCAATAATTTGTAATTGTTTCAGATTCAATTTATTCAGCCTGCTTTGCTCCCATTATTATCAACAAAGCACTGACTAGAGAGCATTGTTGATTATGAGACAGTAGCATCAAAACAGGACATAAAATAAGCATATTAATGTAAATTCTGTTCATTGGTATTAATAATAACAGATACAATATCAAGGGATATAATTACCGGTTATGATTGTTGTCAGGTTGTGCAGCCGTAATACTTCAGTTGGATGTTTTGTAGCGTGGAGGAGGCCTTTTGTGCTGATGTCGGGCCTGGAAATGTGGAGGCTAAACTGGCAGACCGCAGCACTTGAAAATACAATTCAACTTTAATACTGTAAGGTGTTTGTGGATCCTCTGGCTGGTGTGAAGTGTTTGATGTCTGCTAGGAGGGTCATTCCTGTTATGCAGTGCCTTTTGAACTATGTAACTTTTGAAAAATGAATATGCCTGTGTTGTAATATATGGAGGTGGGTAGACCAGACATTCAGAAATATAGTATGCTCTTGGCAAGTTGATGCACATAAAATTTTATTAATAAGCTATTTGCCCAATGACAAGGAATTTAACCGGATGCCTGACAGCATGGAAATAAATAGGTTTTAAAAACGAAATGAAATAAGAAGAAATAAAAAAGGAAATAGATAAAGATGACAGTGTCGTATTAATCATCTTATGAAATTTTGATAGTATGATTTTAGTGCTGTAATTTTACAGAATATAATGCTGTGAGACAAATAGACTGATTTGTACAGTGGATACATCCACAAAATCTATTGAAACCCGTTAAATAATTCAGATTTACCCCATGTTTACTTAGTTATGATATTGTGATAAAAGAAAACTATAAAACTATAGAAGTAATTAAAATGGTTTCCTTAAAAAAAACCCCGTAATTTGATATGTTTAATGTTGATTTGTTAAATGTTACAAAACATACACTACCATTCAAAAGTTGTCAGTAAGATTTTCGAATGTTTTTTAAAACCGCTTATGACTGCATTCATTTGATCAAAGAGTAAAATTGTGAATATTACAATTTAAAATAACTGTTTTCTATTTGAATACAGTATATTTTAAAATGTAATTTATTCCTGTGAAGGGAAAGCTGAATTTTCAGCATCATTATTCCAGGCTTTAGTGTCACACAATCCTTTATAAATAAGCCTAATATGCTGATTTGGTGCTCGAAAAACATTTTTTTCTTATTATTGATCCTTAAAACTTTTTATTAATGATTCTTAAATATTTTGTGGAAACCATGATTTAAACTGATGAATAAAAAGTTCCAAAAACAGTATTTATTTGAAATCTTTTAATGTCTTTACTGGCATTTTTACTCAATTTAGAGCATCCTTGCTGAATAAAACTAATAGTCTCTTTCAAAAACAAATAAATAAAATATTGACTCTTTGAACGGTAGTGTAAATTTTTTGGGGCATGAAAATGTACTGCATAACAGGATTTGCCTAGGAGCCTGAAGCTGGGGTTCAACAGAGATGCTAGAAGGAAATATGAGGAGAATGACCCGTTTGCTCTGAAATCTTCCACTCGATGCTCTCAGCATCTTGCATTGAGCATTTTGTTTGAAAGCAGGCAGCCCAGGCAGACAGAGATGTACATCCTGGGATGTCACTCCAGACAGGCCAAGATACCTGTATTGGATGTTTGATCTTACCAGCAGTGCAAAACAGCGCATATACTGTACACTCTGTGAGCATGGATTTCAGATATACTCAGAAACTGAGAGCTTGTGCGAGGCAGCCCACACTGAAGAATCATGTTTCCACACACGCACAGACACGAGACCACATCAGAATTTTATATATATATATATACATATCATATTATGTAACCAAAACCTATAAATGGTCAATCTAAACATTTCTAAACTTTGTTTTAGCTTACAGCTAGCGAGCTAGCCAGGTAGCTTAGCATACCGTTATGCAACATAAACAAAATAAATATAAAATGTTGTTGTGTGAAAGGATTTTGTTCAGATTTTATAGACAGCTACATTTTAGGGTCTTAGGGAGTAGGACTTTGTACAACACACCAGAACAGATTACCTTTTACACAATTTTTATGCTAACTGATGTATGCTATTAGCATTTGAGGATATCCCTCATCCCTGCTGAAAAAGAAAACCGCTAAAATCAACATAAGCTGGTTGGCTGGGTTTTGACCACCTAGTTTTAGTTTTAGATGGGTTTTGACCACTTCTGGGAGGCCAACTAGAACCAGCTACTTCCAGCTTAAACCAGCTAAGACCAGCCAACCAGTTTAGGCTGGTTTTAGCTTTTTTTCAGCAAGGTAGGGCAAAAACCTTTGATTAAGATCCAAGTTTTCATTATCACACATTATTGTGACTATTTAAGACTAGATTTAGCTAACCTGCATCTCCTTGCTCGCACATCTAAAGCAAATCCAGATGGCTGTCTTCAGCAAGTTTCCTTCCAGCATTCACCAGTGCATATACGTGCCCTTTATTGTAAGCCTAATGTAATTACACATCACTGTCGGCTTTAAATGATGTTTGGAGGCACCGGTTCCTATTTCCCTGTGGATCAGAAAGGTTAATTGTGCTATTGTATGCTGCAGGTCGAGTGGCTAATTAAAATCCATTATTTCCACTCCGAGAGAGGAGAGTCGACTGGGGCTGCTGCTCCCTCCAGCATGAGGACACCCACCCTGCATTCACCCCAGACCTCCCGTTCCTCGTCCTCCTTCAATTAGACCCTTTTGATGTGAAGTTTGGCCCCCCCACCTTCAGGCGACGGTTAGGGGATCAGCAGGAACGTGCCCTCATCAAGTCTGCCTTCACATGCTGATGGGGCCATTTCAGCGGAAGCAAAACAGGCATCATTACACGTCTTTGACCGCTCCTCTTCTCCGCGAAGCAGAAGTGGATTGGGAGAATGGGCTTGATGCGGCCAGACGGAGGAGTGTGTCTCTGCCCATATGGCTCCCTGCAGCGAGGGCTGTCTCTGGCGAGGGGACAGATGCTGGCTCTGATAAGCCTGTAAATTGAATTTGGTGGCGTGCTGAGGTTCCCGATACAGCCTCAACCCTCTTGCATATTTGAAATCCAATTCTGCTACAGATACGAAGTTCATATTTGCATGTACCACCCATTCCTTATTTCTCTCTCTGTCTGTGCGTGTCTGGAACAAGACTTCTGAGGAAGACTCCCGTTGCCTTCAGCTCTCTACCTTTGCTTTTTGCTGCTTTCTGTTTTGTATGAATTTTGATTTCTCTAAATCTAGACAAGATTGTTACCACACAGTGTTACCCAAGGAGGTCTCTATTACTTGGAGGACGCTGTTTATAGATAGATAGATAGATCTTTGTTTATTTGTCTGTCTCACTGTACAGGCTGTAAACCTTTAGGCTTTTAAAATTAATAACTTTCAGACAAGACTTTGTCAAGACAACAAGACAACATCAACATCAAAGTCTTGACAAACTTTACCTATCCAGGTATAATGAACTACAAAGCAAATTGTGTTCTGTCAGAATCTGTGTTCAGTCTGTTTGAATCGTGGTCAATGAAAAAAGTTGCTTTTTGAGTCCAGATGGTGAAGTTACATCATCTACCAGCAGGGGTTGCATGGTCATGCTAACCAGCCAAACTTTGACCCTCAGTGTCAGATGACCCTGTTATGCTGGGATCTGTGTGCACTGCCAAGCATCACGTCAAAAACTGTGGTTGGTCTTTCACATGTCCATCAGGCAGCTCCTTCCTGTGGGTGGTTTTTGGCCAGAGTGAGGCACAATATGGGTCAGACTTTATACTGATCAAACATCTGGCACTGTGAGACTAACCAAATTCCCACACACAGTAGTCAAGTAAGGCAGCTGTTGCATGAGTCTGTGACCAATTAAAACAAATGTGTCCATCATTTAATCAGATTAATTTTTTTATTTTATTTTTTAAGAAATCTCGAAAGGTTTTCATTAATGTACTGCCATTCATTTATTTGCCTTAAGGGTGTATGGATCATTTGGCGATGGGTAAACTGTATCATGACGCAGCCCCCTGGAGCAAATAAGGATTAAGAGTCACGCTCGAGGCTGAGATTAGAGGGGTCATGAGGACCAGCTGCATTTGCAAACATCTTTGGATCAACTGACAGACATTTAAACCAGCAACACTAAACTTTGCATTATGGATCTGTTACTCACTAAGACATTCTTAACCCAATTATAAGGGTTCCAAGTACAGTCAGACCTGCCAGACAATCCAGATAAAATGTGCAACTTCTTCAACCTCTATAAACCTTTAGACCACTAATTAAAAAAATTAATAAATAAATTAAAAATGTACAGATTTCGTGTATTTATATATCATATAGTCTACATATTATATATACATACATTTGTATATCGTGTGTGTGTGTGTGTGTGTGTGTGTGTGTATATATATATATATATATATATATATATATATATAGACATACAAAGCGAGAGAGACGTGAAGTGTTGGGAAGGCTACTTTGGAAATGTAATAGGTTATAGATTACAGGTTACCTTATTCAAAATTTAATAAGTAGTGTAACTATTTAAATTACTTTAATGTAACGGATTACATTCGATTACTTTTTTAAATTTCTAGCAAATGTTTTCAACTGTTAATCATCCCAAACATTTAAACCAGGCAGGCTTAACATTACAGTAGTACTCAACACTGATTACTTCTCAAAACCCTTCATCACTTCATCAGACTTTAGCGCCTGTTTTTACTTTAAGATTGTTCTGAGGTTAAATACAGATTTAAAATCATAAGATATAGTTTAATAGCTATGATACTGTTTTTGAAATCAAATCTTTGCACAGCTATGACAGGAAATAAAGCATATAAACCCAAATAGAAAAAAAAGTGATCAAATAAGCATGTCCTATTCTGTGTCCTAAACTCCTGAAACATTGGTGTCTCATATTTTAGAGCAGTCAATGCAATTTGAGAAAGAAATCAGTCGTGTGTGTGTGTGTGTGTGTGTGTGCGTGTGCGTGTGCGTGTGCGTGTGCGTGTGCGTGTAATTTAAGTACTCATTTTTTTTCTCAGTAACTTTAACAGATTACAGTTACATTTCCGTTACATGTAACTAGTTACTCCCCAACACTTGAGACATTTTATATAAATATGTTTATATATTATGTGAAATTACTATTTGTATGAGATGTACATCTTGCTTTTTTTAATGCAAGACTGCATGCTTTGTTAAAGCCCACTTAAAATACATTTATGCTGTCTTGTCGGTTTCCCAAATGTGGAGTTTAGCTGCAGGTGTGCGAAGCCCAGTGAATGTTCTCTTACTTAACATTAGGTATCCGAATACCCACAATTCCAGCTCCAATGCTTCTGTATTCATAACACACGTTCAAAAGACAAATGCAGTTTCTCTAGACACTCTCTTGCTCTGCCTGCCAACAATCACTCATACTGTTCCTCATGTGACTCTCTGAGCCCTCCCTCACCTCTCATGTCACTGTTATTCTTTTCTGTCCCTCCCTCTCTCTCTCTCTCTCTTTCTTATTCTCTCTCTCTCTCTGCCGCCCAGTCTGGCTGCTATGTAGGGTAGCTCCGTGGAGACTAGGGCATTGCAGTGTAGTTGTTTTTGCTCACCTACCCTTTCTTATCGCTGCCTCTTTCTCACTCAACCCTCCTTTCTTTTTCCCCCTCCTCTCCCCGCTCTTTCTTTATTTTATTGGACTCCATGCTTGTCTAAATAATAATGCTTTGCAGGGAAGCTTTAGGCCAGTGCAGATTTACTCTCATATTTACAGGAGAGAGCATCAGCACTGCACATCAATGCAGTTCATGTTCACATTCACATTCTCCCTGCGAGCCAAGCTGTGCTCTGCTTCCTCAAGTGTGTGTGTGGCTCACTTTTCCTTCACACGTCTTAAATAGTATAAGGTACATTTTATTCAGTGTTATTATTAACCAGTCTTATTTTTGTATCATTGAGATACTATTATGGTTTTTATTCATATTTTGAATTTTTTATTTATATATATATATATATATATATATATATATATATATATATATATATATATATATATTGTTTTATTTAAATTGTATTTATTTTAGTGCATCAAGCATATGCGACTGAAAATGAGAAATGTTGCCTTGGCAACTAGATAAAGAAAATTATTAAAGTTTTGTATTTTATTTCAGCTAACATTTACTTTTTGTTTAATTTAGCAAAAATGCTTTTACGGTTTTAGTTAAATAAAACAAAATAACCCTGTTGTTAACTAATGCTATTAAAAATCAATGCTAATCAGTAAATTGAAAAAACTGAAGCTTCAAACTAGGCGTCAACTGATTATCGGGGCCGATGTTAAGCATTTCATGGTTATCGGTATCCGGTTACCGGTAAAAATACATGTAAATATTTAAAAAAATAAAACTAACAAAAGTACTAAAAACAAACTACAAATTAAAATGGTAAAAGTACAAATAAAGCTCATTCAAATATTTATTTATTTACATTATTATGTATATGAATGTGTTTATATTATTTATTTAAAAGTTAATTCAAAATATTAATAACTACTATAATAGTATATAAATAAGACTGATTTTATTTCATTTTTAAATATTCACAGATGGGTCACACTAGATATAATTTATTTTATATAGAGTAATTTATTTGAAAAGTATGATTTTGCACATCCTTAATTGAGGGTTATAATGTGCAATTTCCAGTGAGCAAAAAATCATAATTTCATTTAATGAAATGCCTGCCTGGTCTTATTGTGGTTGATTCATCAGTGCACGTCATTCCAAAGAAAAACGATTATATTCACACTTGTCCTTTAATCTCTTTATTCTGCTTTTATTTGTTTGATGTCATTTTTGAAAACCTTGTTCTCAACCAGTCACAGGAGTGAGGATATCATACCCCATTTTAGTTATAACAAAATTCCCCATGGAGACTTTATATTTTATTTTTTTGATAACGTTTTACAACACACCCACACTGTCTGTATCTTTTCACCCTGCCGAGACAACTTTTAGCGATCCAATCATTTCCTCTTGAATAAAAAGCCCTACATTTTGTCCACACTGATATAATCACATATCTCAAAGTAAACTGCTTTGCAAACATGTCACTTTTTTTTCTTTTCTTTTTTTTTAAAAGGTCTCTTTTTACTCCTCTTCCTTTATAGGTGGGTGCAGATCGCTTGTCCTCGCCTCTCCATCGACTGGGGAACGGCTTTCTCCAAACCCTTGCTGTCTCCATATGAGGTACACAAGACTTGCACACAGCACAATCCTCCATTTACTGTACTTTACTATCAAAGCGAAGACATACAGACCTTAAGAACCCCATTTCCCTTTACACACACCACACAGCTGTACTTCCACTGCAGGTATTCACCTCTGCCCCGTCACTACACATGCTGCCAGTCATGTTTGTCATGAGTGTTTCTGGCCATGTCTAAGTGCCTATGGGACATAAAGGCTCTGTATGCATTTGTGTGAACAATGTGTGTATGTGTTTGAGCTCACAAACAAACATCTACGCACACACTTTAATGCCAGTGAAGGAGCAGGGTTTGTTTACCCACCTTCTCTACTCCTCAGAGACAGACGGGATAAGTCGGCCAGCTCAGGGTGGAACAGTAGCTCCTCCCAATGGCCAACTCCAAACGTGTCTTTCTCTCTCTCATCACCAGAAGCAAGTGCGCATCTCGATTCATGTCATGCCAAAACAGGACTTAGCCAGAATCACACACCAAGCGTTTTTCCTGGGATAGGTGTCTCGGTTAAATCCCTATTCCCCATTCCCAGATGCAAAACAGAAACATCTGGCGGATTTTTATCTGCAGATAGACCTCATTAGGATGCCTGCTACTCTTCTTACTTAGTCTGTCAGGAATATATACTATTGGTCGACTGATACTGGGTTTTCTGTGGCTAATACAAAAATCGATTCTGATATCTGGAGATGAGGTTGTCAGATAGCTGATATAATCTTTATTTGTGTGCGATTTTGAAATAAATTGATAGCTTTATTCACCAAAGATTCTTTGCTGTAATTTTTAATAATATTAAAACATTAAAATGTAATATATTTAATAATATAATATACAAAATACTATATATATATATATATATATTATAATATCATTTATAAAATTGGTTATAAATAGTGTTTTCAAATATATTCAATTGTAATTGAAATAACATTTGTTTTGCTTTATATTTGTCAAAATTTGCCTTACATTTAAAAAATAATTTAGAAAATCACGGTTTTTATTTTCTTTGCTTTTATTTACTAAGTGAGCATTATATTTGTCACAAATGACAGTATATTGCATTACAAATAACAAAAAATCTAAATAAGTACTGTATTTTTCAAACA
Source organism: Barbus barbus (assembly GCF_936440315.1). Taxonomy (NCBI): domain Eukaryota; kingdom Metazoa; phylum Chordata; class Actinopteri; order Cypriniformes; family Cyprinidae; genus Barbus; species Barbus barbus. The sequence goes on from NC_136759.1 coordinate 13,475,276, forward strand.
TTATTTGTCAGCGAATTCTCCGCTTGCAGCAATGGCAGTGTTGCAGACTTTCAAGTGTGATTGAATTACTGTATGATCAAACAATATCCACAACATCTCAAACTTAGAAATCACCCATCCATAATAATAGTTCAGACAGTTTCCACTACATTTCAAACTTAGATTCACCCATCCATAATAATAGTTTCCCATGTGTTATTTTTATGTTCTTTAGCCTGTCTACCATTTTCTGCTTATTTGCCAATGTCAGATGTGGCTTTTTCTTTGAAACTCTGCCTAAAGGCCAGAAGCTGGTGTTTAGCGTGCACTGTTCAATGAAGCTGCCAGCTGGGACTCTACTTGAGGCTCTGATGTGCTTGTCCTCTTGTTGTTGTGCACATGGGCCATTCTCTTCTCTCTCTGTCCTTATTTGATCCAGTTTGCTGGCTTTTTTCAAGACAGCAGTATATGAAATAGTCTTCATCTCTTAAAAGAACAACAGACTGATGGGTTTTCTGAAATATGTTTTTGTTTGGTCAGTTTTATTACCAAAATGCGATACTGTACAGTGACTTGAGAGAAACAGGTTTTTGCTTTCCACAGGTTATTAAGCAGGACAACAATTTTCAACCCTACTAAAATGTTTCTTGAGTACCAATTAGCACATTAGAAGGATAAAAAATGGGGCTTATATATTAACATATAAATATATTTGTGTTTATATTATATAAATAATGTTATTTCAAACAGTAGTAATTTATAATATTACTATTTGTTTTGTAATACTATTTGTGCTATGTAATTATTTACTGTTTATTTAGCAAGGGCGCATTAAATTTATCAAAAGTGACAGTAAAGACCTTTTATAATGGTTAAAAAAAAATCTATTTCAAATAAATGTTCTATTCAGCACAACTGATTTCAACATTGAAAATAATAAGAAATGTTTATTCAGCAGTGAATCAGCATAGTAGAATAATTTCTGAAGGATCATGTGACACTGAAGAAAATCGTAAAAATATTTCACAATATTACTCAAATAAATGCAATCAAACTATTTCAGCATTTGTGTTTAAAATACTTCAAAAACATTAAGAAATAAGTCTTACCGACCACAAACTTGTATTTGTATAATGTATAATTGTAGTATAT